>NC_090924.1:882752268-883379503 GCF_040938575.1 Ambystoma mexicanum
TGTCAGAGGGGTCACTGTAACATAGGTTAATATCCCCTAGGATGATGCATTTGGTCTTAGGCTTGATGAGCGGTGTGAGCAGTAGGGGGATAGCTAAGTGGGGTTGGCTAGTTTTGTTGGTACATCTGTAGACTACTAAGAGGTTAGTGGTGGCTTTAGGATTGGGGAGAATTTGGCTAATAAGAGTTCATAGCCCTGTAATTGTTCCAGAGGGCAGACTCTGAGTTGCAGTGTAGTACTAGCTATTAAGGCAACTCCGCCTCCTTCAGTGTTAATCCTGTCTGATCTAAGGATGGTATACCTTGGCGGGATGGCGATTGCCAGGAGGAGGCCTGCGGCAGGTTGAAGCCAGGTTTCAGTGACTGCTAGTATGTCGAGATCTTGATCCACAATGAGATTGTGGATTTCTATGGCATGTGGAGCGAGAGATCGGGCATTGATAAGTGCCCCTCTGATACTAGAGGTGGGTGCAGGGGGCAAGGCGATTATTAGATTGGGAGGCTTAAGTGTGTTATTGGTTCCTCTAAGTGGCTTTGTTAGTTTGGAAGAAGGGTCTTTGAGTGGTCTATTGGTAGGTATAGGTGTTGTTTTGGTACTGGTATCTTTAGTTATGGGGGGTCTGGGCGCTTGAGGGTTGGACCTGGTTCTGGCTCTGAGTCTATTAAGTCTATAGAGGCCCGTAGATGGTATAGTTCTGTGGTTAGTTTTTATACTAAAGCAGGCTGGTGTTGAATTAAGGATGGGAGTAGTTAGTGCTTCTGGGAGGGTGGCGCTGGTGTTAACTTTGTTATTGAGTACACTCGTGACAGGGAAAGGGGGGAGGGATGGGAGGAATGGGGTGGGGCAAGGGATGGGGTGATGGCGCTGGCAGCCTAGTCGTGCAAGGCCTTCTTTGAACACGGTGAAGTGTCCGCCTGTACAGGGCATGAAGTGGGGCATTATACAAAACCGGAACATTATGGCGGTTAGGAGTGTTAGCATTGTTGGACGTGGTTGGATTGTTCAATGCTGTTTATTTGCAGAGTATCGCCAGGAAGGGTCAGCTTCGTTCACTTAGCTGTAATAAGGAGTAGCTAAAGTTGGCTGAAGTCAATTTGGTTTCTTTGGATGGACAGTAGCTAAAGATGTCAGGCTTTCGGTTTAGGTATGTTAGGCAAAACCAAATACGTTGTGGTAACAGTATCTATCACAGTCCACAATTGAGGTATAGACGAGGATCTGAGTGGTAGTGGTAGTGGCTGATTTCTATTTTAGGCAGGCTGGCTATGTAACCTGGCAGCTTTGGCTGGTGGAGTCAAGGTTTGGAAGATGATCACAAGGGTATTGACAGCTGACTATGCGGTCGGGATGCGGCGTGGGTCTAACTCACTGTGGTGACATATGTTATGGTCGAACATTGGCAGAGTGAGGCATTAGAAGCAAATTAACCATTCTGAAAGCAGTTTAAGAACCCACTCTAAATGCATTTTGAAACCATTACAGATGCAGTCAAAAACCATTCTAAATGCAATTTAAAACCATTATGAATGCAGTTTGAAACCATTACAGATGCAGTCAAAAACAATTCTGAATGCAATGTAAAGCCATTCTAGATGCAGTTTAACGCCATTCTGATGCAGTCAAAAACCATTATAATTGCAATTCAAAACCATTCTGAACGCAGTTTGAAACCATTACAGATGCGGTTTAACACCATTCTGATGCAGTCAAAAGCCATTATAAATGCAGTTTGAAGCCATTCTGAAAGCAGTTTTAAAACCAAACTAAATGCAGGGGCTAGGACATCTTGAATTGATGCAGGAGCCAGCATAGGCAGATAGTGAAGGTGTGCAGTTGGTTTAGGTTAACTTGGGTTGCAAGCGCTTAGCAAATCCAACGATCTATGTGGGTTGCAATTAAGCAAGCAGGCAGTTGTGGTAACATTAGATTGAGCGTGTTGTGCATGGAAATGCAGAAGGGTCATTTCGTTTTGCGGCACGTCGCCTTAATAAGAAACTCAAAGTATATGGCACTGTTTATAGCGATATAAATCTGGACTTACTTTTCATTATTTTAGGTACTTCAGAGGTCACAGTCAGTTTACCAGCTTATGAGCAGCATAAGGATGTCTGGTAGTGATCAGGCAGGGTTCCTGGCCCCGGCCTCGGATGCCTCGAGACACGCTCAAGACAGGAAAGGACCCTTGTGGAGAGGATCCTTAGGGAGAGGCCTGCCGTCGCGTGATTGGCCTTGAAGAACTGGGGCTGGCCAATGAAGTCATGCGCTCCGGTCATGTGGTCGCTGAGGAGGCAAAGAGGGTGCCAGAGGCCATCTTGGATCGGGAACACCTCGTGTGTTACAATGGTGGACGCAAAATAAAGCAAAAATAAGCTTTATGGCTCGATTCGGACCCTGAAAAGATTTTTGGCATGAAGGCCAGCAATTGTGGTGCAGATTTGGGCGTAATCCGTGTTAGGGGTTTGTAGCTGGCAAGGGTCTGGAATTTAGGCAGGGTGCCTACCTTTATCCAGATGGGGACAGCAGGAAGTCTGGCCCACTGCTCCTACAGTGGTGGGTGCTCCTGCATCTCTGAGGTCCTTTAATTATGCAGACAGATGCCTCTGACACTGGGATAGGAGCTGTACTATCACAAGTAGATGAGAAGGTCAAGGAACCCCTTTTTGGCTTCATTAGTCGCCAGCTTAAGGACAGAGAGCTCAGATGATCCACAGTGTACCCACTTCACTGTGCAAACTGACCATAAGCCCTTAAAGTGGCTAATGAACATGAAAGGAGCGAATCCAAAGTTGCTCAGGTGGTCCATAAGCCTTCAAGGCTTTGACTTCACTATTGAGCATAGGTCAGGTTTCCAACATAGCAATGCTGATGGGTTGTCCAGAATGTTTAACCGACCTGAGCATGAGACTCATCCAGGGGTAGATTAATTCCCCCTCTTCTTGGTCTGGGAGGGGCGAGTGTTAGGAAAGATTTCCATTTCATGTGTAATTTTCCCTCCAGTTGTGAACCCCCCAACTTTTTGCTGATGTCTGAACACCATAGTCTGACTTTACCAGAGGAGCGCAGCCTTCTGCTGCACTCCCCTGGGCTTTTCACTCACTTTTAATGGGGAAACTGACATGCTGTTAAAGACAGTCAGTACTGGGAGACTTTGTTTCCCTTAGTCCTTTCCATTGTTGTAACTTTTCTGCAACATGTAACAAGTGTACAATGTACCTTACAGTACAGTGCACTTGGGTCTAGTCATTTCCAAAGGACCTAGATACTCTCCAAGGATTTTTTAGGAGAAGTGCAGATGTGCCTTGGACAGGGCTGGTGGCAGCTTATCATTTTGCATATTTGTAACCCTTTCTTGCCCAGTAAACAGCGATAATCGCGTTTGGCACGGTTAGGTGGCCTGGCTCCAAAAGAGCCATGCCACGAGGTTCTTTGTCCTGTCCTTTGGCCATCTTGCCCATTCACCTCCCTCAGGTTGAGCCAACCCGGGTCAGTCCTTATTTTGGTATGCATTATCCTGAGAAGCACCAAGCTTTCGCAGGCTTCTGCATGCCTTTTTTGCGCACCCCCTTGATGTAGGTTGGAACGTCTAGTTCCAATACACATCCTGGGTGCCAGAGAGTCTGCAGTGCTGTGAATGCCTGGGACCACCGTGGTCCATGATTGGTCCATGTATGACATGCCAGTATGTGGGCAGAACTCCCATTGGGTCCTCTTCATTTTGGCTCAAAGGAGATTCTGGATAAGAGAAGGCCCCACACAACCGTACCATCTCAATCTCTGGAGTTCTAACTAAACTAAGAATAGGATCCAAGTAGCCTGAAACTAAAAAACAGAGTCGAAGAACCACTGGTGACCCGCTGGAAGGTTTGGCCCCCTAAGCCTGCTGTTGTCCCGCTGGACCACTCTGCATCTGATCATCCTAGAAGATCTTCAAAGGCGCTTCGACCAACTGGAATAGTGGGACCAACTATTCCCAGCACCTTCATCTTAACATGCAAGTAAGCATTTTCGAAAGTGTCACTGAGCCATCCAGTGCACTGACCAGCTTGCACAGATGTTGGGCTCTGATACCGCTGCTGTTTCAAGGAGGCCCTTGAAACTTGGAACATCGCAAGCTCTGTTTTCACAGCACTCTCGCACCAAATTTCATACACTTGGCGTTCCCAGATCTGGAGTAAAGTGAGTGCACTCAAACGGGAGTTTACGCGATTGCTGTGTCGCCCAGCCGTGGCAACGAACTTGGCAAGTCCATTGCAGCTGTGGTCCTCTGTGCCCTCAAGCCTGCTACAGTGGAACTGGCCTTATCCATCCACCAGGAGGAGAGAAATCGCCACCGTCCCGTAGGGGAATCAACACTGAAACTTCATTGCTGAAAGCCGCAGAGCCACAATATTGACGCATTTGAACCTGCAACCGAAGTGGACTTGACTGCCGAAGTTTAGTCTGGAGTGCACCCGGGGTTGGTGAGTAATAGCAACCCTAACTGGCATCCCCTAGCGCATCCATCAATTTTTACGCACGATTGGCCCCTGAGGGCCCTCTCCTTTCTACTGCTAGTGCGAACTAGCAAACTATTCCCAACTATTGGAATCGACTCTGCCCTCAAGTATAATAGTGGGAACCTATTCTTCATCACCTCACCCACCTTCCTGAGCTGCTACAGACCCTTGAAGATACCGTATTTTGCCCATCTGCATTACCGCGTGCACCAGCATTGCAAGTACATTTGAGCAATAGGCTCCACTCTTCTTAGGGATTGGACTGCCTCTTAGTTAGGAGTGTGTTGGATGCAGAAGGGACTAAAGACTATTTGCACTGCCTGTTTCCTTCCCCTTTTAGGTTGGGGACCCATTTTGTGCATTAACCCTTTAGAGCCCATTGGTCTTGTATAACTGTATTTAGATCGGATTGTGTTGGCGTAAAAGTACTACTATGATTTGATTTGTGTGTTGAAATTTGAAGGCCTTGAAATAAATGTATTTGTATTTTTAATATATATAGACCTGACTGGGAGTGATTTGTAAGTGTCCTTTGCTCTGTGTGCTCATTGAGGTCTTTCAGTCACCCTCATCCTTCCTGAGACCTAGTCTTGACGGCCCCCATAGCTACCTTGATTGGTCTGGCTTGTCCAGAAGGTTACCCTGTTCCAAGAAACTAGGCTGGCCTTCTGAATCTCTGCTCACCAGGGCAGAGTTCATAAATATGTCTTAACAATAGGTCTGATGAAATGAAAACAGGTATCCCAATGCTTTAGCCCTCCGGATGCAGTGAAATACCCACCAGTGGCTTTAGGATAGAATACATCCTTTAAGCTTCTGCTCTTCGAGACGAGGGGGGTTTAGTGCAGAGTGGCAGGTCCTGGTCCTTAGCAAGAGTCCACCATAACATGTTCTGGGAGTAGGTTGGGAGCAGAGCATGCCTCTGCCTTGGAACCCTCCTAATTTATTTCAATGGCTGGGGACTTTGGAAAGATCAACTCTCCCAGAAGAAGTGAAGGCGAAAGGAAGGGAAGAGAGGCACAGAGTAAATCAAGATGGTGGAACCCTTCCCAACTTGTGCTGAGCTCCCTTCTCAGATGCTTAGCATCAAAGGCCCTTTAGTATGCAACACCCTGGTGTGAATTGTGTCCATTTGTTTAGGGTGTGCCTGCTTCTTCGGAGGGTCTGTCTTGCTGGAGAGAGGTGTCACAAAGGATTAAAATAGAGGCAACTCTTGCTGGCTCCCGCCCTGTTGGTTGCAGCATAGACAGCAAGTTTGGGGAGAATACACACAGTCTGCCAATGTCTGGCCTTTCTCACAGTGTAGACAATTTTCTAAAAACAGACTGAGGTGTGCCTTTTATAATTGTAAGGAATACTTTCCATTATACCCCAAATTCAGATCTGTTGTATTTTTTAAGATTATAACTGCCACCATGATGGTCATTTCTTATAATTATGTAGTTTGGAAACAGAGATGCAAATTTTAAATACAGCCTCTACGCTGAAGTGACCTGTGACCGCTCAAACTGCTCTGTGCCACTGGAGAGCAGGCACTGCATATCAGGATACTGATGCAGCAGGCCATTGGTGTATACTATGCTTTTGGCATGGAGTTTGCTGAAATGGGAATATGGTAAGCAGGGCACCCTTTCTGAGACACAATTGCACCCATCATGTTATTATTAATAAAAATCATAAAGCCAAGGCTTCTACACCCTTGCCATATGGCAACCCTTCACAGTGACCACCTTACATGACACACATGCAAGTGGCAATTATTGCCAGTGCATCAGTGGCTAGGGAGAAGAAAATGACAGCAATGAACTTCCGTTGGCTGTTACTCAGTTGTGACTACTACGGATACTAAAGAAAAGGAATTCACATATTTTGTTGCATGCAGCAAATTACATTAAATGACTGTAACTGAGTGTGCAATGTCCTGGGGCATAGAGAATTTTAGCGACCTTCTTATATGAAATACAGGCACTTGACATTGTTCATCAGTGATTCAGTGGTGTTGGGGTAGTTGATAAAGGTCCCACGGGTAGAGAGAAGTTTGAATTGCACGCTCCATATTGGGGACTGGTGTGACGGCAATGTTGACGCAATGTTGCAAATTGGCACACATATATGGGATAAATGTTACTTGTAGTGTTATTTGTGTAAGATGATACATTTTTAGATTTGCACACACGTAGCAATATAATGACAACTTTGTTATAGATACAATTTAAATCCGTGGAGTGCCACTCACCCTTAATGAGAAGCGAGGAGTTAAACATGAACCTGCGAGATAGAAGATTGTGAGTGGAGATTGTGATGGGGGACACAGTTGTCTATAATACACACATGCATTAACATACATACATAGTAAGCTTTTTGGGATATTTGGGAGATATGGGGTATATTGTGAATAGATGATTCTGTGTATCGCCTGTCCCATCATTGTGGGAATTTGTGTGACTCACTGAAGCTTGGATTTGCGAGGTAAAATTCTGACTGGCCAGGAAACTGGTTTTGCAAGGTTGAAGACTGAGTGAGCAGCAGCTGGGGTCAGTTTCAGGCAGGCCTACTTTATGGCCTGGTTCTATTGTGGAGGAGAGATGTCATCTCTGTAAGTACTGTTATTCAATGACTGGGGGTTTCCAGGCACATGGCAGGGCTGGGTTTAAAGGACAGACAACCTGATGCAAGGGTTGCTTGCGGGAAAGGTGTGCCAATAGATCATGGGGTTTCATTTAAGTTGTCAGGGTGTGGGTTGAGACCATGTGTGCTGAAATGATACGTCACATAGTTTAGAATTACATGTGGACACCAACAAGGTTGGGCGGATAAAACCAGCAACGCTAAATCGAAAAAAAGTCTGTTTGTTTCCCTCCTCTTCACATCAACGCAATTCCCATAGAATGGCTCTGTGTATCACAACTAGGGGTAAAGTAATAATTGAAAATAGTTTGTAGTTGTGTAACTGTGTAACCAAGAGATGGGGCTCTGACCAGATATGGAAGCCCTCCAGCAAAGGGCGTATTGTGAAAGTGAAACATGCAATTGCAAGTTTAAAGAGGATGGTGCTTAAATGAATGGATCCAATGAGAAGTGTGGGAATTGAAGGGGCTAGGATTACATTGTATAAGGCCCATAAATGTATGACCATTGAGGAGGGGATGAGAAAGAAGGGTGTAGGAAGTTCTTTCACATCCTTTGTTGCCCGCAGAAGGATATACTGACTCTGGTTTGAGCATCCATATTCTCCGGTAACCACTCTGGTAGTTACAAGACAAACAGGAATGACACCTCCGTTGGCTCCAATTTTCAATAGATGGGATGATGAAGAGAGCAGACGGATAACACCTGCTTTAGTAAATTTATTGACGGGTCTCAAACGCAAGGTGGAATGTGAAAAGTTTATTTGATGGTTAGAGCAGCACCAACATTTAAGTGGATGTATGCTTTGTAAAAACAAACTGCTGGTATCATGTTAGCAATTGGGGACATGAAAAGCCTTTTCATGGCATTGATGGGGGAATGGGCAGATGAACTTTGGCCAGAAGCGGGATATCCGGGGATTCAATTGAACACGAATGTCCATGATGGAGTAATAATTATTATAGGGCACATGTTTTGGGTGTGTTGAGGATGCTGTATCCCTATGCACCCGACATAAACTCAATTTTAGAAAAAACAATGAAACTAGATGAGGATCCTGCTGCCCACATTCAATTAATTTAAGAAATATGGAGCGCTGAGATGGGAGAAGCGTGGGACAAGAATATGGCTATCTTCTACCACATGTTAAAGAATGGATTCCAATTCCAGCACGATCTGGATAAAGTGGTAGCAATAGAGACCAAACGTTTGCTGCAGATTCAAGCACACATTATGCATTTTTGTCAAATACAGCAGGAGAAGGAAGGCTGGCAAAGATCTTATTAGAAGGAACAATGATAACATGCTCAACAGAGGGACAGCAGGGACAATCAGGAGAAATGGGACAAATGGAAACCAGAATGGGACAAGGATGGACAGATGGGAACACACCTTGACTGAGACTGATGAGAGGATTTCCACAGGGTAGGGGAGGATCTTCATGTGGTGGTGGGTCATTTGGCGTGTTTGGAGGGATGGGGCCCAGGTTTAATAGGCTGATGGGAGGAGGCTATGGAGGAATGTATGAAGTGCAGAGTCTGGCATGTGGGAGAATGGGACACATTGCCCGCGACTGCTAAAGCTGACCACAATATTTCCCCCGCAAATTAATCCCCCAACTTTACCATATGTTCCAAGCTCTGTGCCATCAGAGTAAGTCCAGGTTGATCAGAATCCAGGAACTAGAAGCGCAGAGACCTAAGCTCCCCCACCGACTGTATCAGCACAGGCACCGGTATAGGCTTGGGAGAAAAACCCTTTACCCAATGGGACAATCACTCGCTACACTGGAGCAAGTGTGTTCGGAGGAAACATTTTTTCACCTCCAGCTGCTCGTATGTAGTGGGAATAGGACAACCCACAGTGATCTCTGATGTGTCCAGTTCTATCAGTTTCAAGTGATCCGGAAGAGAAACCTTGGATAGGAGTCAAGGTTGATTGAGCATACGCTTTCATTTATGGTCTATACAGGGCCCACTAAATCAAAGAAGATGAGGTTCCCCTGTCAGGTAAAACGATGGACACACAGGTATTTTCTGGGGCTCTGCTGGCGGTTCCTTAAGCCAAGATTCTGCATATCAAGATACGTAAGCAAATTGTATCTGCTTTCTCGTTATACTTTAAGAATACCCCAGCAAAACCTTTGGGAAGGGACCTCCTTAATAAGCTTAATAAGTCAATTACTTTTTTGAAAGACGATATGGTATGCTTGACTCCAGGATTGCACCCAGTGAGAGAAGCAGCAATTTCCCCGAAGTAATAAAGTGACAGCATGACCAAAGCACTGCCAGTGTATTTAGCATTGTTTATGTATGGGGTGATGACAGTACAGTGTTGAGTTGCATACCGGGAATAAAAGATCGAACATGGGGTATACCTCTTGAATTTTTGTTTTGGTCTGCTGAGTTACAGGAAATAGAGCCAAGAACTATTGTTACCATTCTGTTAGAAGCAGTGGTTGTCACAAAGGACAGGGTGGTTCTTTCAGGCACCGATGAGGAAGGAGGTGAATGGCACGCAGTGTTGTGTATCAATCCGGCCTCATCTATAAGTGTTCGATGAACAATTGTTTGAAGATGTGTAAAATACAGGAGAGATGGACTTTGAGATTGGGAGCTTTTCCAGATAACAATAGAGCAAATGGAGGTACCACAGACCATGCTCGTCGTTAGGAAAACATCGCCATATTGGAAGGAAGATTTCGAGAAAGTGCTGGACCGCTTGTGGACCAGCAATCCTCATGACATGGGGTTGTTGAAAAGTGTAGGAGCACTACAGATTAAATTAAAACCAGGAGCAATATTGCCACGAGTTAGGCAATAACCCATCATGACTAGTGAGGCAGGCAAAAGGATTTTTGAGACCATTATGGTGTTATTAAAGCAAGGAATTATACAACCATCTGTATCCCCATGCAATATGGCCACCTACCCTGTGAAGAATGCAAAGGATGGTCCAGGATTTGCAGCCTCTGGTCAGCAGCTTTTTGGAAAAAACGTCAAACAAATGACCTTCGATGTAACAACGTTGTACCCAACATACATACCATTACTTTGATGCCATGGAAGAGAAGTGCCAACATGTGACAAACTGTCTGCAGAACCTTAGCATGTTGGGGCAGAGGAAGGCATGTGGAGAGTTATTTTTAACATCAGTCAAAGCAGCTCATTTGGACACCCAGGATTATGGCTTTGTGCATGGTAAATTAAAGAAGGTTGGCTACAAACTGTGGTAGCAATACAGCCAATTTTTAGAAAGACATGATTACAGAGGTTTTTTCAAAAACATTCCACACAAAAACAATCTCCAATACAGGTTGGAGGAATACATCAACATTCATCCCTTCAGACAATATGAAAGGACCAGAGATTCTCACTTATTTAAGAGATCTATTCTGATTGAATTGCAAGTAATTAATATTAGAATAAGTACTTCTCCTTTAACTTGCAAAAGGATTAACATTCTGTCATTCAAAGACTCAAACCAAGCCAGTAACTGGTTATTAAACAAGACAAAAAAAAGTCTGTCATCACCCTGATAACCAATGAAAGTAAGACACTTTAGAAAAGAAAATGCTTAACAAACTGACACAGCAGAACAAACTGAGTAAGCACCACTCACTTGAAATTCAACAACCGATTTAAGATCTGAGTAATAACGTATCAGAGCAGTCATTTGCTTCCAGTAATGATTTTGAGTGTATGATCAAGAAGAATCCCATGATTCCGGCCATCTATGCCCTACCTAAAAATACATAAGCTTGTCAAACAAACACTTGTGTACAGGGAAGTTATGAATGACATATCATATCATAACATATCATATCATACCATATCATATCAATGACCTGCCTCATAAAGTGAAATTTTCCAGTTGCATCTCCATCCTAGAACTTCTGTAAAAATGTGTAACATATTTTGAGGATACTACATTGGTTATTAACCTGATAGACAACACACCTTTGGATTCAGAAATAGAAATACTATCAGCACACGCTGAGTAGCTATACACAATTATTCCCCAACTTGAAGCATTAGAGTGAGTTAATACATTTTGGAAGGTTGACTTTTACCACACTAGAGGCCTTATTTACAAAAATGTTTTTACATGGGAAAGTCCCACTGAAAACATGTGTGTAAATCAGGCCTTAGTCCCTTCAGAATATATTGCAGAGACCATTAAAATAGTACCGGAGGATAATGAGTTTAATTATCAAGACGCATTCTACACTCAGATCCTGGAAGACGCATTTTACACTCAGATCCTGGGCACCGTCATGGGGGCTGCATTTGACCAGATTTTGCAATCATATTTATGGCTGAATATGAATCAAGGAATATATTGGTGGACCATAATCAATACTTTCATCATATAAGTATGTGGAAATATTACATTCAAACAGTGATGTTCCCACTCTAAAGGCTTTCCTTACTCAGTTGAATCTTAGAAATCCCAACATCAGGTTTACCATATTTGAGTGTATTAGATGTTGAGAATGCTTATCTCTTTATAACTGTTATATGGGCGAGTCACCGTTGTCTTCAAAATGTTAGCCTTGATATGCTTCCAAACTTGCAACATCTATTTAAATAAGCTCCTTCGGGGATACCTTTCATTGATATATATTCAATTATTGATTCCAGCAGGCAATGTGTTCATTTCTTTTATTTTGACAGCAGCCCTTTGGTGAGAACACTGCACTAAACAATAGGTGAAATTAGTAGTCTTGCTTTAATTAATTAAATCCTATGGATCTTAAATTGAGCTCAAAACATATCCAGCAACGTAACAGTAGAGGGTTTAGTGCTATCCAAGCCCAGGAGAGAACAGGGTTGAAGTAACTGGTTGGAGTATTATTCATTGGGACAAAGCTGGGTGCAATAGATAGATACCTGAGCTTTTACATTAAATATGGGCAGAGGCAGTAAATCAAGAAATGTATTAACTTCCAGCCCTGCCATTTGGCAATTTAGGTAGCAAGGAATTAGCAGTCTAAGGGGCTCATTAAGAATTCCCAGGTCTGGAAAAGATATAGGAACACGTGCTGGTAATTCCTGTACCAGCCTTTTTTCCAGACGAAGGAAACACAAATTTGCCAGTATGAGCAGTGATCTACCAGCAGCCTTGACCTGCCAAGAGTTTAGGCCCCTACCAGCAAATATATGGGACTCCAAGCAATGGGAACTTACTAACATCTCCTCTGCCCATAATATCCCGGTAAATACTGAATATCGAGTGGCGGAAATGATAAGGCACTTTTGCCAGCATCCCGCTGGAATTACTGGCAGGATACCAGGAAAACTGTAATAAGGATGAAAGTCGTTTAGATATTCAGCACTGCTTTTGTAATGCTATTTAAGCAGTCTGCACCCGCATGCTGAGTTGAGAAGCATATTTTTCATAGGAGACAGCACCACGCAATTTATTTAATTAATTATTCTACAAAGAGTAAATTACAAGCTACATGTTTTTCTTCTTTCAAATAATTAAAAAAATATCAGTGATTATCAACATGTTTAGCAGCATTGTGGCACTTTAATCATAGGTGTGTGTCTATTTTATGAGCCTGCAGGGTGCAGTAGGGGAACAGATTATATAAGCCAAATAAAAAGAGCTTTTCAACAATGATACAAATAATCAATCACTTATATCTATTCTATTGAGAGAGTTAACATCACAATGGGCCTCATTATGAGTTGGGCGCAAAGGCCGGTAATCCCTTTGCACCCTATTCCGAGTTCCCTTAGCGGGTCCCTTCCTTAACGCCTGGTTTTACCAGGCATTAAGGACAGGACCCGTTAAGGGACTTTAGAGCTAATAACGGTACCGCAAATTGCGGTACCGTTATTATCGCCTTCCCTTTGAGCCCTATGAGGGCTTAAATGGGAATGGGGAATGGCTTTTTCAATGCTTTGTAAAAACAATGGGTAAGTCCCCATTGAACGAGGGTGGACTCGGTACCGGTATTGGAGGTAGTCATGGCGCTAATAGCGCCATCTGAGTGCACTTATCATCCAAATATTGGAGATATGACACCACATGTTAATCTGGGAACATGCCCGTGTTACTGGTCTTAAGGATAGTCGAAAAAATAGCTAAATTGGCTAAACAACCTTTTCTATATGCTTGATGAAACATGATTTTATTCTGATTAAATCTGATAATAAATATGTAACAATATTTTAAAAGTGTTCAATACGTAAACTGCATGCATTCTACGTGAGAAACGCTTAAATGCTTCTAATTGATTGTTGCATTGTAAAAACGGTATATTTTTTATTACTCGTTACTCTTAAGAAATAAAGGGTTTTAATACCAATACCATACTGTGGTGTGCTTATTTCTTTATAAATATCACATGGGCGATGGCTCATTGGCCACAAAATGGTACACTGCATATGTTTGGTAAAACTGTAAAATCAATTTAAATGAACGCCTTCTGTTTTTTTTTCTTTTGAGATATTACCATAGAACAGAACTATACCTCAATATATCTTTAGACCTGCAAACATATCACAGTGAAGACCAGCTTAAATGTGCCCTCTTCCATAACCAAACACTCTTTAGCACTGTGAGGAATTACTACTATCTGGCAAGGGTGTAGAAGCTCTGGCTTTTTTGTTCTGTTTTAACATTTAAAATAATGCAGGTAATTCCATAGTAGAAAGGTCCCCCATTTAGAAACTCCAGGTCAGAAGCATAATGTACATGTGTGCCCTTCCGGGGCCAGTACCTGGATCTGCAGCACCTACTCTCCAGTGGCAAACAGCAGGTTCAGGGGTCACATGTGACCTCTTGACAGCTGCAGTTGCAGCTAAGGCACTGCAGTGCAGGGGATGTCATTTAAGATATGCATGCCTCTTCCCAAATCACCATCCCACATTTGTGGCAACCAGCTGTTGGTGCAAGACCTACCTCTCTGACAGCCCCACTGGTACCCAGGACCTCACTGTGCTGAAGGACCCTTGCAGGTGTGTGCCAGCCTCCCCTGTGTTTGAGAACCTGAGAAAAAGGACAACTCTTGCTCCCGAAGCCCTGAAGTGGGACTCACAGCACCTGAGAGCCGAGATTCCTGCAATGTTGGTGTCAGAGTTTACTGAACCATGATTTGAACCCGTTCGACCCTGATCAAACCATCAGGACCCTCCGTAGATACCTTTTGCACTCGCTGACCTTCGAACTGTCGTACCCTATTGTTAAGTCATACACATAGAAACACGCAGCAAAGAACGTGATGACTTTATTAAGTTACAATGTACATAAAGTCCTCCAGCAGCAGAGCAACATCACTACATTGACTGCAGAAAGCTAAATGACCAATTTGGAACCCTAACAAAAGTAAACACCTACATCACATAGATGTAGAATGCTGATGTCATGTGATGACATAGATGCACTCCAGCATTGTTAGATATCAGGATAAACACTTAAGCAGAATTAATAAACTTCAAAGCTAACAATATAACACCTATATCCTACATTCGATCAAGTTCACCACTGCACTGCACCAGTTGAACAGTGTTATTGCCTCAGCTCGATAAAAAAAGCATCACTCCATCTGCACTGCTTGAATCAGCCTCTTAATCAGCCATCAAGTTGATGATTGAACTGACCCTGGTGTTTTTCTTGAACTGCGACCTTCCAGCAAAGCATTGAACTAACTCCCCTTGTGAATCCTAACATCAGCCTGTCTGTCGTCGAACCTCGACCGCCGATCCCAATCTGGTGACCTTCACAGTCTACATCACTAGAACATCCCTTTCACCCAGAGTAGCCTTCCGTTCGACCCTGACTCGACATCTGCTTGCCATCTGGAATACCGCGACTGCCATTTGAGCCTGCATAAAACCACCAGCATAGTGCAAAGAAGCCTGCTTCACTGTTGCAGAACCGCTAAGACACAGCAAATGTATTATTATTGCCAGATAACTACCCCTGCTCAATATTTGGGCCATAGAGACTTGCTAGGTCACTTTAATCTCTTTTGCTACAAGAATATCACCTTTTCAAAGAACATTGTGGTTACTGATTGCTTTTCACCAATGATTCATTACTCAGAGTGCTGCAATCTTCTCTCTTGCACATTCTACAGGGATGAGTTTTTTGTGGTTTCTACATAGTTATGATTGCATATAGTATGTTTAATTAAAGTACATATATGTTTGTATTGCTATCTCGCTTGCGTCTCAACAAAAAGAGAAACATCTATATGGGTCAACATTTTTCAGAACTTCGAATTTATAACGAAGACGATTGGTGGACCAGCTTAATGAGAGGAGATAAAACATCGCTAGTGATGTTTGTGGCATCATTTTTGCAATATATCTCCCTTGGACAGAAAGAAGAAAATGAAAACTAAAACTAAAACATGGAACAAAGGATCCGAGTATATGAGAAAGAGGATGAGGAAAAAGATGAGAGCAAATAGACCAGGAATTTTAACAACCTCGCAAAAGAGAAGAAAGGAGGATACTCTTTTGTTGTATCTTTTGTGTAAAAATAGTAAACCAATTGAATCAAGTAATACAAATATTATATTTGTATAGAACCTTGATTGGGCATGACTTTATTTTTTTGGACTGTTGTACTTTGCTGTTTGGGGTGCTACTGTTTCACATCTTTCTCTTGGTCCATGTTACCACAAAAGGTGAAGGAGGTATAACTCTTAACTGTGTCTGTTCTACTTTTAGGATTGGGTTGGCTCTTGGTTTGTAGAAGTGTGAGAGCAGAGTGGGTGCATTGTCCTCTAGTCATCCTTGTGCTCCTGCATGGCAGAAGTCAATTCATCGCATTCACTTCTCCAACTGTCTTCCAAAACACTAAGTTTTAATCTCCCACATGGCAAATTATTGTGTGTTTTTATGAAGTGCAATATGATAAAGGATTAGCAGGAACATACCCAAGGCACATAACAGTGACTACACGTCAGAAGATGACATGCCACCAAAAAGATCCAGTGTAACCTACATTTCACCAACCTCTAAAGAAAATCTCGCAGAAATCAAAACTAATTGTGAGCAATGATCCAAATGGTGTCACAGAGGTTTTCTTCCTTGTTTTTTGTGTAGAGTTGGCAAAGAAACATTTTAGCAAAGTTGACAAACTGTGGCGCAAAGGGCTACAAAAAGGGTGTCACAACAGGTATTTTCAAAGTTTTATGATTTATTTTTCAGTTGAAGGACAAAGCGGATGGGATCTAGTCTAAATAATTCACAAAGAGCTTCAAAAATTGTTTCATTTTAGTTTTTTGGTGGAAGGAGAAAGACTAACAGAGCACGTTTTTAATAAATCTGTTCGCTTCTCACAAAACTTTCACAACGGATTTGTGTTTTGTTTTTTGATGTGAGGATACAGTTTAAGTGAAAAGGATTAGAAAGAGATTTCATGAAAACCTCCTCAACTAAAACAAAGTCACCAACTGGAAAACAAATTCCTGAAAGGTTGTCTGAAGTGGCTATTTTACACACTAGGAGAGAGCTCTCCTACTCCCGCATAGTGTGTATCAGTCCTGTTCCACCCTCTAACTGCCTGGTACAACTTAAAGAGAATTAGCAAGTGTGCTGGCCTTTTACATGGCCACTGAACCCTTAGATGTTGTAGGGCTATGATTGGCCCACCAAATCTTTCAGAGAGGTGTGGGATATTTCAACCCATGCCAATGCACCCTACTACACCCCTTTGCCAATGGGGGAAAGAAAACTGCCAAAAATGGAGACGCTAACCACTGTGTGCCCTAAATCTGCAAAAACTACGCATGGTTCAGAAATCACAAAGAGGCTGCGCCACCTTTCCACACACAGGCAAAGTTGATTGTCAAAACAGAACTCTCTGCAGGAGAAGACCAGTGAGTGCTGTTACCAGTTACATGAGTCATTGCCACAAAAGTGGGCTAAAATCCGAAAATGCCCTTAAATCCAGCTTCCTAATCAATGGCAACCTTCAAAGTTCTGTTTTGGCACTAAATTCTGTCATTTTGCCAGTGAATTATTGAAGAAATGAAAAGTGCTGAAATCATAGATTCTCCAGTGCAGTCAGAGGAATCCAGGCCTCACTGACTGACAGCTGCATCAGAAAATTAGCTGTCAAACCCAGTTTAAAATTGCGTCTGTTTCGTGATTTAAATTGCAAAATCCACCTATTTAAAGTATGCTTGTGAAGGGCTAATTCTTTTAAAATGTCCAAATCCCTTATACACTTTGCTTGTATTTTATATGTGAAATGAAAAGACTTTAATTTAAAGGAACCCAGTCTGGAGCTAATCAACTATTTAATTCTGATCTGACAGTGCAGCCTGGGAAAGATTCAATTTCAGCTTGACACTCAATTGCTACAGGAAGGCTAATGGTTGCTTAATGGTTCCCGCATAATGAAAACAAAGAGAGCCTCAGCCATTCGTCTCTGGCTGAGCCCAGAACAATGGCAAGGTGCCCAACTGATCTCTACAGGGGAGCTTCCCTCTCGAGGAAGGGGAGGGACAGGATGCTTCCCTCTACACCCCACCCTGATCAAAGGGATCTGACAGCTATTGTTTGTTGAAAGGAGAAAAAGAAAAAAACTCTGAACTTCTTGGTGTTTGGTGTAATAAAAACTATCTGTCATTTTTAAAACCGAATTCATGTTCCATTTTGCACGCCTATTTTGCAAAAACACCTCTCAGTAAAACCGCCTTCACTTCTTAAATTTTAAAGATAAGAATGAAATTTTAACTCTCACTGATACCTAAGACCCTTAGCTACATCCACATCTAAACACCGCATCAGTGTATTTGACCCGTTTTTCTCCAATATCGCATAGTAAAAGTTTGCCGCGAATTTGCAGTTCTCAAAGGTTTACATGTGTCTATTCCCCATTTCAAAGTGCTTCTTCCATCCCATTCTGATCTAAAGTGTGTACTGTTGTTTATATTATAGCTCATATGTGTTACGACCTGTTTAGTGTTGCTTTCCTAAGAATGTTTCTCCATTTAAGCATTTTTGACCATTTTGCAGTATTTCACAAAGCCATTTTTCACCTGTCATTTTAAAAGAGTCAATTTCCAAAAACGGTTTTCTCTCTTGTTTGGGGAGGGAAGATTGCCTATGAACTCTAGACCTTGTCTTTCATTTCTGAATACCTGATGATTACTTACATCTGTGTAGGATTGCTCATTTTTATTTAAAAAAACTTTGCAGGGGGAATATTAACCCAAATGCTATCTGTTCACCAACCAAAACTGTTGTGTTTCCTGTGTTCTATTCGGCATCATTCTAAGAGAATTCAATTGCTTTGCTTATTTTCTGAATTGTATTGTCACCGTTAGGTGATTGCTGTCCCATATATATATATATAGATATAGATATTAAACTTATGTGTGATTTGAATATTAAATAAATAAAATAAATATTTACCTTTATAAACTAGCCTGATTCCTGATTCAGTGTGAGATGGGGGTTATTTTGAGACGGGTGTGAAATGAGTGGTATATCATTCAGAATATTGAACTTATAGACAAAAATAAATAAGGGTTTCATTGCGCACTATATGCTAGGCGAGACCTGGGTGTGTGCCTGATTGAAACCCCTTACAGAGGTTTGGGCTTCTGATTGGCCTGCTGAACTCAAGCACACGGAATGCAAGAACTTGCAAATCCACTGAGACCTGAATTGTGGATTTGGTGTAACTTTCAAATTCAGCAAGGTTGAAGGTCATCCACCACTACTCACTAAGCTGAACTTGAAAAAAACCTTGCGTTGATGCCTCCCAATCTTTATTCTCACATCTTGAATGGAGTCCTTTTTGCTACTGCTGCCCACAAAAGCCATCTTTTTTTCTGGGGCTGACTATATTTCTTCTAATGCTCGTCTAGTCGCAGATGCCTTTCATAATAAGATGAACTTCTGCTAGTGGGGAGAAGAAATAAAGTGGTTATTTTGGAGATCTGATGGATTTGAGCTTGAAGAAGCAATGAACCTGCTACTGTGCTTTCATTGCATTGTACAATTGTTTGGGATGCAAAGCCCGTCTGTGACTCAGTGGACTGATCCACTCTTGGGATCAGTGTTTGAAGTCATGGGGCCTCATTACACGGTAGGTGGTAAGGGATTACCGGCACCGGTAAGGGCACCGGTGCCGGTAATCCCTTACCACCCTGTTCTGAGGTCCCTTAGCGGGTCCCTTCCTTAACGCCTGGTTTTACGCCTGGTTTTACCAGCCGTTATGGAAGGGACCCGTTAAGGGACTACAGAGCCAATAACGATACCGCAAATTGCGGTACTGTTATTAGCACCATCCCCATTCCCATTGAGCCCTATGGGGGCTCGAATGGGAATGGGGAATGGTTCCCAGAATGGGGATTTACCGGGTCCTCCAAGGTTGGAATGACCCGGTAAGTCCCTATTTCGGGAACCCAGACCCGGAAGGCGGTAAAGGGGTAGCCATGGCACTAATAGCGCCATGGCTACCTCCTACCGCGTAATGAGGCCCATGGTCATACGTGGGAATGCCAACAGGTCTATTCAGCTCTTTATCCCTTTGAGGGTGATACAATGAATCAGTCTCACTGAGTCCTGCAACATTACACATCTGTTGTCTGTCAATAGTGGCAAAGAATTCCACTAAAATCGAAATCTACAAACATACCTGCCATGTTATACTGCTGTTGCGATACAACAATATGTGATATACTTTGTCTAATCATTTTCCATTGAAACTCTGCAAAATGTCACTACTTTTAGATGAATGTTGATGCAGAAATTAACTGTATTACATACTTGCATGCAATGAATTGAAGTCCAAATGCATACTATAAGACATCAGATGGTGATATATAGGGGGTCATTCTGACCCTGGCGGTAGGGTGTTAACGGCACCGGCAAGGATGCTGGTGCCGTTAACCCCCTACCGCCCTATTCCGAGGTCCCTTAATGGGTCCCACGAGGAACGGCTGGTCTGACCAGCCGTTCTTAGCGGGTCCCGTTAAGGGACCTTGGATCTAATCACAGGCCCACATTTTGCAGGCCCGTTATTAGCTCCTTGCCCATTCCCATTGAGTCCTATGGGGGCTCAAATGGAAATGGGGAATGGTTTTCTGAATGGGGATTTACCGGGTCCTCAAAGGTTGGAATGACCCGGTAAGTCCCCATTCAGAGACACCGGACCCGGGTTTGGAGGCAGCCATGGTGCTAATAGCACCATAGCTACACCATGGCTACCTCCAAACTCGGAATGACCCCTATAGACATACTTTGGTCACTTTAAGAACACAACTAAAACCGAGCTAGTCTGTTGGAAAATGTGATTCAACAACCATTCAATTTTAACAGCCAACTTCAGCAGGCATGATGAAATTCCATAGATACCGCAAAACATTGAGATTATTGAGGAACCAGAAATTCAATACTCCAGCATCTGAGGAGGCGATAAAACACATCAATGAGTAAATGAGTGTCTGGCCTGTGAAAGATAGCAAATATGAATTGGGAAAACCAATAGGTTTAGGCAGCCCGTAGTCAACATATGGTAAGTTACAACCCCACATATGTAGCTGCTGCCTTCTTACACTATGCACAGCTTAAAGTGCCCAGATAATGCACTATATAAAAGGTACAAAAAGATAAATAAATATATATATATATAAAATCATGCAGGGCATCATTGAGGATGTTGCGAGTCACGTGTGACTGTCCTTTTTTCTGAAGGTCTTCTGATGCATGACTAACAGTATCCTGATCACATTCTAAATAGAACTCACTTTTTCAATCTGTTTTTAAATCTTCTTTTTCCATTAATCAATATATTTCCCCTAAATATGCATGGTCCCCCTGAATAGCAATCCAGGAGTTGTGCAGAAGCCTTTGTATGAGTAACTGGATCCGTTAGGATACATGTGGTAATATCAGGGCTCAAGTCGAGGGGACAGGCGGGTGGACCGAGTCCCCTACTTTTTTTCAGAAGTCCCCCAACTTTGTTCAGAGGGCACCTTGATAAGCTAATATCTGGCGACACCACATTCAATTGCTATATTAATGAGTACCGCCATTTTTTTTTTTTTTACTTGGCCCCTGGGTAATCGGCAACTGGATTTTACACTGGTGAACAGTGCTTCAAATGAAACACGCAAGACAGCAGGGGATAGTTAGCGTGAATGTAGGCTATCTCAACAGCTAATACACAATCACAATTGAATTGATACACCATATAAACCACGGGAACTTCACATCAATTCAGGAGAAGTACAAAAACCCATAAGTCGGCAACTGGATCCAGAGGAATTGTATCAAATGTCTGGCACATTATCCAAATGGAAAGAACATACTGTTGATATACGTTTTGGATGAAGAACCCGTCATCATTTAGTTAGATTAGCCATGTCACTTGTTTCCTGGCAATTGAGTAGGCCAGATAGTTTTAAAACAAACTTATCATGATGAATTATTCAAGTTACACAGGCAGCATTAATTGTCCAATAAACCTACCATGACTATAAAATGTATTCACGTTTGTGAATTCATCGTTCCTTCAATGTGACACTGGAATGAATACAATCTTGACAGAGATCTACCAAGCAATAGTGATAGATTTCGCATTGTAATGCTCTTTTCCTAATGTTTCACTATGATGTAACTGATCCAACCTTTTTAGAGTTGCCATTTTACACTTAGTGATATTTTTGAGCAGCCGTTGTAATTCAACATCAATATCTTGCTTTCGTACGATTCATAACATTATAAGTGCATGGTTAATTTGGAAATTATCACATTCAGGCTAGGGTCCAAACCATGGATGAGGCCAAGACGTTATATATCACCGAATGCATGCTTTGATCTCACAATACAGCGACCAGGCTAAGTGCTGAAGATAACAACAAAGTTAACCCTTCACAGACCAGCCCAAAAAGGGGAGATGTAGGCCCCTTGTAACTTCAACTTGCACAGTCTGAACGGCAGTGTGGCAGACGCTGGCCCTATCTTGTTGTGACATCGTCCACAGTGTCTGCATAGCAAGACTGTGGCTAGATAGGAGGCATGGCCAAAGTACTGACATGTATGCATCAATCGAAACATACTATTCCCTCCTCGGCACACTCATGGCATTCCCTTTCGTCTACACGAGGCGAAGCGTCACTTTACGACATATTTGAGCCGCAACCTTCTCTTCACAACAATAGTATTCCGTTTTGGCTACAGTGAGTGCCACTTTACGACATATTTGACGGGCAACCCTCTCTCCACACTAGCAGTATTCCTTTTTGGCTACACTGGATGCCACTTTGTGACATCTGTGAGTCGCAGCCTAAAAAGGACACGTGATCTAGTTAGGTTTGGTGCAGAAGACCGTAAAACAGGGGGACATGAAAGGGTTACAAAAATGAGATTTTTAGAAGACGAGAGCACACGAGGTTGGGCAGAAATGAAGTGGCGGATGGAATCGTAAGAAAGTTGAAGGAAAATAATGTGATGGGAATGAAGGAAATGCAACAGCAGCTAGAAACGGAAGAATCGTTAAGAAATAGCAGTGAAAAAAGCGGAAGAAGGAACTGTTCTATTTATAAACAATTTCATTTCGATAGGGAACTAGGAAAACAGACAAATACAATAGCTTGAATGTTATTGGTCCACAACACATAGTGATTATGTTATGGGAATCATGATACGATGCTGTGCTTGCTAATAGGATAGCATAAGCAACGTCCCATGTGTGCCTGGTTCTAAGACTTAGCAGAAAAGGAAGGAAGAATACAAGCTGGTCAGATGGATGTCTGAGATACCTAAGTGTAAGGGTGAAGGACTTTTTAGGATATTCTTTCCCAAAATCCAAGTGAGATGGCACTGCATGCTAATATGACGCTGCCAGGGATAAGTGTCTAGCCCGGAGGTTGCAGACTCAAATGCAAGCTTGAATCCGTTAATATGATATGATATGATAGGTTACTTGTAACACGCTTAATATCCAGAGGTTCGGGGATTGAACCTGTGTTGCTCCGTGTCGTCTGGCTTCCAAGGCGAGCACGTTGCCGCTGAGCTATCCTCCCGAGACATTGCCGATCATAATGTCTTGGAAGGTATAGATGCCCCACAGATATGCAAATTCATGCTGAATCTCACTGAATACTAATTGCTAGTAAAGGTTAACTTGCCCATGATATGCTCTAAGAATTTGCCACATTTCCACTTCCCCAAGAGCAGCCTTCCTGCCCTTTATGATATTCAGTTTTGCACTGGGCCACTGCTGAAAATGTATGTGTGCGTGTGTGTTGCTGCTCTAATTTTAGCATAAGTGTGAACATTACTTATGTCAGACTATGAGAAATGTGCTATTTTACTTTCAGAAGCTTGACAACATAAAACCACCATGAAGGCAACACTGTAAAACAACTATTGAAGTTTATTGCTGGCCTGTATAAAAATTGTAGAATGTGTAACAACAGAGAAGTGAGAAAATAAAAAGCATCTTCTGTTCATGAGCAGGAAAAAACACTAGAAAGTGGCTGATGAAATACTTACAAGAGTCCAAGAAACAGAAAATGCATGAGTGGTGTGCTGATAGCAGCCATCATGTAAACAGGCCAGCCAGCAGCTTTTCCATTATTCAGCACCCTAATGCACTGGTTCAAAGTGCCAAAGGCAAAAGGATTTTATGCAAAAGTGTTACTATTTTTAGCCATTCCCCATGCTACTTAGTTCCTTAATATCGTCCCATAAACGTATTGTGATATGTAGGGGAGGCATGGTATCATAGGGATGACACTGACACAATAGATACAATTTGTAAAACCTTTATTGAAGTTTCTGGGGTTGGAAAAACTCCTACTTTGCCCTATAACTAAGATGGGAGTAATCTCAACAATCAAACGATAATCAAAACAGTCCTAGTGGAGTGTGTCAAATGAAAATGGCATATGCTAACAACACATAATGCCTGCCCTATCTCTTGTACAAAAAGTGTATAAAAGAGAAATATATGTAAAGGAAAAATCAATATTCAAAAGAATAAATGTGGCGGAATCAGACCTACTCCACACATTAGACCACATGGCGTAAGGCGGTACTGTAGGCAGGATGACACCCTCTGGCTCGTTTTTTCAACACAATAAACAGTTCCAAAACATTGATCAAGTCTAGCCTGGCCTTCCACGTTAAAGTCTCTCTTTCTAGTTTCCAAATAATGTTCCAACAAAAAGTTCACATAGGTCCCCCTCTGTCGGGCTCAGACCGCTTCAAAACAAAGTTCAAGATGTCCCACTATGTCGGGCTTGAACCTCTTCAAAACAATGCTCACATGGGTCCCCCTCTGTTGGGCTCAGACCTTTCATTACAGAGTTCAACAAACTTTCAAGGGTTTTCCCTTCATCAAGCTTATTACACTTCGGGTCTCTCTCAGTTGGACTCAGACCATTTCGGATGTCGAAGACTTTCGAATATGCGTGACATTCTTTACAGACCTCAGCAGGTCCACTTCAACTCAAAGTTTAAGGTTCAACTTTCACTCTCCCCTTCTCTAGAAGTTAAGTTTGGTCACTTCGCTTCTGCAGTCCATTCACTTTATCGCTACAAACAATGCACCTTTAATAGAGAAATTCGAGTGGGCTACTTCCTTTCGTTGGACCACTCCATTACTCACTATCGCTGATTTCACAGGTGTCCTTACTTCAAAGTTCATTCACAGGTCTGCCTTTCCTTGCATCTCATCCACACGTGTGCAGCCTTCACTTGTGGCATAATGTTGCTACTTCAAACTTTCTTTAACACACATTGGTTTCTCAGGTCTCTTGACAACTCACCGGCTGTGTGCATTTGTTTCTTGGTTTTACAATTTCCAATTCACAAGTCCAGGTTAGTACCACAGGCTTGGCCTCGCCTCCCCAACTTTGCCGTTCACCCGGGAGGGTTGCTGGCATCCCTGAAACATAATGCAGCCCTTTGATGTGGGAGCTGGCCTTCTCCATGTGTCTTTTGTGGCCTGTTGGAGGTAACAACCTCCAGTAGGAAACCTTTGGGCTTTCCAACCTCTGCTCATATTCATGTTCCGCCTTGCTCATACTGTGTTTCTAGGTTCTGCCTTTTATCTGTGTGAGGAGAGCTAATTAGTATCAGGTGCATGCACTTAAAGTCAAGTGCCTGACTATGCCTGACCCAATTAGTGGGAAATGTCCAGTATGAGGTTTGAGAGTTAGTATTGTTACTCTCAGTCACTCTCTTCCTCAGTTCGTGTAAAAACGGGGGGAGTTGGGACCTCAGAGAATCCTTAAAAATAGGATGGGTTAGATGATCAAAAAAGGGGGAATACCATGTCTCACCATCGGCTGATTAAACCCCACTTCCCAAAGATCCCTCACCCAGGTGATCCTCCCGCACTGGTCCACCACTAGGGTCTGATCCAAAGGCGATGGATGTGCACTGGTCACCTGAGAGAGAGATCCCCGGGGAATCGTGGGTGAGGCACCCTCTGGCTTCTCACAGATTTAAGGAAGGGATTGGTGTATGCATGTATGTTGGCTGGTGTTTAGGTGATTATAGCACCTAACTGTTTGAACAGTAGAATGTTTAATTATTTCCTGAGTTGTGGGAGTTTTGGAGAGATATGGGTGTTTGGTGGGACAGTGTGGCATAGTGAAGTGTTTTGAAGTGGCAGGCAACAACATGGAAACCTAGTTTGGGATTTAGCTCATGTTAGGCTGATTGATGAACCCTTCAATGAGATGCAAAATCAGGATTGGTTCAAAATTTAAAACATTGTTATAATACACTTTTCACTCTAAAACACACCTTGTCAAATTAAGAAACAAACTCTCACACATAATGGAAAAAATACACATGGCAAATGCTGCATCAATCAAAAGTAATAGAGCTTTTAAGGAGATGAACAAAGCATGAACACTAGTCTATTTCAGTAACTTTGACCTCAAGTGACATGTAAAGGAAACATGAATCCAACCATTACAGAGGAATGTCATTCTTACTGAGATATTGAGCAAAACATTTTCCATGCATATCAATATGCTTTCAAGGGAATAACATTGCCTACGCTAGAGTTGGTCTCAATGCCAAGAGAATGGGCAATAAAAGCGTTTCCCAGATTGCTATAACATTATCTATTTATATGGGTTATCCACGCCCTACGCACGGTCATTTTATTGGAGAAAACGTGGCCATCACTATCCATGCGGCATCCACATTAATTGCATGCACACACTGCTGCAGATTTGACATTACACGTGCATGATACTTCCATATAGATGTGGACATTATGAAGTTCATTTCGAAGATTCTGGAATATCTAAAGAAATCGCCCGGGAAACATTTGGTTTTGTCTTCACAGTCCGCGTGTCGGATTTTGAGAATTTTCCACCAGGGTGGAAACCCACAAGGAACTCCTGGTGGTCCCCTGCTCTGTGTGCCATTTTTTGCCCCAGAATTCACTTGGATCACTGGTGTGTGCACATACGTGTATACTAGTGATCAGTGATAAATCACGTTCAATGTGTCTCCAATAACAATACGTGATTTACTGTGTACTTTATTAGTAGCCAACCACTGAAGAGAGTCCATTTGTAAATGTGAAGCAAGTCACATGCGTTGGAGGGTTGTATACTAATTTACCTTTACACAATTGACCTCAGGAGAATTGACCTAATTTAGAAGGTCAATTAGGACATATAAGTGGGGTAAGAAACCTCCCGCAACCTCCCACCAAATCCAAAATCCCCTGCAACCTCCCACCCAATCCCCTCATATTATTTATAATCCAAAACCAACCCAATACATATATAAAATAACTAAAATAATATAATGGTCAATTGTGCAGAAGGTCAATTAGGACCACTATAATTAGGTCAATTGTGCAAAAGGTCAATTGTAAAAGGTCAATTTGGGTAAAACCGCGGTGGAGTGATTCTGTCTGATGCTTGTGTGAATACATTATACTATCACATTGATGTAAAACAGGTCAGTGCAACAATGAGGCAATTACAAACAGCCACCTTCACCCCACCAGCAGATGGGAAACAGAGGTGCCAAAAACATCAATGTGACCTCACAACAAGCCCTGAAGCAGGATAGACTCTTACAATTTACAGAAAATATCACCCTATCAGCTGCTGATTGTCTCTCTTCTTGGTCTTGCTCACATGATCCAATATAATCATTTTCTTCCTTATTATAATGTTCATTTTTAAACAAAAATCATTTGTGTCAATCATATAGACATTGTAACATTCAAATTCAACTAATCTCAGATTGCCCTCTGTGATGAATTGTGCTAATTCATTCCTTCTCCCAACGGGGATGCCCCCCTGTGAGGCTACAGAGGTGAGACTGCTCTGCAATACCCACCCTATGGATAAAGGCAAGCAGGACCTCACTGACAGAGACTCTCCATGTGGGCACAAGGACTCCCGTTCCTTTGGGGAATTCCATCAAGATCCTTCAAACTTTACCTCATCAGAAATACTCTACAAGGACTTATATGAAGAAGGAACAAGGATTTGTTATTGCAAACCAGAAACTGTGAATATCCCTTTAAATGGAAAACACCATTTAACTGGGATGAGGAGGAGAAAGCAAGAAAACGAGAGGCTGCTACAAGCTGAGACAGAGACACACAGAGATATGCTGGGAAAGTCCATGGCTATGTCACAACAAAAGGGAAGGGGACAGGGGACTACAAGAAGCCAGCAAGTTACAAACTAGCTGTTGAGCCGAAATGCAAGAGCTGGACGTGCAGCGTCCAGGAAACCGGAGAGAGAGAAGCAGCGTGGTGTGACCACCAATATCCCATGGTGGACTGGAGGCCCTTGCAACTGCGCCAAAACGTCTACATGGGTGGAACTGCATAACACCTCAGTACCTTGGCTACTGCAAAGCCATCTAGAAGGAAGATACAAAGTGCAAGATACTGAAGGAAGAAAAGAGGCCAATCAGGTGAAGGGAAGAGTAAAGCCCAAACGAAGAGAAACCCTGCTGACGTTATCCCCGAGATAGTGAGGTAACAGAGAAAACAGGAGACAAAACAATAATAGTAAAAGCAAGAGAAGTGAAAGAGAATCATTATAAGAGTATTCCTACTCGTCTCAGTCATGATAAAAAGACGATAACAGGGATAGCAAGAGAAGTGAATGATAATTGCCCTTATAAGAGTATTCCTACTCGTCTCAGTCATGAAAAAACAAACAATAACAGGGATAGCAAGAGAAGTGAATGATAATTGCTAAAACAGTACTCATACTCATCATAGTCAAAGTAAAGAAAGCCTCATTAAGAAAGAAACTGAAGCAATAAGAGGAAGACCGAAGAAGGATGAACTAATACATGGCATTTAAAAAGAAATATATATATATATATATATATATATATATATATATATATATATTCAGTAAAAAAACTTTGTTAAAGGGACGTTATGGTTAAGTTGCGCTACTAAAAACCTATGAAATTCAGTAAAAAAACTTTGTTAAAGGGACGTTATGGTTAAGTTGCGGCTACTAAAAACCTATCAGATTCAGTAAAAAAACTTTGTTAAAGGGACGTTATGGTTCAAAGTAAAAATGAAAAACCCCTGAAATTCGGCAGTTATGGTAAGATAAGCAACCATAACTCGCGCCACAGTGCACTACTGACACTAAAACCCAGGACATCAAAGAAAAAGAAGCGGTGGATAACACTCTGGAACACATTAACCAAAAAATGGACCAACTTATGCCAAATTTTAACGATTTAAAGAACTTTGTGGAAGATCACCTAAAACTACCAACAACATACCATTGTCCCACCTGTACTTGTCCCCCCTCACCATATCCCACTCATTTAACCCCAAACCCTCTCCATGGACCAAAACGTTTTGATGACATTTCCATCCCTTCTTCACCTCATCCCAATTATGTTGAAATCCCTAATTCTCCTGTTTTTGTTTCCGTTTCTGCCCCACCTTCTCAGTCATAAATTGTTTATATGTGTCAAATAAAGTTACTTTTTTATATTGTGTTGTAATTACTTTCAGTTCTTTGTGTTAAAACCAATTTAGTTGTCCACAGACAGCGCGGTTGTTCGGAAATGTTCGTAAATAAACGAAAATGTAAGTGTCCTGAGGACACTATATCTGTCCGTAGTGTTCTCATGAAAGTTGAAACTGTTCTAAGAACACTCGTACTGTCCTGAAATGTTCGTAAATAAACGAAAATGGAGGTGTCCTTAAGAACACTATGCCTGTTCGTAGTGTTCGCTAGCAAGTTGAAACTGTTCTAAGAACACTCCTGGTGTCCTGAATTGTTCGTAAATAAACAAAAATTGAGGTGTGCTGGGGACGCTATGTCTGTCCGTATTGTTCGCAAGTAAGTTAAACTGTGCTAAGAACAAACTGCTGTCCGTAACTGTTCGTTTTACGTGTGACGCACTTTTAATTAGTTCAGGACCCGAACACTGTCCATAGAACATCAACATGCATGCGCAAAACAATGTCCTACATTGGGTGTCCTGCGGACAGCCGCTTCCTTAGCGAACATGCTCATGAAGCAATCATGTGACCGCGCCCACGCAAATCCCACATACTAATCCTAAGTTTCCACATATTTTTTGTGACTTTTTGAACCTTTTTTGGTGTTCGATCTGTCTTGCGGACGCGCGCATGTCCACGAACCGCGTACAAGCACCCCTATAAATGACCACGCCCTAGAGCTCATTCTCATTGTGTTTCTGGCTAGTCCACAGAACACACTGCATTTTGCTGCATACTTTGCAGATTTTGAGATTTCCATCTCCAAGTGGTGACATCCATGGCTCCACTATTGCCACCTGGTGCTACATCTGCCTCAGCACCACCCCCACCCCCTCCACCACCACCATCTCCCAAAGGGCCTGAAGAGGGGAACAGGAGTGAGGATACAGAGGAGGAAGAAAATGATGACGAGAATGAGGTAGAGGAAATCCCTACTACCCGCCCTTGGCGTGATTCTTGGGTGTGGCGGTTGTTTACCGTTCATGGGAATGTTCCTAAGGCTTGTGCGAACCGTGTCACCTGCAATGAGTGCAAAATGGTACTCAGTCGCGGGAGGCATGGTGCATACAGCTTTGGGACCACGACCATGAAGCAACACCTGAACTCATTCCACACTGGGGCCATTCGCCAGGTTGTACCTTGCGAAGAGCGTAGTGGGTTGATTGCCTCTCCTTCATCCTCCGTTTCTGATCCTGTCACCACAAGGAACACCTCTGTGGGACAGCGTCTTCCTCAAGCTGCCTCACAGGCCATACAGAATTCTGATGACCCTTACCCTTCGAGGGTCACAGTTGTATGTATGTACTGTGACACAGTACTCTGCAGGGGGGAGCGACTTCGGAGTGCTTTTGAGACTATTGTCTCAGAGCACGAGAAGACCTGCTCACTACCCAAATAAAACCCACTCTACATCTTCCTCTCTCAGCTCGCCCTATGGTTGGTGTCCCCCCCTTACCCTCCTTTCCCCTCCTCTCCTAGTGTGTCATGTACAAAAAACCAAAAAGAATACAAAATAACAAAAAATAAGGCTCTTTTTAGAGCCGCCTTTCACAGTTAAAAAATAGAAGTGAAGATAAATAAAGCAGGGCCCTTTGTATATCTTAAAAGTCAGCGGACAGTTCGTGAACATAAAAAAAATTGGGGTGCTACCCTATTGTAACCATTGCATTTTTCTCTGGGAGCAAGTGGTGGCTCTGAAAAGAGCCTTTGGGAGGTGTTTGTATGTCAAAAATTATAAATACTTAACACCTACTTCAAAATGGATGCTGTATTTCTAAAAAAGGTCGCGATGCATTTTGTACATTTCTCAGAAAAATCTGATTGCCAGCATAAGTAAGATGGACTCCATCTCTGCGAAAAATGTATGTACTACGAAACATAATATTTTCATTGTGAAAAGAGGACATGCCAAAATCTCTTAGGAAGGCAGAAACAGCCTTATTGACATTACGCCTTGCTTTCTCCATTTGTAGACCACATGAGAAAGAACAAAGCCACATTTGTCTCTGCGCAATCAGTGAAAAAATTACTTTGGAGTTTGGAAACATGTCCATGATCTTCTGAAGTCCTTCTTTCATTGCAAATTGCAAAGAAATTCCAGACACATGTCCTAAACTGTTCCCTCCACATTGAATTACAATTATGTCTGGATGTTCCTCTATCTTCAAAGTTGCACAGAGAGGTAGAAAGTCCAACCACTTCATTGGACATGTGGGAATCCAAGATCTATAGATACTCAACAGCTTTCTGCATGCACCTTCAACCAATGTATCCACGAGTCTCCCAAAATCCACACAATCTGTTTTTTTAAACAGCCATAGCTATCTGTTCTTCTCTCAGCAAAAAGAATATCTGAGAAAACCTCTCCTAGCACAACACACTCACTAAACTTTACTGACCAATCCCTTGCTACATTCAATCTCATTTGCATGCCTCCCCACCCCAAATTCCCTGATGTAATACGCGGTGTCCTAGAACTACCGCCATGTCTGCGAACATATCCTAACATGGACAGCCCTTCTACCATTTCCACTTCACTCTCTGTAGCATTCCCTCATTGGATGTAGCTAAGAAATCACATGACCATCCACCAATCAAATCCAAGACCTCTACATGTAACTGCATCATCATAGATCAGCACTGCAAATGTACGGTGAATCTCTCGGAGTACAAGTCACACACCATTGGCAAGCACGATCTACGAGAAATACTATACAAGTCTCCAAGATTTCTACTTGCGGCTTCGTCCATATACTTATGCATGAACACAAACTACAGGTATTCATATTTTCTATACAGTACATGAACACATTTTCTAACCAACATTTACCTTGTACAATCTATAAAATGAATCTACGATTATTTTTTCATTGTCCTAAAATGAACTGTGACTTACAAACCTTTATACCGTTTAATTTCTTCATACACACACACACGCAAATAATGTTAAACCAACATTTTTGAAATAAAATATATAGACTACATATAATCAAACAAAATTACATGCACACTCTATGATCAAATCTCAAACAATAATATTTGTACAAACACATAATTGGTTTTAATTTTTTCAGTTTATATAATTACTTACATTTATATAGGACAAGCAGGCTATGACATTGACTCACTATTACGTGGAAAAGCAGGCTATGACATTGACTCACTATTATGTGGAAAAGCTTAGTTACAGGAATAGTGGTATACAGTGGTACATTATGAATTTCACAAGCCATAGTAAAGATATTTTCTTTCCTACAGTTAGTCATAAGATAGTTTTAATGGTTTTGAGGAAGGTGCTGAGCATTTCAATTTAAAAAATCTATGTCTAAATTAAAAACAGTGCTATATACAAACCAAATTACTAATTTCGTTCTTTTACAATTGCAGTGAAGACCATTCTCCAGAAAAGAAGCAGCCGAATTTGAAGTACAAAGAACAACTAAGAAGCAAACTGCTCATTTTAGAAAAAAAGTAAGTAAAATGTTACCATAATATTTGAATTATTACTCAAACACACTGTAGGGTTAATTCATGCTATTTCTGTGCCTAAAAATAGAGATTCTGCACCATTCTGACCGAAAATCCCCCCGTCTTAAACAGTGATTTACTGGCAGAATGGCACACAACTTCCTATTTTTCGAAACACAAATTACCCAACTCAGCCGCTAGAATTTAGATGTTGTAGAACAAACAACTGTTTTAATTGTATAGCTTTAGATATACTATTTATACTTCTCCAAACCACTGGCTTACTTTTTTCTGTCATCTGAACCCCAGTTTAGTAACACATTAATTCAAGATTACCCATCCCTAGTAGTTGTACTTCCCAAGGCACAATCACACACCATTACATACATCTTTATCATCTTACTCAAACACTCATGCACACAACACACACGCATTTCAGAACACCCCAACCCATACCTTCTGTATTTTTTTCAACAGACCCTAAAGAATGCCTACCAAAAAGCAACTCCGTAGAAAGGAACACAGAAGTAGAGCAAATGAAAAGAAAACTCTCTAAGATAAACATCCATCTATAGCAGAATTTGTAAAAAAATTTGAAACACAACAGCTAATACAGTCATGTAGTGAAACAGAAGAAGTTTCTAGTACAAAAACTTTGCCTCCTCTATCAAAAAGTAAAACAAACCAAAAAACAATTAACAGAAAATCAACTATCACTACAAATAAAACTTCTTCTATAAATCTTGATGTAGTACAAAGTTGTCACGCCGCCAGTCTTGGGGCTTCCTTACCTGTTACGGCGCTCCCCGTCCTGGAGGCTGTTCCCGCGCTTCCATCTTCGGGGCCCGGGGCAGTCTTGGGTTTCGGGCGCTTCCAGGTCTTCTGTGCGCGTTGTTCGGCGCAGGCGCGGGCGGCCGCTCTCCACTCTCCGCGCATGCGCAGTGCGCAGAGTGCTCGGTTCGGGGAATCCTGCGGCCCAAGCCTCGTTGTGGGCTGACCAATGCCTGGGAAACAGCACGGCTTGCGTTGCAAGCCTCCCAGGTGTTGGTGGCCACATATAAGGAGCCCCGGCCCTTATTCAAACCACGTCTCAACGCGGTTTGGTTCGGACCTTGTCTACGCTGGTTCCATGTCTTTTTACCTGTTTCCTGAGTCCTTCTGCCTTGCCCTGTTCCAGCCTGTTTTCCCTTCTGGTTCCCTTCTTGTTGCCTCCCTGTTCCCTTCTCCTTTTACCTGGGGTTGGGTTCCTGGTTCTCCCTGGCGCTCACTCTGGTTTTGGGGTGGTTCCCCCCGCAGGCCTTTTCCCATTTGGTCCTGGGTTCAACTGCTCCTTCTGGTTCTCCTTGCCTGCCTGCCTCTGTCACTTGCTGCCTGTTGCTGATACTTGGAAGAACTATTCAACCTCAGCCTACTGGTCTTCGTCTTACTTCATCTGGAGCCTATTGCCCTCTCTGAACCCAGAACTATCGACGCCACGCACTGTCCCGACCCCACGCTAATCAGGGGTGAGCGAACCCGTGGCATTGGGAGCCGGTTCACCTCCAATCCGGTTCCATTCGGGCTGGAGCTGGGCTCGTTTCCCGCGCCATCAGTTACTTCTCCACGGAACATCAGACAGTCTGGCATCATTTTCGAGACCCCAAACCGGACGAACAGGTATGCAGCGCCCTCGTGACGCTATCTTTAACAAAAGTAAGCATACCAAGAAAAGTATTTTAGCCAAAATGTTCCGTCACAAAGTCCTTCAAAATCTTATGAAAACAGGAGAGAAACCAGGTTCAACACTTCAAACCTATCATAGAAAAGTAATCTTAGAAGCGTTGATAGACAGTGCATTTCTTCTCAAAAGAAAGTTATTTATTTTAGTGTTAAACAGAATACAACCACTAACAAAACTAATAACTAAATTACAAAAAAGACTTCTCAATAAACGAAATGTCAACAGAAATAACTTCTTAAATATCTGTGGAGGTGAATGGAGTCACACTACAAGCACAGAACCATACTTTAATGAAGAAGTGTACAAACAAAAGCAAAAAAATACAATTGCCATACATAGTAGTGGTCGAGGTTATGAAAAAGTTAATAATACCATAATGGAACAAGAAGTACTCCTTACAAAAATATGCCCTGAAAACGTAGATTTACCCCTCCATTCAACTGAATCAGAACATCTAGTGTACAAATGGCCATGCATGTCAATGTGTAACATTCTCAAAAAAAATCTTTACGCCAATTCCTCAATCAATATGTGAAAAGCAAAGACAAAATCAAAATTAAACTACTGCAAAATATGGATGCTTGTCCAGTACGCAAGTACACAGGACTACAAGGACATTCATTGGCCTGCATTACAGGACCTACTTGCAAAACAACCTTCCATGATATCAAAAGGGTATCAACACATCATGCAAGTATAAGAAATCCAGTTTATAAACTGTACTATGCTAAAAGTCCTGCTTTAGCACTAGCCAATTTAAATAACATTCTTCTACATGGTACAGCAAAAGACCTACTAAAAGAAATCGACTATATCCAGACAAAATATTTTGGAAGTGAAACCCACTTACAAGATGAATTAGCTGTAAACCAACTTTGTAACAATTCTGCACATGGCAACCTTTCACTATACACATACAAAAAAGAAATACTAAAATTTGAAAGTACTTCAGCTGAAGTACCAAACTACATGTGTCTATGTTGGCGCAGAACCTTTTATAAAAGTAACACACAAACTGTAGACCTATCATACAAAATAGAAGACAATGAAGAATCTATATGGTTTGAATTAGCTCTCTACCTTATAGCAGAAAACAAATACGAAATAACTGACCCCATAATACTTTGCAGTTACTGCACTACAAAACTTGACAACAACCAAACTCTTTCACGTGCTATCACAAATAGCTTCGAATTATATCCACTATCAAAACCCCTTCAACAACTTAATGTATATGAGAGCATCATAATTCAAACAGTGCACCCATTTCAAGCAATAATACGCCTTCAACCAAAAACTGCAAAATTACCTCCCTCTGAATTAGTGAAAGGTATTCGTGGAAAAGTGGTGTATTTACCATTAGATCTAAAAGAAAATGTGCACACTCTAGGAGTGCAGCGTCCAATGCAACAATCTTTAATTATCTTGGTAAATGGAGTACCTACAAAAGACAAAAATATTTGGCAACAACTGGTAGATTTACATAAAGTTAGAGAAGCCCTGCAATATCTTAAAGAGAATAATGAATATTACAAAGAAATTAATATTGAAGAAAACTTGAAAGATACAACTGAAATAATTCAAGAGACACAAGAAACTGGTCAATTTCAGCTCCTAGATCCTGCTACAATAGCAAACACTTTAGACCATTATACAATTCATCCATTGCACTCTAATGACACCATAGAAGATGCACTGGAAACGTACCAAATGCATCAAACAAAAGGATCACCAATCAGCATATGGGAAAAAAGCATAGAAGCACATGCTTTTCCTCTACTCTTTCCGACTGGCAAAGGAGGATGATACGATAATAGACCAATTCAAATATCAGCATCAGAATATCGCTCATTACGAATGTATTCTGAAGATCCCAGATTTCGACAAAATGTGGAATACATATTCCACCTACTCTTTGAAAGTTAACTAGAAACTTTATGTTACGGAGTTGCACACATATTAAAATCAAGATCACACTTTCAAAATATGACAGCTACACAATTATTACAAAAAGTTCAACAAAAAGATGAGGTTTTACAAGCAAATCTTACAAATCTATTAGCAAATATGCGTGGTACTAAAGAGCACTGGTTTCGACGTCATGGAGATGTACGTTGTATGATCAGAAACCTTGGCCCACCCACTTGGTTTGTTACATTAAGTTGTGCAGAATATGCATGGGAAGATTTACATGCTTTCCTACGCATATTAAACGAAAACAAAACAAACATATATATATACTAACACCTGGAGAACTTGGTTCTCAGGATCCTGTTAATGTTTCAAGATATTTTCACCATCGCTTCATTGCTATGCTACATTTTATTTGTAATAAAACTGTTCCTCCCCTTGGAGAAGTGCAACACTTCTTTTGGAGAAAAGAATACCAAGCCAGAGGAGCACCACATGTCCACATGCTTTTATGGATTAAAGATGCTCCTAAATTTTGTCAAGCCAGTGATGCCACTGTTTTACAGTTTATTGAAAAATATGTCACTTGTGAAATTCCATCAGAATCCACAAATAGTGATCTTCATGCAAACATTTTACAATTCCAAAGACACAAATCTGGCAAATATTGTCGTCGCAAATACAAAAACAAAGGGAAATACTACACCAAATGCCGATTTGGTTTCCCTAGACCAGTTACAAATACAGGTCAAGTGAACAACCTCATGTCTTCAGTTAGACATAGTGTTAAAGGTAAGTCACCTAAAAATACATATTGCATAAAAAGAAAAGAAGAAGAAAAATATATCAATGATTACAATGCAATCATTGCCCACTTATGGAATGCAAACATAGATGTGCAGTACATTGCAGACAATTCTACTGAGTTGCACGATATGTCACAGCATACTTAACCAAATCAGAAAAGACAGAGCTCCAAGACCTCTGGAATGACCTGTCATCAGATAAAACAGTGTCTCAGAAATTATACAGCTTGGGCATAAAAATGCTGTCCCATAGAGAATGTGGATCCTATGAAGCTGCTGATCGATTAACTGGTACTGCATTGTATGGTAAATCTGCAAATATAGCATGGCTAAGTCTTGGTCCAGCTAAATCTAGAAAAAGAGTTCTAAAATCATACGAAGATATAGAAACAATAGCCAAACATGATCCCAACAGCCAAGACATTTTAAAAAACAGTTTATTGGACACATACTACCCAAACAGGAGTACCACTTTGGAAACCATGTGTCTATACCACATAGCCCAAAACTACACATACAAAAATAATATAAAACCTGATGAACAAAACCGTAAATACAAAGTGACAAACTGTGAAGGCAGCTTAGTAAAACTCACCAAACCAAATTTAATTATTCATATCAAATTGTCATTAAAGACTCGTAAACATAAAGAAGTATATTACATGTCCCTGCTACAACTCTTTAAACCATGGAGAAAAGAAGAAGACATACTAGATAACTATGACTCATATGAAGAGGCTTTCAAAGCAAATGAAAGCAGTATAACTGATGTAAACTTTGCACAGTACAAAACAATGTTGCACAATGAACAGCAACACAAAGAAGAACTCCAGGCCCAACTAGATAAGGACACTCCTGACAGTAGTCAACCTTCTGTCACAGGAAGCCAAGAACCACTGGGAGACCCACTAATAACAAATGAGGCAGAAAGCAATGATAGACATTGGTAACACAGTCTTAAAAGAAGGCATGACCTACGCAGCACTATCACGCTTACGTACACTTGACGGTCTATTTCTAATCAACTTTGATGCAAGTATTCCTTGCATTTTAGAATACAATAGACTTCGTTCACTATACACTCCCCATCTAAACACATATTCTGTGCCACACAAGTAAAACATTATAAAAGAAAAATAAATCAAACACAAAAGCAACAGGATGTCACTGCAAATCCTCCAAAGAGAGTAAACGAAAGTAATACTTCATCAAGTGCCACAAGCAAAAAAGAATCAATTAGGGAAAGTAAACCAGGTTCTTCTTCAAAGAAGGAAGACAAACTCCAAAAAAAGCAGTCAGATACAGAACTACCTGGTCCATTTAAACTCTCATAAGTTGCTATGCAAATGTAGCAATGAATATTCTATTTCAATTACCACCAATTGTTGAGAACATTTACTTACACAGCACAGACCCATTGTGTTTGCAAATGTTAGTACTTCACAGAAACGCAGCAAATAATCCTGACAACACGTATAGTGTTTATGGAATAAGACAACAATTAGACAACAATTCCATACATGTGGAAACATACATGCACTCTCTGCAACAATGTGACACAAGAACAAATCCCCAATGAACGCTTTGTGTATATATCAATAACTAATTGTGAATCCGTGCCATTTCAGCAACTTGTACAAAATGCAAACCACGGTAGATTATGTTCGACCTGCAATTCAGATAATCGCTCCACGTTAGTAATACAAACACATAGTAAATACGTAATACTAATGCTTCTACGTTACAATTGGTACCAAAAACAACTGCAAGCTGACTGGATTCACACATGGTCAAATATCACTTGGTAGGAAAACCTTCACAACAATAGGTATAATCAACCACACAGGAGCCACAACCAATTCAGGGCACAACACTGCATATATCAAAAAGAAATGTGGATGTTTGAATGTAATGATAGTACCATTACTCTAAAGCAGAGATTACCAGCAAATCTTACAAATGCTTATTTATTGTTCTTAAAACCAAAATTTGATAACTAAACTGTACTTAAATCTTAAGTACACTTGTAGTAAAATAATATAAACTGTCATAATATTCCAAAAGCTATCTAACTGCCCAAAGATGCTACAACAACTAATCAGATAAATTAATACCACTCAAATAGAGAAAAAAACAGAAATTTAGAAATATCCAAACAGATAAATCAATACCACGAAATTATATAAAAAAATAAACAGTTAGAATACGCCTACTGGTATCTAACTGCTCCAAACTTTTATTATATCCAAACAAATACCTAATATCTTACTGCTCCCAAAAACTGGAACAATCCAATGTATAAAGCATTAGCCAGAAACAACAAGTAAAGACTGAAAACAAACAAACAAATAAACTGTAGCATAACACAAAAAGTTTTTTTTTTTTAATCCAACATGGATTTTATTTCTCCCACAGACCCAATGATTTTAGCAACTAACACAGAAACTGAGCAAATTGCACAGTACTCTGGTTTGTTATCTACTAAATATGAGGGTAAAAAAAAAGAAGAAAATGTTGATTGTACAACGTAATAAGTCTTTATAAAATACTAATACTAACATGCTATTTTCTTTTATCACAGAAATGAACAAGAAAAACATGGACTCCCGTTACTAAACCAAATAGTAAGTATAACATGATAAATACAACCATCGCAGCATATCACACCCATACTGGCTTATAACAATGTTCCTTATAAATTTGTTTTTGACCCAAAGTTATAAGCCACTATGAGTGTGATATGCTGCGGTGCTTGTGGCCAGAGCATGGACTCTTGGGTGCATGGCATATGAGTGTGATATGCTGCGGTGGTTGTGGCCAGGACACCAACATTCGATACCCTGGCCACAACCACCGCAGCATATCACACCCATAGATTCAAGCATTGCAACCATTTTAATGTCTGCAGACACAAGGAAGTTCCTAGAACACATTCAACTTGCCAGAGGACGATACGGACAGCGTCCTCAGGACACCCCCATTTTCTTTATGTACGAACATTTCAGGACACAATGAGTGTTCTTAGAACACTTTCAGCATGACAACGAACAATACAGACAACGTCTTCAGGACACCCCCTGCGAACATTCCAGGACCCCACGAGTCTTCTTAGAACACTTTCAACTTGACACCGAATCCATTCTGCTTATTTACGAACATTTCAGAACAGCCGTGTTGTCCGCAGACAAATCGAACACAACAAAAGCGTCTAGCACATAAAAAAAATACAACATTGCACCTATCTCATACTCCCCCACCCTCCCCAAACACTCTTACACACCAACACACTCCACTAAATACAATTTTTAAACCAAGTTTCACCTCGCTGTCCGCAGTCGTCCGCGAATGCAAGATGTCGGGGCCACCAAAAATCTGACGCGCTCCACGCCCCACGCCGTCCAATCAGCGAACACGTCGGATGTCCGTGGACATTGCGCAAGCCGCTCAGACAATCAGGGCACTGTCCGCAGAGCGAACCGGGAAGTCCGTCCGCGAAGCGAACAGAGATATCACTAATTTCTTTGCCTTACATTTTGGTCATTTTAAAAAAAAACTACTGGACGGATTTACACCAAATTTGCAAAAGCACGCTTTCGGGACGAAGCCCCCACTCCTGCCACAAATTTGGTGTAAATCCGTCCAGCGGTTTGGGCTGTAGGCATGCCCCATTATGTCTATGGGAAAAAACAAAAGTTTTGGGACCCCCCCTATAACTTTGCCCCCCCCGGACCAAACCTCTCCAAACTTTGCAAAAGAAATTCAGAGTGGGCCATATACTTTTTTTGCAAAGTTTGGTGAGGATTCGTCCAGAGGGAGCAAAGTTATAAGCCACCCACAAAATGCTCTTCCTATGGAAACACCAACTTAACCATAACTACATGGACGCTACCGCATCCATGTAATATATGGGAGTTTGCGAGAGGATAACACAGGTGAGGAGGGGATTGGGGGCTAAAAACATAGGGAAATGGGGAATTTGGGGAGGTGAGCCCCCCCAAATAAAATAAAAAAAAAATCTGTATTTTTTTGGTAAATTAGTTTTGGTAAAAAATGCCTCGGAAAAAAGGTTTTAGGTAAAATCACACAGACCCCTAATATATATGTCAAAAGACAGATACAATACAAAGGAAAAGGGGCTTGAACTAAGTAGAAAGGAAGAGAATTTCAAGAAATAGAATCTGAAAGGTTGGATAACCTTACTCTGGGAAAAGGGAATACTAACTCTTTGTAGCCAAATAAAAGAGGAGAGTGATAAACAAATGAAAATCATTGACCAGGGAGAAGACATCAGTCTAGAGTCAAAGAGACCCGCAATTTGAGAAGACACCACAACATAAGGAAGTACTGAAAGAACTGTATGAACTGATTCAAGAAGTCACAAGAGACTATTTGAAAATCAGCTATTGGACACATCTTGCTTGAAGCAAAACCCAGGGCAAGGGAGTAATTCTCCTGCCTTTAGATGTTAAGATAGTGGTAGGGTCAGTTAGCGTTAGTTTTGTCAGAGGACAGATTATTTTAAGACATTCACTGACATGACGAGCACCTTAGGCAGTTTGTTAGGTAGGGAACACCCCATAGAAGTAGGAAGCTATAGGCATTATCTTTTTCTTTAATAAATATACATTTGAAATGTCTTACAAGAGTCTGCATCCTTCTTCTTACCCATTAACATTAACAATGGTGCCTTATGGGTCTGCATTGGGAGTCTTCTAGGTAGTAATTGTGGGACATACAATTAACACCTATTAACATTTCACAAAGCGATAAATCCTTTCTGCATTATGACCATAGAAAAAGTAGTATTATTTTTGTATTAGTTATTTGGTTGAAAAGTAACCTTTAACAATTTAATTATTAAACAGATTTCATATATAAAACAATGATTTAACACCATTTTCAGTACATAATATTTCATAAAACACAGCACAATCAGAGAAAAAAATCATTACACAATATTCCATAAAATTCATACATATTTGTCTATCCTTTAAGCTCCATAAACAACCTTGATATCCTAAAAAACGATTCTAAAAAAAACAAAATGCTATTGTTATTAGTCCAATTGCAAGTTAGCAATTAATCTTACAACAGTTCAATAGACCTCAGAAAACCTACTACTGATATCAAGTCTGAGGTTACTAGACTTCCTAGGCATCTTCCCCAAAAATAGTCTAAATCAACATGATCCAAAGAACAAAAGAAGTGTTTAAAATATTTTATTTGGTAGTGTTGCAGGGAAGGACACTCCACCACTAAACGTTTAATAGCTTCCACCTCATTCTCAGTAGCACAATATCTAATTTTGATCTCTTTTATTCCAACTTTATTATATCTGAAAATTATTTCATTGGTCAGATTATGGTTCCACAAAAACCTCAAGAATTAATTTCTAGCCAATCAACTGGTATTAATAGATAAAACGGGTGCCAATATTTCCTGTTTCTTGTGCTCGGTCGCCAGAAATGTATCAAGGATGGGTAGCCATGCATTTTTTAATGGTGTTGGTCCAGTCCCTTAATCTTAAACTTTTCTTCGTACCCTGCAGTCTTAATTGCAACTCCTCCTGATTGGAGCCAATCTCTTGTAAAAAACCTTCACATACATTACCAATGAGAACAGTGCATTAGAAGATCCCACCTCGTAAACAGCATTCATAGCCGTCAAGACATCCACATAGAGAGTATCTTCTACTGCAATTAAAATGTTTTGATACAAATTCAGGAAATTCAAAATCCCCCTACATCTGATGGATTGCATACCCAATTCATACCGTATGGCAGCACCAGGAAAATAATTTGGAACAATCATCATTTTCTACCAAATTAAATCCTCTAGGCCCGGCAACAAATTCAAAATTGAATGATCATAACGTTCAACGCCATAAAGTAGTTTTGGGATTGTTTTGCCTTATTAGAATTTTAAAGCTGGTAAGATTGAAAATTGACTGTATTTCCTGTCCACCTTTTTGATCCGGTTTGCCAAACCAGTAGTTTTCTGTAGAAGATACTCCTTTATGGAGGCCTTACTACGCTTTGCAGATATGGGGAAGCCTAAATAAATAAGGTGATCCACAGACTCCAGCTTGTGCTTATTACTCCAACAAGAAGACAGCCTGTCATTCCTTTTTCTCCTAATAGCTAGTCTGTTTTTATGAGCTTATATCCCAAAGGCATCAATTAACTTTTGGAGGCCCCGTGGATTCAGATCGAACAATAAGAAGTCGCCTGCATAGGAGAGCCACATTAAACATTGATTTTGCAATTTAGGAGAAACAAACACACATTTCTCCAGTGACTCTCCCATATCAGAAACATATAAGTTAAAAAGACAGGGAGCTAAATGCATCCCTGTTGGACTCCTGTGAACGTTGAAATTGTTCTTGTTGATTCTCCTTTATAGTTCAGTCTGACCTTCATGTTTTATTTCTTGTGCAGGGATACTATCAATCTCAAACACCTGCCCAGAAGGTTCCAACTGGTCAACCTCTGCCATAAAATGTTTCTATTAACCTTGTCAAAAGCTACCGTCAGGTCTATACTTACCACATATGTGGCCTTAACCTTCCTGCATAGTGCATATTTTGGAGGTATCCAAGAAGGAGGCCGTTAAGATTAGCCCAATGGTTTTTCCGAAAACCGGTCTGCCACTTCCTTCTGGATGTGTCCTACCTGAGTCAACCAAGCCTCTAGATGTATTAAGAGCAAGGTCGCAAAGACCTTGCCGTCTGTTTCTAGGATCAAGATGGGCCTATCAGTTTTATCAACTTTATGGTCCCAACTTTTTATTTATTTTTTTATTTTATTTATTTATATCGCTTACAGTGGACCTTCAGGCATGATGGTGCATACAGTCAGACAATAACAAATACAACATGAAACATAAAACATAGAGCAAAGTAAAGTACAACCTAAAATACCATATAAACCCAAAAGAATCTAATCATCTCCATGTAATCAGAGTACTCATGATGTGTCAAGAGGAGGGGTCAATACTTTTTCCAACTAACAGTGCCATTAAAGAATTAAATTACAATTTGAACCCCCTCTGGGAAAATAGTTGCATATGCTAAGAAATTGTGGGAACTCGCTGGAACCACAGCCCACTCTGACACACTCCCTATGTGGAAAGGAGCACCAATCGCTCAAATCAATTCGATGTATGACCTTCAAGTCAGATAATCTAACTCCCCCAGGGCCCGTACGTTGTCACAGGTGTGCTGTCAAAATTTAGAAACAAAAATGTCGAAAGTCATAATATTGAAAAGAAAAAGTCGAAAAAAAAGTTGAATTCCTTTTTTTTAATTATATATTTATTTTGGGGTCCGGGAATAAAAAAAAAGAGTAAAAAGAAAAAAAAGGGGGGTTGGGAGTGAACCCCCCATTTCGAATAAAAAATGTAATTAGAAAAAATGCGACATTTTTTTTTCGATATTTTGACTTTCGAACTTTTTGTTTTCGATTTTATCACTATAAACCGTTGTCGCAACCAAACAAGAACTTTGCTAAGTAGCGCTTCTCTTGACTCGTTTCCATTTGTTTTCCCAATATTGAAGATTACAAAGTTTCATTGGTCCACAATGAAGGAGTGGGTGCGACTGCCCTTTATGTTTGGCAATTGGGATATTTTTAAATGCACATTCCGCATAGATATCTGCTTAGGTTTTTGATCAAGATTGAAATCAGGTACCGGGGATAAGATGAGTGTTTCATTGATTTGACCCTTGAGATCAGTGCTGGGTGGATTAGCCAGGTCGGTTGTGGCAGATAAGAGCCATGAAGAAACAGGGGGGATACCTCTAATAGGGTTGGCTTGGGAGGCTTGATCCAGTCTCTGCCCTTGTAGATTGGCTTGGCAGCAGCTATCCATTGTTATCGATTGACTCAGTGCTACTGAAGAACATTGACCCTCCGTTTGTGTTTCCATGTTTTCTCTGTGTGGGCATGTGTCCGAGACAAACTCATTTAAAGTGTCCATCAATGAACAAAGGTCTAATAAGCTGTGACACTGAAGAAGTTCTTTGGAAATGCTCGCTTTAAGATGCGAAAATTGAATAGACGCAGTATCATCAGTTTTTAGAGCAGTCGGCTTAAAGCCCTTTGCTAAAGTTGAAGGCGATGAAGTCATGGCATTAAGATCGCTTTTGGCATAGTTCTTTATCCCTCCCAATAGGGAACTAACGGCTGGGGAGAATGTTTGAGTGATGGGATGTCTAATAGTCCTTGCCAATAAGCGTTCTGGGGTTGCCCGACATAAAGTATCATGAGTTAAGGGGGAACCTTCCAGTTATCTTGAGATTCTTAGAAAATGAAAGTTGTGCCTTGGAGTCAGTTGCCGCGAAAGGGATGCCCCAGTGTAACCTCTGTCTAATACGAGAGCTTAATGCGAGGACCTCTGATACACGGTCCCTATTAAAGAAAGGGGAAGTGGCTGCTAAGCCGAGCCCAGTCCACAAAAGGGTGACTCTTGGCTCAGGGGTGAAATTAATTCCATCCAGGTTGCCAAGCAGTGGATGTAGTATTCCCAGTTTATTAAAATCCTCCATGCTGTGATTCAGGAGATGTCTAGGAGCGGGCAGTAGGGGGAACACTCCACTCTACTAGGATTTGAGCATGGACAGGAATGCTATTCATAACCAGCTCAGACTTAGGCACTTTGAGTTAATGAAGGAAGAACACTGTTTAATGCCAAGCAAGTCCATGGGCTAGTAGAGTAATAGCGTGAGAGTTGGTGCTTACCAGCTGGACAATTACTGCTGGGCGGTTAATGCCGTACCAGGCCATGATGCTAGCTGCACGGTCCGGCTGCACTCAGTGTTAATCCAGGGACGCTAAGTCCCAATTAGGGTCCTGCCCTGCCTGGACACCAGAGGATGACAGTATACAACCAGGTAGCATACGCTTCACTTTGGAGCGACCCCAGCTGCAACCCACGATCCTCGCGCTGTGCGGAAGGAAAAGGATCAGAGGAAAGGACCCACTCGGGTCCTGCAGACATCAGGCTGCACAGCAACAGAGTTGCAGCCGCCTCTGTCGTCTCCGTCTCTGGGCCGTTAAAGCTCCAGTGTAAAATTGGAATCAAATAGGCAGTCTGCCACCTAACAGGGAAATTCCATTGTTCAATAATTTGGCAAAAATATATAGTTAATATTGTCACCTAAGGGGCAGAATCTTCTTTAAACACCATATTAGAAAGCCTATTCGTTCCCTGTGCTCTGGACCTCCTAATTCCCGTAATTACGTCAAAAATGTCATTATTTTCAATTACCAAATGGCAGTTTTCGCCTTCCACAACCCTCCTTACGGCTATAGGCTCATCGAACTCCAGGTTCTGCCCAAATATTGACTTAAACTTGCTTACCCAATGTTGTTCCCCTAATGGATTTAGCTGAAAATCAGCCTGATTTCGCCCCAGATAATGAATAAGGTGCCAAAAATATGTTGTATTAGTTTTACACAGAGTCATTTTGAAGATACTGGGCCTCATACGATATGGTCCAATTACGATAGGATTGTTTTACTATTTTAACATCCTTCGCTTGAATACCCAGGTCATCTTGGTTCCGACGGTTAACTGTCTTAATTGATGCTCTAATGGGCTTTTTTCTGTCCGCATCTTGATATCGAACTGGTGCAATGCTTAGCGCAACAAAATGTACATTTAGTTTCAGCATTTATTAAAAGTTCCCCAAGGAAGTCATCAACCAGCATGATATGTATAAATGTATTCAACTTCCAGTCCAATGAGGTTCATGCCAACACTCACTCCTGCTGCCCTTTTATCAACTTGTGAGGCTTTATGCTTATTCCAAGTAATTCAATGACTGCCTTGTATGGCAATAATGAAAGGGAAAATACTGTCTATATTTTTAAAGAGGGGGACATCAACTACCACATTAAACATTCTCCAATCACAGGCAATCACTTTGAAAGATTCACACATAAAAAACAGATAAATACTCTTTGTTATGCTACATTATCAAAACGGTCCTTTGAATCATCTCTTCTTTGGAATGACACATTAACTTCTGGATCAGGACATTTACTCCTTAACCACTATGTTATATATCAAACTCATTATGGTTGAGGATCAAATGGACCATAGAAGTGTACTCCCTCCATCTGCCTGAAAACGTACTCAATATTTGTTCATACCACCCACAACTTTGCCAAGAATGTGTCTCTTAGACATAGTTTCATGGGCCAAATCTGGAAAGGTGAAGATTTTGTGTTGCTCATATCTGAAGGTTCTTCTTGTATTAACTTCTAAAAGCACCCAAGACCCAACTTATTCACCCTGAACTCCTCCAGATGCTCTGTTCAACTTATTTCCCAACAAGGAAAAGGGATCAGAAAACATTGATTTGTTTGCTCCTCCAAACTGAAGACAGTATTTAGCAGACCAGTCCCCTTTCACACACTACACAACAGTGAGTGTTCAGGTTTGCACTGACACAAATTAAAACAACCATTTCTAGATTGGAACAACTATGACACAACATTAGGGGACACATAAAATGCTCTGGATGGCAAATTGCAAAAAGGGGAAAATGAGAGTTGCAAAGTGAACGAATGCCTGCAACACTAGTCAAGATGCATTATATCACAAAGGAAAACATGGCCTTATTTGGCTTTCAACATAGATATTTATGCATGAACACTAATCATATAACTGTGTTACTGTTTTCCAATTAACTAGTTCTCATTGCCTCTGGTGTTTTAAACAAAAGGATTGGACACGAGTTATCATGGGCAAACATATGTATCAGTACACATTAAGCATATGTCCTAATTATGTTAACCTACTTTCAAGTAAAAATCAAGTTATATGTAGGCTTCGTACTGGGAAGTGCTCCTGACACAATAATTTCAAATTGAATGTCATTTCTATAGGTGACTGTTGAACTATTAGAGAACAGTGCTCCTATTGGTCCACATAATTATACAATAGTTACCTTTCATTATTCATTTGTTTTGTAATTATTTTAATATGAAATAAATATTGTTTTGATGAGAGAGAAAGGATAATAACTGCTAGTGTTACGACTTTTGTTTTACTGTCTCTGTGTTCCCGGTAATTTTATGTTTCATCTTCATTATGTGATGTAATGCCATCTGGCGAGAATGTGAAAGCCCTAGCTTTTTGGATTTTATCAATGTAAAATGATGCCCATAATTCTGTTTCTGAAAGTGGAGACTCCTAATCAGATCCTTCTTTCATAAAGTTGCATGCCAAAAGCATAGTGAAAACATGTGCCCTTGATGCGCCATCTATCGACAACTGTAGCACATGCTCTTCGGTGATACAGAGCAGGTTCAACTGTCACGTGCATTTCTGACAGCTGCTGTGACCCAAAGTCACTGCAGTCAGATGTGACATTTTCACTTCTGCACCCCTGATTCAAAATGGCCTCATTGTTGTTTTATAAGTCTGATGGCAGCTTCATCTCTAAGAATAGTCATTACTGGTAATAGCAAGAAGACTAATAAGAGCACACAATTGTTAAAGCCACACCAATTTTATGTCATACAAATGTTAACCCTGTGATCACAGACCAGCTATGTGAGAGCAATGTGTAGTTATGACAGTCTAGCTGTTTCCATGTCATAGACAAAACTATGGGTACTTCTTTTTTTATTGTTGTTTTTATTCTAATGCAGTTTACACAAAATTTGAGCACACGTTAAATATGTATAGTCAAATGTCCACCATGTAGGCTTCATCACATTTCAGAGGTTGCTACACATTTTTTGCAACAACTATGTTATCAATCTGTGTACATTTTACAACAGTTTCAATTCATGTTAAACATATAAAACATGATGTCCCATGTTAAGACTATGGCACATCTCAATAATTACTAAACACTTCACTTAAACACATTTTTAAGCCGTAGCTTAGTCATGTAAGTGTGTACATCTATTCTTGGTTGCTCTATAAACTTCCCTACATTACAATACATCCAAAGTAAATCATATAGGCCTCTCGTTGCTTTGCTTCCAAGAATGGGCAAGTGATAACCGTTCTAACGTTCAATTATAGTTTCATGAAGCTAGGACTACTTCCATGTATTCAACATCATAGAAATGCTTTGGTCAGATGGCATATATACCGATTCATTTACCAGTATTAAGTCAACTTCTGATGTGGTCTTTCGCAGTTTCATTCAATGAACCCATGATATATGAAAGCAAAAGTAGAGGTAGTTGGAAGGGACCTGCACTCTGTTTGGACAATATACATTTGGCTGGGATTGTAGAGACTGTTATAAAAGAGGTTTGAGGCCTGTGGCAATTCAAACGTTTCTTAATTGTCAGTCGCACGTTAGGTTAGGTATCTGTCAAGTGATTGGACTGAATCTCTTTGTTTATAACTGACAATAGGTGGGTCAAGGATAGAATTCGGCCATCTTTCCCTTAGCCCAGTATTGTATCTTTTCGTTAGTTTGAAACTGGTTACGTTTAAAGCGTATACATTAATCTCGCACCCTGCTATCAGGGTAGCATATAAGATATTTTTGGCGAGGGATGCGCTTAGTCTTAAAGTTTGCGATTCCTTTGTATAGTGCGTATTTATAGAGTGATTCTAAAGTAGACAGCCAATCATTTTCAAAGAGATTTTTTTTACATAGTTGGGTCTTTGACATAAGTCAGAGATATTAAGGTTGATGTTTCATTTCGTTGTTGGATTTCTTTATTGAGTGTGGCATGTTTTCCTCTATCATACTTGCAAGAGTTTCATATATAGAGTTACTGGGAGGCTCCAACATTTTCAAATAGTTATTTAACTGCCATTTGTGTCTTGCACCTAGGGAAACAATGCCTAACTCGTGGCGCAAGATTACATTAGGAAGATTGTTGGAGAGCCTGAGAGTGTATTTCCATAACATGGCCTGTGCTCGATTAAGAATAATGTCAAGATTGTCCACGCACATGTCTAGGCCATAAAACATGACAGCCTCCACTTTCAAAGAGTAGTATTCGAATAGTGGAGACATTGAGAACTGACATCCCTGATGGTTAATTCGTACTTTACCAGTGGAAAGTATTCAGATGGTATGGGGAGAAATGCCCATCACGGTCATTTTTCTCCACAACACGTTGCGAATGACACAGTCGAACGCTGCAGTGAGGTCCAAGGATGCCATGTAGATAGGGGCATCATTGCCATTCCTGCTCTTCCCTTCTCACTTTTTATAACGGGGGGCCTGTTTCATATGTGTAAGAAACTATATATCTGTAAAGCAACCAGGGAAACAGGCTATCCCTCCCTTATCCACATAGGCCAATGACTTCAAGCTACCCCTCCCTTATCCACATAGGCCAATGACTTCAAGCTAAAGAAGTGCAAAAGTTGAAAAAATCAATGCACGTTGAACTGAGAGAGGAAATACACAATGTAATATTCTTTCATTCAGAATACAATACCAATTAATACATAAAGCACACATTAAACTATATAAATAAGACCAAAGATGCCATTGTCATTCTCACAGATTATGACATCTCTACCAAATGTTAAAAACACTTGGTCATAATGTGAGGTTAGTAAGTGGTTGTGACAACTATTACCTCAATACACAGACTTGTAAAAGATCTTATACCACATGTCAGTGTCAGTTCATGTACCAACATAATCCTCCTACACCCGTGAAGTCCTTCCTGTATCTCCACAAGATGTTCCAATGGCCAAATAATAGATTCACTTCGATTTGACCCATGAGATTCTGAAAAACCTTTTTAGGTTATTAATTGTATACAGGAAAGCCAGTACAAGGTGAAGTGCATCATGACCTAATCAAACAAAACCTAACATTTATAACCAACAAGTCAGATTGTGGGTCCCACAATCTGACCTATCAATAACATATGTTTGGTTTTTCACACCACTCATGGTTCTGTAAAGACCGTTAATTAACATCAAATAGAAGTGAATCATTTATTTTGGGGTTCAGCCTATTCCAAAGTCCTCCAACAATGAGGTGAAGATAGAAGGCACGCAAGGCAGGGGACATCTCTGTCTCCTAAGCGTTCCCAGGGGGAAGTGGGGATTACTGCTGTTACAGCAAGGCCAGCCCCTTTGCCAGCTGAACTGGAACCATGCTTCTCACTGGAGATGAAGGATCCCTTGAAGGCACCAGTCAAGCTCCCTCGAGTTGGTGTGCAGAACAAAATAAAGGACCTTGTTCTGGAGCCTCTGGATTGGGGTTCTCAGCAACCAGAATTACAAGAGCAGCTGGAATCCAGATATCATGTCATCTATTGTGGGTGTCCCCCTACTGTGAACTGATGGCATACAACATAGACACACGCTTGAAAGTCCTCATTGAACAAACAGTTCCCCTGGGTTAGGTAAAACTACAGATAGGAGATGAACCTTATATACATACTGAGGATAAGGATAGATGGTTCCCATTTGAAGCTTGTCATGAGTAGCTGATGATTTAGAAGAGAAAGGTGGTTCTCTGTGTTATTACCGCATTTTAGAAACCGAACACAACAAATTACTGAGATGTTTTCCACCCGTTTTTGTGTCAGCTTTAAAATGCAGCAATATCACTCTCTGTGCCCCGACCCCTGACAAGGTGAACACCCCCACCCTCTGCCACAGGTTGTATTCTTCCACCCACCGCCCTCTTCCCAGACACACAAACACACACACACACACGCACACACACACAGACACACACTTTACCTACACTCCTGAGACGGCTTTTTGGGTCCCGGTGAGCTCTTTCAGGCCCTGTGTGCACTCGTGTGCATCGCAAGTCTGACAGTTTGATTTAGAAAGACTGCTCTGTGCGATCCCAGAGCATCTTTCTAAATCAACAGTTTTTTTGTTTCGTATTTTCTAAAAAGGACCCAGAACGGAAAAGGTTTGATCATGTCATTAACTGGGTGGAATTCCAAGGCTAGGAATTAATCTGAGAGCTGCTTAGCAATGCTTTTCTCAGCATTACATCATCATTTTATATTTTAACATAATAATTTTCAAGATGTTTAGACCTTGTATGGGACTCTTCTAAAGGATGAATACATAATCAATAGAATGTAGACATAGGATTACATTATCTGTATATATCGGATTCCTGGCTGACCAAGTTCCTCCCACTATCACATTAATACGTTTATATATCATGGTGCAAATAAAGTGCTGTTCTATGAAAAATATTTCATAATATATACCTATTGTTAACAATATATCATTATCACGTTTTATGCCATTTTACAGTATTTGCAAAAGTGCGGTGATCTAGCATCTGAAAAGTGTTGTATTAAAACACGTCAATGATGTCTGTGATTTCTCAAAATGGTGGAGGGTGGATACAAATGTCATAAAAAGTGTGTGTAAAACAGGCCAATCGCTACCTTAGTGAGTCATGCTATACAAGTAGTGTATACACTAGTGAAAATGGTCAACCATTAACGAGGTAGTTAATAAAAGTTAGGAAAATTTGGATGTGAAACACAAAGGAAACTTCTTCGCTCTAGACCAAGTAGACCCTTATGTATGCCAAGTAATATCATCTAAAGTTGGTATTTCAACTATTTAATATTGGTTTATATGACCTTTAGATAACAGCATCTGTACAGCATCTGTACGAAAGTAGTATTAAAATTTCTTTAACATAACTGTCATCCTTCACAATAACTATACGATCTTTGTTATTATAATGTTGTGGTTCACCTATTGTTAATTCAGATTAGTGTAGCTTGTGCTATTAGAAACAAATGAGTGGTATCTTTGATCATCTGTGTTTGTCAATTTTCGTTTCAGCATATTGTTTGTTGGGATGGTCAGGAAGGGTTCCCATGATCACGAAAAGTCCATGTGGGGTGCGCCATATTTATGACTGGGTAAGACAGTGAACTGGGCGCAATGTTGCAAATATATATGTATTGAGTGAAGTAAATTATGGATGAGATATGTTACTTTTTAGTGTTACTGTTTGTTTAGAATGCATACATATTAGAGTTGCACATGTGTAGAAAGATACAATGTTAGAATTTCAAATGTAACATGAACATGATCTACATGGGATGCTCAAAAGTACATGGAACCTGGGGGACGGATAGTGTTTCAATGCGTGTGCTGAGTTGCGCGCACACACACACACACACACACACACACACACACACACACCTTAAATAAGGAGTTTATATAAATCTGCATTTAGTGGGGTTCTGTTAGTTTTTCAGACTTTGCAGTTAGCAGCATCATGATGCATTTTTTAGGCAGCTGGGACATTCTGTTTTTTTTGGCCTTGGGGTTGAAGGAGGAAGAATGAGTCATCCAGTAAAAGGTCAGCTTGCAAGCAGTACAAAAGATTATAATTTAACAGTTCCGCAAATCTTGCTCATTGCATTGAAGTCAGGTAGAGGGGGTTGACCATTTGCTTAGGCTGGTAATAAATATGGGGCCGGAGGTCAGGGTGAAACTAAAGGCTTTACGTCATGGAGAAGTGGCTGCATAAATTAGTATGTCTTAAGAGGAGCCAGGAGTCTATAGTTCAAAGAAAGTCTGTTTGTTCTAGGATGGTTGTTACTAAGTAATGAATTATGTTGTATGTGAATGTTTCATTGTACCATGATGTCACAACCTACCACTGACTAATCCCCAGCAAAGGCCCTTCGAATATAAGCTCAATATGGTGGTAAAGATTGTCAATGACCAAGGAGAAAGAATGATTTTGTAAAAGATGGAAGCTCTTTGTAAATGTTTTGTGCAATCATCTTTGAGCGGTGGGTAGTAATAAAATATCTGGGAGTGTTTTAACTGTTGCCAAAATGTATAAAAACGGGACAACTGATCGAGTTTGTTGAGACTTGATTCTCATTAAACCTTGATTACATACAAAACATGAACGCTTCCTCAGGTGGTGGACCCTGCTTTGGGCTGAGGTAATTAGCAGTCTGCTCCTACATGGTCTGTAACCTAGAATGGATATTCTTAACTCCTTTTTACTGCTTGTTTTCCTTTACTACCTTGTGCATTAGATGCTAAGCAAGCAGAGTGAGCCATTTGAGTACTAGTGTGGAAGTGTGAAAGTGAAGCCCTATCTGGAGCAGTGTCACTTCTGAAATAGATGAAAGAATTCAAGAACAGCATGGACCCACTTTTTGCATCAACATTTTAAATTATGGAATAATCCATTTAGCTTTAGCCAAAGTGAAGACTAAAAAAGAATTTACAACTCCGGTGTACGTATCAAAATTTTCAATACAGAGCGGAAGGATCAAAAATGCCATTAAGAAACATTGGAAGATCTTTAACGATGACATAAGAGTTCAACATCTTTTTAAAGAGCCTCCGGTTTTTGCATTTCAGAGAAGCCATAACCTACGAGCAAACTGGTGAAAACCAAACCACCTATAAGGGAACCAGCAATACAATGCAAAGGAACATATCCTTGTTTACATTGTGCTAACTGTGGTTTTGTGAATAAAGGTGGCACAGTATACCATCCACATACAGGTGCAAAGATAAAACGGAAGACTTTTGGAACATGTAACAGCACCAACATTATTTATGGGATAAAATGCCCCTGTGGACAATATTATGTAGGTAAATCCACAAGAGCAGCTAAAATCCGCTGCAATGAACACCGTTCATGCATTAGACACTGTAACATTAATTCAGCAGTAGCACAATACTGGATTGAAAAAGAACATCATTTTCTCCCAAATAAGATTTGTGATTCTTGAAGTAATTTTGAAAAACAACCCACATGAACTTATAAGTCTGAGACTTGATCAGAGAGAAACTTTCTGGATTGATCGGTTGGGGTCTCTTACCCCGAATAGAATGAATGAAGAGATCAATTTCCATTGTTATATTTGAATTGGACATTCGTATATATGTATATATGTGTATATATATGCTAATCAAAATGTGATTTAACTTTCTCAACTGCACTGCATAAGTGGACCAGGCTACTCGTACCAAACGTTCTCTTTAACGCTTGGGACCCGAGGTGCCGCTTAGCAACAGCAATTTGACTGGCCTAGTAACATACACTCCATAACAAGTAAAATGCTCGACATGATCAGAACATCCAATCATTTTTTGAGCCTGCCTTGGTGGTCATGGGTACATTCTGTAGTTACCTAGAATACAAGCGATAGCAACGTGCATTTTAGACACACTGGTTGGTACTAATGAAATGTACTGATATAAAATGGGAAGGCAATGTGCTTTACACCATTAAACTAAAGCATCACATGAAATGTAGAAGATTTTTAATAGGGTCATGAACAGCCGACACGTGTTTCAACACAACGGTCGTCTTCAAGGCGCGCGACATTGCAGTCAAAGTAAGTTCATGAGATCCAAAGAAAGGTCTGTGGCCACTATACAGCAATAAGTATCAACGCTGTCATCAAAATGGGAAGGACAAAGTGTAAAGCCTCACTGGCCGAAGCACATATATTGCTCGTCCAATCGAGCCGCTTCAATTACAACATGAAAATCCTGGTGTATTATAGTTACAAATTTACTCTTTTTGAATCCATACTACTATCTCTGAACACTTACGTTGGTGAGACACACATACAATTGCCTATTTTCTCCACTAAACATACCGCGCGTAAGCATGGTGGAACACAATGAGAGTCCCGTTGCTAAGGCAATGAACTCTTAATAGGAAATGTAGCCGTGCATGCGGGCTAGCAGTGATGCACCCGTGTGAAATGAAGCAGCTTACATGGACAGGTAAACTATGGACATTTAGGATGAAGTTTCCCCAAACTTAGTTATGTTAATGGGACACTAATAAGGGATCTGTTTATACTGAACAGCTCCTGTAGTTTACAGTACGGCTTTTTAGCCTTACAACAAATGAATCCAGCCCTTGAACACCGTTTTAAGGTAACACGGGATGGAATATTCACTTTAAAAATTTGAAAAAAATAGCCAAGACACTGATACACCTTTTCTTGTATTTCCCTCTCTTGCATATCAAATGGGCTGATAACTACATGAAACTTTTGAATCTATGGTATGTGGTTTATTTATTTGTTCTAATTTGTATACTTAGGTTGATGTAATGTTTTGATTGCATACAATTAAATGTAAAGGATTGCCCTGATGAAGGAATAATTCCGAAATGCATTGGCACTAGAATCCTCTAAGATATTCACACTTGTGCTGAAGTCTACCTCATCTGAGTATTTATTGAATGAAACTAAATAGAATTACTTTATAAAAAAGGAAGTCATGACCTTGGTTTATTCTTTCTAATAAGAATCAATTGGAGATTTAAGAAACCCATTTGATGAATAGATAATGTTGTTTTGAAACCCAAATTTTGGGACATAATGAGAGCAACTGAATAGTTGGATATAGTATCCAGCTTATCTGCATAATACATTTAGCTTACACTGAGAAGTTTCCCTTTTGGTTAATATATTGTGTAGTCCTTCTCAATGAAATATTGAGGGTACAGTGGATGTGAGTCCTGCTTTGAGTAAATATATTCCTGCTGGGATAGATCCGCCCTGTTAACACACTGACTCTGGTAGGCTGATAATGCTCATCGTCTTCAAACCACCTTCACTATTTCGCATGGTGCATGTTTGTTATATTAAGATAAATAAACAGGAATGAGCTAATATTTGTTGTGACTCTTCATCATTGAATTGGAAAGGAGTGAGGACACCAGGTGGACATGCATTGTTTGAGTATTGTCCTATATTTATTGTTGTGCTCCCTGTTTGGACAGGGATTCCTTGCTTCTGGGTAAACACTTTAAACTATCAGATGGTCCTGATGAAGACAAAGAGAAGTGAATAACAATCTTTTACTATTGAAACGTATTTCTACAAATGAAAGAAAATAGACAGGGTATGCTGGGTTTTGCTGCGCTTAATGAATATTTCTTGTGTGAGGTAGACTGCTGCTCTTACTCGGTGCCTAAAGGTATCCTCATACCTTATGGTAAACACATGTAACAAGCTGTGTGAAGGCATCATTAAGCAGACACAGACAACTAAATAGAATTTTGAGATATAAGCTTTCATTAGCTAAAATGGAGGGTTGGTAAAAGGCCTCATTTGCCCTGTGCTAAGGTGGGATTTCCCTACCTAAATGAAACTAATGATAGACTGTGTCAGGAAGTACAAAGCAAATGTCTGTCTTTGGCCGAAACATATATTTGCACTCAAATCTAATTGTATACAATGTGTAGGGATATCAACATCAAATGTGAAGGTTTCAAAATAAAAGTTGAGAGCTTCTACCAGGTCCTAGTTGGAAAAGGGGTTTCCCTTCCCCAAGGTTCAAATAGTTCACTTTACAAAGGAGGGGCTCCCTTCCCCAAGCTTTCAAGTCTTCCAATGCTTCAAAATAGCACCATTCCTTGGGAAATTCAATGTTCCAAAATAACACAATTCCTTGGAATATTTCCCAGCTCTTTGGGTTTGATTCCCTTTCACCAATTTATAAAATGAAGCTCATCGATTTAAGTTCACATAAGTTTCCTTTAATCAATCACAACATAGCTTTTCCTTATGTGGGTGTATTCAGTCTAGGCGCAGTTGTCGAACCACACAGTCCACCCATTACCCGTCATGCAATGCACACCTCAACTTGGATCTTTTTTATAGGTATCTTGGCACAGTTTCAGCTTCACAGTGAGGCTTATCCTTTCAAGTGCCCTTGAAGCTTCATTATCACTTGTTTTGTCATCACTCACTTGTTAAGTGACCTTTACTTCCAAGACCAGCATAGGATTTCCAGTACACTCTCCAACTAGGATTCTTAGTTACTTTTATAGTTCGTTTGCACAATCCATCATAAGTTTCCTAGTATACTCTCCTGCTAGGAAACGTATTTTCTGTTTTGTGTTTCTTGATCAAAGCATCATGCCATCGCTCTCAACCATTTGTTTTGCAAAAGCGGGTGAGAACACTCAATTTTGTTTTTGGCAGCTGAGAGCACATTTTGCCAGGTTTCACTGCATACACGCTTTTTTACTATTATAGTTATTTTGCACAACTATACTGGGCTCTTGGCAATGCTTACTTATTTAACTATTGGCAATGATTGCTTATTTGACTTTTGGCAATGCTTTTGTGTGGCTTCTCATCATGTTAATTACTGTTTCATATTGGTTTTCTTACATTACTTTTCAGATATTCAAAATTAAATGACTTTGGGACTAAACCACCCATCCACCGTGTCCGGAGCACCCTTTTCACCCAGGCGGACTCACCGATATTCTCACAGTCTGTGTTCCACTTTCTGGCGATTTCCGGAGAACCATCTCTGCTCGCCATTTGCTTGCGCAGGCTCCCTCTGTCATATGACATCCTCCATGCCTTCCTTGCTTCCCCACTGCTTACTTCAGAGCTCTGACAAGCTGAAGTCAGAGGTCCTACACATGTGAGCATTTGGAAGTCTCTCCAACACTCCCGATACCTTCTCTCCGTGCAGCATAGCTTTCTCAGATCTGCCTCAGACTGCCAACAAGTCCCTCTCACTTGCTGCACTGGATCATGATCTTTATACCTACCAGCGTTTTGGCAAGGCTCCACAGCTTCTGCTCTAGAACTCTACTTGGTGCTTTCCGTGCCTTTTCCTAAACTTCTCAGCTCAGCCTGTTTTTAAGGTCCCACCTCCATCATAATGAGTCAAACAATTAGACCGCTCATGTTTCTTCTTCCAGTCTGTCTTCTGTGTTAATGGTGCCCTCCTCGTCTCAATACCTAAGTGGTGTTCACATGAGGAAGAATTTAAAAAAGGGGATGTATTGCTCTGGTCTGTCTCTTCATTGTCCCAGTACCTAAGTGGTATTTACTGGGAGATGATTTATGTAACAAATAGGGAAGGGATTGATAATAACCTAAAAAGACCTGGGGGATATTAGGCTCATTGGAAAGGAAAATGGAGGATACCATGTCTCATCCAAGGGTGCCTCATACCCACTCCCCACGTCTATTCCACCCAGCTGATCTCCCCTTGCATATTCACCTCCAGGGTCAGGATCCGATAGAGACAGTCTTTCCCTGGCACCCTAGGAGGAGGATAAATTGGAAAAGAAATAAGGATGCTCTCAGATTCCTCATAGCTGGCACATCTGATTGAGGCTAGTCCACAAAAAACTCACTATAAGCTGCGGGACGCCAATGCGGTAAAGAGTCCTTCAGTAAAATGAGGACTGGACTCAGCAGACCTATTCCTGTGCATCAGCACCTTGTGCAGAGGTACAGGGTATACATACCCCAATTAATTTATGAAGGGAAACACTCCCATTAAAGGTTGACTCAGAACTAATGCCAGCCTTGAGAAAGACCGGGACATGGTCAAAACATAATTAAAGAGACACTGTGAAACACTGATCCACCAAGAAACTACTCATATTTAACTTAATAAAAAGTAGTGGATTTAAACACATATCAAACCTACCACCAATGTTTTTTGTGGACTAGCGCCTATCTGTGCTGCCAGCCTGTTACATGTGTCTGCAAACATCCCACAACTTTGGTTATAAATGATTATCAATGTCACTTTATTTAATTTTTCTTTTTGTTATTTTGAGCTGTATTTACTAATGTTTATGAGGCACAACACTACCATAGGCTTTAGTTTTGAAATGGTATGTTTGTTAATCCTGTGAGATAAAGAGCCCCAGGGTGAGAATCAATCTCTCATATCGGTATCTTCCACCATGTGGTTTTTTGCTACTATGACTCCTGAATAGTCATCCTATCCCCATCCCAGCATTCTCTTATCCACTTCTGCATGTTTATTCCCCCACTCTCTCTTCCACCTCCCTCTTATATAACCATATGTAAAAGGTCAGCTTGCAAGCAGGACAAAAGATTATAATTTAACAGTACGCAAAAAAGTCCGGTAGAGGGAGTTGACCATTTGCTTAGGCTGGCAATAAAGATGGGGCCCGAGGCCAGGGTGTCCATCAGCCAACTTTTTTCACAGGTTGAAACTAGAGGCTGTATGTGATGGAGTAGTGGCTGCATACATTAGTATGTCTTAAGAGGAGCCAGGAGTCTATAGTTCAAAGAAAGTCTGTTTGTTCTAGGATGGTTGTTACTAAGTAATGAATTATGTTGTATGTGAATGTTTCATTGTACCATGATGTCACAACCTACCACTGACTAATCCCCAGCAAAGGCCCTTCGAATATAAGCTCAATATGGTGGTAAAGATTGTCAATGACCAAGGAGAAAGAATGATTTTGTAAAAGATGGAAGTTCTTTGTAAATGTTTTGTCCAATCATGTTTGAGCGGTGGGTAGTAATAAAATATCTGGGAGTATTTTAACTGTTGCCAAAATGTATAAAAAAGGAACAACTGATGTAGTTTGTTGAGATATGATTTTGTTTGTGTTGTGATGTGCTTGGTTAGTCTGATGTGGTTTGTCATGTGATTTATGATGTCACCAGAGTGCCTGTGGAATGTTGATGCATGAGTGAGGGAATGCTATGATGAGAGTTCTACGCTGGGTCAGTTGAGCCTTCCTTCCCTGGGTGATGGGTGCCGGTGTCTGGTCTGTCCTGTCTTGGTCTTGGTCTTTCTATCTCCTTATTGCTTAAGTCTGAATTCTGAACTGTAACTGTAACATAAGAACTGAAGTAAACTTATCAAACAACCTAAAGCTGCCTGGACTGAGCTTTATTACAATGGCGACTGGCTAATTTAACGGCCCCTGGACATTGATGAAGGGCTGGTGAGGAGCGTGCAGGTGTGCCTACCACCAACAATGTATAACTGCTGCCGGTCCCAACGCCCAAATTGCGTAGTAATGCGGCGCAACTGGTGCCATCTGTATTGGGAGCAAGACTTCAAGGTTATGGCACTTACCTCTTCTTTGCTGGCTGCTCCTCTTGTGGGCCGTGGTGCGTGCGGTGCGGGCGGCTGCGTTGTCATGATGTCTTGGTGAGCGTGTGAGTCTTGGTGAGCGTGTCCACTGCGGCGGCCCAGGACGACGGTTGGAGCAGAGCTCTCCTTCCGTGGCCGACCTCTACATCGCAATGGTGACGTCACCTGGATGCTGGGGGAGTTGGTGATGGCTAACGTGGAATGCTCCCTCCAGCATTCCAGGACCCGGCAGCGCTGTGAGCGCGACGAACAGTGTTACAAAGTTTAGAAAAAAAGAACCTTCCAATGTGGAAAACGTGCCCCAGTTCCGTGTTTCATACGGAAACACAACGTTAGAAATGGGAAGTTACAACAGCCAGTGAGCTGTATAGACGATGCATTGAAGTACTGCATTCAGATATGGAACTTTGAATTACTACATTGAGATATGGAACTTTGCCTATGTGAGTTTCCAGGCCGTGCGGTTCGAGATGCAGGATGTTGTCTTGAATTTTTCTTTTGTGGATTTTGCCGACAAGTACAACAATATCAAATATTCATGTCGATGCTGGAATTAATACAATGACATGTTGCAGAGTCATGGGAATTTCTGCGATAACAACGTTCACGGGAAGTACATCGGTGAACTTGGACATGAAGTGATGTGCCACTACCTCTGGAAGGATTGCACTTTAAACTCAAGTACTGGGGAGTTATTTATGGGAGTGGCTGAGTTTTGGCAATTATTCTGGTCAATCCATAATGGGTTGAGCATTTGACACTGTGGGATTACCATTTGTTTTAAATTGGCAATTTTGGTAAAGTGTTGTAATACATTCCAATGTATCGTTATGTAACCTTGCATTTTTCCTAGGAACCTTACCAAAGGGGCTCTGAGGACTTTAAATGTTGGGTTTGGGAGGCGTTTATAATACATTGCATTGTTGCCCACTTTTAAGTCTGATTGGTTCCATTGGTATGTTATGGGAAGGGCAGAGTAATTTATTAATGCATGGCTTAGCATCTTTATTATTAGAGGCAGTGTCTGTTGTGGAGTGGTGCCAGTAGTCTGGGTTAGAAGGTGCCATTGGTTTGACATAGGTTGTGTCTTAGAGCATAGGTTGTGTCTTAGGGCATAAGAGGTGCCATTTGTTCGGCATTAGTGGTGCCATAGTTTGCTTTGGTGATGCCATTGTTTTAGCATATGAGCTACACATTTTGCAATTTAGATGCTCTTGGTTTAGTGCATTAGGTGCACATTACGTCACTGTTTGGCGTGAGTAGTACATTTGAATTGTACAATTTAAGCCTTTGACTGGCATAGGATGTGCATTAGAGGTGCATGTGAGATGTCATTGGTTAGTAGCTATTTGGGCATACTAGATGCCATCATGGTTATGTGGTTAGGTGTAATGTTTAGTTGCACACAACAATGTTAAAATGTTGGGTGTTGAGCAAAACAACTGCTGCAGTGCTTAAAGTAAAGTAAATGCAATTGCGGTTACAACTGATGCACTATATGTTCAACTAATTTTTCTTCCACAGGTACACACAAATGTAATGTATGTTTAAACAAATACTTGGTGCAGCCATCGTGTTTGGCGTGAGTTTAAAAATGCTCTGCTGATTGTTTTCTGCTTATTGGGGTTTTGTGTTTCGGTCAAAAGGAAAGAGGCGGATTTGTATTGCTGTGATGTTATCCTAAAGGTTATTGTGGTGTTAAGATTGATAAAGGATTAAAATGTCATGTGAGGCCTGTTAGACCGTTTCGTTGCAAAATTGTTGCTAGGACTTTCAGGGTTGTGTGACTGTGAGAGGTTGGATGTGATGGTTGTCGTGGCCTCTGTTTCAGTTTCTCATGTGTGACATGATGTATTGCATTATGTATGTTATTTTGGCTAACCACATTTTCATTCACAGGTTCATCAAACACAAAGGACTTTGTAGGGTAAAGAATATGGACTCGGTAGTAGTGTTGAACTCTCGCTTACCATTCTTATACCCTCAATTTATCTTTACTTGTATAGTAAGAGACTTGTGGTGAGTGAAGTGGTTGTGTTGTGGTGGTAACAATATTTTGGTTATTTGGGTGGGATGTGTGGTCCCGAAAAAAGGTTCTGGTTCTGGGTGAACTGGTGTCCTTCGCACTAGGTGCCTCCTGATATTTGGTGTTTTGGTGGGATGCATGGTCCCGGTAAAAGGTTCTTGTTCTGGGTGAACTGGTATCCTTCGCACTAGGTGCATTCTGTCATTATGGTGTTTCAGTGGGATGCATGGTCCCGGTAAAAGGTTCTTGTTCTGGGTGAACTGGTATCCTTCGCACTAGGTGCATTCTGTCATTATGGTGTTTCAGTGGGATGTATGGTCCCGGTAAAAGGTTCTTGTTCTGGGTGAACTGGTATCCTTCGCACTAGGTGCATTTGGTGTGATAGTGTATTGGGATGTGTGTCCCACTCGCGTTACTTTGGGAGCGTGAAACATTATTTGTAGAAATTTGTATCCTGTGTTGGTGGAAACAGTTGGAAGTGATTAGCTTCTTATGGTGTCCTTGTACACCTTGTTAAGGGTTTATGGATGATGATAGTATGGTATCTGAGTTGTTTGGTTTGGTTTGGTTTTGAGAATGAGGGCTGGTTCCCTAGTAATAGACGTCTGTGGTGGGGCCCGCTGCAGAGTTGATGAATGTCCATGGTTGGTGCTTAGCTATTTATAGGTATAGTGAAGTTAGCAAATGTTTGCTCTGAGCAGTCGCTTGGCTGGTAGAGTTGTATTGAGGAGGATTTGACCCCTGTGGTCATTATCGAATTTTGTTCGGAGCAATTGTGCATCTTTTCCCTGTGTTTTTATCCTGTTGTTGGCTGCTTATATAGGGGGAAGATGTGTTAGGTTTTGATCTGCCCCTGTCCATGGTATGTGTGCCTGTGTCATAGCTGGAGTGTTGATCTAGAATGTTTGAACTGGAACCAGCATGAATGTTCTACTGTGCTGTGAGTGTTCCTAGAGAAACAGTTGGGACCTGGCACTTAATGGAAGAGGGGGCCGGTGGATGTCTCTCCCTGCCTATGTACTTTATCTTATTATCCTCATGTACTTACCTGTAGACCTAACCCAGTAAAGACTTATGAAACCCATGAACGGCTTCACTCGCATACCAACTGACCACCCGGGAACACTCACTCATGGGTAAACATTCTGCGCTCTGCCTTCCATCTCAACATTCCACTCTCTTGCAAGCAGAGCTAATCATAACACCTCTTCCCCCTATAGGGACAACCAACCGCATTAAATACCAAGATGTAACTAGTGGGAAATATCAGAAGAGGGGAAAGCTCAGAGAGCATAAATAATAAAATACTTAACTGGCCTTCCAAAACCACTACTGCCAAGCTAACGCTCCGAGCAAAAGCTCTCCCTTCACTGAACCATATACTAGCTAACACATAGCTACACTCCCACCAGGACAAACAACTATTTCATAGCTGGCCTACCATGAAATTCGATACCAAGGAACCAGCCCACAATCCAACTATCATCCAAAACAGCATACTGCACTCACAACCATCTTCCTCCATCCACCATCAACCAAATGTGCAAAAAAAACACAATTCAGGGTTCATAACCCCCCACGCAGCCTAAAGCTATGATACCATTACTCAAAATTTTGCACCGCTAATGCCAGGAATCTAAGTCCCTACCATCATTTGACACCTCTAGTGTCGGGATTCTCCATCCCCCAAGAATTTGACACCACCAGTGTCGGGATTCTCCATCCCCCAAAGATTTGACACAACCAGTGTCGGGAATCTACATCCCCCAAAAATTTGACACCACCAGTGTCGGGATTCTCCATCCCCCAAAGATTTGACACCACCAGTGTCGGGATTCTCCATTCCCCAAACAACAGTGTCGGGATTCTCCATCCCCCAAAAATTTGACACCACCAGTGTTGGGATTCTACACCCCCCAAAATAGTGTCGGGATTCTCCATCCCCCAAGAATTTGACACCACCAGTGTCGGGATTCTACACCCCCCCAAAAATTTGACACCACCAGTGTCGGGAATAACAATCCCCCAAAGATTTGACACCAAAAGTGTCGGGAGTCTCATCCCTCCTTCCATTTGCACACCTCCACTCTCTCACAGAGTCACATCACACACTTGGCAATTTGCGCACAAAATATTTGAACAACAAGTGTACAAACATCAATTGAGTTCATCATATTTGGCTACAAAGTCCTTAGTGATGTTACCTGTAAAAAAAACATCAACCACAATTGTGCATTTGGGATGTTCTAAGAATGAAATCATTAAATTTACCAACATTTCCAAAAACAACATCTCCACCAGCAGTGGCAACTAATCAATTAATGGATTGACATAACAATTGTTGAAGCGACACCCATAAATAACTCTCAGTACTAGAGTTTAAAATACAGTTCCTCCAATTCACCCATAGATTGGTCAAAATAGTTGCCATAACAACAGCAACCCACGAAAATTATTTTCCAGTACTTGTAATCACAATGTAGTTCTACATTAGTTCGTAGCATATATTTCTGCATGTTAATGTTCGCTGCTTTACTTCCCTGTTCAACGTTGTCATCACCGGAGTTCCGCTTACTCAGCAACGTGTTCTTTCATAAATTCCAGCACTTACACGAGTAATAAATAAAAAAAAAACGTTCTCCTTAAAACTAGTCGGCTAATTCCACGAAAGGAAACGTTCAACAAAAACATCCTGAGCCGCAAGTTGCACAGCCTAGAAACTCTGTCAGACAAAGTTCCGTCTGAATGCAGTACATTCATTCATAGTTTATACAGCCACTGGCTGCCGGAACATTCAATGTCGAATGTTGTGTTTCCGTGTGAAACATGGAAAAAGGGCACGTATCCCACGTTGGAAGGTCCTCTTTTCAAACCTTCATAACAACATTTGTGATGCGGACCGCTGAGTTGGCGGGTCCTCGAATGCCGGCAAGAGAACTCCATGGCAAAGCTATCGCCAACACTGCCAGCACACAACTGACGTCACCATTATGCCCGAGAGAGCAGGCATGGATGGAGAGCTCCGGCCCAACCGTCATCCAAAGGCTGCACCGATGAAGAAGCAGAAAAGGACCACCTCAGCGCCGCTGGGACAGGATCAACAGCGCGGCCACCCGGACCGCATGCTCCACGGCCCAACATCAAGGGAGCAAGTAAGGAGGTAAGTTTCCGTGCATAGACATCCTGCTCCATGTGAAGAGAGCACCAGCCGCCCAGCATTATTTCACAAGCTGGGCGCCGGGATCGCCACCAGCCATGCATTTCTGGCCATTGGTGCAATGGCATGCTCCCGAGTAGCCCTCTATTTAGGTCGAGGAGCAAATCACTATTCCAGAGCGCACACTCATTAAGTAGGACTCCTTCAGGGGAAAGCACTCGCGCCATGTCCATTTTCGACAGCGCTTCTTCCCCAGGAACATGGGCAGAATGATCACAAAGCACTCCTTCTTACAGTTCATGCAGGACGTCTGTAGCGCTGCAGCTTTTCACAATTGGACTGTATGACTCCCTAGGGAGTGTAGCTATGTGTTGCACAATTGTGTATGGTACTGTAAAGTCTAGTGTTTTTGCTATGGCGTTAGTCTAGTGCTTTTGTTATGGCGGTAGTGCACTCTTTGGAGAATATGATTCTTATCCTAAAGGACAGCTTGTAGAAGTCAGGTGAAGCGAGTTGCTGGTAGGGGACGCCCTCCAGTAAATACTATGATAAAGTTGAAGATGCTGTTCGGGGTGATGAATCTCAGGGTGATTTGTTTATCTTTATGTGTTATGTGTTGACCCTGGCTATTTTATCTGGTCAGGGTTTGATTATGAGACTGGATTGTACTGCCATTGAGAAGAGAGTTAGAGTCAACCATATGTTTTGTAGATGGTCTTGGAGTTGACTGGCCAGCATCTCCAAGCTGTTTTGAGGAGCTTTACACCATGGTATGGTCAGGTTTGCTTGATTGGCTTGGTCAACCTATATATATATAGATATATATATGTACTTGTGTGTTTCTCAGGCATGCCTGTTGCTGGGTGTGAATCAGTGAGCTGTAGAATTTTACTGAACCTCTTATCTGTCTATGGTGATTTCGTTGTCATCCTGATGACTAGTATTGCGTCGGGGTGACAAGTATGTGCTTCGGGGTGGCAGCCTGAAGGCTCGCTTGTGGCAGGGGCGAGCAGGAGGACCAAAGTTGTTTTATGTTGGTTATGGTATTGTGAGTTAGGTATAGCCTTGGATCTGGGCTGGTTTGTGTCTAGTGTGGGAGGCTAGAGTCTGCCCGTGGCAGGGGTGGATGGGAGGTGATTAGTGCTGTTATTGATGGTGTTTAAGAATGATAGGCGGAGTTCTGGAATTGCATAGTTGTGGGTTTTTCATGTGATACCTCCATTTCTCTTGGGTGGATGAGATGTGAGTCGTTCCTTTGTGAAAATGTCTGATAGGAGGGAGATGTGTTGTGAAGCTTTTGTTGCAAGTGTGTTTGGTAAGGGGGAAGATGTGTTGTGATGTGCTTGGTTAGTCTGATGTGGTTTGTCATGTGATTTATGATGTCACCAGAGTGCCTGTGGAATGGGTCAGTTGAGCCTTCCCTCCCTGGGTGATGGGTGCCGGTGTCTGGTCTGTCCTGTCTTGGTCTTGGTCTTTCTATCTCCTTATTGCTTAAGTCTGAATTCTGAACTGTAACTGTAACATAAGAACTGAAGTAAACTTATCAAACAACCTAAAGCTGCCTGGACTGAGCTTTATTACAGTTTGGTTCTACATTAAACCTTGTGTAAATGTAAGGCAGACTCCAAGTCAAGATTTCGCTCCACATGTTCTCTACTTCACTTTCTCACTCCATTCAACTCACTGTCATTGAATTCAACCTGCACTGTTCACCCCCTCTAATGGTCTCAACCCTGTCTGCTCTTTAACTCCATCCCAACCACATACTCAGCTATGCATCGCAAAGACATCTAGTTGTTGTATACAATCATGCATTGTAGCTTACACTACTGGATTAAACCCCAATATTCGTGGTGCCTTTAAAGAATCTCTACTAACGCTAAGTACACTCATTGACCATGAAACACTAATACTATTTCCTCTCTCCAATCCCATCCTCAACAACTATCCATACACCTCCAGGCAATGATTTCCCTCCATAAGAACTGCAATATTTCCTCCTCTTCCCACTAAATTTTCTTCCTACTTCTCTTCTAAAATTACAAAAATAACGGATACCCACACCACAATTCTATCATCATCTCCTGTCACTTACTCATTCTCCCCTTTATACATCGCCCCAATACTTGCTATGCTACCCCACCTCTCCTCTACAGCTCTCCTCTACAGCTTAACCTCTTCCCATACTTTGCTATGCCAACTCCTCCGGCATTCCTATTGATCCAATTGCCCCACAGAACTTTAAAGAAATTTGACCTGTCACCTCCACTTACATTATTAAACCTACCTCTCTCAACTGGTATACTCCAATAATGCTACAAAACCACCACATTCATGCTGCTCCAAACACTCCACTGAGTCTGCTCTCACCCATCACCAATTCTCTTACCACTGTTCACCAGTCTCACCTCTCCTCCATCATCATTCTTCTAAATCTCTCTGCTGTCTTTAGCATGTGTGGTCCATGCCCCTTCCTCCAAACTCTTTCTCTCTTTGAGACTGCACTTGACTCTGTGTCATCCTGCGTTTATGACTGCTCCTCTTCCATCTCATAGAATTCCAGCACCACCACCCGAAACCCTTTGACATCAGTGTTCTACAAGGATGTTACCTTAGTTCCACATATTTTCACCCTAAAAATATCCTCCTTCAGCAAACTCCTTTCCTCCTGTAAATTTAAGTACAACTTTTTTCGAGGGAGACATTTAGAGCTTCTTCCCTTTCTCTTTCACACCTGACATCTAAGAGTGCATCACCAAATGCCAAACAGCTATATGTCACTATGTTGCCTGATACCTCTTCAAAGATGAAAGCCATCTTTCTCCTTGAATCCAATGCCAATTAAACTCTCGTTTCTCCCATCTTTCCCTCTGACCATCTGACCCATTCCCCATGCTTCCAAACCTTGGGGTTGTCTTCAACAGTGACATGAAACTCTCCTAGTTAATCATAGGCACTGCCACCAGACTTAACCTCCATAACATTGGAACACTCTAACCACACCTCATGCTGCACTCAGCTAAATCCATGGCCCACTCTAGAGCTCAGCAAATTGGACTTCTCTGAAAGTCTATTTCTTTCTTAACCCTTCTCACCAAAGATATCAAATTAGTGAGATGCATCCTCTTCAACCTACCCAGATTGTCCCCCACCCCAACCCACTGTCACATTGATAATTGGCTATTCATGCATAATAAAATTGTCTTTATATGTGTGCTACTCATCTGTACATTCATCTTGACTCCCGCAGCCTAGCTGACTGCATTTCACTATACTCTCTGTGAAAGCATCATGAAGTAAGACGCAGACAAGAGATTCACTTTGCTACATATGTCGGAATGGAGTAAGGCCTAACTGACCTAATGCATAGGTGGGATAGGTAGGATGTCCCTACCTAAAGAAACTAAGAATAATCTGTTTCATTAAGTTCAACTCAAAAGTCTGCCTGTGTCCGAAGCCTATACTTGTCCTCACACCTAAAGATATGCAATGCATAGGGATGTCAGCATTAAAAGAAACAGTGTTCAACATAAAGCTCTGAGCTTCTTACACCTCTTGGCTTGGTTTTTCAGTTTCCCCTACACCAAGTTCAAACAGTTCCAAAGGGGCCTTGGGGGTTCCCTTCCCCAAGGTCAATACAGTTTACAAAGTCTCTGGGTCCCCTTCCCCGAGAAGGCAGCACTTCCAGCTTCAAAACCACAGTCAATTCAAATCTCTCAATGTTCATTAATGATTCCCCCTCAACTTTGTAACCTTTCAGGCTTTTCAACGATTCCCATAAATTGCTACTTTCTTCAATCACTTCAATGCTCATTACATAAAACAACTTCTGTAGCTTGACTTTCCTTGGTTCTTTCCAAGTAGGGGTTACTTGGTCTAGGCACAGTTGTCGGGCCACATGGTCCACCCATTAAAGGTCATGCAACCGATAACACTTGACACATTGTTACGCTCTGATGTTCTCTTTGGACTTCCTTGCCAACACAGGTTATGTCTCTAGACCTGTGTCATTAGTCGATACTCAATTCTGTTTCTCCGCGGCAGTCTCTTGACTATGCCGCAACATGACTTTCACACCATTCACTTCGTGGTGCTTATTCCTTTTCACCACCTTGCTTTCATATTGACCATTAGCGCCTATCACTTGCTTTTCACTTAGTTCATAAGTGTTCATTACTAACTTTCACTTTGTTCATACTTTCACATTGTCTATCAATGCTTATTCCTTGTTGCCAGTGCATTCATAAATGCACATCACGTTCTTTTCACTTGTGCGGTACTTTTATATACTTTGCATATCTTTTCTCTAGTTCGGTTTTCATAAATACTTGTATTTCCAAAGTACTTTGTTGCTTGTTGGGCACTGAAAATTCTTCCATTCGATCTTCAAACTTATTCTTTGCAAGTTGGTGTTCGATCAGCATTTCTATCTGCCCAATTCCAGCCCCTGGAGCGCCCAGGCATGAGTGTTCCCTTTCTTTCACTCACCGGTGTATGGCCACTCCTTCGGCCTTCTTTGTTCTCTTCTCCGGTTTTCTCTGCGTGTACTTGTCGGGAGATCCAAACCATGCTGCAGTGGTCTGCGGCACACCGGAGTCTTCTGTGTCCCAGAGCTCCGACTGTGGATACATGGCACAGAGAACTGCAAGGGTCTTGACCCACTCATGGCCTGCTTAGGACCCAGCGCCTCTCTCACACCTCTGAAATGCTTTGCGTCCTTTTCACCAGCCCCTCTACAGCCTGCTCCACATCGGGTTGCCACATCCTTCTTCCCAGACGGGTTTCTCTCTCACTTCTGCCTGTCTCTCCTTTTGTACACCTGTAGCCTCTCAATTGGTTGCAGGTGCAGGCCCTTGGCCTGACCATAGTTAACTGTATTAGTGGCACATGCCTGGTCATTGTAATGGTACTCCATAGTCCTCTTCCTCGTCTCAGTACTAAAGTGGTGTGAATGAATGGAACTGGGCATAACTCCCAGTTGCCTCTTCCTAGTCCCAGTCTTAAAGGTCTATCCATGTGGGGCAGTTTGTGTGTGTGAAAGAGAAAAAAACTGATAAACACCTACGAAGGAAGGGGGAGGGTAGGAGTCATTCTGACAAGGTAAAGGGGGATACCATGCCTCACCTAGAGGCATCGTATACCCACTCCCCAAGGTCACTCCACCTAGGTGATTCTCCCTCGCATATTCACCCCCCGGGTCGGGATCCAAAAGTAATGGCCTTTCTTTGGCCACCTTAGATGAAGATCCAAGGGGAGTAGATGGGAGGATGTCCTCAGGTTCCTCACATCTCCCACTAGAACTGTAAGCTCAACAACCCACTACAGCATATCCATCCCATGCCGCGGTGCATCCTGCCACTTTCGCGCTTTTTACTGATTTGCCCAGCTCTACTGTAATGCTCTCCTTACAGCCACCAAAGCCAAACCCTCACTGGAACTCTTCAAAACAAAGCTCAAGCTCCATCTGCTGCCATTTGAGGGACCCCCCCAAACCCCTTCAATGTCCTACTCAAATCAATGTAAGGGTCCAACTCACTTTTCCTACATTCATCCCTTAGGACTACTGTGTTAGTTGTATATATGTCAATTCCACACTCCGATGTCAATAACATTTGTGTTATTTCCTCCTGTCACTGTCCATGCTACATGTTCACACTCATATCCCTTCACCATCTAGTATACCTCAGTCAATTTAACAATGTGTTTCCTTTTGCAAAGGCATCTTACCTTAGTACTGCACCCACTTACTGTTATTGCCTTATTTGTAAGTAATTTCTGTTTAAAATTCATTCATTCATAAAAATACAAATACAAAAATACAAATACTTATGAACCAACCTTTTGGGAAATGGTGATCAAGATTTAGTAAAACAAAGTATTTAGGGCTGCTAAACATTTCACTGTAGGTTTGGGATGCCAGCTATTAACAAGCATTTAGGTGTCACATTTATACTTTAGGTGTATCACTAATTCTAAACATGTTCCACTGCACCCAAGGTTTAGGTTCCTGTTTGGTTATTGTGATATGGAGATCGGGTTGCTTAGTTTCTCTCTGCTCACCTATTGTGAACGGGGACCAACTAATCAAGGGCAGAGTCTAAGTTGGGGAATATGATAGACAAGGTACATGGTAAAAGAAATAGTTCTACAAATAAAGACGTGCTCTACAGAGAGGTAGAATACTTTATCTTTGTATTCAGTATGTCAACTCACTATGTGTGAAGAAAGGTCAAACCATTAGTTGTTCATTCTCCAAATAAACACTGGGTGTATGTCAACCTAGAACTCATGTTGGTTGCATGGTTTACTGTGGTTTGCTTTTGTCTGTACATGATGGGTAGGTGTCATTTGCGGTCGGTAAACCATTCTCAGTCGATCTGTGATTCAGGTAAATCTTGAGTTTTGGGTTACTTGATAGGTGATAGGAAATATGCCGGGCGAGAGATGGCCCTCATGCTAATAATGTAATATGAAGGGTATTGGCGGGGTGTATGATCAGGTGCCCTTCACTGGGGGATTTCTACGTCCTCACCTTCGAATTCCACCAGTCCCCTGTAAGAATAAGGTGTTCCAGGGCTGGGTCTGAGGCACAACATAGCCAACAATGAGGATATTACCCAAAGATAGAAAGTCTTTGGATTCTTCCATAAGAATTGTGAACTTTTCTTGTACTTTGTTATTGGTGATCTTCTGCGGTTTCTGACTGGGGCTGTTAAACTCTTACCTCTAGTTAGCACTCTCATAGAGTGCACTGTGTTTAAAACATAATACAGACAACCATCTGAATAATTTCTGCCTTGGTGAAAATATGTTTAGATAATACGGATTGTTGCCTCCATTCTGTATCAGCTAATCATTTACTCAAATTTTTGCAACGGTGAATATGTTAGATAATCTGGCCCCAAGAGTGACATCTTGTCCATTACAGTCTCTTTATTTCCAATCAAGAGTTAACAGGTGCCAAAAGCAATGTTCTTTCCATCTTCACTTCAAAGACAAGTCATAGCATTTAAAGTGCAGAAATATACAAATGCAAAATGGTTAATGAGAGAACATGTTCGAAATTGAATATGAATCGCATTTCAGATATGTACAGAAGACAACATTTGCCAGAGAAGATCTTATAATGTTCACTCCTATGAAAGTGTTCGTAGCTTTTTACAGAATTGTACAGAGTTCAAGAGCATTTAAGCAAGAGTATGTACAAATTAAGGGGCCTGATTCACGGAAGCATTTTATAATGGTGCAATACCATAAGAAAACGTTCTGCAAATCAGGCCCTATGTTCTTCCCCAACAATGATTCATGTTGCAAAGATCTCTCACCATAAACATAGAGAAAAACATTATCAAGATTCCTCCTTTATAACCTTCACCCCTAACAGCAGCAATCAAGTCATGCAATCGGCACTGAAAAAAAAAAACAGACAGACACACACACACCGCGCATCTCAAGGGATAGTACCAGGTATTCTAAATCAAGCAACATTTCCGCTATTATTGAGAAACCCAGTTGTGGACCAAAGAACCCAGTTAACTGTTGCCCAATATCCAATGGTCGAAGCGTATGAAAAGAAGTAGTGGAACCATGTTCCCTACGGGCCTGTGCCCACTCTGCGTACATCTCATCGCCACGCCATCTGCAACGCATAATACAAACCCCCAAACACATGTGCCTGCTGTTTAAGTGAACGTTCAGTGCAGTGCACTGAAAGTGAAAGTTTCAACTTCTTCCTACACTTTTATTTTTAAATTAAACCATTCGGCAACAGTTTCTTTTTAAAATAAAATGATATGAACAGTAAAAGTGAATTGAGAAAAGTAGAGGAGTACCGCGCCCAACTACTCCCGCCCACTTTGACCACTGCCAATATAAAACCTTCCATTTATTAGCAAAAAACCCAAAAGGGAGATAATTAAGCAGCTACAATAGCGTGATTATCATATCAGATGGGCTTCTCACAGACACCAAGCCAGTAATCATGGATAGTCGTGAAGGCCTCCTCACTTTCTCTTTCTCAATCTTGCTGCTCTTGGAACTGTCTGCCTCTACATCATGGTGGCCCCTCAAAGGCTCCACAGAAGCCCATAGTTTTTGCAAGAGTTAATTGGGATGGCTCTAATTTGGTTTGCAGTCTTTCTTATGAACCAAAGCTAACAGTTCCTGTTCATCATGATCGAACATATCAGCGTTCGTGAGTGGGGTTATGTTCCCATTTGCCCAAGCAATTGAATCACATAGCTTGCAATTTCAAATGACGTGTTGATACCAACTTCGATTTCAGAGTACTGGATGCCTCTGCAATACAGAGTGACACATCAGAATGCCTGAGGCACATCCATCATCAGTGAGGGAAGACATTAGATTAATGAATCAAAATGGAGGTGTTGATAGTTGAAAGCTGTAATAGGTTTATGCATTGGTTTATGCATTGGCCCAGGATGTTATCTTCAAAATAGACGTGTGCAGGATGCTGCTCACACTATAGACCTCTGACCACAGAATACAACTTTAAAGATCACCTATAAGATCACCTGTGCTATCGTGTATTCAGGCTGTTCAAAATACCAATTCTAGAAACTGCTAAAGCACCAAAGTATATGAGAGCTTCTCTGAACATCTAGAAACATGCACATAATAGCCCAGACCTGAATCCTTTACTTACTAGGTTACGCTAAAAGGCCATTTGCAACTTTATCAGCAGCGTACCATACTTCTCAAACTGGCATTCCACAAACATGGAATGTCAATTTGGCCACGATGCATTGCCATGGCTAGAGCCACAGATAAAAAGTGTGCTGGATTAGGCTCTACAGGAATATGAACTGAAAAAGGAGCAAGGCTTTCTACGGACGGTCGAACATCTCACCGGGTAGTGTGTTCAGCTGTAGAGCAATTGGCACAACAACGGTATATTTTAAGAGCATCAATACGAAGAGTAGTATTATACATTGTTGAGAAAACATATCAAGTATATTACAATATATTGGTTGCTCAAATATAACACAGATATTTAAAACATAAATGCCTTGAGGAAGGTTGCATCATTTCGAATAATTGACTAGCCTCTTGCAGAAAATAGCTGGCAGTCTTTTTGACCTTTTGGAATTCATTGACAAGGAACTTGTCTTAAAAGAGCCTCATATGCAAAAAGGGGTATCGCATCGTAAATAATGTATACGAACCACTAGTGATGTGAAGTTTCTAACAATTGGTTAAAAAATGTTATGTTCAAAGAGCTTCTGGAGTGCAGTTTAGGCCGGAGGGTATATTGATGCTATGGAATCTTTATCATAAAGGTGAGCAGTTGGAAAGAGTAGTGAAACAAATCGAGAAATTGTAAACTACAATAAAATACGTTTTTAGCCCTTTCCGAAAAGCAAGGTGGTCAACAAATGTATGTAGGGACAAGGGGAGAGAATTCCATAACCCAGGAGCCGAAACTGAGAAAGTTTGTCTAACTGCAATATTAATGTCCTGGCCATTACCCCTTGCCTATGGTCAGACCGCCACATTATCACCGTCAATATCGAAGCTTCTCCCGCATCCCGACCTTGATAGCGCCTGCCCTCCCGACCAGAAACAAAAAGGACACAACCAAGGAGAAACCTCTCCCTTTGCGACTGCCTACGCTCAAAATGGCCACTGACTCTTGTAATGACCCTACTACCTTAGCTGATATCTATAACCGCAGCATGCTCACAGCCATTGGGCCTCATTACACGTTAGGCGGTAAGGGTTCTACCGGTACCGATAAGGGCACCGGTACTGGTAAACCCTTACCGCCTTACTACGAGTTCCCTTTGCGGGACCCGACCTTAACGGCTGGTTTTACCAGCCGTTAAAGTAGGGTCCCACAAAGGAACCTTGGAGCTAATTACGGTACTGCAATTTGCGGTACCGTAATTAGCGCCTTCCCCATTCCCATTATGCCCTACGGGGGCAAAATGGGAATAGGGAAGTGCCTTGGTGAATGGGGAATTACTGCCCCCGCTCACCTTGGAGTAGGGCGGTAATTCCACCATCCACCAAGGCGGACACAGTAAAATACCGGCGGCAACCATGGCGCTAGTAGCGCCATGGTTACCGCCTACCGTGTAATGAGGCCCATAGACTCTATGGCCCCCATCAAACTGAGGAAGGCCAAAACACGGGCATATCTGAACTCTTGGTTTACTCCATAGTTAAGAGTATTCTGCAAAACTAAACGCTGTGCCGAGAACCGCTGGAAAAGCCACCCTTCCGACGCGCACAAAGATAACTTCTTCCTGGCATCGCTCACCTACAAAGCAGCTATCATAGAGGCGAAAAAAGAGTCCCTTAATAATCGCATTGTGCAAGCCGACTCCAACTCTAAGGAACTCTTTAAGATCCTAAAAGAGCTTGAAACTCCCGATACAACTCCCCGCCCCCGACACCTGCATTAAAGACAGCAAATGGTGTGCTAACATTCAGGCAGCGTTCCTGAATAAAATTACCATGCTGCAATCTAAAATCACAGCTAAACAAGACAGCCTAAAATTGGACAACCACCCTCCCACCCCAACTGAGGCGCTCTCCCCTATCTTGCCCAACCTCAAACGATTTGCCTTTTCACCACTCACTACTACCGAGGTGGAAAACATCATCCTGAGGATCAAACCATCCAACTGCCAGGGTGATCCCCGCCCTGCCTCAATTATCAAGTAATCTGCCCACGACTTGGCCCCATTTATCACATCCTTTATCAACGCCTCCTTCAAAACAGGAATTGTCCCTGACAACCTTAAAGATGCATGGGTGATCCCCCTGCTCAAAAAACCTTCCCTTGACCCTAGCACACCAACCAATTACCGACCCATTACTACTGTCCCGTTTCTGTTAAAAATGTTAGACCGTGCAGCATACCTGCAAATCCAAGAGTATTTGGAGGCCAATAATCTTCTAGGTCTTAGACAATCAGAGACAGCCTTACTTGACTTAAAAACTCAAATTGAAGTTCACAAGGACAATGGCAAACTTGCCTTTCTACTCCTACTCGACCTCTCTGTGACCTTCGATTTGGTCAATCATCAAATCTTATGCAAGCATCTTCACTCTGCCGCCCACTTCTCGCCACCTGCTACGGCCTGGATCAAATCATTCTTGAGTAACAGATCTATGCGGGTCTTTTCCCAATCTGCAGCTGCAGATCCTTCCCCCATTCTCTGCGGCGTCCCCCAGGGCTCTTGTGTGTCACCAACACTCTATAATGTTTTTACAAAACCGCTCTTTCATGTACTTGACCATCTGGGTGTCTCCTACATGAATTACGCGGACGACACCCAGATTCTCATTCCTATCACTGGAGACTACTTGGCTGACACGAAGGCCCTGAACGATGTCTACCTGGTCATCCAAACTTGGATGGCACAACACCAGTTATGCCTCAACGATGACAAGACTGAGCTCCTCATCTTGGCCACCACGCAACGTCTTAGTAAACTTGAGCCATCCTACCAATCATTTATCATTGATGGCAACACCATCAAAGTTTCGAAAGACACCAAAACTTTAGGCGTCTCCCTTGACGCCACCCTATGCCTATCCTGACAAACTAACGCAGTCAGATTGGCCTCAGCATACACCTGCAAACTCATTGCAGCTTGCAGGCCATTTCTGACAACACCAAACACGGTCACATTGGCCAGAATTCTCATCATGGCCAAAATCGACTATGGGAGCGCCCTCTACCTAGGAACAAGCCAAGAGAACTTGAACAAACTGAAAATCACCCAGAATAACACCGTCAGAGCGGCCTTAAACATCCCGCAAAACTACCACATCTTGGAATCTAGATCCAACCTACACTGGCTACCGGTCAAACAGAGAATTTCATTGAAAGCCTTAAGTCTTTCCCACAAATGCCTTGCCCACCAAGCCCCCCTGTACCTCTGCAGCCGGCTACCCACCCGCAAAGAACTGCCCCGACCCACTGTCTAAACATCCCCAGGTTCAAACTTCAAAAAGCAGGTGGATCTAGCTTCTCCGTCCTAGCTTCCAAACTCTGGAATGCCCTCCCCACCACCATCAGATCTGAAGAATGTTTTAGTGCCTTCAAATCCAAAACGAAATCCTGGCTCTTCAACCAGCTTTGAAACCCGGACTTCTTATGCTCCTGGGAGCCTGTCCCAGGAATACACCTGCCCTAACCTCTGTGTTGTAAATATGTATATTATTGCATGCTCTGTATACTCGCACTGTTTTAAAAGCTGAATATATGTATACCTATGTAACCATGTCTAAAGGTGTGCCCGGATGCATCCGGGCCTGAAGGTGCGCGTTACAAATAAACAAATACAAATACAAATACAAATACTGATTGTAGTTCTGGAAAAAACAGGAGACACACAACAGCAGTTTGTTCGTAAATTTGAAGATTCCGCAAAGGGCCGTACTTAATGAGCTTCTCACACGCACTAAGTGCTCCAGAGCCATAGTAGCATGATGGACAAGACATAGAGCCTTACATTTAATTCTGGCTTCCAGAGGAAGCCAGTGAAGGTTCCGTAATACCAGCGATATGTGGGTGAATTTAGGGAGGCCCACAGCCAGGCAAGCTGTAGAATTTTGCAGCACTTGAAAACATTATATTAGAAACGTACCAGCCCCAATACGAGTTGGACAGTAAGTCGTAAAATGTTACCACTACGCCAAATTATGAGGTTGGGTCTTGAGTGGAGGATTTACCTCTAGGAATAGTCTGGAGGTAAATCTTTTAATTCAACACCAAAATATCAGCAGAATTGGCAGAATTACTGCAGCGGTAATTCCACCACTGTAATTCTGCAAAAAAGTCTCAGCGGTGGGCCTCTCTTCCGATTGAGGCATACAGTGGTGGCTCCCTGCTGCCACGGATATGTCACTAAATTGGGGCCTCCCATTCCAAAGCCTAGGTCGGGCTCGGGAGGTGGACACACTTGCTATTTCACGTAGAGCCTCCAGCCTTCATCACCGGAGTCCAGATCGGGGCTCGGAAGGCAAGAAGGAAGTTGCAGCATATTTCATTACTGCACCGTTGTTCTAAGGCAGGGGGCGAACCAGCACTCATACATCAGAGCACATTATGACAGCAAAGACGGCTCCTCCCTCATCCAGGACGCATCAGGGGCCAGCATTTGTTTCTATTTGTGAGGCAACATCTTGGAATTACAAAAGAGCCAGCTCCCACAATGATAGGCTGTGTTTTGGGGAATCACATATTTGCATTCAGTAAATAGTAGAAATATATTTACAGTCTGGACAGGAAATAATCCATGTAAACATTGTCAGGTCATGCAAATGTGCGGTTAGGTTTCTTGGTTAATGAATTTTGGTGGTCATTTATTGGTAGTACTGGCACACTACCTTTTTTTTGCCCTCCACATTTTATTGTTCTCTTTTCTCTACATGTTTCCATCGGAGTCAACCCTTTGTTGGGGGTTTGTAGTGGATGTGCACTATTTAGAGAATACTTTGTGGGCATTGAGAAGGCACTACACCAAGTTAGTCAGTGTGCTGTATACCATTCCATAGTATGGGAATTTGCAGGACAGGTTTCCTAAACTAGTTTTTTTCCAAGAGTTGCTAGAAAGAGTCTCCTAGGTGGGACTTTGCATTCATAAGGAATATACATTAGTGCTGCCTATTATATTGTCTTCTAGAAAATTGCATACCCTTGAACTGCTTTATTTTACTGCATCCTATTTTCACAGGGGTGCGTGGTGGGCACATAATTACCTTTCTTGTGCTTTGCAGTACTAACGCAATGCAGAATTTAGAACCACCCCCAAAATGTTTTGCTATGTCTGGGGAACCACCAGTACCATGGGAGTACTGGCAAGATCTGTTTGAATTGTGGTTCGTAGCATCTGGGTTTGAGAGATTTTCTGATGAGAAGAAATGCTCTAATCTCATTTGTTGTGTGGGGGCGGAGGCAGTAAGAGTAATACAAAAACTGCCAGATGTTCAATGGGCGGATGGGGAGGATGCTGCGAGTGGGGATGGCGATGGTTTGTATGGGATGACAAAGACAAAATTGGGGGCTCAGTTTGGTAAACAGGTAAATGTTATGTTGGAAAGGTATATGTTCTTTCCGAGGAAGCAAGGAATTGGTGAATCTGTGGATGCATTTGTGGCTGACTTAAGAGGGTTATTGGCTTTGTGTGAAATCACAGAGGTAAAGGATGAATACATCTGTGACCAACTAATGATGGACACATCTAATCCCAAAATCCAAGAACGGTTATGGCAGGCAACAAATCCACCATTACAAGAGGCTTTAACAATACCGAAGGGTATGGAGCTTACAAGCAAGTGTTTGAAGGAGGTAAACGCCAAAAATGTTAAGGAACATGTTAATGTTGTGAAGGACAGTGGGGGAATTAAGGAGTTTGTCAGCAAGGAGGAGAAAGTGTGTGCAATAAAAAAAATGTTAATAGAGCAGGGGGCAGTCAAAATGCTCAGCAGGTTAGCCCGAAGCCACATTGTCCCAGATGTGGGTTTGAAAGGCATGCTCTGAACCATAAAGAGTGCCCGTAAATGAGAGGGAAATGCAGAAAGTGTGGCAGATCGGGGCATTTCACCAGATTTTGCAAATCTAACATTAGCGTTTCAGAGGGTGAGGCCGGTGTAAAGTGTGTGCTGGAGGAAAAGAGTGAATGGTCCAACAAGATTGTACACATTGAAGTGGGAGATGGCGAAGAGGGGGACTACACCCCACCTGAGGTGGAAATCATGGTGGCTCGGTACCCGGTGAAGGCGCTGGCTGACTCTGGGTCACCATATACAATTATTTAAAAGGAGAAATATAAAGACATTTAGGGTGGCAAAAGTCAGACGTTACATACATCTGACATCCGAACATAGACATATGGTGGTGGGAAAATTGGTATACAAGGTTTTGCAACATGGCATATGGTAACAGACACATCCATGCTAAGTTGTACATGGCAAAATAGGGTATTGCTTATTGGGGTGGAAGCACCAGGGAAAGCTGGGTTTGGAACTTTACCCTGAAAAAGAAATACAAGTAAAACGTATTGGCAAAGATAAGTCAGACAAATGTATGGAGCAGATGGGTAGGACGTTTAGTAATGTGTTCTGCAGAGGGATTGGTAGACTTCATGGATATTGTAAGAAGATTCAGTTGGTCGAGGGTGCCAGGCCCTGTGCACATAAGGAGATAAATCTGCCATTTGGGGTCAGGGAAAATGTGAGATTGGAATTAAAGAGTCTGTGCTAACAGGCGGTCATTGAACCAATTCAATGTGGCAAGTGGTTGTTTCTCATTGTTGTGACCCAACGCCCGGACGGAAGGATTAGGCTTTGTGAGGATTTAAGAGAACTTAATCATGATATATTGGTCAACAGATACCCTTAAACCTATTATCAACTGTGGCAGAGGGAGAGTAGTTTTTTACTCTGAACCTATTAGAGGCCTACCACCAGGTTGGCTTGCACAATATGTCAACGGTACTTATGGCCTTTATCATGCCCATTGACATTTACCAGTTCAAGAGACTACCTTTTGGATTGGCATCAGCATCTGCCGTGTTTCAAAAAAATATGGAAGATCTTTTGGGGGATATCCCTGGCGTAAGATGTTTCCAAGACAATATTGTGGTGGGAGGCAAAACAGAGTTGGAGCATGATGCAAGGGTGAGTGATGCCATGAGAAGGCTTGAGGCGGCAGGAATGACTGTGAAGAAGGGCTAATGCCATTTTAAGGCCAATCAATTATCATTCTTGGGTCACAGTCTATATGGAAGACTTTTGGAGACTTGTCCAGAGATGGTTGATGCCATGTTGGAGATTAGAACTCCTGCTAATAAAGATGAGTTTAAATCATTCCTATATTCAATCGAATTGTATGCCAAGTTCGTAAAGAACCTTTCTGCTGAGTGTTCTATATTGAGACAAGGGTTGAAACACGTGTTGGCTATTGGGACCAAGAGCCCACACAATATGATGAATAAAATCATGTTGGGTGTCCTGACCCACGTTTGGACTATTATGCTGCAACAATTGGTGTTGTGGGCTTAGGAAATCCAAGAGGGCGGAAAAGCCCACATTTGCGCCAGAATCCTGGAGAACCGTGCAGTTTTGCGCACAGCAAAATGGTCCCCTGACCTGCCACCCACCAGTGCAAAGAAAGATGGTTCTGTTCAAAACCCGTTTTTAATAATGTCAAGAATTGCTAAGATCATGGGCCCGGAACCACCAAACAAAAATCCAACTATGGTTGAGTGTTTTACTTTACTCTACTACAGATCCACATCAATGCCATGTCAAGCAAGGATCATATACTATCAAGTAAAATCCTTTCTTTTGGAAATGTATTAATTCAAGACAGATCCCAAAAATAGGTGCAGTACCGGCATTTTCCACAAACTGGCGCTAGCGGTCTAAACTCTGTCTGGGGACCTGTATTGCAGAAGCTAAACAGCATCCTGAGCTAGCTGGGACTTCAAAGGTTTGTTCCCAGCAGGCAGTCTGATTCAAGTAAAAGTTCAAAGGGGTTGCCTTTCCTGAGAACTCTTAACACCCCAGAGACCCACACCAGGAGGCAGGATATCACATGGCCCTGTTGATTGGGAGGGAGGGGGTTTCCCCTTCAGCATGGAGGAGAGAGACAATAGACCCTTTCAATTGAATGGGGTATGTTAATTTTGGGTGAGGACTGTAAACAGAGCTCTGCCTGAAAGAAGAGACATGTGATCCCTGACTCACCCAGTACCTAGGGGCGGGCCAGACACTTTTTGTGAATTGAATTGATGGCAAATATATGTTTTATAAAAACACTGATAACTAATTGTAACCAGATGACAGGAATGTACAGGAGATCCTTAAAAAGGAAAATGTACCTACAATTTGAGTCTAAACTCAATTCCGTATGATGTTCTGGGACCGAACCCCGCTATTTATCAATATTACAGACACTGTGTTTATGCTAGAGAGATGGAAATTTACTGGAATATGTGTAGAAAGGCGGTGTGCATTTGTGCCATTTTTGGTAAACGTCCAATATTGGTAAACTAACTAAAAAGGAAAATAAGTTGTTATTTTTTAATGCAAGCTCTTAGGAAGATCAGAGTTGAACAAGAATGTACCTTAAGTCATCTGCAATCTGTACATGTAATGTCAACCACTTGTGTATCTTGGAAATGTGTTTAGTTATGAAAATGATTTTCTAAGGTAAAAGCAAAGGGGAGTGTTCTTTCTGTATGCCATACAGATGTCTCACTCTGACTCATTGCACCCTTCTCAAATCAGGTCAAAGAGAATTCCTTGACCTTTCAAATCGTGAGTGGGTTGGGCAAAGAAAGTTAGCATCCACACCCATTTTCAAAAGACATAAAAAGAGCCACTGGAAGCCAGACAGGGACATTCACTTTCCACCTCCTTGCGGGACGCTTTGCCGGGAGACTCCAGACTTCAAATCCATCAATCTCCAGAGACCAGAACATTGAATCCAGACTCTAGAACTTGCAGCAGAGAGGCCTGAATCCACAAGCTGAATCCTTTTTCAGCGGGCCTTAAAATCATTGCAAACTATTCAACAGCCGGCGCGAGCTGTTTGAATTCTTTGTCAAGAACTTTTGCCAGAACCGGTAGCAGAAACACCCAGAAAGCAGAGCTGTATCCAGAACCGCAGACCGGACCCAGACCAGATCGCTGTGAGCAGAACCAGAGATCCTGACCAGACCAGTCCAGAACCAGAGATCCTGAACCAGAGAACCAGTACCAGAAACCACCCAGAAGTCCAGTCCAACCTTACCCGATCCGTGACGAAGTTGCATTCCTGTCCAAAATATAGTATGAGTACTCAGCCAGAACTGTGCAAAACCAATCTCTTAGTTTAAAATAATCTAATTCAAACTATTTTAACCTATTGAGAACTGCATCATAGAAATCGTGCCCCTCCTATTGATTCAAAGCTGCAAAATTGTCATCTGTCATTCTGAGCTTTACTTTTATTTTGAGAATCTACCTTCACAAAATCGTCTGTATCTCTTGAACCGTTTGTGATAGAAGCGTGATTTAACTTTTTTTTAAAGCTGAGATTCTACGCTTTCCAACAACCGACTTGCTACTCCTTATACTTCCTCCGTAATTGCACTCGACGCACGCGACTAAATTGCCGCGATTTGCCATTTTGCTTCATTCCAGCCAAGTGTAAAAACATTGGTCTTTTGCTTCCATTACGGAATTCCGTTTTCAACCTGGTAACCATCCCTGAATCATTGATAGGGCTGGCCTGAACTGATTTAAAGTATCTCTCACTCACCCTGAACCTCTAGAGGGAATTAAAATAATGTTTAGCATATTTTTATTTTTCCCTTCTTTGCATACCACCTTTAAAGTTCTTTGCCTGTGTTTAAAATCTGTTGCTCTCAGCTTGCTAGGGGGGAACTGAATTCGTATTGTACTGTGATTGTATTCCTGAAGACTGTGTGTGTTACTTTCACCTCCTTACATTGCATAGAGGGGGGGTGAATTGCCAAAAGGGGAAAAGTGATTATATTATGTTTTGCTGAAATCATATCAAGTTTATTCCTGTGTTGCTTCTTTTCCACCTTGCATTTCCTTGTACCATATAAAGCATTCTCAGCTACCTTATCCTCTATACTACTCCTAAGTAATTAAACCAGTGTGCTAGTATAACATCATCCATTGTTGATCACTCACTGTCCTATGTCTAAGTGTGATATCAAATATTAATTTATTATAAAAGTGTGATATATATCTATTGTTTAATTTTTCAAATAAACCTTTTTAATTTGCAAAACAAGCCTACTTCTTGGCTCAGTGGGGTCAGGGGGATTATAAGAGAGGGGCGTTATATAAGGGTTTATCATCCAGAGTATAACTTGTCATAATAATATATAAATAAGGGCTTCCCTTGGATGTCCCAGACGAGGCACTGACTTAGTGGGATTGCTGAATTGAAGTCGCTTAACAATCAATATCATTGAAAAATTCATTGTACAAAATTAACCAATAGAGAGGTATCCAGGATATTTACAATTCTTACCACAAAGGAGGTGTGGGCTTCACCTCAACAACCACATCCTGTGATCTTTGCTCTAAGGAAAAGGACACCATAACAAAGAACAGAGCTCAGCAAGGAAGGTTCCATACCTAGGGTCCAACACAGAATAATTTCTATATTGAGAGATTTGATGAAAGTGAGGGCGGAATTTGTGTGGGGAGAAAATGAAGAGAAGGTATTCAGGAAAATGAAAGAGGATGTGGCAAATGTGCCCACATTACATAGGTTTGGTCTTTTGGCAGAAACAGCCATTACTGTGGACACTTGTACACGCAGTCTGGGGGCGGACTTAAGTCAGTACAGAAAGGGCAGGGAGGCACCAGAAGCATTTGCAGCCTGTGCTCTCAAAGCTACAAAGTCTCGGTACTCTACCATTGTGCCGGAGTTTGGCGTGCTACTGGCCTTCAAACTACATCAAAACATATGTTTGGGGTATTGGGGTTTGGGGCATTAAAAGTGATCACTAGCCCTTGGCACATCTGTTTAAAACAAAGGGGCTTAGGTTTAGCCAGGTGGTTATCTACTTTTCAGGTTTCAACTTTATAGTCAGATTTTCCCCAGGATGTTGCAATCCTGTCCCTGAATGCTTATTAAGGTCTCCCAAAGCGAGTTCAAGGGAACTAGAGGTGGTAGCAATGAATGGATTGTTCAGGTAATCCACGCAGTGGACTGTGCATTTTCCAAAGAGACATGGATGACAATACTAGGGAGTTGAAGGAGGCCATGTCCCAGATTGAGCTGGGGTGTTGTCATGGGGAGGAGGTTAGTTCACCCTTCTATAAGATCATGGATGAGTCAAGCAGTTCCGTGTGGTGTCTGGGTAGCGGAGAAAGCTTGGCTCCCCCTACTGCGCTTCAGAGAGAACTGGACAAGCATTCCGCATAGAGGGCATCTGGGTAAGAGCTTGACAGAATGTAACATGAGGGCAACATTTTGATGGCCTGGTTTGGACGGCATGGTGGAGGAGAGGTGGGCATTTGCGTTCTATGTGAGGTGAGCAGCAAATCTCTTAAAATACAGAAGATGGAGATTGGGAATGCAGATGTCTCAGAACAGGTATGGGAGAAAGTGGCCATTGACTTCATGAGACCTATGAGCATGGTGGGATAGGAGAACGGATTTTGCATTGTAATGGTTGATAATGCATCAAAATGGTTGGAGGTGGACTGTTGAAAGCATATCTACCAGATGTGTGATTGATTTTATGGAAAGGTTGTTTGCTGGGGAATACTATCCCATGGATGTAATTTCTGACATTGGGGTTCAGTTGGTGTCACAGGAGATGCAGGAATTCTTGGAAGGCAATGGCATCCAAAATCACTGCTCTGCCTTATACATTCCTAAGGCCAATGGGCTGGTTGAGTGAACCAATGGCATAATCAAGGAGATTATTCAATTGGCATTTGCCAATGGCCTTGATTGGATGGAAAGTTTTCACAAAATTATTAGGGCTTTCAGATACACACCACAAATATTGACTGAGGTATAAATCTTCAAGAAGATGAGGGGCAGGAAAATGCACTCAGAACTATTTCCTCATTGGTTGGTGATGGACAAACAATGTGCCAATGAGCAAATGGAAATTGAAGGGAACAAGGTGTGTGTGGGTGATCTGGTGAGAGTAAAAAAGCCTTTTATTGTACGAAAGGATGCTCCTGTTATTTCGATCCCATTGAAGTGGTGATTGTTGGAAAAAAATAAGTTGTGACTAGTTATGGGAGAAGATGGAGTAATGACTGGTTGCAATTGTGCGCCATCCTATTGCCAGGGTGTTTCTACGGATGGATGCAGTGATGTTTTCAGTGAGTCTGAAGATGAATGGTACAGTGGTGACAATGCCAAGGGTAACAATATGAGGTCCAGCAGTGAGGTGATTCAGATGGGATTCGTGAGGATTCTCAGGAAGGAGCACAACGGGGTCATAAAAAGGTGTTGGATCATCAGGTGTTGGAGCTTCAGAGCATGGTACTGTATACTGAGGGTATCACTGGTCAGTTGAGATGGAGACCAGTCAAATTTGATGACTATGTTACCTAGTTTACTTGCCTGTGCTTTTATTAGTTATTTTTCTGTTACACCTACCCCATACCTTTGGTGAACTCATGTGTTGTGCTTTCTAATGTTTTACTGCATATATTATCATTACTGTTACCATGTTTTATCCTCTCAGTTATGTTATGTTATGTTAATTACATTTATTAAGCGCGCATATGCCCGAAGGCACCATGGCGCTGAGACCAAAAGCAAAAATTAGTTTTTACCAGAGTCTAGAATACAAGTGTTTTAAGTGAGCAGCGAAAGGAGAGATGGTCAACAGTCTTGCGTAAGGTGAGAGGAAGAGAGAACCATGCCTTGGCAGCGGTCACCGAAAAGGCACGCCCGCCTGTCCGAGTCAGTCTAAACCGAGAAACCAACACAAGAGAGGCAGACTGAGACCGGAGACACCAGTCAAAAGTATAATGTTGAAATTTAGCCTGAAGGTATTCTGCACCCACACCATAAAAGGCACAGTGGACCATATACATAGATTTAAACAAGATCCGATTTTCTACTGGAAAATAGTGAAGCTGCCTCATTAGCGGGGTCATATGGGCTATGGATGAAGAATAGCTCTGACTACAGCATTCTGCAATAGCTGTTATCTGTTTATCAAGTAACGTGGCTGAGCCAAATAGAGCGAATTACAGTAGTCAAGGCCACTCATAACAAGCGCCGCAACCACCGGAGCCTGACAAATAAAAGGAATGAAAGGAAGACCTTTCCTAAGAATGCAGAGCCTGATATGGCCTGCCTTGCATACTGCCACAACCTGTTCATCCATGGCAAGGGAGGAGGAGATTTTGACTCCCAAATTCCTAACCAAGGAAACCGGTATAGGGAGGGGCCCCAAAGATGCAGGCCAGCAGTCTGTGGTCCAAAAGAGGAGAGGAGAGGGGGTACCAACAACCAGCACCTCAGTCTTACTGCCATTTTGTTTCAACCAGTTAGATGTCATCCACGCACCCACATCCTCGAGACACTTCCAAAGCCGACTGTCCATATCAGACTGATTCAAGCCTAAGCAGACCAAAATGTGCGTATCGTCGGCGTAGGAATAATAGCGGAAGCCATGGGACAGGATGAGAAACAGTAAGGCCCTGATATAAAGGTAAAACAAAATTGGTGATAAGGCAGAACCCTGTGGGACACTACAGGTGAGTGAGACCAGACTAGACGAAAATGGGGGAGAGAAACCGACTGAGTGCGATCGGCCAGAAAGGCGATGAACCAGTCAAGTACTTTGCCGGAAAGGCCGGCAGAATGTCTGCTGCCGGTCTTTCCAGCAAAGTACTTGACTGTCGTGTGAAGATCAGGGTAGGATGATCGACTGTGTTGAACGCAGCCGATAGATCTAATAGTACAACTGCTCCCTGATCCACCAGACAGACCAGATCATCAAGAACTGAGTTAAGGACTGATTCATTTCCCCTTCCTGGCCAAACGCCAGTTTTGTATGAGTCAAAGTAAGCGGAATATTAAAAAAAAGCAGAGAGCAGAGAGGAATTCACAGCTTCCAACAGTTTCATGAGAAAGGCTAATAACGAAATAGGGCGGCAGTTGGCCAACACCTCAGGTACAAGGGATGGCTTTTTTAATAATGGAATCACTAAAGCATGCTTAAGTGCAGGAGGGATAACCCCATTAGTAAAAGAAGAATTTACTGCTGCAGTAATATGGGCATTTAGAGCACCCAAGTTTTTCTTCAAGCGGGTCAGAGGGTTGGTGTCAGCAAGGGAGGCTGATTTCATACGTTGAATGGCTGCAAGAATGTCAGCGTCCGCGATGGTAGGAAACATAGACTAGGTTCCATCTACCAAAGACTCCTTAGTGGGGGCTACAGCAACAGATTGCTCTGACATTCCATTATTAATATTATCAAGAATAGATGAGATTTTTGTCACCTGCTACATGTAAGAGGAAGATATGTTGTATCTGCAGCACACTCGATGGCATGCAAACATTCCATATTGGAATGCCATCACGTGCGCTCCTCTGAAATGACAGATGACAGTTTTATCAACAGACATTATTCTGCTCCTCCTTTGATGACTAAGCCAGCCTGGGGTCTTGTATTGGAATAAAACCCTACTTTACCTTCAATGTGGTCAGTGCTTATTCTTAAACACACTTAGGTTGAGAAAGCAGTGTTGCGTTACAATAGTCAAGGGTCCCCAAGTCTGAAGTAGAGACATCCATATATGTGAATTCTAAGTTTACTGTGGCTGAGCTACATCTAGCATTAACCTGAGGTGAAGAGGAAAGGATGAAACAATTTGTATTCCTACTTTTTTTACCAGATTGACCGGAGTAGGTAGGGAGCCAAATGACAAAGGCCAAAAGTCACTGTTCCAGACTGATTGGGCAGCCGGAGATCGTCAGAGGACCATAACCTTGGTTTTCTTGGCGTTTAGCTTTAGCCAGTTGATATTCATTCAGCTGCCAATATCAGCAAAGCAGTTTCTGAGGCGAGAAGCCATCAAATCCTGGTCTCGATCAATTCTGAGAACTAGTTGTATATCATCTGCGTAAGTATAAAACCGACACCTGTGCGAGTGGATCAATTTAGCAAGAGGTAGAACGTAAATATTAAAAAGCAAAGGGGAAATGGCCGATCCCTAGGGAACACCATAGGTCAAAGAAGAGGGCGTAGAAAGGAAAGGGGAGGGGAAGAAAGCACTTGTGTCCGGTCAGATACATAGCCTCAATACAGGTTGGGTACAATGCTTTGGAGTGTGTATTGTTAATGTTATGTATTAATTTGTGAATGTATATCTATGTATAACGTATGTCTTATTTTTAAGAAACTATATGTATATTTTTCATATGTGTGATGTAGTGTACCACTTTTTGGGTTGTGCATTTATTTTATTAAATAGATCTGTATGAGTTTGTTTTAAGTTTTTTTTTACAAAATGTATCAGGTGCACATGTGTGTCAACGCATATTGGTAGTGCATAAGAGGCCACGCGCGACCGTCTCCTATACGGCCGAGTGCATTGCCATGCACATGTTATTGGGGCCACATGTATGCTTTTTGTAATTGAGTCCAGTTTATTGAATATAAGCTATTCTTATTGCACTCTAAGTGTGATGTTTTGCCAAAAAGAACGTGGCTTTGTGTGCATGAAGGATTGTACCGTTCCCTGTGGCAGAAGGATGAGGGTTAGTCTCATATGTAGCAAAGTTACTCTGTAGGAGGTTACACACATCCTTCAAATTACATTAAGAAAAACAACTGTAGCACTTACATGGACTTTCATGAACATTTCGATTTTTCAGCACTTGGAAATCTGACAGACCACTGATGAAACTGTATCAAAGGAGCAATCCATTTATAATCAAAACAGTACTGACGTTTACACCGGGAAGCACTTTGAGGCCCTCTCCGGCTTGGCGTGTGTTTGTGTTGGCACATGATTCACATCTCTGGTACACATAAACCCTTGGAAGAAACAGCTGCATTTTGTCAACAGTGGAACATGTACTAGAGGGGAAAGGGCAATATTTCCTTTCTTCAAATTGTTCAGCATTCGAAAGCTTGCATTGCATGACTTGTATCGAACAAAGTTTGCACAGCACAGTGCAGCGCTCGCGTACATTGCATCTGATTTACAATGCATTGCACTACACACCTCTTGCATTGCAGGGTCCAAAACATGCAATGCATCACATTAAGCTTGCCTTGCATTGCATGATTCGAATATAGCTTGCACTGCACAGCATACCACTTGCTTCACAGTGTATACAATTTACAGTGCATTGCAATGCATGCCGCTGGCATTGCAGCACACAACTCATGCAGTCAATTGCATAAAGCTTCTATTGAATGCTTTGTATCAAATATAGCTTGGACTGCATAGGATAGCACGTGTTTTACAGTGCACACAATTTGCAATGCATTGCACCACATACCGCTTGCAATGCAGTGCACCAACATGCAACCCATCACACAATGTTTGCATTGTATGTCATGTATCAAATCTAGCTTGCACTTCATTTCGTAACACTTGCTTTACAGTGCATACGATTTGCAATGCATTGCACCGTATACACTTATATCGCAGTGCATACAACATGCACTCCATTCCATAAAGCTTGTAGTGCATAGCTTGGTCTCTATTATTACCCCCTCCCTGTTATAAAGGGATATTTTGTTAAAATGCACAGCAATTACATCAGCAGTTTAGTTTGGTGACTGGGTGATTTTTATGAAAGAAAATGTATTTGAATGTTGTCGGTGCTACATCTACATTCAAAACTTTCAAGCCTGGCGCGAGTTTTTTTATTTATTTTTTTAGTCAAAGCCCTGGATTTATTTGTAACCATTACAAATATTTGTCAAGCTCAGACTAAGAACAGGCAATTTAATGAAAACAAAATATTTCCGAAACTGGAAACAGCTTTATGACTAGAAAAAGTACATTTGTTTTTAACTGTACTAATAAACGGACGCATTTGTTAAAATTTGGACAAGCATTCCTGTGCTGCGTGGTGCCCGCAAGTCGAGCAAGAACCGCTGCCAATTTTCATTCTTTTTTTTTTTTTGCATTTAAATGTGAAAACATCTATATCAAGACATGGTTCCAGCTCGCCTCCAAACAGGAAACCAAAGGTTACAGTAATCATTGCAAGGAAGGCTAAACTGGAAACAGGTGCGCCGGTGAAGGGTGGCGTATGTTCAGCTTCACCGTCTGCACGTGAGAAGAACATCATCCATCATTCTGTGGGCATAGACATGGTTTCTCTGCTTACATATGAGCATACAACCATACCATCAACGCCACAAACAAATGAAGCAAATATGTTCCTAACTACAAGTTTAATTGGCAAACTTAATTCTATCCTCCTCTCACTGACTGTTAATGGCTCAGATTGTTAAAAAAACAACACATTTCTCTAGCGAACAGCTGCTTATAAATGCCTGCTGTGCTGGGACTCGCCTTTGGTAATGGACTGCAGAGAGTGTTTGCTTTCTGAATGAAACCTATGCTTGATGTTGGCAATACAATTCATGCTTTGAAGGCATGAACAAAAAGCTTTGTACATGCGCATATGCAGCTCAGTAAACAATATCACCTCAAGGTTTTTGTCCATGGGTGATCCAGTTAATAAAAAATAGAATAATCTTCCATTGATCCATTCATCCCAACTGCTTAGTTTGCTTTTCGGTTGTCGTTTGTGCAATTGGCAGGTGTTGTGTACAAGCGTGGATGATCGCCCAACAGGACACATTGGTGTGAGTTAATGAGAGTCAGGTTGAATTTAGGGAAAGAGTATTATGACCTGGAAAAAAGCTGTGCTTCACGTCCCTTCTACCGTTTGGTTCTTTTGTTCATTCTGGGTGAATGTGGTAGACAGGTTCATAGGTTAGAGGTAAGTATCACAACACGTTTACCTCCAGTTTTCTCGCTTGTATTTTTTGAGCAAATTTTTTGAGCAAATCTATTTTTTGAGCATTATCTATTTCTCAGCGGCTGATAACTTGCCAGAAGGGAAGAGGTAGGGGAGGATTTTGAAATGGATGAGGTGCAACAAGCATTGATGAGATGCAAAAGCAGGAAAATATGCTTAAACTTGTGCAGATGCAGCAGGAGTCTAATGGGTGCATTGGGACCTGCAGAAGCACAGCCTGGAGATTAACCAGGAAGACTTGGGAAATGTTATTTGCAAAGTCAAGACCTTAGGACACAATAGGCCTCATTACATTACCGCCGGTGCTAGCAGCAGCTAGCGGCCAGACCCATAACACTGTTTCCGCTGCCTGAGATCGCAGTGCCCCTATGACATTACAAGTGCCAGCGTCCCAGGATATCAGGCTGGACTCCATGGGAATGTGGACATGGAAGCACCAGCACCGTTGCTAACGGTGCTGGTGATTCTGTGAAAACTCTGCAGGCGTGTGCCGTGACGCCCGGAAGATCAGACCTGTCAGCGCAACGCCCCCGCCTGTACAGTTGTAGTGTGACAGTCCAGAAAGGCTGCCGGTCGGGTGTGACCGACACCCTTATTTCCGGACCGCCACACTTGTAATGAGGCCCAATAACACTAACGATTAGTAGTTTATAGTGAAATGGCAAGAAATGTAAAATAAAAATTCATTTTTTTTTCAACTGGAAATAACGATTTCACCACCACAGCAATTGGAATTTGCAGTAATCATGTATCAACAAACACTTCCATGTACTTCCTTGGAAAAAAGGTAAATGTCAGGCACCCAGACATTCTGTCAGAAGGAAAGTTCCAAAGGTTTGTTCTAGCAAGTAGGTGCACTGCCTTCCTCTTTCATGTATTTACTTTACAAAAAAGATTTGGCTGTCCAGTCCTTGATTAATGTAAAAAAAAAAGAAGTGTTTCAAATGAGTCTTAACCGCTGGTATAGCTCTGTGCAACTCCCCAAACCATCGTTCTTCGCCTGCCAGGCCATTGCATAAAGGGGAACGGCCATATGCAAATCATGCTTATTCCTACCACAATGGGAGAGTCCCACTGGAACCGCCTGGTTACATCACCTCTGCATAGGACCACAAGCAAATCCAGTCATGGTTTGGCCTCATTGGGCATCACCAGTGAGGTGTAGCTTGATTATCATGGCTCAGCAGGCTCAGCACCTATGTCTGGCCATACCAGTCCCACTTAGGGTGGCTATAGAAAAATAAAGAAAGGAGATGGCTGGACAGTTTAGAATGACTCATAATCTTTGGTACAGCTCTAGGCAACCCCCCAAATAATTATTCTTCAGCCTGTCAAGTCATTACAGAAAGGGGACAGTCAATATGCAAATCAGGCATTATTCCACCCCAAAACGACAGTCCAGCCAGTCATGTTGCAGCCAGCTCTTACAGAAAGGATGTTCTGAGTCCCTCAAATTCTCAGCTCCCAGCATTCTAGCCATAATTATTGATTCATGGAGAAGGGGCACATCGTCCCTCCTTACTGTATTATCTGTGAGCGGGAGGGTTGACACAACGGGTTAGGACACATTCCTGTCCTGCGACGGTAGACAAGTAATCAGTAATTAAGTTCTAGTAACTCTATAGCATATTGCATGCATAATACATAGAGACAGCCTCTGAGCCAATAATCCCCTCCTTTGTCCAAACCCCAGCCCTTGCTGATTTAGTTATCCCATTTGTATCTAAAAAGCTTACAAATATCTACTCTACCGGTCTCTGATCTCCTCAGAACTCGTCAATTTACCATCCTTGCATAAAGGTTTGATAGTAATGGGCCCAGATCCAACCAAATACTGCCTATGCCCTGTGACATCTCCTCCAGAAAGGCTATGGGCGGTAAGGGATAACGGTCACTGGTAAGGAGACCTGTGCGTTAAACCCTTACAGCCCAATTCCGAGGTCTCTTAGCGGGAGCTGCAAAGAACGTGTGGTCTATTCGCGGGCCCATAATTAGCGCCTTCCCCATTCCCATTGAGCATGCCCCCCTATGGGGGATCAAATGGGAATGGGGAATGGTTGGTTGAATGGGGATTTACCGGGTCCGCACAGGTTGGAATGTCCCGGTAAATCCCCATTGAACCAGACCAGACCCGGACCCGGTTTTAGAGGCAGCCATGGCGCTAATAGCGCCATGGCTACCTCCAGTCTCGGAATGAGGGCCATGATTCAACTCATTCAAGTGTCTAACTGTAGCCCCGAGATACTCAGATACATTGCCAGGGTGCTCCGATTCGGACATACTTGCAACATCTTTAAAACGACTCTATTGGTAAAAAAGGATGATAAAACAGAGTTTCACTGTTTACTTTTGAAGCCTCGGGAACCAGTTCCACCAAATTAGAATGGATCTTGGGGTTCCATTTGAAATTGCACTCTCCCATGCTCTGGGTGGCAGTATAACTGTACCCCAAACAATCAGTCAAAGTAAAGTCTGAACTCGGCCGGCATGAATTCAAGTGTTCTAGCACGATGGTATATTTGTATGCACATTACATTCGTATCCAGATATCGAGCCAAATCGAGCTGCTTTCGATACTACTTCTTGTAAAGATTTGCTGGGGTTGTTGTTGATGATCACACGTCTGTCGCCATATACCGGGCATTTATACTGACAAATGCTGTTCATTGGGAGCCTGCATTAATGTGATAGTGGTCCCCTGATTTTCGTTGGGCAAATATATTCTTTTGAAAGGATGTCTTCATCATTGTTTAATTCACATTCCGTACAAATGCCGGATGCATGATGGCTATTCTAATTCTGAAAAAATGTCCGAGTTGCTGGTTCTGAATAGAGCCATGACATGAATTACAGATTGAAATGGCCATAGACCAAAACACTGTTCCTATGCACCTGGTCAAACATGTTTTTCACTCTGATTAATTCTGATGCTGAATTTGTGAAAATAAAACAAATGTTTTTTCCTGCGTGCTGTGTGCATTCTATGTGGTTCTAACCTATTGTCGCAATGTAAAAAAAAAAAATGTTTATATTAGTACCATCTAAAAATGTAGTATTTTACCAATAAGCCTTGATGGAGTGTTGTACATTTTGGAGAAAATCTTTTCCGATTGAGATATGGGCAATGGTTAACTTGTTTATAGAATGGAAGCCTTTAATTGCTTTATGAAAATTGTAAAACCTGTTTAAATGAGTTTCTTGTGGCATACCCTTTGTTTATACCATGCCAATCAGAAACTAACCAGGTTTGAATGTGTGGATGGTTGAAAGGATTAGTGCATTTCCGTATTATAAAACATTGCCCTTCTGTCTTTCCAATTGCATTTCCTGCACACAGGAGTGTGCAAATTGTCATGAACATCATGAAATCCTACACCAAAAGAGCAAGCCAATGGTTATCTCGTGGCAGGATGTGCGCGGCAACAGCTGTTCTCTAAGAAGATGGACAGACTGTGGGCTTCAAACATCACACAAAATGTCTTGTTCAATGTGTAGATTACATATCAAAACAAACATGTTATAAGGCACACATCATATGTTGTCTTACCTTTGCTCGCCACATCAGCCACAGCTTGAAGATGTCAACATGGCGGCCACATTGCAATGCTTTGTCTCCAGTATCATATGATAAATCATAATGCTTATCTTGTTGAAAGAGGTAGGAGGCATGCATTTGATTGCAGTTTTGCATTAAACCCTACACAAGAAATAAAAATCACATATTACATGCATCCAATACTCCCTTCCAGCAGTTGTTATCATGGCTTAGGACATCATTTAGAGTTTGGCAGAGCATCCTGTATTAATACTGCCAAATTGAATTACTGTTACGTAATGTTGCAAGCGTGCAGTTAATGGACGGGTCAGCATGATTCAGCCCTTCAGTTATTCCACTTCTGTATTCTCTCCGGTGACTGTTCCACGTATTCCCCTACACAACCAAGTCAGAATGTCCCTCAAACTCACCCCATTGTAAGAAGCTCACTGCTTCCCCTCAAATCTGATTTCTTATCTATTATACCTTCTTTTGTGCTCAAAAGAGCATTGTTCCTCCTCTATATACATGAATAAAAATAAAACATACAAAAAATGTTCCTCTTTTCAGAGTCCCCTAGAACTACATTGGGGATTGTGTATTACTGTATGCAGTATTTACTGCGTTGGTTAAATTGCCTGCAATAAAGGCTTTGTGTGGAGGAGCAGTCCAAAAAAGGTGTTTTTCATGGAATTTTAATTTGGAAACTCTATATTTGGCAGTGCAGCAAAAGGGGCGCAAATCCTGTTAACTGGACAGTCTTTACCGTTCCACCAAAAACCTAATGAGGACCTCAGTGTTCAACTTTGGTATATTATAGTATAAGTATATGTTTTTAAATATACAAAAGGTGATACATTACACATAAAAGCATATACCTGCGCCAGACTTGAATATGACATAATTTACAATAGATGTATAAACCAAAGAAGACTGACTCTTGCATATTATAAATTTCATCCAATGCTGAACATTGGCTTGACCGGATGCAAGCCCAAGAAAGCTTTATGGATAATGCAACACGTGTAGCCATGTGTATGTAGGTGCTCGAAGGAAACATTAATTCTTATTATATAGAGAATCTTTGTGTAATCATGTTTCCAGGTGCTTAAACTGGACAACTAGTGACAACTAAACATAGGTGTAACTGATGCAGAGATAAGAGACTAGGGAACTGGTTTACAAATATGTTTTTAACTGGGAAAGCCTAGTTGATATTGTTTTGTAAATCAGGCCCATGTTTTTTTGTTATTAGTGTGTTATAGTTTAACAAACGTTTATTTTTGTTTCTCTGAATTGTGCATTTGGTTAAAAAAGAACAATATAAACGAAAGCACATAAACAATTAATCAAACATAGATAAAACTCAATCAAATAAGAAAATTCATATTCGCAGAAAATGAAGGTAAAATATTCATATGATTAACAATATTAAAATACACTTTTTCCGCCTTCTATGTCCTACAATGCATGTGGTTGCATGAAACAATAAGAGTGCCACTGTAGTGAATATAAAATTTCATAATCATTGAGTAATGCACAAAATGATTTGTCATTCTTAAAATTACGGCGTTTTGCACAATATCTCTCGCCATAAGTAAAAAGATGCTGCTGCATATAAAATGGTTCTGCACCATATATGCATCTCCAGAAGTGATCTGTTGCTATGCTACCCAAACTAGTCGCTAGGGTAGCATAACCCTTTACATACTGGTCGATCAACCTGGGACAACTAGTAAATAAATGCCGAGGGGCCTCAACCTATATCACACAAGATCGATAAAGCTGTTCCTTGTGTGGAACCCCTGTCCAGTATCCGATGACCTCTCATGTAGGGAGAATATTCAACCGCATATAGGTAAAAAAACCTCCTAATTTGATTACATGCTTTGCCTAGCTAGGTACGAGGGGTATCTGGGATAAAACCCTACCTTGAGAATTTAACTAGGCTTGCCTTTTTATGTAGCCTGCAGAGATTAAGATCCACATCTCAGAGATGAGTGCTGTTCTTCAATTAAGTCATTAGTATGTACATGAATCTCATTCAAAAATATCATTGTAGTAACATGAAGGTCCCGAAGATAGAAATTAGAGTTAGCCTTAGAGTAATGCCCCACAATCAGGCCTTTCAAAGAATTGGAGTTAAGAGTGGGGAAGAGGAGAGAAACCACACATTTGCAACACAGGAGAGACCAGCAGGGTAATTCATAGAATTTCGCAGAAAAGTGTTGCAAGCGGCTGGCGCAGAGTGTCCGCGTGCGATTGACTGCGCCAGGCACGTGCGCTAAAACCGATTTCCGCGCACAGCGTATTCATGGATTTTAGGCTCCCAAACCAGCCGTGGCGCAGAGTATCGCAGCGACCCTGCAGCAGCGCCAGTAACGCCCCCAAGAACGCCCTCGCGCAAGGAAAAGCCATCAAAATCGCTAAATAATCGCAAAGGGCTGCGCTAACCCTGGACCAGTTTACAGGGCTGCCAAACAAGGAACGCAAAGCGGGTAACGTGCATATCAGGGGTACGCGTGAAGTTATACACGCGATTAGCCAGGGTACGTGTATTACAGGGGTACGCGGGAAGTTTAACACGCGATTGGCCAGGGTACGTGTATTACAGGGGTACGCGGGAAGTTTAACACGCGATTAGCCAGGGTACGTGTATTACAGGGGTACGCGGGAAGTTTAACACGCGATTGGCCAGGGTACGTGTATTACAGGGGTACGCGGGAAGTTTAACACGCGATTAGCCAGGGTACGTGTATTACAGGGGTACGCGGGAAGTTTAACACGCGATTGGCCAGGGTACGTGTATTACAGGGGTATGCGGGAAGTTTAACACGCGATTGGCCAGGGTACGTGTATTACAGGGGTACGCGGGAAGTTTAACACGCGATTAGCCAGGGTACGTGTATTACAGGGGTACGCGGGAAGTTCAACACGCGATTGGCCAGGGTACGTGTATTACAGGGGTATGCGGGAAGTTTAACATGCGATTAGCCAGGGAACGTGTATTACAGGGGTACGCGGGAAGTTTAACACGCGATTAGCCAGGGTACGTGTATTACAGGGGTACGCGGGAAGTTTAACACGCGATTGGCCAGGGTACGTGTATTACAGGGGTACGAGGGAAGTTTAACACGCGATTCGGCTGGGTACGTGTATTACAGGGATGCGATTTGGCCAGGTACGTGTATTACAGGGGTGCGCAGGAATTATCACACGCGATTTGGCTGGGTACGTGTATTACAGGGGTGCGTGGGAATCATCACACGCGATTTGGCTAGGTACGTGTATTACAGGGGTGTGTGGGAAGTCACACGCGATTAGGCTGGGTGGGTCCTCACAGGTGTTCCCTGTACACCCTCCACGGCCCCTGCAGGCAGCCTACAAAACAGGGGACTACCCTGCACACCTGCTCATGTCCCCCTGCACCCCCACCCCCCAGCAGTGCAGGGGCAGCCTCCACCAGGCCCCCACCCATGTCTCCCACCACCCCCACCCCCCCGCCACCAGGGGCAGCCTCCACCAGGCCCCCACCCATGCCTCCCACCACCCCCAACCCCCAGCAGTGCAGGGGCAGCCTCCACCAGGCCCCCACCCATGTCTCCCACCACCCCCACCCCCCCGCCACCAGGGGCAGCCTCCACCAGGCCCCCACCCATGTCTCCCACCACCCCCACCCTCCCGCCACCAGGGGCAGCCTCCACCAGGCCCCCACCCATGCCTCCCACCACCCCCAACCCCCAGCAGTGCAGGGGCAGCCTCCACCAGGCCCCCACCCATGCCTCCCACCACCCCCAACCCCCAGCAGTGCAGGGGCAGCCTCCAACAGGCCCCCACCCATGTCTCCCACCACCCCCACCCCCCGCCACCAGGGGCAGCCTCCACCAGGCCCCCACCCATGTCTCCCACCACCCCCACCCCCCCGCCACCAGGGGCAGCCTCCACCAGGCCCCCACCCATGTCTCCCACCACCACCACCCTCCCGCCACCAGGGGCAGCCTCCACCAGGCCCCCACCCATGTCTCCCACCACCCCCAACCCCCAGCAGTGCAGGGGCAGCCTCCACCAGGCCCCCACCCATGTCTCCCACCACCCCCACCCCCCGCCACCAGGGGCAGCCTCCACCAGGCCCCCACTCATGCCTCCCACCACCCCCAACCCCCAGCAGTGCAGGGGCAGCCTCCACAAGGCCCCCACCCATGCCTCCCACCACCCCCAACCCCCAGCAGTGCAGGGGCAGCCTCCACCAGGCCCCCACCCATGTCTCCCACCACCCCCACCCCCCCGCCACCAGGGGCAGCCTCCACCAGGCCCCCACCCATGCCTCCCACCACCCCCAACCCCCAGCAGTGCAGGGGCAGCCTCCACCAGGCCCCCACCCATGTCTCCCACCACCCCCACCCCCCCGCCACCAGGGGCACTCTCCACCAGGCCCCCACCCATGTCTCCCACCACCCCCAACCCCCAGCAGTGCACGGGCAGCCTCCACCAGGCCCCCACCCATGTCTCCCACCACCCCCACCCCCCCGCCACCAGGGGCAGCCTCCACAACGCCCCCACCCATGCCTCCCACCACCCCCAACCCCCAGCAGTGCAGGGGCAGCCTCCACCAGGCCCCCACCCATGCCTCCCACCACCCCCAACCCCCAGCAGTGCAGGGGCAGCCTCCACCAGGCCCCCACCCATGTCTCCCACCACCCCCACCCCCCCGCCACCAGGGGCAGCCTCCACCAGGCCCCCACCCATGTCTCCCACCACCCCCACCCTCCCGCCACCAGGGGCAGCCTCCACCAGGCCCCCACCCATGCCTCCCACCACCCCCAACCCCCAGCAGTGCAGGGGCAGCCTCCACCAGGCCCCCACCCATGTCTCCCACCACCCCCAACCCCCAGCAGTGCAGGGGCAGCCTCCACCAGGCCCCCACCCATGCCTCCCACCACCCCCAACCCCCAGCAGTGCAGGGGCAGCCTCCACCAGGCCCCCACCCATGTCTCCCACCACCCCCACCCCCCCGCCACCAGGGGCAGCCTCCACCAGGCCCCCACCCATGCCTCCCACCACCCCCAACCCCCAGCAGTGCAGGGGCAGCCTCCACCAGGCCCCCACCCATGCCTCCCACCACCCCCAACCCCCAGCAGTGCAGGGGCAGCCTCCACCAGGCCCCCACCCATGTCTCCCACCACCCCCACCCCCCCGCCACCAGGGGCACTCTCCACCAAGCCCCCACCCATGTCTCCCACCACCCCCACCAGTGCAGGGGCACCCTCCACCAGGCCCCCACCCATGTCTCCCAACACCCCCACCCACCAGCACTGTGGGGCACGTGGCCATCAGGCAGTCAGGCAGCAGCAGATGGCAGGTGGGAGCGTGCTCAGGGCTCTGGGGGGCAGTAATTTGGCCTCCTGGCCAGGAGCGTGGTCTCTCGTGTGTGAACGCGTGGACAGCCTGATAGGGAGTGAAATCCCACACGTCAGCAAAGGCCCTTAGCGCGTAAACCCGTCAACAGCATATGCGCGCCTATAGTCACCTGCACGTGCAGGAAATTGTTGCGTGACACGTCCCAGTGTCAAAGCGTGTGATTGGTGAAAATGGATCTACACGCAGAAGTGACAAAGCGTGTGATTGGTGAAAATGGATCTACACGCAGAAGTGACAAAGCGTGTGATTGGTGAAAATGGATCTACACGCAGAAGTGACAAAGCGTGTGATTGGTGAAAATGGATCTATACGCAGGAGTGACAAAGCGTGTGATTGGTGAACGTACACGCCGCGTAAGTGACGCTGTACGTGTGGGCCTGTATATAAGGTACATGTAGAACACCATTTCCTTGTATGTGCTTTTCGTGGAGAGCGAGTGGGTGAATTCTGTACTTCTTGTCGTTTCACACGCGATTTACTTCACGGCGTTTCCAGTTCGTATTCCCTGTTACCTCTGACAGCTTTTTCTCTTTTTTCTCTTTTACTGGTTTACCTGGGCCTGTTCCCTCAAACAGTGTCCCCTTCTACTGTTGTCCTGTCTTCTCAGACAGCGTACACATCTTCTTTTGGCGGGGGTTTAGCCAGCCAAACGCGCTCATTATTCACGCTCTTTTACCTGGCAGACGGTGAGTCACGCACGTATCCAACTTCTGTGCTTGCCCCGTGTGTAGCCTACCCCTTCAGAGGTCATTCTAGGCTGCGTGTGACACGCATACGTTCATTCTTGTGTTACTGGGTGCCACAGCGTAGTGCAGGTTTTTCTTTCTGCACACGTGGTCTAGGAGGGGTTGCGTGCACGTCATCTCCCTTTTTTGGGCCTCCTGTGCGTTGCGTGACCCGTCATCTTTCCCCAGGGGTTACAATCAGCCGTGCTAGAGCACTAGGGTACAATTACCATCTGGTACCCAACCCCTTTGACCCCCAATTGCCCAGGACAATTGTCTACAGCCACTCCCATACGCACATTAATATCAGTGCCATGGCTGGGAGGCGAGGATTCCGTAAGGGTGGCAAAGGTGGAAGAGCCACAAGTGGTGGCCGTGGTGGATCCGGTAGGGGACGTGGTCGTAACTTGCAGGGTGAGCCTGTCCCCCCATGTGTGGAGGACCAGTCAAGGGCACCCATCATCCCCCCCCCCCCTCTCCCCCTCCCGTTGAGGCTGAAGTGGCTGACACCATCCATGCTCAGCCCTTGTTGGACCAGCCCATTGTGGCACCAGACCTGGCTGACTCCATGGCTGACTTCCAGGTCAGCAGGGCTACGACACGTGCGCTGGTGCACGTTGATGCCATCATGCCACGTGGATCTGGGGCAGCAAGGTCATCTGCTGCACCAAGGAGGCAGGGCGGAGAGGCTGCAGGGGCAGCTGCGGCTCCATCCACCCCAGCCCTCACACACCCAGCCAGGACAGTGTCGGTCCTAGTCCATGCTGCTGACATTCCCCCTGACACCATCACACTAGAGCCAATGCCTGCACCAACTCCCATGCTGAGTGTGCAATCCCACACTCCTGATACAGAGTCCACCAGGGCTCCTGCCCCTAGTGTCCAGAGCGGCGCAGGACACTCAGGATCACCACCACCTTCCAAGCGGAAGAGGAAGAGTGCTCGTCCGGCACAGGCTGATGCCCCAGACACGGCTACACAGTCCGGCCCGTCCAGGAAGCCCAGCTTCACGGATGACGAACTGAATGCACTTGTCGAGTATGTGTCCGGACATGACAACAAGATGGTCATTGTTGCAGGATCCAAGACCACACCTGCACAACGCCAGGCACACTGGCAGACCGTTGCGGACATCGTAAGTGCCCTTGGAATCGTGAGGCGCACAGCCAATGATTGCTATAAGCGCTGGAATGACCTAAAGCGCAGGGCAAAGAGTAAGCTGGCCTCAAGTCATGCCGCAACTCTAGTGACTGGAGGTGGGTCTCCAGTAGTAGACATGGAACTCACTCCACATGAGTCAGTCGCTGGGACCTACGTCACGGAGGAACAGATCCAAGGCGTGGGAGATCTGGCTGATTACGAGGCATTGTCCGGTGAGTGCACATGCATGTGTGTGTCATCCATGTGCATGGTGTGTGTGTGAGGGCTTCTGTTTGGGTGCCAGGTGAGAGTGTGTGCGCCTGAGTCGTATGGGTCAGCCATGTGCTTCATGCAATCCTTCCTGCGCAGCTGCATTTGGCCATAGCAGTATCCCTTCTGCCAACAGTAGACATCTAGCACAACTGCACGCCAGTTGCCCTTGAAGTGTCACCTTGACACAACATATTTGCTTCTTTTTCACTGTTCATTCAGTCAGTTTGTTTGCATTCCACCACTTTCACTAGGCATGTCGCTGTCCACTAGTCACATGTCTGACATGGGTATGGTAAAGTGGAGTGACTTTGTTACCTGAATATCATTTGTACACACATGTCCCTGTGCAATTTGACCATTTCAGACTGGCAGCTCCAGGTGAAAAATCTGACCTGTTAGAATTAGAAAAGCTATTACATGCGGGAACTGGACTGAATGAATAGGTGCTGCCCTCCTCTCCATCTTCACTCAATAGCAATGGTACATGCCATCTGTGTGATGGCATGTGTGTTTCACCTGCCAATCACAGGCCAATGTGTGATGCCACTGCCAGGCAGCATGCAGAAAATTTGTTCATCTTCCATCTTGGTGTCATCAGTGTGTGCCATTTGCCTGCACTTCATACGCAGTGAGGGTGCATGCATGGGAGGGTTTTAGTCATGTGGGACATGTGTCAATCAAGTACTGGTTCTCTTGCTTCTCAGCCCTCAATGTGTGCCATGGTGCTAATGCCTGTTTCCATTTCTTTGTTTTCATGTCTTTGCAGGGGAAGACGCACCTGATATTGCTGGGGTTGTGGAGATGGTGCAGACCCAGGAGGTGTCCCAGGGCCGACCAACCACCAGTGAGGGACGTGGTGTGGTGGTGGGGGAGAACCCACAAGTGCTGCAGGTCGTGCTCTCAAGGGGTGTCTCTGGCTGCACCTCCCCCGAGCTGTACTCAGGTGTTGATTCGGATGAGACCTACGTGCCGTCGCAGGTGAGTGTTCCAGGGAGGGATTCTGTTCTGTCTCACCCACCTGCACCAGGGTCAGTACCCTCCATGGGGATGTCAGTGTTGGCAGCTACGCCTTCGGTGGTTACAGATGCAGGGTCACACTCCGCGACATCTGATCCTGTTCCTGGGCCAGCAGATCAGAGGGGAATGCAGTCCTGCAGCCTCAGGCAGTGCCGGCACAGCAAGGCGCAGTTCGCCTTGCCCCAGACAGGTGAGGTGCCCGCCGACGTGGTGGCCGTACGCCACCTCGCAATACCGCATGGGAGCAATCCATTTACGGTATGGCAACACAACAGGCAGCATCATCCGAGATGATGGCTCAGGCCATGGATAGGGTGGCCACTTCCATTGTCCCCCCTGAAGGCTGATGGAGCGACTAGAGCAGGCAACCGACTCCATCTGCCAGTCACACAGGGTGGACATGTTGGGGTCCAACAGGGACAGGCGGGCGGCACTGGTGACTCTGCAGGAGGCCATCTCCATTGAGTCCCAGGGCCACAGGGAAGCCCTGAGGCAGGAGCTCCTACACCTCAGGACGACTCTTGTTGAGCTTGAGGCTTCAACACACCAAAGGACAGAACAGCAGCTGGAGCGTCTCACCCGTACGCTCTCAGCTGAGATGCAGGCAACGAGGGCGGAGGTCCGGGCATCCCGTGAGTTGTTGCATGGGGACCTCCGCACACTCATCCTCCAGAACCAGACCTACCACACCCGCATGCTTGCAGCCATGGAGGAGCAGACTAGGGCCTTGCGTGGGCTGCCTCCCATAGTGCAACCACCTCCGGATGCAGCTGCACAGGGTGATAATAGCGACAGCAGTGATACACCCACAATAGGGTAGCCGTGTGGGCCATGAGCCCATGGAGGTGTTTTATCTTCCCAGGATCCACGCAGGTGGGTTCTGGTGTGCATCCTGTCCTCGGACCTCCTGGGTGGCCTCCCCAACCCCCCCGGGCCCATCAATGGCCATTTTTGATTGTTTCTTATTTTTATTTTTATTTTGATTTCTTTTATTACCAATTTTTTTGGGACGATCTGTTGGCTTCGATCTGTTGGCTTCGATCTGTTGGCTTCGATCTGTTGGCTTCGATGTGTTGGCTTCGATGTGTTGGCTTCGATCTGTTGGCTTCGATGTGTTGGCTTCGATCTGTTGGCTTCGATCTGTTGGCTTCGATCTGTTGGCTTCCGTGGTTCCTGTGGGCATACGCTGCATTGTGGCTGGGCACATGCAGGCTTGTAATGTATTTGGTCCAGATGCTTGGGTTTGAGTCACACACACCCCTCCTGCTTCCCGTTTCCATGGGCTTGCAAAGGGTGTGCCCAAGTGACAGTGAATTACACAGTGATGTTGGACTCCCATGAGCTGTGTGGCCAGTCTGTAGTCAATACTGTGTATACATTCATAGTGCATATTGCTGTTGTGTTGTACACTGCATGTTGCATTGATGTGTACCTCTTCTTCTGTGTCTACCTCCCAATTTGCAGGTCCCTTCCTCAAGTCCACACAAGGACCTCTAGTCTGGAGATGGGGACCATGTTGGCAGCAGTGCACCTACAACTCTACATGGCGCCAACACTGCACAGTTGGTAGTGGTGGGAGTGCAGGCATTTCCAGGTGGTGAGACTACTAATATGTAACATTTGTGATGTCATGTAATGGTACTACGTGCTCAAGTATGTTGTTGGTCCGGCATTGCTGTGAGCATTTCAGGTGTTGCAGGTTTCTAATAGTGCCACTGTACATAGTGAGAGTGATGTCATGTTGTGGGGATTACTTTGTTTACCTGCAATTAGCATGACATGGCACGGTGTGTCGTGTGGCAGTGCTGGGGTTGGGTTGGCTGACATGGCACTGTCCTCTTGTTGCATTTTGCAAGTGGGTATTCATTTTAGCTGCTTCAATGTGTAACTTCACAAAACTGCATTGGTGGTGTCTGTGTGGGTAGGGATGCACACATTGTGACACTTCCAGGTGAACAATCTCAGGCTGACATGGAATTCCCGGTTCATTCTCCAGACATTCAGGATCAGTGTCAGGTTGAGTCATCATTGATTGTCAGATGGAATGTGCCAGGGCAGTGTGCACTCCACAGGGGTGTGATTTCTATGTGAAGTAATTAGCCACTAGCTGTGTACGGGCTGCCTCCCCCCGTGCCCTTTCCCCTCCCATGCGCAGCGGCTGTGCATGTGGTTGGGGATGTGGGGCCACCACCATGTCCACGGCCAGGCCCCGGCGTGTTGCAACGTTGTGCAGGACACATGCTGCCACTATGATCCTGCACACTACTGGGGGAGCGTATAACAGCTGCCCGCCAGAACGGTCAAGGGAGCGAAAGCGTGACTTTAGCACTCCGAATGTGCGCTCCACTATGCCCCTGGTTGTAATGTGGGCTGTGTTAAATCTTACCTGGGGTGGCGTGGTGGGGTTCCGAATTGGCGTCATCATGTGGGGGCTGAGAGGGTAGGCACTGTCCCCTGTGGAGGTGGGGATTGGTATCATTGGTGAGGTTGTGACCTTGCTCAGTATCCAACATGCATGCATGTGCAGTGGCATACATACTCACCAAGCAGCCATGTATCGCCATGCCGCCCAGCTTCTAGGTCCCGGCTTAGGGTGGACATTCGGTAAATGAAGCTGTCGTGGGTGGAGCCGGGATAGTTGGCATATACTGAGGTGATGATTCCCTTGGCATTACATGCTACCTGCACGTTGATGGAATGCCAGTGCTTGCGGTTCCTATAGATGTGCTCAGATGCCCTGGGGGGACGTAGAGCCACATGGGTGCAGTCGATGGCACCTAGCACTTTGGGGAATCGTGCCACTGCGTAAAAATCCAGGGCGGCAGCATGCCTTTCTGCAGGTGTTCTGGGCAGGTATATGTGCCTGCGGACTGATGGGCGTGCAGTCATGATGTTCAAGACCTGGTGTAGGCAGCGTGACTGGGTGGCCTGTGACACCCCACCCACTATGGCACTTGTCCGCTGAAATGATCCAGTGGCTAAGAGGTGCAGTACATTGAGGACCTTCTCCAGGGGGCTCAGTGCTTGGGAGCACAGGGTGGGTGATGTGAGGTCATCCTCCCACTCACTCACCAGGTCCAGTATGATGTGTGGTGGAAACCTGTACCTCCCATACACCTGGTCATCAGGCATCCCGAAAAGGCTGGTTCTGGGTGTGAATATTCTGGCCCTGACTATCCTCCTCCTCCTCCTTTGGTAGCCCACTGCCACTGCTGCTAGGAACGGTATGTTCATCCTGGCGTCTGAGCTTGTTATTGTTAAAGTCCGCAATTTATGCTTTGCGCGTGTTCTAGGCGAGCGTGTGACCCGCGCACCCCTGGAATCCAGTTCCCAGTCCAATAGCGTGTGGAAATTCACACGCACCACGGGATACAGCGTGTGACCCGCGCACCCCTGGAATCCAGTTCCCAGTCCAATAGCGTGCGGAAATTCACACGCACCACGGGATACAGCGTGTGACCCGCGCACCCCTGGAATCCAGTTCCCAGTCCAATAGCGTGCGGAAATTCACACGCACCACGGGATACAGCGTGTGACCCAGCGCACCCCTGGAATCCAGTTCCCAGTCCAATAGCGTGCGGAAATTCACACGCACCACGGGATACAGCGTGTGACCCGCGCACCCCTGCAATCCAGTTCCCAGTCCAATAGCGTGCGGAAATTCACACGCACCACGGGATACAGGTTCGCTGACGTACTTGCGTGTGTAAGTGGCCGCGCACCCATTAAATACACGTACATAGGCCAATCGCGTGTACGCGCACTTTTGTCCAATTACACGCGATGACACTCTGACGTGCAGTATCTCCACGTGTGCCCCGTCATCACATGCTGAGTGGGGAACACCCGTGCGGGTCACGTCACAGACGCGCTTACGCGCTGAGGGACTCTGGTCCAATAGAATCGCGTATGCGTGCTGACGCGCTTACGCGCTAAGGGCCTTTCCTCGGATTTCACGCTGACGTGCAGGATATTCACGTGCCAAATCACTCCGTATCAAGCTGGCCACGCGAAAACACACGGAAGCCCACGCTCCTGCCCAGAAGGCCGAGTTACTGCCCCCCAGTGCCCCGAGCAGCCTCCCACGTGCCATCTGCTGCTGCCTGCCTGCCTGCCTGCCTGCTGCCACCGTGCCCTGCCATTTGGTGCCTGCACATCAGCCATCTGCAGGGGTCCAGTTGCTGTGTCCACCCCTGCTGGAACTGAAGACTCCCGACTGGGATTACATCGCTCCACAGCCCAGCCCCAGGACCCAGTTGCCCACCCACACCTGCCTCTGGGGTTGCCATGTCGGGCACTTCCACATCTGGCACCAGTGGCAACCCCAGGCCAGAGGGGCAGAGGGGCACCAGCTTCACTGTCACCGAAGTTGGTGTCCTGGTGGAGCATGTCCTGGGGCAGTATGATGCCCTCTTTGGATCGTCCCGCGCCAGCAAGGAAGGACGGCAGAGGATCTGGGCCGACTGTGTGGTTGCCATCAACGCGGAGGGGGTGGCAACCCGCGACGTCCTGAAGATCAAGAAGCGCTGGGAGGACTTGAGGTCCAGGACCCTTGTGAAGGCCCGGCGCCTCGTGGAGGGGGGCCGGGGCCGCATGAGTTCCATCCAGATGAGGGTCCTGGAACGCGTACGCCCAGCGCTCCACGCCCAGATCCTTGAGAGGGAGGCCCGTCTGGAGTTGAGCGGTAAGTGTCCATGCATTACTGTGTGAGACAGGGCATGTTGCGGTGTGCTGGTTCTATGATACTTGCCTGTATGTGTGCCATAGGCCATGTATGCATGTATGTGTGCAGGGACATCATGGTAATGCATGTGCGACCAGTGATGTGTGATGCACATGGTTGTTGAATGTGTTGAAATGCCGCATGGGGAGCCCTATTCAGATTTTGAACATGAGAGCATGCCAGTCTCTGTACCTGGACATGGGTGGGGGTGAGGGATGGGTGCTGATGCCAGGTACATATATGGTAGCCATGTCTGTGTGCCTGACTTGCGTGTCTGTGACTTGTGCATGCCATGGATGCATGACACATGTGTGTGACAATGCAGAGATTCAGTAAAGCAGCCAAATTACCCTTGTATCCGCTGTGTTTGGTGTGTTTGGGGCCAGATGGATGTGACTGAGGTGAAGTGTGTGCATGTGATGGGCATGAGCCATGATGCATGTGAGTTACATATCATTGAATGTTTCAAGAGTCCATTGGACATGCATGGAAATGTCCATGGCATGCACCATGCCTGTTACTGTGTGTGTTTTGCCTGGACTGACCCATGTGTTGTGGAGGGACATGATGGAAGTGTACTTTGACAGTGGTGCTCATCTGCTATTGCTTCCTGTCTAGGGGACCATTGTACAGTGCCCTGATGCTTGTGTTCTTTGTCTCCCTCTACGCAGCGGCTAGTGAAGAAGAGGGCGGAGACGGCGCTGTGGAGCAAGGCGGCGGGGATGCCCCCACGGCTGCAGCGGAAGGGGTGGGTGAGCCCCCACAGGGGCCTGCTACGGTGGGAGACGGTGAGGAGCCATCCAGGTTGGTGGTTTGCACAGAGGAGGAGGAGGCCGCCACTGGGGCACACATGGGGCCTGGTGGGGGCATCCCTGCTGGTGCAAGTGGTGCAGTCCAGGGCCAGGGGCAGGAGGCAGCACAGGTCACCGTGGAGGGGCCTGTGCATGTCGCTGTCCCTGACCCTGTGAGTGCACCACCATGCACCAGCAGGGATGCCCCGTCCCAGGCCTGTCCGCAGGTAGAGGGGATGTCCATGTCACCTGACTCCCCTCCACCTGCGGACGTGGGAACCCCTGGCCGTGCGGAGAAGGTCCTGATTGGGGTCGCGATGCGCACGGCTGTGATTCGTGATGCCGTGCGTGCTTCCCGGGAGGAGCACGCACGTCATCACGAAGTGCACCGTGCCGACGTGGCCCAATTGGGATCGGCCATGTTCGGGGGTTTCCTGCATGTGTTGGCCAATGTGGCGGCCCTCTCCTCCTCTGTGCAGGCTATCCACCAGTCGTTCTCCTTGCCGTCTTCCAGCCCAGATGCCACCAGGGCCCCCTGTGGACCTGCCCCGACCAATGCAGCCAGCTCGGTGGGGATCCCATCCCTGCCACAGTCGGGAGTCAGAGATCCAGCAGGGGTGGACACCAGAGCAACTGGACCCCAGCAGATGGAGGATGTGACGGCATCATCGGGCAGGGCACGTGCACGACGGCGTCGGTGGTTTCCATCAGCCTGGATGCCGTCGTGCTGGCACAGGCAGTTGCGTCGGAGGCAGCAGCAGGCTCAACGTGGGAGGCATCATGGCTCGGGGCCATCAACATCAGGGGTGCAGGCATCGGCCAGAGGGCAGGAGAACCCTGGAATGGGAGTGGCTTCCGTGTGGGAGAGGTTGTGCCAGCGGATAGGTGCGGAGCGGCAGCGGGCAGAGGAGGAACGGCTCACGATGGTCAGGGCGGAGGACTCCATGCGGAGGGCGCTGAGGCGGGCTGAGTGCCTCGAGGGTCTTCGCAGGGAGTTTGAGCTTGACACTGCGTTATCCCTGCGGGACCTCGGGGCCAGGGAACATGCCCGCCTCCAAGCCATTGACCAGGAGTTCGATGATGCCCTGGCCCATGACAACAACCAGTGAGCCGTCCGAATAGCCCGCTGCCTTTGTATATAGTTGTATAGTTAGGGTTAGGTTTCCTTTGTTTTTTTGATTTTTTTTTGGTTGCGATTGGACAATGCACCACTTTTTTGTATATAGTTCACTTTTTAGTTAGTAGTCAGTTAGGTTTAATTTGGTAGGGCTCATGGACCCAAGATGATCTTCTTCATTGGCTTATTTTAATTTTTCAGATTATTTTCTTGGACATTCATCTTGTTTTGTTTGATTTGCTTTGTGTTTTTTCTTATTTCATTTCCATTCTACTTGCTGTTAAATACATATTATTTTTTTAATCTTCAATGTGTCGTATCATCTCATTGCTTTCAGGCATGTCATGTTGGGTGTTTTGTCATTCACTTGCAGCCATTGTGTGTGACAGACATGTGTTAAATTGCATTATTTTAATTGGGGGTGTAACATGTAATTGCCTTTGATATGTGGGTGGGTGTGATAGTTGGTTGGGCCTTTTGGCAGGGGAGGATGGGCATTACGGACATGATTGGGGAATGTTGGGACCCAGGTGCAGGGGGGCATGGATTGGACATGGGTGGGGGCCTGCTGGCAGGTGCCCCACAGTGCTGGGGGGGTGGGGGTGGTGGTAGACATGAGTGGGGGCCTGGTGGAGGATGACCCTGCACTGCTGGGGTGTGGGGGTGGTGGGTGACATGAGTGGGGGCCTGGTGGAGGCTGACCCTGGTGGCTGGGGGGTGGGGGTGGTGGGAGACATGAGTTGGACATGGGTGGGGGCCTGCTGGCAGGTGCCCCACAGTGCTGGGGGGTGGGGGTGGTGGGGGACATGAGTTGGACATGGGTGGGGGCCTGCTGGCAGGTGCCCCACAGTGCTGGGGGGTGGGGGTGGTGGGAGACATGAGCGGGGGCCTGGTGGAGGGTGACCCTGCACTGCTGGGGTGTGGGGGTGGTGGGTGACATGAGTGGGGGCCTGGTGGAGGGTGACCCTGCACTGCTGGGGTGTGGGGGTGGTGGGTGACATGAGTGGGGGCCTGGTGGAGGGTGCCCCTGGTGGCTGGGGGGTGGGGGTGGTGGTAGACATGAGTGGGGGCCTGGTGGAGGGTGACCCTGCACTGCTGGGGTGTGGGGGTGGTGGGTGACATGAGTGGGGGCCTGGTGGAGGGTGACCCTGCACTGCTGGGGTGTGGGGGTGGTGGGTGACATGAGTGGGGGCCTGGTGGAGGGTGCCCCTGGTGGCTGGGGGGTGGGGGTGGTGGTAGACATGAGTGGGGGCCTGGTGGAGGGTGACCCTGCACTGCTGGGGTGTGGGGGTGGTGGGTGACATGAGTGGGGGCCTGGTGGAGGGTGACCCTGCACTGCTGGGGTGTGGGGGTGGTGGGTGACATGAGTGGGGGCCTGGTGGAGGGTGCCCCTGGTGGCTGGGGTTTGGGGGTGGTGGGAGACATGAGTGGGGGCCTGGTGGAGGGTGACCCTGCACTGCTGGGGTGTGGGGGTGGTGGGAGACATGAGTGGGGGCCTGGTGGAGGCTGACCCTGGTGGCTGGGGGGTGGGGGTGGTGGTAGACATGAGTGGGGGCCTGGTGGAGGGTGCCCCTGGTGGCTGGGGGGTGGGGGTGGTGGGAGACATGAGTGGGGGCCTGGTGGAGGCTGACCTGGTGGCTGGGGGGTGGGGGTGGTGGGAGACATGAGTTGGACATGGGTGGGGGCCTGCTGGCAGGTGCCCCACAGTGCTGGGGGGTGGGGGTGGTGGGGGACATGAGTTGGACATGGGTGGGGGCCTGCTGGCAGGTGCCCCACAGTGCTGGGGGGTGGGGGTGGTGGGGGACATGAGTTGGACATGGGTGGGGGCCTGCTGGCAGGTGCCCCACAGTGCTGGGGGGTGGGGGTGCAAGGGGACATGAGTTGGTGTTCATTAGTTCAAGGAGAAATGTGCCTTTGCTGGGGGGCATGCCCATGGTGGGTGGGCTGCCTGCGGGACATGACCAGGGATGCAGGGTAGTCCCCTGTGGTGTGGGCTGCCTGCAGGGGCCGTGGAGGGTGTACAGGGTACACCTGGGAGGACCCACACTGTCAAATCACATGTGGAACTTCACGCGCACCCCTGATATACACGTGCCCAGGCTATTCGCGTGTGTGGAACTTCCCGCGCACCCCTGGAATACACGCGCCCAGGCTATTCGCGTGTGGAACTTCCCGCGCACCCCTGAAATACACGCGCCCCCAGCCTATTCGCGTGTGGAACTTCCCCCGCACCCCTGAAATACACGCGCCTAGGCTATTCGCGTGTGGAACTTCCCGCGCACCCCTGAAATACACGCGCCCAGGCTATTCGCGTGTGGAACTTCCCGCGCACCCCTGAAATACACGCGCCCAGGCTATTCGCGTGTGGAACTTCCCGCGCACCCCTGAAATACACGCGCCCCCAGCCTATTCGCGTGTGGAACTTCCCCCGCACCCCTGAAATACACGCGCCTAGGCTATTCGCGTGTGGAACTTCCCGCGCACCCCTGAAATACACGCGCCCAGGCTATTCGCGTGTGGAACTTCCCGCGCACCCCTGAAATACACGCGCCCCCAGGCTATTCGCGTGTGGAACTTCCCCCGCACCCCTGAAATACACGCGCCTAGGCTATTCGCGTGTGGAACTTCCCGCGCACCCCTGAAATACACGCGCCCAGGCTGGTCGCGTGTGGAACTTCACGCACACCCCTGAAATACACGCGCCCAGGCTCTTCGCGTGTGGAACTTCCCGCGCACCCCTGAAATACACGCGCCCAGGCTGTTCGCGTGTGGAACTTCCCGCGCACCCCTGAAATACACGCGCCCAGGCTGTTCGCGTGTGGAACTTCCCCCGCACCCCTGAAATACACGCGCCCAGGCTGTTCGCGTGTGGAACTTCCCGCGCACCCCTGAAATACACGCGCCCAGGCTGTTCGCGTGTGGAACTTCACGCGAACCCCTGATATACACGTAGCCCGCTCCCCCAGACCCGATCGCGTGTGAAACTTCACGCGAACCCCTGTGATGCACGTACCCTGCTGAAATCGCGTGTTAGACTTCCCGCGCACCCCGGTATACACGCACACGTATTTTTTGTCAGCGGGTGTCCGTGTTTGTGGGTACCCCTTTGCACGTCATTTTTCCTGGAGGGCCACAGTATGGGACATTCATCATGGCAGTATATAGGTGCGATTTGTTGGCGCACCTTTTGGCGCACATTTCTTACAGCCGCAGAGACGCTACCGCCTGCTTTCTTGTGGCGGTCGTGTTTGTGCCTGTGCGCTGGTTTGAGCGTGCGCTTTTTTCCCCTATTCTATTCCATGAATACGTGTTGTAGGCGAGCGTGTGGGCGTTCCGCGCACTTGTGCCCTGTACTTCCCCCGTGACGCCCACGTTTTGGCAAGTTGTTCCCCATTCCGAGTGTTACGCCCGTGTTCCGCCTACTTTTGTTGCGTGCGCCGCGCTATGTGTGATTTTCGCTGTGGCCTGTGCGATTTTCGCAGTGACCTGGCGCACGCTGTTAGATGGCCTGTGCGCCAACGTGCGCCGCGCACTTTTTATCGCACATCCGCTGGTTTTCTCGCGCACGGCCTTCCATGAATCGACGTGCGCTGCTTTTCGTGCGATTTTCGCAATTGCACTGCGATTTTCGCTATTCCACTGCGATTCGCACGTTTTTGCCCACTTGCGCCGCGCTAATTATTCCATGAATCGGCCTCCAAGTTTCTCTCAAGGAGAAAATACCAAGCTCCAATCGCAAAGCTTCAATAGGGACCGAGGTGGGGACCCCCAAGATGGAGCGTAAGATCTTTGCCTCCAAGGTTTCCTGCCATTTCATTTTGGGCTCTGGGATGGCCACTTTGCCATATAGAATCCCTAGCACAATGCGTGTTCTATACACCACAATCAGATCACCTTTGCTACTTACAAACTTCTCAGGGTCCACCATTTTTTCAGGACCTTAGACATTATGAAATCTCCATAATATGCATTATCGGTCGATCCATGATGGGGATACCAGGATGTAAGGGTATTTGTCTGATTCTTTGAAACATACATCTACATATTGGGCATTTTCTCAGCTTGTTTTTCACTAGGTCATTGACCTCTGGGAACCACATCATTTCTCTTAATGCTTTCTTTATTAGTGGTTACTATAGATCTTTGGACTTTATCAGCTCAACAGATACAGCTGTGTTTTGACTTTCAGTTTATGGATACAAGAACAATGTCAAGCATGATGCTCAAATGAGCAAACACGGAGGTGCTGTGACCTCTCCTGCTAGGGAATTAAATAGAGTGAGTGGATGGGTCATTTGCCAATCCTATGATATGTTACATGGAGTGTAGAAACAATGCATAACATTGTTGTGAATATTTTCACACTATATCAAACAGTCCGCTGGATATTCTTGTTTCTAACAGCTGTAGCAGGGGCATGAACTGAAACATACCTGTCTGCATCCCCGAACCCATCTGCTTGACAGCACCAAATGCTCTTACAACAGCATCTGATTTTGTTGCTGCTGGAAAAGTGTGGGACAGTGTTGGATTTCTATGCATTCCACCAGCTTTTACCACCTAAATATTGGTGGATCCCAAGTATTCTATTCCACATGCTTCTGGCCATATTTACATGACAGGTGGAATGTACACTAGATCCCAGTAAGAAGTGCAAACAAGGTACATACTCCTGTGGCTGCCAGGTTTAACATAATTGCCACCAGGGCTTTAGTGCATGTAAATGCACACATTTGTGGATGATTTAGGGGTTTTACCAAATCGATAAGATGCAACGCCTCCTGATCACGCCTTCAGGATCCTTCCACCCATATAATGGATATCGCCCCAGAATTCCTCCACAGTAGGCGCTTGCCCCACATTTATCCCTTGCAGTTGTGGGATTGTAGTTTTTACAACAGTATGCTGATGATCCTTCAAAAGGGTGAACATTATTGATTTTCACCTAACTGATCAGAGAAAGGTCAGAGGCACAAACGCTATCGTGATATGCAAATATTGCGTTTTTGTATTTGACTTTCTTTTTATTTCTATAGCACTTAACGCGTAAGCGCCTCACAAACATAACCAACAGTACAATAAAATGAGTAAGAACTAATCAAACCAGAAGATCAAGTAAAAAGAAAATACGTTTCTGGACATTTTCTGAAAAGAGGAAAGGATCAGATAGAACGCAAAGAAAAAAGGAGCGGCTTTCAGTTGTGTGGTGCAAGCAAAGAAGAGGAATGAAAATGGCGAGAGGCTCAAGGGGGGGTCTGGAACAGTTAGGAGAAAGAGGTATTGTGAACAGAGGGAGCCTGTGGGTGAATTGAAAGAAATAAGAAAAGAGAGATAAGGGGGAGCTAGGCCGTACAGACATTTAAAGACAACACAGAGGAAATTAAAGAGCAGACAAGATTAGAAAGACAACCATTGAAGAGAGTGCAGACGAGATTCAAAAGATAACCATTGAAGAGAGTTCAGACGAGATTCAAAAGATAACCATTAAAGAGAGTGCAGTGCAGAGTGCAACCATGAGGGGTCTGAAGTCAGAGGACACAAACAGATGAGTGATAAACAGAATGAAGAGGAGGAAGATGAACAGCAGGCAGACCAAAGAAAAACGAAGAACAGTAGAAAAGTCACAAGAAGACAAGAGAAGAAATAAGTTTGGAAGCAGTAAAGTTAAAGAACCGAAGAACTTTTTAGTTGTATAATTGGAAGCGGCATGAGCGTGAATTAATATTTGTAACCCAGGGAAGGGCGCTCAGCCAATCAGGTGGCTGCAACAGCTGACGAGAATACACAGTCTCTGCCTGCTGTTTCCAGTCACCCAAGGCACTTCCCCAGGTAGCGCCATCTTTTTTTTAATTGAATGCGGGGAGTCAACAGGGAGGCTCACTCTGTTGCCCGCCAAATACATTTTTAGTCCTTTTTCCAATGACACGCAGTCAAGATCCAGAGTAAATAAAATGCATTATTTGCACCCAGGCAAAGCCTGCAGTTCGAACAGCAATCACATCCCAGCAGAGGGTCTGCCTAGGCTCGAGCTGGTGGGCCCTTAACGGCTGCAGTGTGTTTGCTACAGAAATATGAGCAGAGAAAGAAAATGAAGAATCAAAGACACAACTCAAGTTACGTGGAGTAGAGGAAAAAGATATGAAAGATGGAAGAAAAGAGATGGGGAGAGGGGATAGAGGAGGAGGGATAGTATTAGCAGGAAAGAAAAGAACCCATGTTTTAGAGGGGTTGAAGTGGAGATAACAAGAGCACATCCATGCTTGTTTTTGCATGTGACTACTACAGATAAAATGATCACCTAATTATACTCTATTGTCAACCACACAAAGCTGCAATCAGAGGCCATTTACTTGATGGAACCCAGATGCTTTCAGATTTTCTTCAAATGCCACAGCCATAACAAAAGCATCTGAACTATTTCGTAGTTAAATGGTGAAATTGTATTTAGAGTGATACATCTTATGACACACAAATAGATAATAGATCAGATTGGAATGCAAAAAAGTGCAGTACTTGGATAAAACGTACATCACTCGATGATTAACAACGTCTTTGGATTTGCATGTTTTATTTTAAAGGTACTCAGTTTTCATATTCATTTGGGAATTTCCTAATTAAATCATGGTTTACAATTTACTACTAATGAATGCATTGGTGGCTTCCAAGCACCAGCTGGAGGGGGCTCATGAAAGAGTTGCCATCTTGAGGGCTATGGGGGGCGGGGGGAATTAGAAGTGAAAAATAGGCACACAGAGTCTTGCACAACTAGACGGGCCTCATTACAAGTTTGGCGGTGCAGGAAAAATGTGGTGATAATACTGTGTACTGCCGCATTACAGCACCACCTAACTATGAGTTTGGCTTTAAGTTGGTGGATTGTGCACATGTCTGCCAAATTTCAGCTGAATTACCGCCAGCGGAATTACTGCCACAATAATTCTTCCAAAATCCCCTATGGTGTCCTATGGACTCAATTAAATGGGGATTAACACTGCCACTGCCATTTGTAATCTGGCAGTATTACCACTGGACCAAGTGGCAGTAACTGTAATTCTGTTTGGTGATATATCAGCAAATTTACCGCTGCGATACCAAAAAATTCAGCTTCCAACTTGATGGTCACCACTAGTATCTACTTTTTTCCATTCAGTCTGGGCAATTTGGGTGAACGGCTGAGCTTTAAGTCACATTCTAATTTTAGGTCCTCCTCCAGGTGCGTTGAGTCCTCTGTAAGGCTGTTCCAAAATGATGTTGCACTGATGGGTCTCAGCATTCTCTCTCCATGCTAAACTGTCTTGATTTTGCAGAATTTTCTGATATGTGTTGATCTCAAGATTTGTATGATGTGGAAGGCAAGAACGTGTGAGTAGGCATTTGAAGCAACAGAATTTTAACATGAGTGTTGGATCAACCTGTGAATTCAGTTCTGGGCTGATGTTGTCTTGTCTCGTTTGTCCCTTGACCATGCATGCAATTCAGGTCTGCCAACAAGATTACGTTATTGTAAATGTTTATTTTACAGGCCTCATCAATGTCATGTGGGATAGTGTTGTCCTTTTTTGGACAATGAGTGCTGCCATGTCAAGAGTTCTGATCGTTTCTGAAGGCAGCTCCTACATGTAGGTATCTGGGTTTGCAGCATGAAGTGTGTACTGATTAGGCTTACTGAAAGTGTTTGTAAAGCATCAGTGCAAGATTGCTTTGACAGGTTTGTAGCTGAGGCCAATTTTCTGATTTTTAGTGAACCTATATACGCTGTAGTTTAGGTTTGTCCCACCGGGTGCATGTTTTGTATCACATTGCAAGTGCATATTGAGACATTACTAAATCAAGACCTTCAGTGATGAAATGGTATAATACTTACCTCTTCTCTCACTAAGAGAGCGGAGCACTGAAGCGGCACACCCATCATTTTATGAGGATTCCATGTTACAGAATTGGCCCTGAAATTAAAAAAAGGAGAAATAAATAACGCAATCAACCGATTGATCAATCCATCAACAAATCAATGTCAGTGCAGTGCAATTTCCATAGACACAATGTAGCATATTCTAAATGATTTGATTGATAGATGAAATCTGGTGTCAGTGTTCAATTACACAATTCCTTTTTGTCTATTGCAAAATATACTATGGGTGAAAGTTGAATTTTGCCAGGCCTGAGTGTCTAATGTGTCACATTATACATGAGTAGAGGCAATTCTGTGGAGTTGTGAAAGCCTTGATATGTTTGATCTCCTATATTTCGTGGAGCATTTGAAGTTTCTTTAAGCAGTGTATTTTTAGGATGAGGTATTTTGTGTGAACAAGGAAAAATAGGCTATGGGTAAGCTTGATAAACTTTTAAAAAGGCAGGACTTACCACAATGACTAACATAAGAAGCTGTCAGAATCTGAATTTCACATAGAATCAGCATTGGGGGCTCCAAGGAAATGTCATACCATATTTCTAAGGTAGTCAAACAAAATATTTTTAAATAAGGTCTACTCTTATCAAGAAGGCCAGGGACTCCCAAGAAATGTACTTGATGTCTATAGGATATCATATTTCCTGGCCAAGGGAACTGCAGCTTACATATGTAATAGTGCCATTGATTTTTGATTTATGTATGTAGACATTCTGATTCCGCTCCCTATGTTTCTTTTACCTTAAGCACTGAAGAGAAGGACAGGTGTACTGAGAAATGCTGCATACTGATAGGCTGAGTTTTGTGAACATTATTTTATTTTAGTTCAAATAATTCCCAACATACTCAGAATCCACTCAGTCTATCAAACACAAGCCAAGACTTCGTCTTACCTAAGAGGAGAGCATTCAACTAAAATCTCTGTGGGTATCCTAAGATTTGATGGATTTCTTTTACCCTCAAATTAAGGAGTGGGCCCATTTGTGTAAAACAACTCAAGGGGCCTCATTACGACCCTGGCGGTAAGTTACCGCCAGGGCCGTGACTTTACCGCCATGGTGCTAACTACGTTAACGCCATGGCGGTAAGGGGATTTACCGCCCCATTCCGACCTTGGCGGGGCGGTAAATCCCCAATCCCCATTTACCCTTCCCCATTCCCATTTTTGCCCCATAGGGCATAATGGGAGTGGGGAAGGCGTTAATTACGCCACCGTAAATTACGGTGGCGTAATTAACACCAAGTTCCATTACCGCCATGGTTTTTTACACCCGCTAAAAGCAGGTGTAAAAACCGCCATGGCGGAAAGGGAACTCGTAATTGGCGGTAAGGGGTCGGCGCAGCTAACGCTGGCGCTAACCCCTTACCGCCAGGGTCGTAATGAGGCCCAAGGTATTGCCCAATTTGCTCGCATCCAATTTCAGTGAATCACATTTTCCAGCAATTATTTTCGGCATTTCACTGCTAAAATGGAGGTGGGGGTTTGGGTTAGGCATGTAGAAAGGTGGGGGTTTGTTGGGGTTTCTGGGGTTTGAGGAGAGGTGTAGGGGTCTCCACCTGTCATTTATTGTATTAAAAAGTGGTACAAAATATTTGGCGAAATGGGATTCTCTGAAATGGGGTGCCAATACATTTCAAACATCCATGACCAAAAGAGAAGCATTATTTTCATCTCACAATGAATACATCCTCAAACGTTTACATCTTTCAATGATGCTGAAACAGCCTCAGCATGGTGACCCTCACTGTGGCTCTATTTACTTTTGAGAATGGTATGCATAGATTATTAAGAGTACACCATTAACAGGTTTTGGGGCCCTCATGGAAGGAATATATTTTAGCCTTATGGACCGGGGAGGGGTCATTATCGTGCGATAATGACCCACCTCCAAGTTGGGCAAGGCTCATCATTAGCACATAATTGTAACAGCAATACATGTTTTTAAGTTAGGTGGTAAAGTAAACATGTTACTTTAAAAGCGATTAAAGAAAATAGACAAGCTCAGTTAGTCAAATAAATGGGGTTTCATTTTTAGTGTTTACATTACACGGTTTTCTTCAGAAGTTAAGTATTATAATGGCAAACTCAGGTAAACTAGGTTTGCAATTAAATATGGTAATTATATCACCTTTTTGGCTTTAGGAAGTAGGGTGGTGGTAGCTGACATTTAGTGCTAGTTCCACCAGAGATGCAAGTCGATGCACCGGATCGGTAGCCTAATACACCTTTTTAGTAGCTGTTGGGTTACCAATGTATTTTATAAGTCCTGCTGGAACTATGAGGAAGGCCTACATGGCAGTTGCACACAGATTGGCACTTTGCGAGCTCAAACGGCAGCCATTCATAATAGTTTTTAATGATTTAGACCATTATCTGTTTCTGTGCTGTTGCTATGACATCCTGTAGGTATGGTCTGGGTGGAGTGGCAGTTGTAGTGGCCAACAAGATTTGTTGGCCACCTAACCCGATTTCCCCTAAACCCCTATTTTGATTGGTGGGGATTATGTGTCTTTCTGACATCTCCAAGTGCTAGGTCAGGAGCTTCTTGCTGGAACTACCTCAAGGCCATTTTACCGAAGCTTCCTGCCATTTGCTGGGTCCTGTGGGTCCTAGTTGATGCCATCACCTGGAAATGTATTGGGGCACCAATATCCTGCATTATCTTGTTGTTGGGTCATCCTGGGTCGCCCAACCATTGTCCCCAAACCAGAACTTCTTCAGCTGGGTTGCTGCCCACAAAGCTGCCGGAATCTATTTTGCCAGGTTCCCTGACCATTGCTTTTACTCTAATCTTGAGGGGCTCCACCATGAGAAACCCACTTATTCCTTTTTTCCATCATGGGGGATGTTGTCTGGCCAGGGTTCAAGTTCCTGTGAACCCGGTCCTGTAATGTGCACCTAGGCAAGGAAGCCTTGTATTTACTGGTTTGTTTAGCCTTCCAGGGACCGACTTTCGGGAAGCAACACAGTGGTTACCTACATCAGTTTCCTGGGGTGCTGGTTTATTCTCTGTGTTCACAGTCAGGGTCCCCTTGGTTACCACATTTATCCATGATATCAAGCATGGGCAGGACATCCAATGAGCTTTGTAAGAGGTTTATTTAGGTTTACAGGTAACAATCCCCAGCACAGCCTCCTCTCACCATCAAAGCTCTCCAACTTAATTCAGCAGAACATTGAGGCGTAACCCTCCCTAAACATTCCTTCTCCACAATCCAGATTCCATCTACATCTTTAAGACACATTACAATAATCCATTGTATGACATTGGGGTCTTCCTTATGTGTTGCAACTTTTTCTGTGGCTCATCGTTCTCAGTCACGTTTGAGGAACTCTTTTTAGGGGACCACATGTTAGCGGATAGCGGTAGATTAGGATGAGGGACCATGGGGCACTGGTAGTATGTATATAGATGGTAGCAATGAGGGTGGGGGATGAACACTGTATACCATGTGCGTCATAACTGATTATGCACTCCTTTATAATGATGTGATTGCTTTGAACTAACTGAGAGCTGTGTGGCAGTTGGGTTCTACTGCTCCCGCTGTCACCTTTTTCCTTTTTGCAAAATAAATCTTGCTTTCCTTGAAAAGATGTGCCCTATGCTTTTTGCCTGACAGGATTGTTTTTTACTGGTCTGCCTTACAGTAGGATGAGTCGATGTAAGTGAGGGTTTAGGTTCTGAGGGCAGATGAGCAAGTGAGGAGCACAGAGTGGAGACCTTAGAAACAAAGAGGACTGAGGAAGAGAGAGAAGAAGAGACAGAAAGATCAGAAGCAGTCGGACAGAACAACCTGTTAATAACTTGCAAAAGCCGGTGGGGTAACATGTAAGAGAGGAAATAAGTATGTAAAAATAGTGTTTTTTAGCAGCCTGAAGAGATGCATCATAACAAGTATGAAGAGCACATAGAATTAAGAGGTCAGAGGGAGCACAGGTTTTTTTTTTTTCCAGATATGTTCTGCCTTCCAAATGGCAGAACAAAGAGCACAAAGACCAGGAGTCAGCCAAGATTGTGAAGGCTTGCAAGGAGAGAAAGTAGTAGAAGAGTAGAGTATATCACGAGTAGCGGAAAGGGAGATTTGAAGATTAGAAGAAGGAGGAGGGGAAAAATAAAAAATATAGAAGAATGGGAAGAATGGTGGAAAGAGAGGAAAGAAAGCAGGTAGGGGATAAAGAGCAGAGGTCGCGATGAGAGAAAGTAGTTGAAGCAGGGGCGAGGAAGGGAAAACGAGAAAGGTAACAGCGAGTGGTCAGAGGAGTATATCGGATGTGAAGAGACTGAGGGTTCAGGTAAGAGAGAAGAAAAAAGCTAAATCAATTGATGAGTCAGAAACATGGGAAGGAAGAGTAGGACGCTGGAAAAGGGAATAAGATTCAAGAAGAGGGATGAAGGGGGATGACTGATGAGTGGATGAAAGATGAAGGTCAAAGTCACCAAGAAGAAAAAAGGAGGATTCACAGAAAGAAGAAAATAAAGTAGAGAGTCATCGTCATTGTAAAAAGAGAGAGTAGGGTCAGGAGGGTGGCAGATAGTCAGAAAAGTAACAGTATGTTTTTTGGAAAATGAAGAAAGATGATATTCGAAAGAATTGTAGATAGGGGAGTAGAAAGAGTCCAGGAAGAACGAAAAAGTATACCAGTAACACCACCACTCCAATGGGGTGTGGTAAGTGTGAACATGCTGTGGAAGGAGCAGTAATGGAGCAGACATTGAAGTGTTGTGTGAAGTGAGCCATGTTTCGGCCATACAGATAAATGGCAGATTAAAGCAAAACATTAGGTTAAGAATCGTGCGAGACTTGTTACAGTTTGCGCGTGCGTTCCCGAGACCAGCAGTGAGGATAGGATCAGGAGAGGAAGATAGATTGGGATAGATCAGATTAGAAGGGAGCCAAGAGCGGAAACGGGCATGATAAGGAGAACGTGTGGATGATAGGGATGGGATGGGAAGCTAGGAGAAGGAAAAGAACGCAAAGATAGCAGGGAATGCACACGGTTATGGCTGCATGCAAGTGAAACAGACAGGAAATAGAAGAGGCACAGAGCGCAAACAGGAGCAAACAAGGTGTGTAGTAGCCCTTGAATTCAATGCCCTACAATGCAGACGCCCAGGGCAGAGAGGAGCTGGAAATATGAAGGGGTGACAAGGGAGTCACATGACGGTGCGATGGGGCAAAGCGTCTGAGGGTCCTTTCCTATCCAGGTGAGGAGGGCGGAAATGAGGGCCAGATGATGGGGCGGGGGGGGCACCTCAAGCCCCCTGGGCAGCGGCTTCACACAAACACTGGGGTCATGACATGGCCGAGGAGTCAGGAGCAGTGTTCTTGCAAATTAGCATTTTCTGACAATAATTACAAAAACATGTTGCAGTGAATTACAGGCGTTGAATCCAATCTCTTCCTTTCCTGCGACCAAAAAAGTAGACAACATTTTCCATGACAACCAATACAGCCTCATCACGAGCTGGGCGGTAGCCCTTAAATGCGGCGGTAATGTTATTAGTGCCGCATTTAAGGTTTGGCCCAATCCCGAGTTTGGCCTTGCCAGGATGCACACCCTTCCAACTCTGAGCAGGAGGTGAATGCGCCGGCAGAGAGGGTATTTTAGGTGGTATTTTCACCAATGCTAATAGCGCTCCCCAGCCGCATTGGGTTCAATGGACCCAATGGGGAATGGGTATTTACTGCCTTACCGCTACTCATGATCTGGCGCTAATAGCATGGGACCGAGTAGCATTAACGCTATTTACATTGGCAGTATCCCAACGCAATTACCACAGGGATGCGGCCAACCTCGTGCTGCATTGTCTCTTATTCATCACTGAAACATGGCACACTGGGTTATAGCTAATGCATATGACCTCCTGCCCACAAAGGATTATAAGACATTTTCTGCTCAACTAGTATTTTCCCCCGTTCCTCACAAACATATGGCATGATTAAATTGAGCCTTTGGGGTTAATTTTCTATCTACAAAGAGTTTTAGGTCTTTTTCTGCATAACTAGCATTGTCTCCCATTTGTCACAAAGGGATGTTGCTGAGCCATAGACCCTCAATATATTCTTCCCTGCTCAAAAGGCATTAGAAGACTTGATCTGCACAACAAGTCATTTCTGTCATCATAAAAATGGCACACTTAGTTACAGCCACTTAAGAATTCTAAGATTTTTTCCTCAGAACTGATATTTACTTATCATTTGTCACAAAAATATGGCACACTGAGTTACAGGTAATTACTAAAATCTTGTCTGGTCACCAAAGAGTTAAACTATTTTTTTTTTTTTGTAATTGTCACAAAACAATGGCACATTGAGTTATGGACCCTGAATATAATTTACTCTGCCCAAAAGGTGCAATCATCATGTACATCGCACAGAAGTTAAAATGGTGAGGAGTAAATGTATATGCATTATGAAATTATACCCAAAGCCGTAGAAGGGTGAGAGAGAAAAAGAAAATGTGCACCAAAGGTACAGCCAGTTTTACGGCTGTAAAGAAGAGAGGAAAATTGAGGCGCCTTGTCAAGCTATCCGTTCAATCATCCTTAGAGAAGCTGTGCTAAGCAGGCACATGGCAACCCTGCTGGGTTTATCGTGTATCTTTGATGCCTTCAGCTACATGCTCAGTACTAGCAGGATAACCACTGCAAAGTATGCACAACAGTTACCTTTATATGTAACGTTTACAACATTTTAAATATGAGGTAGGACTTTTACTGTGAAACGCTACCTCAAAAGACAGCAAGGATTCTGTAACCCACAAATCACAACATTTTCCTAGGAGTTGCACGGTCTAACAAACTCTAAGGAGTTTTCCCATGGTTGTTTGAGCCATTGTCCAAAATACCCAACACCCCAACAGTGGAACAGAGTAATGGGGCAATCTTTCCATCACAAAATTATCTGTGTGGGTAGTATTTAGGCTATGAGTCTTGCAAGCATGCATTTGTAGTAATTTAACATTTTTATTAACAGTATATATCACTTAATATATTAATAAAGGTTCCAAGAATCTTCTCCAACTGTATTAACTCCACTTAGGTGTTTATGCCCAGGGAGAGTTTGCAAATGTCACCTGTGCTTTTGTCATCTTTTAATGTTGTTGCAGCCCAAGGAATTGGAGGGTAGTACATAGGCTACGGAAGGTTGCAACTTGCCTCATCTCTGTGGTGCCTGCTGCTAACACCAGATCTGTAACTATGGAAACTATGAGGTGTTTTCGTTCTTTTTAATCAAAATGTTATAAGATGCACCTGTAACACCTGTATATATTTCACCAGATATTACTGTTGAAACCAAAATTCATCGCTCCAACCTTCCCTCACTTGTGTCCAGTTGGCAGACAGCTTATATTTCCGATTGCGTCCTGTAAAGGATTTCTCTTTGACCTAACCAAAAATATGCAATTGGCTTCAGCAAATACAGAGTCTGTTGAAGGGGCGAAATCTGGTAAATGTGCAGAATCTGGCAGGGATGGAGTAAAGTTGGGGAGTGGGAGGCACAAATGCGCGTAGTTGGACCTAGGGCAGCAGAACCTCAACATACGCCACTGCAGCTGAGCAACCTTCAAGTGATAACCTCATGGATCTTTGTGACCTGAGTGCAGGAGAAAGGCTGCATTGGTGACTGCCTCATTCTGCCCCATGGGCATTGGCTTGTGGCTTGGAATATCTTGAGGGAACATTGGCCATTGAACACAACAAGTTGACCGGGGGGGTGGGGGGTGGGGTTTGGTGGGGATTGAGCTATGCTTGTACCCGAAATGTACATATACACTTCCCAAGTTGTTAACATTTTCTTTTCATTTCTGTTTTCCACCCTGGTTCTTTGTTTTGCGTTTTTGATTCTCTTTGATGTTCTGATTTCTCTGTAGTTGTGCATATTTATACAGCTTGTTTGCTTTCTACTTGTGTTACTCTGTGTACTCTGTCAAGGGCAAATGTGTAATTTTGGAAGGGAAAGTGCTGCAGCAAATGACCTCTGGATGGAATTAATACACATTTGCATAGCATGAAAGTCATTATTGAGAAAAGTGGTGAAACAGTTTGATACAATATTCTATTTGTCTTGTGGTAAAATCTCTCCATCCTTGGCTTCCTGTGCACAGGGCATATCATCCCAGACACAGGATCGAATGCCTTTTCAGCATCTAGGGTGATATTCAATAGAGTGGAGTTTCTAGCAGAGATCATAAGATCAAATAGTGAAAAGCCTCTGTACTGTATGTAGGTGACCTGCCCATCCCAAGGACTACCACTTACCCTCCCTGTAGCTTAAAAAAGGGTAAGGAACCCCCTTAGAAAGGTGAATTTTGTGATCACACCTTTCGACTGTTGGGCACCACATGGTACTCGTTGGCTCAACAGCAGCTGTAACTGTATGTAAGGTCCGATTGCATGCAAGCATATTCTGATTTCTTTTTGTGCAATAAAAGTGTTTACAAATAAAAATAGAAAATAATTCACGGCTCCCATTCTTACAATTAATGTGTGTTATATTGTTTTATTTTTTTACTTGGATTCATCAAAAGTGAACTGTAATGTGTTATATATTTAATTTCCAATGCAAATATGAATACATATTAGGAATGAGTGCAAATATGCACACACAATAGCTTCATGTTCTCGAACTCTCTAAGTGATGTTTTGGAATAAGCCATTATGGCCATACCTGTCTGCACCATTTAACTTCCATCTGTGCTTTTTCGACATCAGCAGTCCGCCACCCCATGCTGCCTACAAGAAAGAAGGCACAATATCACGTTATTGCAGTATTTGTGCGGTTGCTCACCCAGACATGTGTTCAAATAACTCGTTCTGCATGACACAGGTGGCATTCTCGTATCAAAACAAAAAGAACAGAATCCAAGAATGTGCACGGGCAGCGTGCACAATAATGGTGCAGGTACTCACATTTCTCGCGGGAATCAACACTGTGATTTATTTAAGCATCCCATTTAATTGAATTAGGGGCATTGCCAGCAATCCCTTAGCCAAATACTCAACAAAACAACTATGTACATATAACACATATTTTGGAGAAGTACCATTTTAAAAGGCAAATATAACATTATTTGAAATGGTGAAATTGAGTTTGTTAGCATATTCAACATCAATGCTGCATTTCATTTAGAGATGTTTTTGTTGCAAAGAGCTTCCCAATTTTCTTTTAGCATAAGTCATTCTCCCTCAGTCCTATTCATCACATATGATCCCTGTTAGAGTATGCCAGTCCATGCTGGATTTCATGCTATCATACCTGTCCCAGGCCTTGCTGCCAATGCCTGTCTTCTCCATGAAGCTTTGAAACGTGTTCATATTCCAGAAGGACATTTTAGTTGGCCATTTACAAATTGTTTTTTCTAGATTTAAATGATGCTGTATGGAATTTTAGCATCTGTTGAACTGTACTAAAGAACATTGCTGATACATCTTGAAACTGGTGCCTAGTGTCTAGTGTTGTCCACTAGGCATCAGCAAACTTTCTCGAAGAGAACTATTGCACATCTACAAGTGTGAATCGGGCAGGTTACAGGGTCCCGGCAGATTTTTCTCTCCTTTAAAAGACATATTTCTTCAGGAGTTTAACAGAAGTTCATGCATTTTTGGATCGATTCCTGGGAGCAAAACATACACAAAATAATCCCAAAAGCTAAAGGAGGGGATATAACGTTCAGGAGAAAGGGAGGTTTGGGGTGAAGCTGGCTGTGGCATTAGTAGGATGAAATTGGGTCCTGTGCATCTGTCAATGTTACTTAAGTTAGGACATCATATTGAACTTATCAGTAAGCTATCTCAGTAGGTTAGTGCACCTACTGCAGAGAAAGCCAGAGAGAGTTACTGATGTGCATACATTAAAGAAACATCCAGGTGGGAGCCATCAGGCACTTTGTGTGTTTGGATATCCCTGGCAGGAACGGTTCTGGCCTTTCCTATTGCATTTATGCTTTGCTTGATTTGAACATGCGCTCGCAGGAAAGGTTCTCATCTCTTCAACCCACTGTTTAGAGCAATGCAGTATCTTACCAGCCTTAACATGTCATGATCTTAAGCTAAATTTGTCACCAAAATCTCTTAAACATTTGGTGAACCCCACTATGAAACATGAATACAGTTAACATTTGGATGATTTAGGGGTTCAGATGATTTTATTCAATCAGTCTCATTCAGTGGGTATTAAATAATAGTTTCCCTTTCTTTTACACTGATATGTGTATACACCATTATATCACACCATCATCCAGTAGGAACATCTCTAACTGGTGAACTGGGATATCCACCAGGGTTGCTTCCTTGTCCCTACTTTATTGAGGTTGTTTTCACTTTAATGATCTACAAGAACCTTTTCAAACATATGTCTGCATATCTCATTAATATGCTGAGCCGCATGTATTTATGGAGACGTGTCTCATCCTCGTTCAATGACAACATTCTCAACTCTGGCAAAATAGAGCTAAATTGTCCCACATTGATTGTGAATAAAGGCATTTGAAGGACGTTCATACAGAACTGTGCATAGCAATTGCCCATTTTGTTTTCTTCAGCTTCTTAATCTGTATTAAATGCCATCAGAGTTTCCATATTAAACCTTTTCTGGCTATCACCTTCTATTAAACAAAGAGTGAAATGTCTACTCTGGCCTAGGACTGTGCAAATAATATAATTCCCCAAATGAATTCAAATGGAAAATCCGTGCAAAAGCATTGGGGCAAATTCTCAGAAACTGCTGGTTATAGATGCAATGAGCAATATTGTCATTACAACCTGCAGGAACGATGCGTAGCCCCCCCAACCCCCTCCACCGTACACACAAGGGACCTGTGGGCAGAAGGAGGGACAGTCTGATAGTGCAGGTACTTTGCAGCCTAGACCCTTTGCATTGATGAGTTCCAGGAACACTTCTATAAACTAGATAAACAATCACCCACTGCACCTACCTGGGTAGGAAACTGGAGCAAACCTCCACCTAGGCTGAGGAAAGGTGAAGTTTTCCATTCATATTTCAGTGGTCAAAGTGCACTAATTCAATAGAAAGGTTAATTTTGTGCAATGGCAGTGTATCTACTGTGAGCACTGCATGGCAGGACGTGGTCTCACAATACCTCTGTTTGATATGCACATTCCCGTACACCGGGCCTGCACAAGGGAATGGTGCCACATGGGAAATACTTTCTAGAGTCAATCCCATTGGATGCACTGAGACACAAGACACACACCCTAATGTACGTTTTCTGTGGGCCAAACTTAATGCTAACTATTTGTACATGTAGTTTTCTATTTTGGGAATCAGCCCTTCCACACAATGGATCTGATCACGAGTTTTGCAGTCTTTTTTGCATAAAGACTGCCTCGCCGTAATACCATTACGGTTTGCGATAAGTATTCAGTAACTTTACAGGTCCGCACAATTACAAGTCATGCAGACGCAAAAATTATTCCCAATTTTGGAATTCCTTTGGAGATGTTTTATTACCACATGAGGTAATTACTGCATGCAGCCCTTCATGACTTCATTCTCTCACTCTCCTCGTCTGTCGGGCGTAGGCAGTGGTGTCAGGTACCTATTTTCTTACCACCTTAACATTGTACACACCCCCAATGGCAAATCCTCTCCTACCTCCTTTAAATGTACATTCTCAGTTATTGCTCGTCCTTACGCTACTCATTCCGCTTCTATCTATCGCCCTCATGGCCTCACTGGACCATTCTTTGATGAACTCAGGCAATTTCTTGATTCTCTCTACCTGTTTACCCCACACATCACCTCATCATTTTAGGTGACTTTAACCTTCTTTCTCCTAACACTCTGCCAAAAACTGATCTTCAATCTTTTCGGAATGAACATGTCATCCACTCTATTCATAACCTACCACCTCACTCAACTCTCTTCACCTCCTGTTCATCTCCAACTCTCTCTCATCAATAACGCTACCATCATGCCATCTCTTTCAGACCGGCCCATTGTATCCAGCCCCATTATCTTCCCCCCTTCTAACCTTTCCTCCTCACCTGCAACACCCATTTAAAAGAAAATGTAAACCCTTGACTATACTGCGCTTCCTCTCTAACGTTCCTCCTTCTCTGCAGATCTTTCCTCCACTGACACTGCTTTCACCACCTTCTAGTACTGACTTCTCTTCTCACTTCCCACTGCTAACTATCACCCCTAAATCCCATCGTCCTCAACTTTGGGTCTCTCCATTCATTTGCAGTCTCCGCACTGACATGTGATGGCTCCTGCATAGATGGAGCACTCACACTCTCATGAAGTACTGCAACTATACCTCTGCCCATGACTCTCTCAAGTCTTCTCTTTATAGCATTAAAGGGATTTCTACCTTTCTCTCACTGACACACATTCAAACCATCCTCGCAGACTTTAAGGCACCCCTAACTCACTCCTTACTCCTCCTAAACCCACAACTATTACCTCTACAATTTCAGCTCAGTTTATCAAACCTATCGCCATACTAGTGGACTCTGCCGTCGCTAATCTGTTCAACCTGTCCTTTGACTCTGACTGCTTTCCCCCTACCTTCATGTAACGCTCACCTGATTCCCGTAGAGGCGCCGGTCTTGACTGGGCGTATACCGTATCTTCAAAGGTGATGTGCAACACACGGCTGGCTCTTTGGGCTGGACCTCTGTGCACTGTATGTCTGACTTGAAGGGTAAGATGTCTGCAGATAGAAAATATGGAATTAAGGAACTGGGTTATTGAATGTCTCTCTCTTCTTCCCTTTCTCTTCTCCTGTAGAACCCCAAAGGTTAACGCTCTCACCTTAGGTAAGTGAACGCCGTGCTCTCCATCTGCCTCGGGGCAGGGTGCTGTAACCAGTTTCTTCACTGGATAAGGGGAGCAGGCCTCTTGACTTCAGAGGACTGCTGTCCGTCGTTTACTGCACGAACTGTAAGTTTCGAGTAACTCTAATGTCTTTAAAGTCTTTAGTAATGATGTTTCTTGTTTTGCAGGGTTCCGGCGATGGCGGATGACGGGCTGAAGTGAGTTGAAGATGGAGCCCGTGTGATGAATAGAAGCGCCTGGAAGCACGTAAGTAAGCGCTTGTTGCCTGCTTCACGATGCGCTCTAACTGTCTTTTTATTTTGCAGGTACAAGTTCGGAGCGGCTGCAGAGTGCCGGAATACCCACTGGGTTAGATGTGGAAAGGAGTAATGGCACGTGAGTATTAAAGTTCCCCAATGTCTTTAAACGCACCTTGTTTTGTCTTTCAGATGCGGGATGCAGCGCCGAAGGCCTCCGGAGCGTGCGAAGAGTTGGTAAGCTTTTGTCTTTCAGATGCCGGAATGCAGTGTGAAGACCTCCGGAGCGCACGAAGAGTAGGTAAGCCTTTGTCTTTCAGATGCCGGAATGCACCGCGAGGCGTTGGTGACAGCCGATGGACCAGGTAAGTGAAGAGCTGTCACTGAAGACCGTAATGCTAACCTGTTCTTTCTTGTCTTTATAGGTGTTGCTGAAGACTGGATTCAGGATGGTAAGCCTTTTTCCTTAGGCCCAGGATCAGATGCAGAAGACACGATGAGCGTTCTGCTGCAGAGGATGCAGAATAACGCAAAGCAAGAATTATCCATCGGGTGTGGTTTAAATAGCCTCCTGTAGTGCTTAGGTGTCTCCTTCCACAGCCACGCCTAGGTAAGAAAAGAGTTCCTGCTTTCCAGAAGAGTTCCAGTGTTCTGAATCTAGGGAGTGGCTCCTGCCCCACCCAACAGGAAAAGTAGTTCCAAACAGAAGAGGATCAGAGGCTCAACTGGCAGGCAAGTAAGCAGCATGGTCTGCTGCAGGTAAATCCACCCAAGCATTATGAGCCCGGCGCTTCCAGCGCTGGGACTGGGCATATTTATGAGCCTGGTGCCACTGGCGCCAGGACTGGGTCCAAAAGGTCCCAATTGGGACTGGTTGGCACTCGGAACCTGGGTTATGGATCTGCTTCCAAGGGAGTTGGGAAAACCCTGACCTTTTGGAAGCAGAGATCATGACAGTACCCCCCCTCAAGGCCCCTCCCAAACCGGGCTCCTCCGGGGGTTTTGGCTTGTCAGGAAATGTTCGGTGAAATCTTTTGATTAGGCGAGGAGCGTGGACATATTCAGCAGGTTCCCAGGATCTCTCTTGGGGGCCGTAGCCTTTCCAGTCAATTAGGAAAAATAGTTTAGATTTGGAGATCATGGAGTCCAGAATGCTTTTGACTTCAAACTCGAGTTCTCCATCAACTAGGATAGGTTTTGGAGATTTAGTTAGTCGGGTTTGAGGTTGCACGGGTTTTAATAGAGAGACGTGGAAGACAGGATGTATCTTCATGTGCGGGGGCAAGTCCAACTTGACCGCTACTGGGTTTACTATGGTAGTGATGGAATAGGGACCAAGGTATCTTGGGTTGAATGTGCGTGGCCCTTTTAGAGGTAGATATTTGGTGGATAACCAGACTTGATCCCCTATTTGATATTGAGGGGCTTCCTTCCGATGTTGATCTGCACCTTTCTTGTATTGTTCTTTAACCCTTTGAAGGTGAGAAACAGCTTCCTTAAAGGCTTGGGTGATTGTAGAATGCAGGTAGTCTACTGCTGGTGTTTCAAGATCTTGGAGGGGATCCAACTCCGAGGTTCAAGGGTGACTGCCGTACAAAAGAAAAAACAGGGTTTTCCCAGTTCCTGAATGGACAGAGTTATTGTAGGCATATTCGGCTATCCAAAGGATGTCTTTCCAAGTTTTTCAGTTTGTTGCAGCATGCAGCGTAAATACTGTTCCAGAGTTTGATTGGTCCTCTCGGTTTGTCCGTCGGTCTGAGGGTGGTGACTGGTCGATAGTCTCACATCAATTTGAGCCGACCGACAGCAACTTCGCCAAAAATGAGAAATAAATTGACTACCTCGATCCGAAATTAGAACCGAAGGAAAACCGTGCAGTCGGACGATGTTTTCGAGAAATTCTCGGGCCAGAGTTGCTGCTGTTAGCAAGCCTTTGAGCGGAATGAAATGCGCCATCTTGGAGAATAAGTCCACGATTACTAGAATCGTATTGTATCCGGAGCATGGAGGTAGATCGGTGATGAAGTCCATAGAAAGCGTATGCCAAGGGCGAGGTGGGATGTCAATAGGGCGTAAGAGGCCTGCTGGTCTTTCCTTTTGACTCTTGTTTTGGGCGCATACTCCACAGGACATTATAAAGTCTCTGATATCTTTTTTCCAAGACGGCCACCAGAAGTAGCGCTTGATCTTTTCTGAGGTCTTGGCCATACCGGGATGTCCTTCCATCAAAGAATCGTGATAACAAGCGATTACTTTTTTCTGTAAATCTGTGCTGGGTAGGTATAATCGTTCTTGGAAATACAATAAGTTGTCCTTTACTGCAAAGTCCTTTCCCTGCAGATGCCAATTCTGTATGTCTGCTGGAGTTACAAGTTGCCTGGCTTTATCCATAACTTCCTCTATGGATTCTGTGGCGATTACACCCAGAATTCTTTGTTCGGGAATGATTGGTACAGGTTTAGGGTTGATCAAGTGTTCTTCCACTCCCATCCGAGAAAGGGCATCAGCTTTACCGTTCTTTGTACCAGGTCGATAGGTAATTATGAAGTCAAACTCGGCAAAGAATAATGCCCAACGGAGTTGTCTAGAGGATTGGGCTTTTGCGGTTTTCAAATATTGCAGGTTTCGGTGATCCGTAATCACAGTAACGGTGTGTCGGGCCCCCAGCAGATAATGCCGCCAAGCCTTGAAGGCAGACTTGATAGCCAGAAGTTCCTTGTCAGTAATCGTGTAATTGATTTCAGGAGGCGAGAATTTGCGGGACCAAAATGCCACGGGATGCAACTGATTGGTTACCGGGTCCTTTTGTGATAGAACTGCCCCCATGGCAAGGCTTGAAGCATCAGTTTCCACGATGTAGGGGAGTTCGGGGCGAGGGTGTTTTAAGATTGGTGCAGAGATAAATTTAGTCTTCAAATCCTGGAAAGCTTGTTCCGCCTCGCTAGACCATTCAAAACGTTTGTTTTTCTTTAACAAGGCAGTGATGGGCTGGACTATTCGAGAGAATTCGGGGATAAACCTGTGGTAAAAGTTAGCGAAGCCTAACATGCTTTGCACACCTTTTACGGAGGATGGTGATGGCCATTTGAGAACTGCATCAACCTTCTTTGAATCCATACGCACTCCACCAGGTGATAATATGAATCCCAAGAATTCAACTTCAGTCACGTTGAAAACACATTTTTCCAACTTAGCGAAAAGTTTGTGTTGACGCAATCTTTCGAGGACCATTTTCACGTGTTTCCGATGTTCAGATTCCGATGAAGAATAAACGAGGATGTCGTCAATGTAAACAACAACACACACATCTATGAGCTCTCTGAGGACATCGTTCATAAAATATTGAAAGGCGGCCGGGGCATTGCAAAGTCCAAAGGGCATGACCTGATATTCAAATAGCCCATACTTGGTGCGGAAGGCCGTCTTCCATTCATCGCCCTCTTTTACTCGTACCAAGTGGTAAGCTCCTCTAAGATCCAGCTTTGTATATATGCATGCTTTTCTGACTTGGTCCAGGAGTTCAGGGATCAAAGGTAACGGATATCTATTCTTAACGGTGATCTGGTTCAGGGAGCGATAATCTATACAAGTTCTAAGGTCTCCTTCCTTTTTTGGAACGAAGATCAAAGCTGAAGAAGCCGGGGACTTGGAAGGACGAAAAAACCCATTTGCCAGGTATTGATCCAGGTATTGTCGAAGGTGAAGGTTCTCAGGCTCGGTGAGGGCATAAATTCTAATACAAGGAGGAGTAGATCCAGGTATCAGGTCTATCTGGCAGTCATAAGACCTATGAGGAGGTAGAGAGTTAGCCTGATCCTTCCGGAAAACATCTTGGTATTCTAGGTATTCGGGAGGTAACTGGGGAGTCTCTGAAGAAATTGCTGCCAGTGCAACACCAGGTGGAGGGTGACAAGTAGAGACACATTCTGGAAACTGGACCGTTCTTGCTCGCCAATCGATCAGAGGATTGTGTTTCTCTAACCAAGGTATTCCTAGAATAATCTGAAACTGAGGGGCCTTGATCACATCGAACACGATCTTCTCATGGTGTCCATCTTGACTTACTAGCGTCACCTCTTGAGTGGTATGCGTTACTGGCCCGGAGGCTATCTCCGTACCATCCACCGTAGTAATGATGTCCTTTACAGCCTTGGGACAAAGAGTTAGATTCATCCTCAAAACCATCTCATGATCCACATAATTGCCGATGGCACCGCTGTCGACGTAAGCTTCAATTGCATGTAATCGATCCGGATTATCAGGGCTAATGAGGACCATAGGTATCACGAAATGCGAGGTCACGGAACTGGTTTTCACGCTCGGCAAGAGGACCTCTATTCTTGTCGGGCGAGGTCGTTTCCCTGCTCAGAGTTTGTAACTTTGGTAACTGCAGCTCCTACTGCCTTCTTGGCAGGTTTCACCGGACAGTCTCGAAGAAAGTGCCCTGAGTTTCCGCAATAGAGGCATAATTGCAACTGTTTTCTCCTTTCCCGTTCCTTTTGTGTTAGAGGACCTTTCAGACCCGCTATTTGCATGGGTTCCCCGGAGTCTACTCCTTTGGAAGGAGTTGGCGGTTTGGAAAATACTCGAGCATCAAACTTGGAACGATCGGCCTTCCTGTTCTGCAGTCTGTGATCTATTTGAACGACTAAGTCTATATAGTCCGAACAATCTTGTGGGGGATTCACTACTTGGGCTAACACATCTTTGAGCTCTCCATGTAGACCTCTATAAAACAGCGTAATCCTTTTGTCCTCAGCCATTAAGTTTCCACTATCAGTCTGTTGAAAGACGCAATATAAGCCAAAAGGTCTTGATTACCTTGTCGCAACGAAAGAAGCTCATTGTCCAAGGCCTGCCCCTGTGAATGTCTTGCGAACAGTTTTTCCATACTGAGCTGAAAAGCTTGAAAATCATGGAGGACCGGATCATCTTGATTTACTAGAGGGATCGACCAGTCTGCCGCATTGCCACTAAGGTACGAAAGCACGAAAGCTACTTTAGCTTGATCAGTTGGAAAGGCTGCTGGCGGGCATAAGAAATGCAACCGGCACTGATTGATAAATACTGCAAACCTCTTTGGGTCACCAGAAAATCGTTCGGGCGGAGCCAGAGGTACATTCCCAGGTAGGTTGATCTGCACTGGATTCATAGAGGATGTAGAAGGAAGATTTCCCCCAGATGCGGGTAACGGGGTCTGTCCGGCTTGTGACTGTAGCAATTGTCTAGCGAGATCATCTGTTCGCTCCTTGGAAATAATCAGTTCCCTTCTTAGAGCGTTCGTTTCCTGACGGGCTGCATGCACTTCTGCCCTTAGTTCCCCAAGTAACTGGGCTAGCTGGTCGGTATCCGAGGTTTCCATAGCGCCTGGACGGGAGTTTTGTGGTAGGCTTTGCGTTCTGTAACGCTCACCTGATTCCCGTAGAGGCGCCGGTCTTGACTGGGCGTATACCGTATCTTCAAAGGTGATGTGCAACACACGGCTGGCTCTTTGGGCTGGACCTCTGTGCACTGTATGTCTGACTTGAAGGGTAAGATGTCTGCAGATAGAAAATATGGGATTAAGGAACTGGGTTATTGAATGTCTCTCTCTTCTTCCCTTTCTCTTCTCCTGTAGAACCCCAAAGGTTAACGCTCTCACCTTAGGTAAGTGAACGCCATGCTCTCCATCTGCCTCGGGGCAGGGTGCTGTAACCAGTTTCTTCACTGGATAAGGGGAGCAGGCCTCTTGACTTCAGAGGACTGCTGTCCGTCGTTTACTGCACGAACGGTAAGTTTCGAGTAACTCTAATGTCTTTAAAGTCTTTAGTAATGATGTTTCTTGTTTTGCAGGGTTCCGGCGATGGCGGATGACGGGCTGAAGTGAGTTGAAGATGGAGCCCGTGTGATGAATGCGCCTGGAAGCACGTAAGTAAGCGCTTGTTGCCTGCTTCACGATGCGCTCTAACTGTCTTTTTATTTTGCAGGTACAAGTTCGGAGCGGCTGCAGAGTGCCGGAATACCCACTGGGTTAGATGTGGAAAGGAGTAATGGCACGTGAGTATTAAAGTTCCCCAATGTCTTTAAACGCACCTTGTTTTGTCTTTCAGATGCAGGATGCAGCGCCGAAGGCCTCCGGAGCGTGCGAAGAGTTGGTAAGCTTTTGTCTTTCAGATGCCGGAATGCAGTGTGAAGACCTCCGGAGCGCACGAAGAGTAGGTAAGCCTTTGTCTTTCAGATGCCGGAATGCACCGCGAGGCGTTGGTGACAGCCGATGGACCAGGTAAGTGAAGAGCTGTCACTGAAGACCGTAATGCTAACCTGTTCTTTCTTGTCTTTATAGGTGTTGCTGAAGACTGGATTCAGGATGGTAAGCCTTTTTCCTTAGGCCCAGGATCAGATGCAGAAGACACGATGAGCGTTCTGCTGCAGAGGATGCAGAATAACGCAAAGCAAGATTCATCCATCGGGTGTGGTTTAAATAGCCTCCTGTAGTGCTTAGGTGTCTCCTTCAACAGCCACGCCTAGGTAAGAAAAGAGTTCCTGCTTTCCAGAAGAGTTCCAGTGTTCTGAATCTAGGGAGTGGCTCCTGCCCCACCCAACAGGAAAAGTAGTTCCAAACAGAAGAGGATCAGAGGCTCAACTGGCAGGCAAGTAAGCAGCATGGTCTGCTGCAGGTAAGTCCACCCAAGCATTATGAGCCCGGCGCTTCCAGCGCTGGGACTGGGCATATTTATGAGCCTGGTGCCACTGGCGCCAGGACTGGGTCCAAAAGGTCCCAATTGGGACTGGTTGGCACTCGGAACCTGGGTTATGGATCTGCTTCCAAGGGAGTTGGGAAAACCCTGACCTTTTGGAAGCAGAGATCATGACACTTCAAAATGGCCATGGTCATCCCTCTTCGGAAAAAGCGAGGTGCTGATCCAAATCTCCAGACAAACATTCAACCTGTGTTACTTCTTCCTCACTACCCGAAGGTGTTGGGAAGAGTTGTATTCAACCGCTTTACTAATTCTCTTGCATGACCCCCTCCTGCCACTCCACTGAAACTGCTCTCATCAATATCTCCAACTTTATTGCATTTGCTAAACATTCCATTCCAACCTATCCTATATCTTAATCCTACCTTGACTAATCTGCTGCCCTTGATACAGTTGATCACTGTGGTCTCCTCAACGCTCTCTTTCTCTGTTTGGGATTCATGATCAAGCACTTGCCTAGATCGAGTCATACCTGGCACGCTGTCAATTCTCTGTTTCCTGGAACAAAAACACCTCTCAACTGATTTCTCTTACTGTTGGTATTGCAAAAAGACTATTGCCCTCATTAAAAGTTTGCCGGTCCAGGAACAATGGTGCCGGTACGCTTACCAGCACTGTTGTTTCCGGACCGGCAAACTACGAGTCTGTGGGCAGGTTGCCTTTCTGCCTGCAAGGTCTGCCCTGGTGGGCAGAACGACACCCGCCCGCAGACTTTCATGGAAGCACCTGCACCGTTATTAATGGTGCCGGTGCCTCCATGCTCCCCACTCCCATGGAGTCCTTTAGGACTCCATGGGAATGGGGATCAACATTTTACCGGCGCTGGATTTGCGGGACCACTGGGGTTGTAATGCCCCAGTGTTTCCGGCAAGTCAGACACCGGTAAATCATTGCAAGTCCGGCAGCAACCTGCCGTTTTTACCGTCAAGGTTACCACCTGACTTATAATGAGGCCCAATGCCCCCCACACCTCTGTTCACACCATACATTGCTGCTCTTGGGGCACTTATCTCATTTGGGTTCTTGTACCAACACTTTACAGGCGATACTCAAATCTTCTTCACCTTTCCTGAAATCTCCACTGACCTATCTACCAAAATCTCTGACTGTTTATCTGCTATTAAATACTGGATGGCCTCACACTCTCTTATGATGAACTCATCCAAAACAGAGGTGCATTTCTTTCCTGCCAAATTCTCTCTCTCTTTCCTTCCCGTGCCGAGCAAGTTTCCACCCAACACTCTTCCCTACTCCTCTTCAGCTTGAAACCTCGTGTCATCTACTACCCTTCACACACATTCTGTGGCTTCATCCCAGCGGTTCACATCAACTTCCTAAATATCAGGCAAAACAGGTACCTCCTTCCCTTCAAAACCTCCAAACATCTCCTAACCTCTCTTGCCTTCTATACAAGGGCCTACTGTACCAGTATCCTCTTTGGTCTTCCAAACTATGCATTCTGTTCCCTTGTTAAGACTATTAATGCCACAAGGACTCTCATTGAACTTCCTTGCTCCCTCCTACTTCCTTCTATCGCAGCATGCTAGCTGGCTAACTATGCAAAACTGGGCCAAAATGCTCCTACGGGTGTATAAATCCATGCATGGAAAGGCACCACCAAATCTAGTCTCTTCTATCAACCCCTACAAACACTCTCAAAGCCTTCACTTTGCCTCCTCTACCACCCTTGCGGCACCTCATCGACCCTGTGCTTCCACTATTTCATTATTCTTGCTCACCCTCCCCTCTGCAATGCAAAACATGATCCACATTGAGGTATTCTAAAGCAATTTGAAAGCCCACGTTTTAGTTTTTGAGCTACCTTCACATCTAAGTAGCTTATTCCCTATCTTTTGCCCACCACAGTAACACTTAATAGTTTTAGGTCACAGTTCATGCTTAGCTGGCTAGACTGGCTACCTGCTGACGCTTACTTGTCCTAGGTTTGTCCATCGTTTTGTTCCTCTTCTCAAACCCAGTCATCGTGCCACTCAAACTCTCCACATTATAAGAGGCTCACTGCATCCTGTTCATCTGCGACATTAACTTTTGTACACTCCTTTTTGACCAAAATAAGTTGTTTCCCTTCATGTATGTATGCAATTAAATAAATCGCTTTATCCCCCGTGCACTTGTCTATCCAGCCGCCTGCTGCGGCTGCACCTCCTTTTGGATAGTCATAGACTTTGCATCCTTGTAGTGGTAAGCATTCCTCACTGCCTTGCAACCCCTACTGCCAAAATACTGTATTTGGGTGACCCCACACTGTCTAGTTCTGTCAACTACAATAGCTTTTGGCTCTCTCTCTTGCAACCCCTTCAGATGGCTCTGTATTGTTCCATTTTTCCAGCACTTCCTATATGTCCTAGGTGCATGGGCACAAACTAGATTTGGTTGGCACTATGTGATCCTCCTCGCTCTGTGGTGATTTGTTTCCCTTTTGCTATATGTGTCTCACAACACTTGGGTAATTTTCTTGCACTCATGTTACTGTTCACTAGACTGAGACTTTGCTGTGTTCATGACCTGTAGGGTCCAACATTGGCATTTGGTCCTGAAGAAGGCAGTCTGAACCATTCATTCTGCCGAAACGCCATCATTCTTTTCACGCCTCGAACGTGCCTTACGTTTTTGTAATTTCTATTTCTTTGGAGTAGAACCTAGACATTTCAATTTATTTCTCATGTCTATGTATGAATTTATATTTAGTTATGCATATTGTGACCTACTTTAGATGTTGGCAGATTGCCATGTGATTGATTTGATTAGACAACCAATATACATACGTCCTTCTATTGTTTTTTTTCTATTCTGTGTGGGGCAACCAGACGTGGACTACCTGCTCACTGTGCTCAGAGAGGCACAGCTCCACCTCACTTGTGAGGCCCAACAAGGCTTAAACACGTGTATGGGGTTGTTGTTGGTACTCTTGTTCAGAAGGGAATTGCTATAGCATTTCGGTACTGGACTGCCCATGTGGACGGGTCAAAGACTGATATGCAAATGGATATTTCCCATCTGTGAAAGGTACAGTGAGCAAAAAGCAGATGGCTGCAAACTCTCAAAGTGGTTACAAACCACTAAACAGGTTATCATGCCGTGTACTTTTGAGAGAGGGGTGCCTGCTACCAGTTCTGTGTTTGTTTAATTAATCTATGAAATTAATAATTCAATCCTTTATTGTTTTTTTCTATTCTGTTTTTTTTAACTTAACTTATGAAATGAATCATTCAAAGTTTTATTAGTTTGTATTACTTACAAATCATGTCTGTTTATATAAACCCAACACTTGAACACTTTAAACTATGTGATTTATGGACAGTTTGCATTGTATTTTGTAAGTCATTGGTGATTTATTCAGTTAAAGCAAGTCTGTATGTGAACAACCCTCACCCTTTCTGTGTATATATTAAATAAATAGAAAACAGTTTAAAAAAGTTTAAAAGAATACCGTGTTTGAAACTAGTAGTTTGGCCGACTTGCCGATTGTCCAGTATTCCAAAATACTGGCTCTTTTACCATTCCCGCTAAACTTGTAATCAGTCCCAATGTATTTGCTTTCCTCCGCGTTGGGTGACACACGCAGAGAAAACTTTAATGAACTGGTACAATGGCAGTGCACAGATTTTCATTCCATTTGTATCTGATGTAGGAATTGTTTGGTTTTGGCTGGCCATCTTCTTATTAAAAGTGTACTCTCTTATTTCCAAATGAAGAAGAACACAGATCATTTAGAAATATCATTTTGCTTTTGCACCTCAAACAGCAAAGACTGTTTTGAGTACTAAAAGCAGTGAAAAGCAATTACTGGTTCAAATACAGAACTAGCAGAAAAGTGATCAAAGAACATCAGTCATAGTCCATATTCCCTTTACCCAGCCCAATAGAGCCAACTTCCTGGACATTACTCGATAACATTAGTTTTGGCTAAATTGACAAAACCAAAAAATGACGAGGCAGATACTATTGTCATTTTATCTAATGTAAACTCTCACAAGAGCTTTATTTGCCTCGTTATCTAAATAGACAATATTAAAACGTTTTAGTTGTGGCTGTAGTGGTGCTTCAGTGCCATTAGAAAGAACTCATGTTGGTGAGACACAAAGGGGCTGCTCTCTGAAAAACAAATGGACATTATTTTTCTTTGAATTCTCTTTGGTGCACATAGTGTCCTTAAATGTCCCAACATTAGTATACGATATGCAGCAAATGAATGTTATGCATGTTAAGGCAGCATCTACCAAGTCTAGTTGGCACGTCTTCGTCATAGACCAGTGGTCTTCAAACTGTGGGGTTAGGGGGGCTGAAGTAGGTTCGGGGGGGCCTAAACTCTTCGAAAAGGGAGTACAGTGTCTGCTTTCAACAGAACATATAAGCATATATGCCTCTAGGGGTGCCCAGAAACAATATTTCTACTCGGGGGTGGGGGGGGGGGGCAGGGGGGCTCAGCACAAAAAGTTTGAATACCACTGTCATGGACTGTGATTCACACCAACGTGAGACCCATTTTAAGCGTAATCTCTGTGTCTGATCTGAATGTGAAATACACTGAAGAAGGACTGCAAGTAACAGCTGTGGTTCATAAGGAGAGGACGACTGGGCATTTTATTAGAGAAGGGTTGACAATGCAGATTAAATATGCTTAAGCGTTACATGTAAATGAAGCATGCTGTGCATATAGCACAATGAACACCAGTCATTACATTGCATATATTAACATTTAGTAAAATGCCAACCATGTAAAAAGATGGTTAAATAAATAATTATAAGCCCCGTGCAAGGCCCGTGTAAGTCCCACTTTGCCGCTATACTCTTGTTGTTGCTGCTGCACTCGGATTTGCTCCATGGCTGTTTTTGTGTTATACACATTGAAAAAGGAACTTCAAGCCCCAGAAGGCTCTGCTGCTTTCACTTTGTGGGCATGTGTATAAAATTGTGCTCGCGCACGCACCGCACGGCGGACACGTGGAAGCCCTGTGCAAGTCCCGCTTTGCCGCTATACTCTTGCTGTTGCACTCGGATTTACTCCACAGCTGTTTTCGTGTAATACACATTGAAAAAGGAACTTCAAGCCCCAGAAGGTGAACATTGTTACAAGGAAGAATTAATATACTGACTTTATAATTATACACGGACTTATATTATATTCTCCTTTATTTTTACTAGGCTCTGCTGCTTTCACTTTGTGGGCGTGTGTATACAATTGTGCTCGCGCGCTCACCACGCGCGCGCACCAGTGCAAGCCCCATGCAAGTCCTGCTTTGCCGCTCAGCCGCGAGGAAGCGGGGTGGCGGCCGGACGTTTGCAATCATTTTTTAAAATTTTGTTCAGTTCATCATTTTAGAATTTAACAAGTATTTGGTGTTGTTACATTTGTATTACAGGTACGTGTTGAATATTTTTTTTTTACTTTTTTAATTTTTTAATTTTTCATTCCTTTGTATGGTTTCATCTTGTACCATGTCTAAATCCATCATGTCCTTAAAATCAGGAATGCCAAAAATTGGTGCAGGTGCATATGACATCTCGCCTTTGGAATCTCGTAAGGTCTTTTTTGCAAAGAGACTTAAAGAAAATCAAGAGAAAAAAAAGGTCAATTTCCCTGAATGTTGATATTGGGTCTTTTTGTCAAAATAATGGTGCCAAGAATCAAAAAGTACCTTCCATTGAATCAATCACTGTTCCAAAGTTAAAATCATTGTGCTCTTTGTCTGTTGATGCACCCCTTAAGGAAATATCATTTCAGGGCGAGGCCCATGAGCTGAATGAAAACTCTACAAACGTGCCTAGTAAGGAAATAGCTGATGCCTCTATTGCCCTCGCGTGTAAATCAGGCGAGATATGTGTTACTCAAATTCCTGAAGTGGGTGCTGATCTGCCACAAATCTCAAATGGATTAGCCCCGCAAAATCATCTCTTATGCTCGGTGCAGGCACAGCATTTGTTAAGAAAGGAATATGAGAAACTCACATCAGTTGGTGAAATTGATGCAGATGCAATCGAATGTATGAACTCCTCAAGTCCTCTTGAACCTCCTACTCCCGATGTGCAATATATTTGCTCTAATACTAGTGACTTGATACGACTCAATGATAAATCTCATAGATCGAGTCTACCTATTGATGTGTCTAATCCAGTCCCACGAGACAATCAGGAGGTGAAGGATACCCAAGGATTGTATAAATCACCAGTTATGTTTGATAAATCACCATCTACTGTGTCAAACCGGTCCCTTTCCTTTGTAGCACCAACCCCCAGACGTTCTCAATTTCATGAACCTATAGGCAACCATCCATACTTCATTCGAGATCCACAGGATATGCACAATGATAACAGATTTTCTTTTCCCGAAGCACGAGCCCTTAATAACACCTTAACTGCCATGAATACGGCTCTACTCTCTCTGGCAAAACTGTATGAAACGTTAGATGAGAAAATAAAAAAACAATCTGACCGTATGCAGCAATCTTATGAACATATCCTTCGCGAGATCGGATTAAAGGAGCAATCTGTTCCCAACCGTCCATCTATCTGTTCTACTCAGAGCACCCAAACGAACATTGTAGACATGGTTATCTCAATTTCTTCTGTTCCAAATGAGCCTGCACCAGCTGCCACTTATCCTGATATTGTTGTTATCGATGGTCCTCAAAAAGCTTCACAGCTAATTTTGAAAGACGGCCCATCAACAGCAATTAGGCTTCCCGAACAAAAATTGGCTACTACTTTGGCACCTATGTTCTTCAGCTCCAAAAGTGCTTCTTCAATTACTACAAATTGTAATCAAACATCTAAGTTAGTGCAGATCACCAGTGAGTTGCCTACTAAAATTAAACAGAAGAAGGCTTCTAGATTACTCACGGCAGCGAAAAAAAAGACATTTGCACTTGAAACAAGATATTCAGTTGCAAATGAAGGAGTCCCTCGTATATAAACCAATGGATGACGTACTGGCGGCCTCGCCCTCAACATCCTTTTTTGAAGTTCCAAACTTTACCCTTAATCCAAATCCAACAGCTACCGTATCAACAATCCAAATGATGCAAAAGTCACAAGTAAAAGTGTTAACGGTATTCAACCGCCATCAGTTACCATAGATACCACTCCAAGGCAAGGGGCTGGTGTGTCTTCTGATAGTTACCACTCACAAGATGCAACAGTTTTAAACACTGAGTGTACTTTGCAAGAGCTACGTAATGAGATACGAGCTTCTTTTGCAAATTACAATCGGGAAAATGACCAATGATGCCAGTCAGTTGCCACAAAATACCTACCCAAATGTGAAACCTCTTGTGAAAGGACCGGTGTTCCTAGGTCGTGACCATGAATATCGGGTGAACATGAGTTCTCATAAATCATTAGAGGGTAGAACAACTATAGTGTCTAATGATGAGCCCAGATTATCTCCTCCTATTAGCAAGAACCAACCACAATTTAAAAAGCATCATTGCTTATTGATTAAATGTCGAGGACATCCTTTTGCCAAGTAAGATCTGAACCGTGCGAGTGTGTTAAACATTTGTATGGAAATAACGGCTTTAGAGGATCTCACGTCAGCTGACATTGATCTTGTTGAATATACAAATCTTCCTGATCTTTCTGAGGACCGTCTATATATTCGGTCGGGCGTGATACTTAATACTTTAGGGTTAGCCCGGATAGCCTTTTACAACCTAGGCTTTATTCTAAGTCAAGATGTGTATATAAAAGAGCAAATGACAGACAAACCAATTGTACCCAATCGCGAATCTATGGGGATAAAACCATTGTTCAAATGAACTCTGAATCAAATTCCTATGAGGTGTGGGTGAATCGAAGCCATGGTGGAACATCGTAACAATCCCAGATGAATGATTTTGTCAGCCTTGTCTCCTGGAATACCAGGGGTTTCAGACATCTTATTAACAACAACAGTATGGATCTCTTACAATATGACACCATTGTTCTCCAGGAGACTTGGCTGCGAACTCCCCCCATCTGGGACCTATACGAAATGTATCTGGTACCTGCTATTGCCACTCTTATGGGTAGACCGATGGTAGGTCTCATGACGGCTTTCCGTAAAGATTAAAATGTTGCAGTTATTTGGCACAGATCTCCGTCGCCTTGCTTCCAAATTACGAAAATTCAACGACGCTTAATTCACTGTGCCATTGTAAATATCTATTGGGGTAGGAAACATCTGACCTCGGATGAATTCTTTGACCAATTTAACAACATCCTGGATCAACTTTCTCTTGATGAATCCATTATGGACATCCTTGTCATGGGTGATTTGAACATGCATTTATTATCTGAATCTACATCTACATCATATTGGACAACTGATGGACATCGCTGGATTATGTTAATGAAGAATAGAAATTTTGTGATGTTGAATGGTACAGTGCCGGGTGATGTTCCCCACAGGGCTACATGGCATAATGATGGCTGTCACTCTACACTGCATTACATTTATGTTAATAACCAGTTCTTTTCTAAAATTATCTCTCTTAACATAAAATCCACAATAATGAGCGATCATAGCCAATTAAGTTTGATTTGTAACTGGCCTACAATGCCATCCAAGACCTACAATCCAAACTTAACGAACCTCTTAGTTAATAACACGGGGAACCGTATAAAATGGACTAAAGACAAGTTAATTCGTTATAAGCAAAACTTGAATTATGCTTATGGTAATTCCATTGTTTCTGACAGCCCTTGTTATATCCATGCCATGCAATTATTTTCTTCCAAAAGTTCAAATGCTCAAGGGTTTCACCCCAATCATACTCACACTTTTGACATTGAGGTCAAACATAAAAAGAAGGATTTAAGAAAACAGGTAAAAATGCTGCTAAGGGCGCCCAAAAAATGTCTAACTTCAAAGCTTGAGCAGATAAACTACTAAATAAAATGTACAAAAGATGGCTTCTGGGCTGTCGTGCCCTCCAATATCAGCGTGATGGCAAAGCTATGTTAAAACAGATCATCATGAAATCATCAGGGGGCATCTGGGCTCTCTTGAACACAGCAGGTCACTGACATCAGGCTACAGTCCAGATGAACTCCATTCCGGCTAATGAGTGGGAATTCCACTTTAATATTTATCGTACTCCCTTGCCTGACACCTGCCTAGAGTGGGACAAAATTGACCTCGATCATACGGTACAATTTGACCGAGAGGATATCTTACATTATATATCTAAGTTGAGTACCTCTAGAGCCTCAGGTCCGGATGGCCTTCATAACTTACTAATTAAACAGAACAAGGTTATATGGGCTGATATTCTATACCTTATTTTCAAGGAGATCATGAGAATTGGGCACATACCCCCCTCGTGGCAAACATCTGTGATACTCCCCATATTTAAAAAAGGTGATCGCTCAAATCCGACATCTTATAGACCAATTGCTCTCTTAGATTGCCCAGGGAAAATTTTTGCCTGAATGATCTTGAGGGAATTTAACAACTGGCTAAATAAATTGAATCATAGGGACCCCTTTCAAACAGGTTTTATTCCGGGGCTAGGCACGGCAATTAACCTAACGATACTGAATGCTTTAATTATGCAGGGGAAACGAAATAGACAACCAATATATGCGGCTTTTGTTGATTTTAGGTCAGCTTTTGACTTGGTCCCAAGAGAATTACTTTTCAAGAAGTTATTGGACCTGGACTGTCCGTGGTCCATCCTAAAATGGATTGTAGAATGTTGAAAGGTCAGATTAATTTCTTGACCAAAACAACATAAAAAAAATAAAAACAAAAAATAATTACAAATGATTGAGGTACTGAATAAAAATAATATTGTTGCTCCTTCTATTAAAAAGATCTACGTTTTAGCAGTTACCATTGAAATGACAGCAATGATCGACATTCAAAGATAGCCACCTCTTTCACTCTGGCTCTGGGAGCTGTGGAATATGTTTCAAGTAAATGCAACACAGTTTGCTGCACAAAAAGTATTGTGCATTACTGTTCACCTCTATAATGTACCTTTCCTGAAGAAACATGTGCAAGCCAAGCCAGTGTTCCCTTTGTGTAGCCGTTTTACACCTATGACACAAAACCTGTGCTGTCAAATGCACTGTGCCATCTTTGTAAATTACAATCTTTTTTAAATGGTTCTTCAAGAAAATGTTTGAATTAAATGTGTTATTTGTGTGCAACCACATTACTTAATCATTCATAAACTGTATGTAAATGTACAAGTAAGACATAATGTACATGTAGATATGTACTAACCATTGCATATACCGGGTTAACTTACATTATGAATTGCTGAACTAAGAGAGACATACACCATTAACCTGTGTTCTTTGTTGCATATCACTTTAAATGGACAAATGTAGGTTAATGCAGCTGGGCCTGCATTCTTTGAAATTGTACAGACCTAGCAAGGTGCTGGTTCGTGGATGCAGCAACAGAGGTTCAATTATTTTGAAGAAATGTCAAAGGCAGAATCACAGAATGTGTTGGTTTGAGTGTGTTTGAACGTGGTTGACAACGTTCCATTTGGTTGGATGCAGTAGAATTGCAGGAGACCAGTGGCTTGTCTTCATCAATTGCTGTGGAGCCAATCCAGGGTAGGAAGAAGATTTCCAGAGAAGGTCAAAATGGTAGAACTCTTCCTCAAGATTGCTGAGCTCCTGCTGACTACATTAACTCTGCCCCCTTCCCTTGTCCACATCATCAAAGGCCCTTAGGTATACAACTCCCTGGTGTGAGGCTAGTCTCTTTGTGTAGGGAGTGCCCTTTCATTCATCTTTCCCAGGACAGCTCCTGCTGAGGGGCTGTCCTACTGACCCTACAAAGGACCAAAAGAGAGGCACAGTCTTTCCGTCTCTTGTGCTGCTGGCTGGCATTGACAGGATTTTTTTATAAGAATGCATACAAGACTGACACAGCTTGCCTGGACTCACATTGTTGACACATAAATGATACTGATCCAACATGGCTTTAATAAGTATGTGAATTAATAGCCACCATATCCCAAATGCAGATATGGCTTATGTTTGAAGCTTAAACTGCCACCAGGATATTCATTTCTCAAGTGGTTTTGGTTGGAACATGGGGGCAGATTTTAAATGCTGCCTCTGCACTGCAATTACTGGCTGTCACAGCAGCTGTCAAAGGCGCACCTGTGACATTTGAACCTGCTCTGCCCCCCCTGATGAACAGGCGCTGCAGATCGGGAGACTGATGCAGCAGGGTACATGCCTATCAATGCTTTTCACATTGAGCTTAATGAAAAGCAGGTCTCGTTAGTAGACCTCCCTTTCTGAGGTGGAATTGCCCATATAATTTCATTAATTTCATAAAAATCAAAAACACCAGGGATTCGACACCCTTGCCAGATAGCAATTCCTCACAGATGCTCACTCAAAGTGTCAGCACAGGATCTTCTTGAAAGGTTATTTGGGGAATCTTGGATTTTAAAGACCACTACTGAATCATATAATTGTCCTAAGGCTAAACTGAGGTGCCGTATTCCCATTAATCCCCGAACTTAAACACTGTCAGTGCTCACCTACAAGATCACACAAAAAAGCCCAACCCATATTTCATTGGACTATTAGAAGGTATATTTGAATGGGAAAATTGACCGAAACAGTGGACAATCTGTTGCCTCATTCTCTTCCTCCATCTGGACCGCTCCTATCAACATTTGTTTGCCTCTGTTCTTCCAGCACATCCCACCCACCCTCTATACTCTGATACTGCAACTCTCATGTGCCTAGTGCTTGATGCTGCCTCTATGTTTTTAATGTGTTAGATTACAATAGCTGCATCTGGCTGGACATGATAAACGCCCAATACCTTCCTTAACCTATGTTCTCTGCTGTGCCAGATGTAATTATTCATTTTGTCATCCTTATGAAATTCAGGACTAATAGCTGGTGCTCGAAGAGTTGAAGAGGACAAAGACATTCAAATACTGCTAATAAATACATGGGTTTCCATCACAAGTTCAATAGTATTAATAATTTCAATGACGCCAAATTGAATTACCGCTAATGCCAGCGGCAACAGTGGTGCTGCCAACTAATTATGAGATGACAGTTATTCCCCGTTCTGAAGTCCCGCTGGCCTGGAGGCATTAGTGCTGATGGTAATACCACCAGCATAAGTATTACAATAGTTTTGTTGGGCATACTGCAATACATATGCAGGGGGTTTTACCTCTTATGGATTTACAAACCCATAATCAGGTGAGCGACAAAACAGACACTAATAATGTTGACATCTGTTATTTCAGTAACCGCCAGACTTATGAGGCACGGAATTTCTTTGGATTAGTTGGATATGTAATATTCAATGTTGTACATTCTATCTGTAGGGATATAACTAGATAATATTCACTTTTATAATTACTATATTCTTTATTTAGAAGTTATGTGTATGCATTATTTTTTAACTATTCCATTCATGATGGAAGCAGTATGTACACTGGCATTACAATTGAGACATGTAAATCAATGCATATTCATTTTTAACAATATCACTAGATTTCTTGTTGACAATGATAGGAATACGATAATCTCCAATTTACTTACATCCACGTGCATCCAAATCTTGTATTTCTTGCAAATATCAGCAATTGCTATAAGTGGATCGAAAGCGCCATAAACCGTTGTCCCCGCCGTGGCACTTACGAAGAATGGAACGAAGCCCTGCAAACATGAGAATAAGAAACATTGTAAAATAACTGGATTTACTTTAAAGTTATGAGTTTGATGGTAAATCACAGTTCCAGGACAGGATACACCAACATAGCAGAGGTAGTGTGTTGGCTAAATGCATAGTGATGATTTAATCCTTCAAATATTACACATTATATTAAAGTTGTGAAAAGTATTCAGAATCAGTTAAGCAATTGTTTTTGAAATCTCAGTAGCTTCCTATATATTTGCACTTTGAGGAAATCCCCTGCTTGTGTCTGGGAATCATGGACGAGGAGGTAATGGGGGTTGTGCGCTGCCTCCCACCTAGTGATGCTGGGCCTGGAGGAGGTACATGGAGGATCCCCTGATCACCCAACTTTGCCCTACACCTAAGGCAGATGACTATCACTGGTAATTCACTTCCCATGTTCTTGCCCCATTATCCACTCCCATCATGTCATGGGTAATCTGCTGTCCTGGTAATCCTGTGGGTTATGGTTGCCTGCATGGCCACTGAAATGATGGGGTGCTTGAGAAAGCCTTACTAATGCGGATGCCACTTGCAGTAGGTTGCCAGATGAACTGCAAATGTGCTAGCCCAAAGGCTGTCGGTGAGCAAAGAGGTGTAAAACGAGGTTTGATTGGAAGTGGGTGGAAAGTGCATGAGAAATGCAAAATAGCAGACACGCCTAAAGGAGGATTGGTCTATGTTCCCGCCCAGTCCTGCATTACCAAATTATATACAGGTGTAGCAGTCTGGATCCACAGCACACTAATCCATATGCCAAACTCATTATCACCCACAAGTGCAAAAGAGGTTGTTGGAGGCAGAGAAAGAGAGTTGGAGGAAGGAGGTAGGGAAGAGAGGTAAAAAGGTGGAAAGAGGCAGGAGGACATACAATGGAGGAAATTGGAGCAAGAGAGAAAGCAGAGACTAGAGAAGATATCAAAGAGAAAGCAAGAGAGAGAAGAAATAGAAAATATTAAGGAGAAGAAAAAAAGTGATGTTTGGAGGAGGTATTCTGGCAAAGGTTGGAGCAAACCCCAAGGATGAAGTAAGGAGACTCAAAGAGGAGGTGGGTCCGGCTGGATTGGGTGTTATCGGCCCATGGCCCGAGTAAAAGGCCCAAAAGAAGTCCCTGTGCTGATAACACCCGATCCAGCATGCCGGAGATGGTTTTAACGCTATTAGCACACAGGATTACCAATCTGATAATCCGGGGTGCTGAGAGCATTGTATTTTTATTTAATGAAAGGGACACCTCGCCTTCAGTAAGATGGCTGCCATGGATCTGGAAGGAGGGCTCCATGCAGAGCCCCTCTTCCATTTCCATGATGGCCACAATGGACCACGAGTGGGATCAGCAGCAGAAGCAGCTGCAGTGGCATCTGCCACCGATGCAATCAGGTAAGAGGGGAGTAGGGGAGAAAAAAAGGGAAGGGACAGTGGGGGGAAGATGGCAGGCAGGGGAAGCAGTAATCTGGCAGCTTGGAATGTGGGCTTGCATCAGGAGATTCAGCCGCGTTCTTTGACTCCTGATTGGCTGCATCCCCTGTGCCGGGTGCTAATGAAAGTTATAACACTGGAGATCTTCAAGGGACTTGTGTGTGGCCTAGTGATTAAGAGTTAGCCCTTACAGTTCCACAAATTTGGTTGGAGTCCCGAGCAGTAAAAACTAGTCCCTAGTGCTACATCAATGTCTTTCTTTTTTCTAACTTTATGCCTGAGGACCCTTAACGCTGGAGTATACCAGGAATTTTAATTTTTTAAGTGCTCTCCTATTGTTCAAGGATGCACCATTATCAGCACTAGTTTGGAAAGCGATTAAGCACTGCTTTAAAAACGTGTCTCATGAGATGCTAGCTGCTGCTTGAGGAAGGACTAACAAACGATCATCCATGGGGTGCTTAAGAACTCTGGCTTAGACCACTTGGTTACAATAGGTGGGTATTTCCTAAGTAATATGAGGCTTTGAGAAACGTTTGGTGCAGAGTCTAATGAAATGATCGTCCAAGAGACCGGATACTACTGTGGCTTTGAAGCCTCCAACTGCCTAGTGATAATGAGGTCCAGCCTGTTCCCATATGCAATTAAACTGTCATTCAGACAATTTGATGAAAGGAGGATTTTTAGAACAATCCTGCCACACATTAAAATCACCTAACACAAGTAGGCTATTAATGCAGTTGATGCCAGAACAATGTCTAGACCTGCCAGAAACGGACTATTTGGGCCAGGCATTCAGTAGCAAAACACTATTGTTTATAGCAAATAATGCTGAGAGATTTAAACTGGAAAAGCAGCTTTGAGCCGTCTCACCCCACTGAAGTGTTTTGAAATCAGTAACAATAAGATGTGACCTAAGTAGTCTATACCTCCCCCTTCTTCTTGATTCTCTCTGTTAACGCATTTGACAACACATCCTGCTGGGACAAGCAGATGCAGGCATGGTTGGGAACAGGCCGACAGCCGTGTGGCTGTAGTAACCAGGATGTCTACATTCTGCTCAAGAATCTCATCATGAGTCATAGTGACTTTATTGTTGATTGATCTGACATTACTTACAGCAAAGATCATCTCAACTCGACTATTGTCTGACAGGTGCCCAGCCTTATTAATGTGGCATAACTTAGTATTTCTTTCATAATGGTATTTATAAGGTGGTTTACGCCAAAGCACTGTACAAGAATTATATCCACAGAGTAAGACATATGCGTGGAAGTAAACAGAGTTTATAGTCATCCCTTGTGTAACGTTCGAAGTGTTACTTAGCTGGCTGCATTAGCAAGTGCTGTAAATTGTTCCCTGCAGTAGGCATACAGTGATGCAGACACATTGGGCCTCATTCCGACCCAGGCGGTAAGGGGTTTACGGCAGCGTAAACAGCTCCGACCCTTACCGCCTGATTCCGAGGTCCCTTAGCGCCATGGAGGATTTAACACCTGCTTTTAGCAGGTGTTAAAATCCATGGCGCTAAGGGACCTTGTTGTTAATTACGCCACCGTAATTTACGGTGGCGTAATTAACGCCTTCCCCACTCCCATTATGCCCTATGGGGCAAAAATGGGAATGGGGAAGGGTAAATGGGGATTGGGGACTTACCGCCCGCCAACCTCGGAATGGGGCGGTAAGTCCGCCAACCACCATGGCGTAAACATAGTTTACGCCATGGTGGTAAAGGTACGACCCAGGCGGTAACTTACCGCCTGGGTCGGAATGAGGCCCATTGTGGAGCTATGTATTACACGTAAATAGTGGCTACATAACAGTCCAGCAGTACATGCAGCTTACTTAAAACAGTTGACCCAAAACAGCGTGAATGGACAGTGCAGCACCCCCACTGTCTAACCACTGTTGCCCCAGTGTAATGATGCAAGCTGTTGCAACTTCTATGGTTATTGGGAGTTATACTCCCGAAACTGAATGAGGCCCACGTGCCTGAGGCCCCGGAAGAAAGAGAAAGTATGTGCCCAAGACACAAAATTACGTGCATTGTGCCTACACAGCCGTTGTGTATGACAGGACTGTAGTCCCATACGGCACACTTGCCACTTCATAGTGTTCGAGAAAGTGTTCCGGGTCAGTGGAGTAATCAGCTCATATCATAAGATGCATATTACTCATTCTGAATAAAAGTGATCCATGGCCTGTGATAAACTCATTTCTTGGTCAGATTTACGAATTTTGGCACAGCACTAGAATATGCAGGTCACTGCACTGATCATGGGTAAATGTGGACCCTGCTGCCGGTAAGGGGCTCTTGGGAGACAGTGCCCTTTCGTCTTGGAAAGGTTAGAATGGACTTGGGTAAGAACTCAAATGTACACAGGCGCTGGGTCAATGAAGATAATGACTGTATAGTGTTCTATAGTTCTCAAGATTTTTTTTTAGAGGAGTCTAGTTTCGTGGTATCCTAGTAATTTTATTACACAATTTAGCCGACACGTGTTTCGATCCAACATGTGTCTTTTTCAAGGCCAATGGTATGGCGTCCTTTTGCCGACAGGTTTTTTTAATGGAATTTATACCGAAAGAATTCCATCAAAAATGCTCATTGAACTATAGAGAGGTTTAGGGAATAAAAGGTGTAGGGAGGGGGTTGGGGTAGGTATACACATAATGGGAAGGGGGATTTGGGGGGGATCTCCAAATAAATGGAATTTTCAGCAAAAATGCCATTGAAAAAACTCCTGTCGGCAAAACGACATAGAACTGTATTTAAGTATGCTCAAGCACCCACATACCTCAGGGTTAGGGGTGCTCTATAAATAAAAAAATAAACTAAACTGTAGCCAATACGCTGAGGTCCCAGTAGCTACTAAATACTTGTTAAACCACCACAAGGTACCGTTTTAATATAACACACCCGCGAGGATGAGCCTGTGGTACATGAATACGTTGCGGTTAAAAGGTATCCAGTCGTCTAAACTTTATTTTTGGTTTTCCAAGCTTTCTGTGTTCTGAGACAATCTGTTATTTCTTCTATCACTGATATTCCAACACTACAGAGTTTGTTATCGGATTCATAGTGCACTCTTTAGGGAAATCACGTTTTTTTCTGAAGGCCCTGCTACTGGCTCACTGTTCATTTCTCAGATCTGGAAAGACAGTTCACCACTTAACTGCTTGTCATTAATATGTTTCTGAGTAATTTTGAGATGCACAAACTGACGGTGCCCTGATATGATTTGTATTGTACATTTTTAAGTTGGGATTATGATTCAATGGTGTGTTCTAATGAAAATATATATAATTATGTGTTTTATGTATATATATATACATACACACAGGGCTTTCACCAAAGCACTTTACATATAACATACAATAACACCCAACTAAAGTTGGTACTGATTTATTGACCTCGGGAGGATGAAAGGCTGAGTTGGCCTTCCAGGGATTTGAACCTGCGACCTGCAGATCCCACACAGATCACAGAAAGCACACACACACACACACACACACACACACCCCCCCCCCCCCCCCCCCCCACACACACACACACACACACACACACACACACACACACACACACACACACACACACACACACACACACACACACACACACACACACACACACACACACACACACACACACACACACACACACTCTCTACACACACACACACACACTCTCTCTCTCTCTCTCTCTCTCTCTCACTTTCTATTCACTGTATAATATCAGACAAAACATGTTTATGGGTATGTTTGGCCTTCTATTGTTTTCTCTGTTGGTATATACAGCATAGCGAGTGAAGCATTATTGAAGATAACGATTTTTAAAAGAGCATTGCCCATGTTACAGAATCCCTGCAACGGTGCAGTGCAGACAATTGTGCAGTGGCAAAACGTGCTTCTGTGTTAAAGGTGAATTGCTTCAATGACTTTTGCACGAGGTTAGTTTTTGCCTGTTTGCAATTACTTTGAAAAATGTCACTGCACCGTTTTGGCGTAATACAGGTACACATGGAATGCTCATTGACACTTCACGTCAATCTGCTCATCACTTTAGTCCAAATCTTTTCAGTATTTTGGAATGAGTAAAGTACGGGCAGTCTCCAGCAGTTTTTAAATAACTCCACACACATTAAACATGAATTCCACACATGAAATATAACATATGACATATTCTATAATATACATTGATCTTTATTTTAAAGATAGGCATTTATAATCAAAGATTCTCGGATCATCATCTGTGTATTATTTTAGCCAAATTGTTACTCTTGAGACCACAAAACACAGCCCCTCAGTATTACTTCCTTCATCGAGCGTCTTCATAAGTGTTAATATGGTCACTATGGTGAAAAGGTGTTGCAATAAAATACTGCCTAATAATGATGAATCTTCACAGGGAATATATGCATGCCAATGGAGTATATAGCATGTACCTAATGAGATGACACATATGGCATGGGGGAATGTTTTATGTACCCATTTCGTAAAAATGCCATGCAAACTCTATGCATACTTGGATGGTATTCTCAAAATAGGTGTCATTTAAAATACTATATTTTTACTTTTAACATCACAGATACAATATAATCAACTATGCTGCCAAAATGGTATGCCGTTTTTTTTCTAAGCATAGTCTTGGTCCTTTTCTGCTATCAGATCTCTGAATTACCAACATTCAAATGAAGCTGCTTGCGCCTGAGTCAAGATGCAAAAGAGAGTCTGTCCAAAGTTTGGGCATAGAACTAACGAAATGTATCTCATTTAAGCGTTTATGCTTACAGGGCATTGTGGGATGCATGCCAAGTAGCTTTCCTTGTTCCAAGATTACTACGTTTTAGGATTCAGCGACAAATTGGGAAAACACCATTCATCTTGTTCAACATGTTCACAAAGTTGTACATATGAACACAAAACAAAAACTTACTTTCTGTTTGACTTCAATAATTCTCCTTTCAAGATCTGAGGGGATCATTTTTCCTCTGTAGTAATAAAATACATTGTTTTCAAATCATTAGCTTATGTAGGTATATATATATGGGTAAACAAACGCAGGTCATTAAACAGCATTGTCATCAAATATACGTTTGGAATTTTCCAGACTGGTAAAAAAAAGTGTTAACTTCATGTGTTAAGAGTGAATTCATAGTTTAACGCATCCTTTATCACTCAAGATGTTTTTCCTGTATTTCATTGGTTGAGCGGAGTAAAATAGAAGTGTATGTTTCTGTCACCCCCACCCCCATCCACTCTGCCTGTCAAGTATTGGTTCTTCTCTAGTACGATGTTCATGCTGCTGGAGAAGTTCTAGGTTGCAATGGAAGCTGACAGATTTTTATTTGCACAAATGCCACCTTGAAATTGCAGGAAACTTCTGACAATATTTAGTGAGTGTTTCCTTGTGTGTGACACCTTTGAACTGAAGAACATAACAGCACATTTCAGTGAATTAATCATTCTGGAATATTTTCATGTAACATGACCCCTTAGTGTTTTTAGACTATAGTGTAATTGTTTCCATATTGTACTTTGTTAAAAGACTTAAAAGAATTAAAGCGCAGTTTTTGGTCCATCCCATTAGAATTCATGCACACATTATCAAGGCTGTTCTATATGTGATTGGAGGATTCAATGTTACATTTTGCCACTATTCCTCTTCGCACATACGTTGCTTTTTGAAAAAGAAGTCTGCTGCGCAAGTATGTTCAGCAGCAATAGCTAAGCAGTACTGTGTAACTTTGGAAACCAGACATATACTTCTTTATCGTGTTTTATATAGCACAAGATGCTGCTTGGACCACTTCTCAGAGCTATTACTACTGTGTCCAGTTTCAGGTGAACCAAGGGTTCTGAATCACACTATAAGTGGGTGGGAACTTGATTAAAACAAACTGGTGACTTCTTGCATTCAAACAACAATATTTATTAAAATGATGATAATATTCAAATGTATTTCATTTTTCATTCCATAATTATAATACTGGTTTTTACAAGCTTGACATGGAACATGGTAGTGGTTCAGTAAAAGAGGAACGTAAAGTGGGGAAATGAACTCTTAATTCAGCAAACCCCAACAAATATAAAGTATTAATCTCTGTAGTAGTTAAACTGTACAGAAGTACCCATCAGATGATAAGACATTGAACACATGATGCCCACTTTAAAACCTTCCCCATGCACAAAATGGCCAATGCTCTGTTTGTTTCCACTTCTGCTCTCAATATTTAATTCCTCATCTAGTTTGCTCACACGCCTCTTCCCCAAAGTTGATGAAAGCACTTGACATGCGCCTGGGACCTTTCTAGTATACACACTGCCATACAGAGGTGTTTCACTTGCAGACAGCTAAACAGCAGCACTAAATATTAGGCTTGTTTTTCATGTTTTTCCCACAATCATAAATACATAGATGTTTTAAACGTTCCAATAAGAAACATTAGCAAAGTGGGTGCACAAATGAATAGCCTTCCTTCTCTCTCTGGGAATAAGGCAAATTAGGAGGGTTCCAATGCCAACGGGTGCAAGCAAAATGCTCCATTATCCCCCTCTAGCGTGCACAAAGCAGATGATTATATGGTATTTATTGAGCATGGACCTAGCTTCGAGAAGCAACAGAGCTCTTTGCAGAGGAATCCAATACCGATACTTAGCAGAGCACGTTACAGAGGTATAAAAAGAATACAGATAACAGAGCGCGTTAAAGAGCTATTCAATAGTACAGATACATAACAGAGCGTTACAGAGGTATACAACAGAACAGATGCATAACAGAGTGATGATGAATTGGATGTAATTGAGTACTGAGGCTAAACTGTGGTGTTGCCTGCATGCAATCATTACAGACAGACCCATAACTAAGGGGACTCAGAGACACCAATCTCCTTTATCCACCAGAGCCAATTCCTCCAGAAAGAGAATAGGGATTCAATGGGCCCAGAGACTGTAATCCCTATGTCACCAATGAGAGGCAATCCCTTTACTATGAGAAAGATCCATGTTTGAAAAGGCTTTGCTATCGTCATCAATGAAGGTGAATTGTGTTACCAATAGACGTAACCAAAGGTTAGTTGGTTATAAAGTCTGCATCAACCAAGGATGTGTCTCTACTTCTAACGAGTGGCAACGTAATTACTGATGTTCAAACCTGCACCCACTTTAGAGTATATAGCTAATTTCCTTAGAAAGATGGACACCATATGCTCTCTGGAGTCTATGTCAAAGACAAAACCAGCATTTCTGTCTTTGCCCTTACCTTTGTAGAGAGTCCCTCACACAAAGTTAGCATGGTACTATAATGGATTAATACACCTGTTAAGGAAATCTATAGTTAACCCGCACATGACCAGTTTGAATTTCTTAGGAACCAACTGAGATACTGAGCATATTACAAAGCTGTGGTAAGTGTGGGTGCAGTGAAAATGTTGCATCAATAATGTTTAGTTTGGTTGATAATTCTTTCACTGCTGGTAACAGGCATCTTAGTTGGGATTGCCCCCCCATCCAGCACTATCTGAAATGTCGTCAGGCTTAGTACGATAGTCGCTTGTTTTGTTCCTCCCCTCCCTTTCTGCACACCTCTCCTTCACCTTTTGTTTTCTCCGGCTCTACCAGAAATGTCTTCAGGCCTAGTACGGTAGTCGCCTGTCTGTTTTCATTTCCTTCGCACTCTCCCACTCCCTTCCTTATCTATGTCTTAGCACTTGCCCTATCTGAAATGTTGTCAGACCGAGTACGATAGATAGTTAATGGAGGAGAGAGGAAATGGAATAGGGAGAAGGTTTGAAGGGACCCCATAACAGATATAAAAGGGGTCAACAAGATGATGATCAAAATGAGTCGACCAAACTTCACACATTCAAAATTGAGTATAATTAATCATGTAGAAGCATTGCAGAATGACATTTACCATATATTATGTTTTGAAATCTGTCTTCCTGAAAATGATTAAACTTCATATTTGTCTGCGTTTATGGCATTAATCAATATAGTGGGAGACAAATCGAATTAATGAATCACGACATTACCTTGGTGATTGGGTTCCTTGCACAATATGTCGCTTTATAGACCTGTTCTCATGACAATGATTTTGCACTATTGGCAATTTTAAGTACTTGCTCAAAACTTTAATAATCACAATATTCGGTCAATTGAATGATCATACCAATGAAACATGTATCCTGTGACATCCCTGCTTTCAAAGTCTCATTTCATCTTAATTAAAGCAGTATTGTGATTGCTCTATCCTGGAACAGAATGCCATACCTACCATAGATACGTGTCTGCTCTGAAAATGTTTCAATTCAATGCGCCCTTCCATCCATGTGACAACATTGAGCTATGCCATGTAATGATACATTATAGTGAATATATTTCTGGATTAGATTATCAATTATCTGGGAACATTTTGGGCCTGATTCACAGATCGTTTTTCAATGGGATTGCACCATTATAAAATACATCTGCGAATCAGGTCCTGTGTGTTGTGTTGTCCTTGTGTAACCAATTTAAGTGGTATACTACATAACGTAACAATACATGAAAGTGAATTAACCTCTGCATTATAGCGGAGCAGTGTATTTGCAGATTAGTGATTTTGTAAAATAACAGAATTATTCCTAAAAAATATTTCAGTGCTGCTGCGTGCGTGGGGGGAGTCTGTGCGGGTGGTGGCTTGCATGCTTCAATGTGTTGTCAGTAAATCGACAGGACTTGCTTTTCCAAAGTATAATACAATGCAGGCGTATGCAAATCAGCCATGACAGATTTCTGGAGCATGCATTATAAATGATGGTCAAAATATTAACACACAAGTAAGGCTACAAAAGAAACAGGGAGTTTGGCGACCTGGAGGTCATTTTGAAGTAGGCCCAATCTACAATCGAATGCATTGGCAAAGCTAATAGATCTGGACTTGCAAATTTAGATGGTAAACCCTTTTTTTCTGAAGAGGATTTACAAAACTTCCTCTACATGTACAAAGACAGGCCTATTACATTTAAAAATGCTTGATTTCCTTTGTGCGTGTTCAGCCAATGTTATGACATGACATGATAGGGTATTCATATTGCGCCTCTACACCAGCGTTTCTAGGTGCCACAAGACAAGCGAGAGGAACAGAGGAGATAAGACAAACAATCTGACAAGGCCTTGTTACATAATTCAAACGAGAAGCCCAAGGTAGGCCCAGAGGCAGTGCAGGATGACTGGTTGAGGGGGGGTGGGCAGGGTACCCTGTGTGACTCTGAGGGCAACCACACAACCCGTCAGGATCAGCAGCCAGATAGATAAGCAGGGGAGAGGGAGAGAGAGAGAGAAGGAAGAGTAGAAAATTAAGTTCTTGAGCAGCTTTCAAAACTTCAGGTGGTCCGGCTCAAGTCAGAGGGGGGGGACATTCCAGAGGGAGGCACCTGCAAAGGAGAGACATCTACCCCCCACTCTCTGCTTGGAGAAGTGTCTGAGCCGCAGAGAGTTGGAGGTAGCTGAGTAGAGGGCTCTAGAAGGAAGGTATTTAGGAAGAGAGAGTTGAATATTGTGAGGACCACGGCCAAGGATACGTCTTGCAGTCCTCTTCTGGATTAGTTGAAGAGGGCGAAGAGTAGAGTTAGGAAGATTGAAAAAGAGGCTGTTGCAATATTCCAGCCTGGAGAGAACCAGAGCTCTGGAGACAGTGAGTTTCTGGGGGAAGGTGAGGAAAGGTAGAATGCCTCTGAGAAGGCACAGCTGGAAGTGGGCCTTCTTGGCAAGGTCTGTGGTGTGAGGAGAGATGGAGAGAGTGGAGTCGAAGATGACACCAAGATATTTTGACTCACAGGTGGGTGAGGGGAGGGGTCCAAGGAGAGCAGCCAGAGAGCGGTAAAGCAGGAGTAAGGGTCCCAATGAGAAGAATCTCTGTCTTACTGGAATTAAGGCAGAGATCGTTGGAGGCGCACCATCCCTGAATAGCGGATAGACAGTCAGGAATGAGCGAGGAGGGAGAGGAGGCTGAGGTAAGCCTGAAAGAGACCTGTGTGTCATCCGCATAATACTGAAAGTGAGCAGAGAAAGAAGAGATCAGATGGGTCAAGGGGGACATATAGACATTGAAGAGCCAGGGTGAAAGGATAGAGCCCTGGGGAACAGTGCATGCAGAAAGAGAGCTGGTGGAGAGAAAGGACCGTAGTTGGACCTGGGAGGGTCGGTCCAAGAGGAAGGAGTTCAGCCATGACGAAGCCTGACCTGTGATGCCAAGGATCATGCTGAGCTAATAGATCAGGGTGTCAAAGGCAGCAGAGAGGTCAAGAAAGATGAAGACAGGAGGAGAACTGGAGTCAAGATTGGAGAGCAGATCTTCGTGGGTGTTCAGAAGAGCAGTTTTCGTGCCTCTGGTCACACTGAAGCCAGACTGATGGTCATGGAGCTACTCAACAAATTCAGTGTGCATGTTTAGCTCAGAGATGACCAGCTTCTCCAGCTTCTCCAGAAGCTTGCCCAGTAAAGGAGTGATAGCGATCAGATGATAGTTAGCGGGACAGGAAGGATTGGCAGAAGGCTTTTTTAGGAGAGGGTGCACATGGGAGTGCTTGAGTAGAGAGGGGCAAGATACAGTGGCAAAGGAATTATTAAAGAAATCACACAAGGCTGGAGCAAGGGAAACAATGTTGTCCTTAATGGTTCTGGTGGATCAGGGGAGTACCTGTTTAGATGAAACTTTCATAGATCGGACTTGTCTAGAAACATCATCAGGTGTTATGGGAAAACTTGTCTTGAAACATCATCAGGTGTAATGGGAGGGAGAAGAGAAGGAGTGGAGGGGAAGGGTGGACAGAGTGGGGTCTGAAAGAGTTAGAAGTGGAAAGATGAGAAAACAAAAGCGAGGACAGGATGTCCTGCGTTTTAATGGTGAAATGGGAAGCCATGGCTGTTCGGAGGGCCTGGTAAGGTACACGAGAGGTAGAGACCAGTCAGATTGGCCAAATCCTTGCAGATTTTGAAAAGTTCAGCTGTGCTGTTAGAGGCCACAGAGACGCAGGCTTCAAAGTGGATCGTCTTCTTCGAGAGGATGGAGAGTCTGTATTGCCCTTAGAGCAGATGACAGGCCAGTTTGTCTGGGGATGTGCCCATAGCCCTCCACTTCTGCTCAGATGCTCTGCACTTGCATTTCAGAGCAGCCAGGTCCGAGTCATACCAAGAGTTGCACTTGGAGGCAGGTTCCAGATGGATCCTCATGACAGGACAGGGGCAAGGATATCAAGAGCATTGGACATGGATGGATGAAGGTTGGAAAGGGCTGTATCAGAGTGGGAGTCAGCCGAAGGGGTAGGGGGAAGAGGCAAAGTGGTGGCAAAACTGGCAACTGAGACTGGCTTCATAGGGTGAATGCCAGTGAAGGAAGGTGGCAGTGCAGGGGTAGGTTTTGCCATGGGGACAGGCAGTTTCAGGAGAGAGGAAAGCAGAAAGTGGTCAGTCCAAGAGAGTGGAGTAGTCATAGGGTTAGATGGGGGTATGTCTGAGGAGATGAGAACATCCAAGGCGTGCCTGGCTGAGTGTGTCAGTCCAGAGGGAAGAATAGAGAGGGGGAGAGAGCTGTATAGGTTATGGGGAAGCCCAGAAGCAGGGTCAGAGGAGTCCAGGTGGAGGTTGAAATCCCAGAGAAAGAGAAGCTGAGACATAGAGAGGAGGAGAGAAGAGGTGAGATCAGTCTATTCAGAGAGGAAGAGGGTGACCTGGCCAGGTGGCCTGTAGATGTGGCTAAAGTCAGAGAGAGGCCAGGAGAGAGAGAGAGCCTGGAGACCAGGCATTCAAAGGAGCAGTAGGTCTGAGTAGGAATAATAGAGGCAGAGACCCACCCAGGAAAGATCATGGCCCCTCTATCACCGGGCCAATTGGTCCTGGGCTCAGAGAGGATCTTGTAGCCCTGAGGGAGGAGAGTGTCAAAACTTGTGACAGAGCTGGCTGTGAACAAAGTCTCAGTGCGAGACTTGTCTTTAAGAAGGTGACAGATATTAGAGGAGCATTTGACAGCAAAGCAATAGTTAAGCATAGCTATGTGGCGCTGGTTGCCACATTTGAATGTCTTTCAGGGAGGGGTACAGGAGAGTGGTACACCCAGGTGAAGAGGAAGAGGGGCCCAAGAGGGGGCAGAGGTAGAAGGAGGAGGGCCCAGAGAGGAGGAAGGGGGCGAGCCAGACAGGAGGCATCAGAGGTGGAGGGGAGTGACAGAGGAGCCAGAAAGGTGGAGGAAGTAGGTGGCTGAGGAGCCAGAGAGGTGGTAGATGGGATAGCAGGAGAAAGGGAGGAAGTTGATAAGATGCGAGAGACACCTATCAAGGAGGAGGAGGTTGGGCTGGGTGCCCTGGACCATGATGGTGCCATTTAGATAGACATTGGTGATGGTTTTGGAGGACAGGAAGGATGCCATGAGGACCTCACCTCTTGTGCCACCATTAATGGGTGAGGAGGAGAGAGAACTGCAACCATACATAGGATCCATAGGTCGGGAGAGGGTACAGCAAAGAGGATGTCAGTGAAAGTCTGTCTGGAGGAGGCACTGATGTAGATATCAGAGAGGGGAAGGCCTGGTTTGGAGCCCAGGATATCCTTCTTGATTTTTTTCCTGCAAGACTTAGTGAGAGGGATAGGATAGGTGATAGAAAAGCAGTTAGAGAATATGGGTGAAACCAAGAGCCCCATGGAGTGTTACAGGGGGAAAGGAACGGGAAGAGCATGAGGGGGAAGAGCGAGAGAAGAGGAAACACAGCAAAGAGCTAGGCCACAATGCAAAAACACCCAGATTCAACCTTCCTAGACCTCGAATTTCCTAGAAGTAGGGAAAAGCCTAATTTAAAAACACAACAACAAATGCAAAAACACCCAGATTCGAGTTTCCTAGAAGAGGGAAAAGCTCCAAGGCTAATTACAACAGTTAACCTAATGTCAGATAAGGATAGCAAACAACTGTGACTGAGCATGGAGAGGAAAGCTATGGTGCTCAGGAACGTTGCCCTGTCCGTACTGCAGCATGTGGGCCAAGCGTGGTCTCTCCCACCAAACGTAGCACAGGTGATCAACGCTAGGGTCTTACATTTTGTTTGGAGCTCTAAGATGGGCCGGATGAAAAGGGCCAGCATGCACAAGGAGCCTTGCAGGGGGGGGATTCCTGAGCTCTCTACCATCCTCCAAGACTTCTTTGCATGCTCCTGCATCAGGATTTCCCTGAGCAACATGAATAAGACCCACTCTTCATACCTTGTTTTTCATTTCTTCCTCACACCAGCATGGGGAAGGCTGGGCTGGGAAAAGTGGGATAACTCCCTCCCTTACAACTGGTCCCTCCCCTGGTATAACAGGGAGATAGAAAAGTTTGTGGGGGAATTCAGTCCTCAGTGTTTGGTGCCGGGGTTGTGGACCCTGTTAAGGATTTCAATCAGGCGATACACTCTGCTCCCGGCCTAGTGTTCAGCGCAATGGAAAAACTGATTGAATATATGGATTCAATTATTTGAAAGATGTACCACTCGTATCACACCCCTTATTTAAGAATACCCCGGGTCACGCTGGACCAGAAATCAGGCGGGTTTGTAGAAGGTATTATTTATTTACATAGTTAAGATCAAAAACACAATAGATATATTAATAGATAAGCAACAATCACCAAGTGTGACAGAAAACAGAATAATATCTTTAGTACACTCGGAATAGGTAATAAGCAAAACAAATGCAGCACAGAAAATAGTCTTTTGTGTTGGTTCAGATCAGATAGCGCTGTGGTTAACAGTTCCCCCCGCAACACTTCTCAACCCCCCCCCCCATAGGCAATGTAATGAGAATGGAGGAGAGCGCAGGTATTCAAGAATGTACAGGTCAATCAGTGTCTCACTTCCCCCTTTCCCCTTTACACAGAAAGAGAAAAACGAAGTGGGCTTTTCAACTGTCAGTATGACTTTTAAAATCCTTAGAATAGACTAGTCAAAAACACCAAATATGGTCTAAAATGCTTAAATTGCTCTAAACTCTTATGGGAGCTGCTTTGAATAGTTGCACACATACACAAGCAATGATTTAATGCAAAGAAAACATTTTAAATCTTAAAATCCAAGTTGGAAGCAGTTTAGAGCTATTTTACACGTGTAAAAATTTCTCAAAATGAAAATTCGCAGTAAACTTTTCAGTGCATGATATTCGCGATATGAAATGCGATTTTGGGTTGTATGGATAGATACTGGGGGAGTTGCAGAAGTTTTAGTGAAGGTCGTTTTTGTAAAATAGGCGCAGGATCTGCCCTTCTTGGTTCTGAGGATCTTTCAATTCAGCAGGCAAGCAATAACAGCACAGCCCGGCTGTATTATGATGCTTCCCCTAGGCTTTTGGGGTTCTGTTCTAGAATTTGAGGCCTAGCTGAGAATGGTTCAGCTATGCAATTGGCCTTTGCTTTGCCAAGTTTCTGAAGTCTGGAGCCAGGAAGATGTAGATTTCAGTAGCAGGGTGCTCCACCAGCATCAGGAGAGTGAGTGGATCTGTCTGTCCTTATGTCTGGTGAGCTGTCTCTATTTATGCTATGGGATGACATCATACAGGGTGTGTGTGTGGGTCTGCCCCTTTGTGCTGGGATAGGGTCAATACTTAATCTCCGCCTTGCAATTTGAGTGATTGGCTCAAGGCTGGGAGATGTCAGGTTTATGATTTTCATTTTCTTTTACAATCCTCAGAGACCTCCCTTTAGCCACTGGTTTTAAAATCAGATTTTACCTTAAACATACATTTCTGCATTAGTCAAGTTTATACAAATTATACACAAAGAGGCCATATTTTACATAGCAGCTATTCCTCAAAACCCCGTAGCTGTGGGATCTTGTCTCTGCTTTCCAATATTTGCTGCAGGAGACTCACCTCCTGAGTTTGGTCCTTACTGGTCTGATTATTCTTTGCCAGAGCATCCTCCACCCTCCTGGTATGCTCTAACAGCTTTTCATAGTCCATTTTGAGTTCATCCAGTCCCTTAAGGGCCAGGTGATGTTCTTCTAACTTGGTTTTTAAATGGCTGACTTCCTGCCCTAAGGCGTCCCTTTCCTGAGTTAGAGTGCCCCTCTGTGCAGCCAGGTCGTCCCTCTGTTTTTTGAATGCACCGGCTTTCTGGCACTCTTCATCAAGCTCTGCTTGGTATTCTAAATCTTTAATGATTAATTTATTATTTTCCCCTTATAATTTGTCTATCTGGTCTTGTAAGACGACCATCTGTTCTACACAGATTTTATTAAAAGTTAATTGCTAGTCCAACTTTTGTTGGCTCTGTTGTAGAGAATCCAACCTTTCTTGACACTCTTTTTGCAGTGTAAGTAATTTGGTATCTTGCTCTGCCTTCTCTTGCTGCAGGAGATCCAGATCTTCCTTTAATGTGCCTTTGTTTGAGCTTTTTCTAAATTCACAGATGTGTTTGTTTACTTCCTTTACTTGTCCTGAGGTCTGCACCCTATAAATGTAGTAATTACTTATGCTTTAGTCCCGGCTGTCCCTTTCAGAAGCAAAATAGTAATTTCATATTGAATTATGGTGACTTATCATTGATGTTATAGGTCATTCATTTCAATTTGGTTGCTTTCCTAGCGTTCATGCTGCAATACAAATGATCCTGTTTATTTATCTTTAGCTTCTACTTTGAATAGTCAAATAGCAATTTTTAAAATTATTTTGTTTGTGCATTGTGTGTTATGTGTGTGTCTTCGTGTTTAATATTTTGCCCATTTGAGTTTGTGTTTCTTTTGTGTGTGTCACCATGTTTATGAATAAGTTCACCATTTCTCTATATTTATATTCCCGACTCTCTAAATCAACTATGTGTAGTGCACAATTTTTGTACGGTTGGGAGTTGAACATTGTATCCTAAGGGTGGATTTACTCGACCACTCCATCAAACATTCAAATATATTATAAATAAAACTGAGCTCAATATTTCAAACACATATGAATTATAAGTCATAGGGCCTCATTATGAGTATGCCGGTCCAGTAACAACGGTGCAAGTAAGCTTCCGGCACTGTTGTTACCGGACCAGAATACTCTGAGTTCTGCGAGCGGGTGCCTTTCCACCCGCCAGGTCTGACCTGGTGGGAGGAACAGCACCTGCTTGCAGACCTTGACGGTAGCAGCGGCACCATTCAAAATGCTAGGTACTACCGTCCTCCCCTTTCCCATTGAGACCAATGGGACCTAAATGGTAATGGGGAGTAATTTTTCCGGCGCCGGGAAATGGGGAATTACCGGGACCGGCAGAGCTATAATGCCCCTGTAAATCCCCATTGCAGGGCATTGGGAAAAAAATGTCTCTGGCGGCAGCCGTGCCATTTTTACAGGCACGGCTACCGCTGGGGTCATAATGAGGCCCATATTCTTTTTTAAAACATAGGTGCATTCAAAAACATTATGTGAAAAATGTGAATAATTTAAACAGTGATCTCTTTTTTTCATCAATCTTTGATCAACCGTACTACAATCGTGTATTTTCAGTTATATTGATTGCCTTGTCATCAGGCACGTCTTTAATGATGTTACTGTTTAATATTCCATGGTATATCTTGAATGACATTATCAATGGGTTCATGGCTGATGCCATGCGTGATGTTCTGTGCAAAATTCCATTAGTTGTCATCTGTTCTGCCATGTGTTCAATGGTCACTTCTAGATAGAGGGCCACAGTTAGCATGTTTTGGGAACGTTAGATGTGTAATTTCCTTAATATTTAGGGGTTGAGAAATGTTCCTTCACTGCATATTTATATTCAGTGAAATAAACCTCTGTTAAGAGAGAGTGAAGGTGATCAGAGTTAAAAACAAACCCTTGAAATTCAGCACTCGCATTTTAAGCATGTCCACCTCTTAACTGTGTGCCCCCTGTTGCACAGCGAATAACCACAATGATGACATCACAGATGACATCACTGAGGGCGTCAACATGCTTTAATAACTTTTTCATTTTTTAACAAATATTTTCCAAAATGTCCAGTCTGGAGGGCCTGTGACAAACTTTCTAAAATCAGCCATATCCATCCTTCAAGTCAAAAGGTATGAGCAAAAGCATTTTAGGATTTCCTAGGACTCATGGCTATCACCTTAATTATAGATTTTAATATATATGTATTATTACAAAAAATAAAGTAACATTAAGGTTTATTTCTCAAAATCTAAATATAAGGAAAACACTATGCTGAAATATTCTTATAATGTTAACGTTAACTACAGGCGCCCAGACCCCTGTTCCTCCCAAATCATGACCTACAACACTGCACAGCCACGCTACTACCCTCGAGACTTTACCTCGGAATCAAAGGTATAGACTGCTTGTGCACTTGTCTCTTAACTATTCTAAATGTTTTCGGACCTCGTCATCTTGCACCAAAACCCTAACCATTTTGCTTTGGTAAAATATTGCAATTATCCATACGTATATACATAGACCGTCATGCTCTGAAAGCTTGTAACAGCCGCTCCCGGTTCATTGATGCTATATGTGCCCCTCCATGGTTGCCTGTTATGTTGTATGTGCCCCCCACCCTCTATATGGTTGCCTGAGACATTGTATGTGGAATGGTCGCCCGCTATGTTGTATGTTCCCCCCACCCTCCCTATGGTCGCCTGAGACGTTGTATCTGCCCCCCCCACCCTCCCTATGGTCGCCCATTATGCTGTATGTGCCCCCCATCCTCCCTATGGTCGCCTGAGATGTTGTATGTGCCCCCACCCGCCCTATGGTCGCCTATTAGGTTGTATGTGCCCCCCACCCTCCCTATGGTCACCTGAGATGTTGTATGTGATCCCCACCCTCCCTATGGTCGCCTGTTATTTTGTATGTGCCCCCCACACTCCCTGTGGGTACCTGAGACGTTTTATGTGCTCCCCACCCTCCCTACGGTCGCCTGAGATCTTGTATGTGCCCCCACCCTCCCTATGGTCGCCCGTTATGTTGTATGTGCCCCCCATCCTCCCTATGGTCGCCTGAGATGTTGTATGTGCCCCCACCCTCCCTATGGTCGCCTGTTATTTTGTATGTGCCCCCCCACACTCCCTGTGGGTACCTGAGACGTTTTATGAGCTCCCCACCCTCCCTACGGTCGCCTGAGATCTTGTATGTGCCCCCGACCCTCCCTATGGTCACCTGAGACGTTGTATGGCCCCCCACGCTCCCCATGGTTTATTGTTATGTTGTATGTCTCCCCCACCCTTTCCATGGTCGCCCATTATGTTGTATGTGCCCCCCACCGTCCCCATGGTCGCCCGTTATGTTGTATGCACCCCCAACCCACCCCATAGCCACCCTGATGCTGTGCCCACATCCCTCTGTCTCGGTGCACCCCCCCACCTGTTCCCCCTTCTCAAAATTATGCCTGCCTACTTGACCTCTGCATTTGTATGCTGCTGCCACCCTTATTCAAGGGGTTGGGCAACATGTCTGTGCCACCTATATGACTTACTCTGCATTTGTATGCTGCCTCTCTGTAGCATGGCGCAGGACAACATGTTTGTGCCACCTAATTTGACTGTGCATTTGTATGCCGCTGCCGCCCAGCAAAATGGGGATGGGCAATATGCTAATGCCAACTAATTTGACTTTGCATTTGTATGCCGCTGCCGCCCTGCAACATGCGGTTGTTCAGCATGTTTGTGCCACTTAAATGGACTCTGTCTTTGCAAGCACTTATGTAACTAAGTAAGCAACCCTGCCACATGGGATTAGGCAACATGTATGTAGGTATATCTTGCAAGCACTTATGCAACTAAGTTAAGCATTCTGTAACAGTGCCGCAATGCCCAAGGGCTGTTGTGTGCTTTACAAATACAAATAAATAAATAAACTCTTCTATCAGGACTTTGCTCAGGACAGGCCCCATTAACATTATACTACAGAAACCACCACACACAGTACAATCCAAACCCTCACTGTATTCAGATTATTCAAGATCTTCCCCATTCACACCCTTCACCAAACACTCATCTCAGTGAACTCCTTACACTCAGTAGACAACAACGCATGGGCACACTCTCTCACTAACACCCTACATAGGACCTGTTGACCTCCACACTCTTTCTCAAAAATATGAAGGGTGACCCCATAGCCGTGGGCAGACAACAGGAAAATCCCATTGAAAAACAGTTTGTAAATCAGGCCCTAAGTAATTATTTCCCGAGTGCTAACTGGACCTCCAGTGATGCAAAGTTTCTTTAGTATGGCCTACTGAGTTCCAGCCAGCCCCAAACATGTGCTTCATCCAAAAATGAGCATCTCCAACCCTTTTACTGCTATCAGGATCTACATATGGACTGTAAACATTGCTTGAATTCTACCTTTCGGATGTATATATACTAAACAAAATGGGGTCTTCCAAGCTAGCCAAATATATTGACCCCAAATCCCAGAGAACTTTCTCAGAGGCTTTTGCTCATTGCGGTCTGGGTAAGGTGGTCAAGGGGGGCCCAGCAGTTAAACATTTGGAATTGAATTCACAGATTAATAAAATATGTGGCCATGGTTAATTTTGCAAACATATTTAAACAGCACCACCATCACATTGTGTTTCTAATTTAACACAAGATTCTAAAATAACATCTCAATATTGTATGCTTTTTACATATGCTTGGAGCCAGGGAGATTTTTTCACCAAATCCACACGACAAAGTTGTACAGGTGGCTTCAGTTGAACATTTGCTAAAAACACACAAACAAATGTCAGACAAAAACATTACGTTTTCTATAATTTGTTTGTGTCATGAATGGGCAATATTTAAAGCACACACATTCAGTGTCAGAAAGAATTTGTATGAACATCGGGTAGCTGGTTACCATAAGGTGGCACACTGTGTTAGGGATAAGATTTCATTCCCTTTGTTCGGCGCAGATATAATTGTATTTGTGTCTGTCATTAGGCAAAAATATCACATTCATTTTGAAATACATTTTTACTGTGATGTCACAGTTGAACTGTGATATAGCTCAGGAGTTATAGGGATCGGCTGAGCTATGGTGATCAACCTGCACTTCAGAAGTTCATAGACCGAAAGGGCCGTCTAACGACTTCTTCCTTCCACGGTCGATACATTGAGCACCGTTAAAGTGGGTAACAAAAACAAGTAAGCAATACATCCCAAGCTGGGGGGCATTACTAGTCAGTTAATGCCCCGGGGTGTAAGTTAGCCCAGGGGCATTGGCTGACCGGTTATGCTCTCCCTGAGCCAGGGGTGTATTGCTATTAGTGGCCAGGCACATTGTACCAGGACACAAATATTTTTATTTCAAGTGTTTGCCATTTCTCAACTTGGAAAAAACTACAAAGCAAGATGGCCATCATGAAGAAGGGAACTACACATGCTCCCTTCCCCCTTTCCATGGCAGCCATTGCCGTGACAGAGCTGTTCGAGAACACAGTGCAATGGTGAGGGATGAAGGAGTGCAAGATAAGTGGGGAGGGGGTCGGAGCAGTTTGGGTTGGTGGAAATTTGTGTTGGTTAGTGGGGGAAAGAGTGGAAGGGGATCACACTTACCCAGGGGAAGTACTGACAGGGAAGATGGCGGCCTCCCGTTTCTGAGGAGGCTCGAAGAGGGGGCTTTATGTTGTGGTAAAACCCCCGTAGCAAGCCTCCTCATTGGCTGGGAGACCGCCCACACCGCCTGGTGGGTTCTAATTAATATTACTGTCCTTAGAAGTGGTAGAAATCCGATATGATGCGTTACATAAAGACGTGATATTTTTATTTTTGGAATCATAATGAAAATAGTGCTACATAAAGACATGATATATTTATTTGTATTATGAGTATAATGAAAATAATTCAGAACAACCATCGAGATTCTCGTCCGCTCTTTAATTTTCTTGGTCACTTTATCTCAAGTCTAAATAACACATTAGCACAAAGGTCAATACAAAAGTGACCATTGGCAAATTTAAGACATTTTATGCATTGAATTTTCACCCATTAGGTGGTGGTGCTCGCATTCTTATAGTGTTATTGGGGGCGAGAGGCAGGAAAATCCTAGGGATTCTCTGAGGGACTACAGAATGTGTGTGAAGTCACAGAGGGAACCTCAACCCAAGGCAACTTCTAAAGGCAAGCCTTGTGCACCAGCACAAATGCCCCACTGTCAGAGTGGCAGGAGCTGTGCTAGCGGAAATAGGCAACTACCTATGTATATTGACAGAGCCATAAGTGCACCTGATGCTCTGGCAGAGTCTGCTGCACATTTCCATATGCAGCACCTGCAAGTTGGAACAGCATTTTATTTCTAGTAGGGAGCACAAGCCCTGACTGCTCATAGCACGTCTACTCTCTGCATAATCATGTTTTTTACCAGTTTTAAGCTGGACATTTCTACCGCCAAACTCAAAATCATGTCTTATACCTACATTTGTTTGGACCTCCTTGTTTATATCTTGAGCTTGCCTAATAGTCTCCTTGTCCATTGGTAACTGCTGGGCTATTTGGCACTTCGGGGGTTAGCTGGTTTATAAGGGGGCAACATATTTATCATTCTATGTGCCAACGCAGGGGGCCAGCTGCATATGGATTAAAAACTAGAGCAGGATCAGCTTTCACCTGGCTTCTTAAACCATCTGTTTTGAAGATGCCATCATATACCCAGTGTCTTTGGTATGCCATCTCCTGATGCTACCTCGTGAAACCTTCATCATAACCACCGCCTGATTTCTCCCTTCTACAACTTGACGGTATCTTCCTCCAATCACCTCTAGATGTTCCCCTCTCTTGTCATCCTTCTGTTGTCTTCTTCCTTTCACCTCCTGATCTCTCTTTCCTGCCTGTTCCTGGTGTCTCTTTACTATCACTACCTAATAATGTCTGTCCCCTGCAGTATCCCCAGGTGTTTTCTTTCAAACTCATCCTGCTATACCCGTCTTGATGTCTCCTCACTGTCACCACTTAATTTCTCTTCTCCCCTTCTTGTCTCCAGTCTCCTTTGTGCTTCTCTGTCCCTCTCAAAACATCTCTCACAGCTTCTTCCAAAACCACTTAAACCTCCTCCTAATGCCCACAATACCTCCTCCTGAGATGTTCCTTTTATATCTAGGTCGCATTTCCCTTGGGGGCAGTCCGGGTGGAGGGACGGCACCTGGGTACCATTATGACAGCTGTCAGGTGATTGGTTACTGTGTAACCCCACAACCCCTCAGATGTAGCATATGTGCCTGGGTAACATTGATGTAGAGGATGCTAAAAAGCTTTAAGAAGACTATGGGCCTCATTACAACTCTTTCGGTAGCCTTGCCGTTAAAAACGGCACGGCTGCCGCCGGAGTTGTATTTTTTCCGGGCACCCGCGAATGGGCAAGAACCGGGTCATGCCGAGCTCGGCGGACCCGGTAAATGCCCATTTGCGGGTGCCAGAATCAAGGGCGTCCCGATCCCCATTCTGCCCCATAAGGCTGAATGGGGATGGGGACGTCGGATGCACTGGCACATTCAGAGTTGTGCCGGTGCATCCAATGTGCTCTGCTCGCAGGTGCTGTTACACCCGCCAGGAAAAACCTGGCGGGTGAGACGGCACCCATGAGCAGAGCTCCTAGTATGGCGGTCCGGGAACTACGGTACCGGCATGCTTACCGGTACCATAGTTCCCAGACCGCCATGCTTGTAATGAGGCCGTATGTGTTTTTTTGGATTCATTGTATGTATGCATTTGTGCATGCACACTGCCATCTACAGACCTTAGTGGGGCCTCCTCACTAATCTTGGCAGATCCGTGTTGGGAGTAGGACCAATGGTGGGCAGTAAAGGTGCCTTGGGGATATCATAACCATGGGAGAAATATCCGCTGTCTCACTTTGAGCCAGCCTTGGAGAGGGGTGCATTGCCCTGCAAGTGGTTGCAGGTGTTTTGTCAAGGCTGTTACAGACCAGAAATGTGGAATGTGGCTGTCCCTGGCCCAGTAATGTGGGCTAAGTGAGGGTGGCCAATGTATCCTCTGTGTATCACAACTTTGACCATCCGCCATTGGCTTGGGCGTGTCCCTAACCTCTTTGGTCCCTCCATGGCGATCCCCAGAATAAGTCACAGACTTTTCCACAGTACCTACTGTCTAGTACATGTATAATGATTAAGGTAGGCTGGACAGAATGAGTTCAATGACCAGACTAAACAAAAGGGGTCCTACAAGGAGCATCCCTACAACTCTGAGACGACACCCAGATTATCCTTGCAACACCAAAATCACCAGACCCCATCATCCAGATCTGTCATCCTGCCTCTCGGATATTGACTACTGGATCATGACCAGCTACCTCATCCTCAATCCTGGGAAAACTGAAATCCTAGTCTGCGGTAAACAGCACTCCTCACTCAACCGACAACCTCCACTTCGGTGAAAAATCTTGCATGCATACTGGACATGTATTTATCCCTCTACCAACACATCAACTCTGTATCCAGAACCTGTTTCTTCCATCTACACAACCTCAGGCATATCTTCCTTTACCTCACCTATCCTCACCATTTCTCTGCCATGATCTTTATTATGCAAAATAAAGTCCTAAGAGCAGCACTAGGAATAAAATAATTCAATCACATCTCAAAGACTAGAAAAGATGTACACAGGCTACCCATCAAAGCTAGAATTATCTTTAAAACTCTCTGCATCACGCATAAATATCTTGCCAAAAAAGCCCCCATCTACCTTAACAACGCAATCCAGAAAAAAAAACCTACAAGATCACTCAGATCTAATGACAATCAACCCATAGTGATCCCCCGATACAAAAACACTAGAACGGGGGGCAGTAGCTTCTACGTCCTCGCCCCTAGGCACTGGAACTCCCGCCCCATCAATGTCAAAATAGAGACATCCTTCAAAGGCTTTAAAAAACTGCTAAAAACCTGGCTATTTAACCAACATTAGCACAGTGTCCATCTGCCGAAAAGTGTAAAAACTATTGAGCCTTTGAGTAAAATGTTTGTTCTTTGACTGTAAATAATGTATATATCCCTTAGAGTAAAATGTTTGCTCTTTGACTATAAATAATGTGTATATTGATCCCTATGTACAATGTATGACCACTTCCAAAGCTGTCTGTAACCATGGCGTGATACCCCAGGGGCTGGGCGTGTAACAAATGAAAAAAAAAAAAAATGAAATAAATCTCCATCATCCTCTCCAATTTAGACTACGCAAACTGCCTTTACCTAGGCGTACCAGCATTTCAGCTAAGGAAACTGCAAAGAATCCAAAACGCTGCAGCCCGCCTGCTCACTAACCTTCCTCATAAAGAACGCATCAGATATATACTAAGAGTCCTCCATTGACTCCATATTGGTGTACGCACTACGTTTAAAAACAAGCCATGTGCATCACCCACCGGGTTATCCACAACACTGACCCAGAATTCCTTCAAGACAAAATCGCTTGCTACCACCCCTCAAGGAATCTTAGATCTCGCACAGCATCTCTCATATTGATCCCACATTAAAACTCCTCCAGATTGGGTGGATCCTCTCTCTCTGTGCAAGCGTCGATCATCTGGAACTCCCTTCTCACCTGGCATTCAGAAAGGCCTTTCAAACCTGGCTTTTCCCTCCCTTTTCTTGAAGCCCTCCCCCATGCTACACTCTTGATAGGTGCACATAAACATTGACCCAAACACAACAACACTCCTACCCACCAATACCCCACGGATGCCGGCAGCACTCGCTGAGGCACACTGTAAAAAACGTTTATCCTCCTGGAAAACACAACCACACCCCTAACCTCATGGATGCCAGCAGCTTTCGCAGAGGCACACTGTAACAAAACTATCATCCTCCCGTATCACCCTCCCTCCTCCCTGACCTCCCTTGACTCCAGGCCCCTCTACCGCTGCTCAGACTTTTGTTCAGTGAGACCATGAATAGCAAGACCAGCCAATTGCATTGAACCAAGAAAAATAACACTGCGGTTGAAGTCCATCCAAGCATGGGGCACGTATACCTTACCCAACATCTGTGTACACAGACCACAGGCACGGCCACCCATCCATGCACGCCAGAATGCAGCGATGGCTATGTTAATTTGGTCTAGCAGCACACATAGCCATCCACACTGAAACCCCTGACATACCTCAACACCTTTGCCATTAGTATACAGTGACAAACAACAAAACAAAATTCGGTCTACCTGGGCAAACATCAAATATCCAGCAATATCACTCTATCCTAAACCGCCAACAGCGCCTACCTACGTGCCGGACCTCTGGGTTGCTTGCTGGAGCCTAAGCAGCGCACCTAAGTCTGAGCCTGGCAAAAATGCACACAAGCATCATTGACTCCAGTCACTGAGGGCTTCCAACCACAAAGCGCATTGAGGCCAACAAATGGGGAAAGGGCACTGCATGAATAACAACTACAATACAATAGAATACAAAAATCAAAAGAGAGATTTTGTGCAGAGCTTTATCTTGGGAAAGAATATCTTGAATCTCCCCATAGTAAGATGCATTATTTATAACAAGGCAGTACAGTAAAATAATTTCTCAAGGTAAAGCTCCATATCAATGATGCATTTTTTAAATGTTTTTAGTCTGGTCATTGAAATCATTCAGCGCTTCATATTATCATCAATATAAACATACTAGATGTCAGGTTTTTTATTTGTAAAATTTTTGCCGCAGGGAATTGGTTGAGTCCCCAAAAATATCCCCATTAGAAAGAACTAAAACATATCCACAATGTCCCTGGTTCTAGCCCTTCTACATGCCCAATGCTGGTATGAGATTTTTGCTGCTGAATAGATGCATCGTGAATCATAAAATATGGATACTGCCTTTGTTCAGCCATTTTTGCTAAACCACTGCTCTTTTACCCAATATTTATTGGGTGACACCGTCACACTGGTCAATCTGAAGGTCGCGTTGCACCTGCTGGTTGTGGTGACGGCAGCAATGAACATACTATGTGTCGCATTGTCATTCAACAGGGATCAAACCGCCTGCATGAGCAGTCCACAATGCACACAGATCCACGGTTCTCAGGCACACAATCATGCTTGTGCGCGGCAAAGCCAGAACATTGTTTGATGAACTCTTAAAACAGTTTGAGCCTCATCAACAATGCTCTCTTTTTTCTGCCATTTGAAAAAAGGTGCCAGTTAACTGCTGATGTAATGACATTTATAACTGACAAGACAAAAAAAATGAAGTATCAAAAGCGTGCATCAGTGATATAGAGTTTGTCTCTGTGAAATACCTTATTAATAATTGCTTTCGATAGTAAGTGGGATCTAACATTTTGAATACCCCATACTTAGATGTGTTATCAATAACAAGGGAGTGCAGAGTAAAATAATATCCTGGTTGTGATCAAAAGTAAATCTTAATACAATATTTTCCAGAATAAAACTCTACATCACTGATGCTCGATTATAATGTCTTTAAGATCGTCAATTAACTGGCACACCCCACCTAAATTCATGCCATCAGCCATTAACTGGTCCACAGAGCACTGGTTCAAACTCAGCATCCTTTGCTGCTTGCTTCCCCCAGGTGAATGTTGTAACCTTTTGTGACCAAAGCTCTGGCTTTGAAGTGTCCATAGTGCATATGTGCCTAACTTCGTGTTCCTATATGCATTGTGAACAGGGCATGCATGTGCAGGTGCTTCCATCTCTGCTGAATGACAAGGAGATACTTAATGGCAATATGATAGATAGTGCCTCATACGGCTGCATCTGCCATTTTGGATTACTAAAATGAGGCCACAATAGTGGCAAGCTCATATCTGCCCCCAAGAAGAGTACTTGTGGGTGACTCAAATCAGCTAACTCCTTAAGTAAAGGTTTATGTCTATTTTCCTCATACCTTATACAGAGGGTAAAATTAAACAATTCTTCCCTTCTTCAGGTGGACTAGCACACCAAGGCAACATGCTTAAAGGAACAGAAGGAAGGAAACATGTATGCACTCATAGAGAACGATTATTAAACAAGGAGGAATGGGCTTTTGTCCTAGAGCAGGTTACTGGTTCATTCAAATGCAGTACATTCAAATATGTACCACACAAGAAAATACATGTGTGCTCTATTTGAAAAGTTTAAGCCTATAAATTAATAATTCGCCATTAGTAGTGTAGGCCCCTCCACCCAGGCTACACCAATCTTTCCCGCCCATTTGCTTCTCATTGGTCTCCCCTCCCCCCTGGACTGGAACAGATGCATTTCAGAGGCCCTTCCAGAGCAGCCTTGCCCAGGCAGCCCTCGGCTGGGGCAAAAGGCAGAGGGCAGCCCCCGAGGAGGCGGCTCCACTTTCGTGTTTGACCGTGTTCACCTGGGAAGCCAGATGTCGACCAGTGGCAACTGGCAGTGTGGGTGTGTGTTCCAGCAAAGCCCTACTACTCTTATTACCTTCAGCAAAAAAAAAGAAAACTTAAAAATGGGCACACCCATTTTAGTCACCCAATGATTTTTTTCCAATTATTGCTGTATGGCAAAGTAAGATGTTTCTTGATTGACTGTTCACTCTCAAATGTGGGCGTCTTCTCCTTCTTGCAAATTGTCTCATGTCAGGCTGTTTGTTCATTTGCTGCTGTGTCTCAAATCTAGGTGTCACTGCATTTGCTGTTGAGTACCAGATTTGGGAGTTTCTTCATTTATCCAGGTGCCTGGGGTTTGGGGCGTTTTATCATTTACTGATGTTTCTCAGGTCGGGGTGCCATTGCATTTACTGCTGGGTGCCAAATGTAGGCGTTTCTCCCATGAGAAGGAGCGAGGACTAAGCCAGACCGGAGTGGAATGCAGAGAAGAATAGACCCGTCTAAATGGGAGGGAGACATAGGTGTACCCTTCCCTATAGAAGGGCAAATGGGAAACAGGGGAAGAGAGATGAGATTGACTTAATTGGACCACTGACAGAGAGCCTTAGATGAAAAATGGGGAGAGAGAAGCGTCCCGATCTCAGGAGCTGATGGACCGCAGGGTACAGGGAGCACATCCCCACCCTGGAGGAGGCCACAGGCTGGTGGTTGCTGCACACCAGTTTGTGCTAAGGTGGAAGGGATGTGGGCAGCATCTGGTCAGAGCGCTGGGGTGGAAAGGCTACTGCCACTGACTAGCCCATTGAAGACCCACTCTTCTGCACACAGCACAGGATTGGTAAGTGTAGCACACCAGAATATATGACAGGGGAAGGGACACAGGCCACATTCAATATAAACACAACAAACCAATCCTACTAGAACAACTCCTCCTCTGCATATACCTCTCAAATGCTGAACTAAACACAACCATACCTTTAGAGCACAACAAACCACACATGCCTAACTACAACACAACAATGAAACAAACCACATTAGCCTTGCACAACAGCACATGACAGCTACCAACCGAAAAACACACCTTGGCTCAGCGAACGGTGTAAACCAAGCTGAAGCTGCCAACAGCACATCGCAGCTCACTTGCTCTTTTCTCCCGCTCAGCCTTACTAACTCATACTCCCTTACCCTCTTGCTTTACAGATCCACCAGAGCGCCAAGGGACCACGAAGGTGGTGATAGTGCACAATATAAGAACCTTTAACATAACATAACATAACATAATATAATGGACTATGGGGCAGCACCTTACTAGTCATTTGGGCAAAGTTGACAAGGAAAGACAGATATTGTCAGTCTGCAGACAGAGAGCTGTTCAATAGAGCCAGCGTCAGATGGCTAAGACAATCTTGCTGCAAGGTAATAGCTTGTCTTCACCTTGCAGTATGGAATATGCCCACTGCCCGCACATGTGAGGTGGAAAGCAAAGTTTAAAAAACAAAGTGGTATAGGGATATTCACAGCAAAAGTACTAAGAATATTCTAAACTAGCTGATATGCCTGGCGTTGCCAGGGATTTCATTTCCTCATAGGTATTATTTGTTAGTAATCCCTTAAGGTAGCTTTACGCTTTTCGGAAAGGTCACATGAGGAAGCGGAAAAGAAACATTCACTAATTTGTTGATTATTTTATATTTTAAAAATGTTTTGTTATTTAGACTACACAACACAATTGGATTTTTTAAACTCATTCTGAAACGTATAGCTGTACGTGAGAAAAACATGGAGGTTACTGAGCAGCATGATGGGTGACATGATGCCGACGCTGCACACAGCTATGGACCTAAGGTGTACATATTCATTGTAAGGCTTGTTTATAAAGAACAATTTTTGTTTTGCAATTTGGAGCAAAGATAAACATCTGATTCAGGGGAACCCACTCTAGAACATGCAACATATAACTGCCCCTGGGATAAACATGGAAATTCCAAGTTGGTATTAGTGCACTTGATTGACTGGCTCTGTGCAACTATTGTGATACCGAGTGTCAGCCTGACAGGGAACTTTAAGGTTCTTGAAACTGAACAGCATGTAAGTTGGAATGATTTTAATACAGGGGATGGCCTAGGTGGTTTGAGATTGTGAAGCAGCATGACGGGTGACCCAGCTTTCAGTTGAAGGTGATGTGGTGGCATTCCCGGGGGGTGGAGTGAGTTGAGGAAATCTGTTGAATAGTTTATGGCTTTGTCAGGATACCCCACAGTATTGATTGAGTTGTACTCAGTAACTGTGCCCGGAAGCATATCCTGAATTTGATTTTTAATTTAAGTGACGGAATAATTTTTAGCAGCAAAGATGGCTCGTTCACACAGCCACTTGTGAAATAACATTTTTGGACAATTCGTAAGAGAGTAACAGAAATGTATGTCGCACCTCTTTATATAGCAACAATATGGAGACTTTTGGAATGCTATCTGCCTTCACCTTCACCTTTCAGGTCCATTCGCCTTCCATATGCCTCGCCTTTGCCTTCTATATACCAATGCTCCGTGAAGCCACAAACCCACAAACAAATCATTTTTGACTTTTATATATGTAGATTGTGTAGTAACATCAAACAAAATTAATGGATGCAGCGGGTAAGGTGACCCCTGGTATATTGGTCTGAAGAGAAATTCAAAAACAGAAATGCCAGCGACATGCCCCCCTACCAAACTTCAAATATATCCACTACTTCATCAATGCCGTAAGGCATTATGTATAATTTATTTTTATCATCATTTTTTTTTACAGAAACCAATATGAACATTTCAACAGAATAAATAAAGAGAACCTCAACAGATTAACTCTTGTCAAGTCACAAACAATACAGCGATTCAAAACGGGTTGCGACAAGACTTAATGGATAAGTTAGCAAGTCCTTTCTACTAAGTAACCTGTTGGAATGCTATGCGTTTTGAAAGATTTATTAAAGTGTATAGAATATTATGAGTAATCCATGTTTTGAGTGGACATTTTTGAAGAGTGTGCAGGACGCGCCGATTGACGGTTGTTTCTAGCATTTGTATTGTTGCCACACATTGGAGCCTGAATTCTGGTGTCCCTGCAGGTATTGAGTGGGTATGTGATGCAAGGTCCCTATCTAGCATTTATGGTACCAGGAACAACACATCCCTTGACCTTTGCAGAACAGCTTATGCCTGACACTGAGAGCCAGTTCTCCTCAGGTTTCCAAAAGTTTATTTGCGGGTTGGACTCAGAGAGAAAAGAGATTACTAACTCTCTTCCTGCTTTCTGTTTCCTTGAGGGAACTGATCTCAAGGAGTTTTGGAAGAGAATTTGCAAACGAGCTGATGAGGTAGATTTGCAAATATATGTGTGTGTGTTTGTGGATGCACAAGCGCACATTTACTTGTGGAATGTAGTTGTGGGGGTATCTAAGATGCAGCTAATTTTCTACCCACATACCATCTAATATGCGTCTGGAGGCAATGCAAGTGTTGTGGGACAAACAAGGGGGCAGTGGAAAGTGGTGAGGGGCATCAAGGAACAATGCGATGTGCCAGTGGGCATTTCTGGGACAATAAAAGTGAATTGGAGCTAATCGGGAAAAATGGGAGCGTCATTTCTGGATGCAATTAGAATGTCATAGGACAATTCATCGGGTATAGTGATGTGGCATGGGGCATTCTGGAAACAATCGGAGTACCTTGGGCCAAATGAGGGTGAACTGCAACATGGCATGAAATGGGTCAGTTTAGTGTCATTGGGCAGTTCTGGAGGCAATATAGATGCCAATCCTGACAATCTGACTTACCGGTGCGATGATGGAATTAAATTGCTGAGACTCTAATAAGAATTGTTTTGAGGCACTTTAGACACCAGCATGAGAATGTTTTTAAATAATTGACAACGGCATCACAATTGTCTTGGGGGAAATGCCTTCTTTTCCCCTAGAAATGTGTGATGACAAGTTATAAAGACCATGTAAGTGTTGGCCCAATAAAACCCATGCTAATTCTGGCAATATTTCCGAGCGGGAGACTTCTCTGCACGAATGACGATAACAAGATTTTACAGTCACACTTCAAATTGAAGATGTGTGGGTGTACAAGGTCTGATGCGTGGGCCTCTAAGGCCTGGAATGATCTTCCTTCTTCCTTACATGCCACTCCCAGCCCTGCCTAAATCTTTTTAAGAGAGCGGTCAAAACACACTTGCTCAATATGAAGGATTGATTGGGTGCTTTCTGGTTTTCTCTCTTCTTTGCTCATTGTCAGTATCGTCTCTTGTATTTATATGCTTGTGTGCCCTTCAGTCTATGGCTGTGTGGTGCGGTAGAAGCAATAAATAATAATAAAAATAATTACTACTAATGCATGGAATATATTAATTATGACACATAAGTGATTCGATGATTGCATGCAATAAATATGGATGTAAAATCAACATAAGAACGTTGATAGTATTCTCTCTTTTTTCTTATGATGCCAATACAGTCATCATTTTAGCAACTTTTTTTATTATAATGGACGTGACATCACACAAAATTTGACCTCGATGACGGGTAATTCCACAACTTCTTTAATGCATTGATAACTTCAATCTCTGGCATATCAGTAAACATGCATTGATGATGTGCACAAGACTTAGTTACCAAAAGTAGCTAAAGCGGAAGACATACTTACTTTTTAAAGATCTATAATTAGATAGGTTTAACCACAGGGATTGCAATTAGCAAGATAAGTAGCAACTACAATTGATACTTCTAGAAAACTAAAAATGACTGCTAAGGGATGGATTGCTGAAAACCCATGGGAGCACAAATGCATTTTATTAGCACCCAGTGAGTGCACAGCCTGCTTGAGAACACGTTGGTCCCCATGACAGGAACATTGGGCAAATGTTAGCACAATTCTGCACAATGTTAGCACTAAGGAAAACACCATCCTAGCGCAGAGGAATTTATTTATTTATTTATATTGTCTTTTATAATGCACAACTGTATATAAAACTCTTCAAATGCAGGTGTCGGTGTGGCAGATAACATTTCACCAGGAGAAGGTGCAGGCCAAAGCACCACAAGAACCCTGAACATTGCCAGACTGGAAACAAAGAACTGCAAGAGGGATACAAACAGGAAACCGGCTTTTTCCTGCTACGCACCATGCCTCTGGAACATGTTTCCAACACTGATCAGACTGGCTGCTGCCACCTTACACTTCGGGAAGGACCTGACGAACCTCCTCTTACAAATAACATCTTGCAGTCAGTTGATTGCTGAACTCAGCCCTACTTTATCCCCTTTGGATCTTCTCCATCCCTTCCTCCCACTGGCCATCCTATTACTTCTGGTACTGATGCACCCTCCTTGTAACCCCCTGGTGCGCCTCCTACATATAGTGCTCCATTGTTTCCAGCTAGGTTCACAATTTGGGAGTCGCATACGTACAACGTAGTAAAAGTTTATTTTGGGAATATAAAGCATACTCATGAAAACAGCAGCCTAAACAACATAATTATAAATCAAAAGATAAAAAAACAAATAACATTAAATACATAAACACTTTACAAACATACAAAATATTAACTCTTTAATGCAAATTTCAATAAGAATTTCTGCACTGAAAATGCATTCTTTAAAAATTACGATAAAGCCCAGGCCACACAAACTGAGTCCGCATATTACAGATAGTACAGAGCAGGCTCATGACCGTGAAATCCCTGTCCCTGCCAAATTAGTTTCAACGTAAATTCTATAATTGGTGAAAATGCTGCTCTCATTCCCATTGCCAGGCCGCCACTCCAGCTCTCAAATGGATACAGTTAAACAGTGCCCTGGTAATAGCAGTACGCTGAGAGGGATTCTGCGCCCACAGTAAATACTTCTGGAGACCTGGGCCCGTGTTGATCATGTGCTTCCCATTGGCAGGCCTCATGATCTCAATTGACTCCTTTTTTTCCAGGATGTGATGATGCACCCTTACTTTCACAAACTTTAAGTCCCTACAGGACATAATATTTGTCATAGAGAAACCTTCAGCCTTTTGCACTTCACACAACGCAACTGGTACATGCCTACGTCAGGGGTTCTTCAGATGGGGGTCCCTGGGCACCAGATTTCTAATAAGCTCATGAGCGAGAACAGCTTTACTGTTACCCCAAACCCTGATCCATTGACTTACATGCTTGGCTGCAATTGGATTCCTTACAAACCTGCAGCCCATCTCCTGGTGCACAGCAAAATTAGAAGCAGAAATGGAGAAGCCACAGTATTCTTTAAAAAAAGATGTTCTCTACACCTGGATAGTTTCAATCTTGCCTTGCCCCCGTGCTCCAGGCCATACCTAGCAACAGAGGTAGCTTCGACATTATCAACTTTAAGCAGCAGCTCGACCAGTTTTACTTTGAACATGGCCATAGCTCTGGCCACCGCCCCAATGCCTGTTGGAATCTAGCCATTTGCTTATTGATACGGGCTTCTCCCACCACTTGTTTATGACAATATCCCTCTGCAAGCTCTCTTGGGCAGGTAGGTGCCCTTTTAGTCTGCATCTTAGGCCATCAAGAGACCCCTGCGGCTGATACAGCGGACCCGGCAGTGCATACATGCAATGTGTGCTAATACTGTGCCCTATTAGCTTAGTGCAAGCTTCACACTGCAGCAAATAAGCACTGCAATACTATTTTATTTGCTCTAGGACATGGTCCCCATCAATGAATTACGTTCTTTGTGATTTTGGTGTCTGTCCTAGAAAGAGCTGGGAGGTGACTCCAAAGGACTACATTCAGCCGCTGAGTGATGCTCCGTGTCGGAAATACGCCAGCATCCCTTTCCAAATGGAACTTTCATGCATGTGGAAATGCCTGATTCCACATGGGCATTTGCACTGTTTTTGCACGTGCAGAAATAAGGCTGATTGCAGCGGGAATCATGCATATGTCAGCTGCCATGCCCAGACATGGAGGGTGGCATTTACAATTGATTTCATGGATGGGTGTAGATTCTGCACATACACCTGTGTCTGCCCAGTTTGCTGTGCCGATTATATACCCATTCATGAAATCAATCAACAATGCACAGGGAGGATCCCTTAAGTGTAAATGTATACCACACCTTTCCTCTCTGTGCAATGTACACGTCATTCCAAAAATGCCCCCCAATACGTTTAAGGGATTTTGAGATTTTATGTCATCTCAGTGGGTTTATTTGGAAGCCATAAATCCGGCCTTAGGTGAACCTTGGTGAGACCACAATGCTGCTTCGTGGGCTTCTATGTCATCCTTACCCAGGCGGTGTTGCCTTGTGTTTTGGGCTGAACTGAACCTTGCGGCTTGGGTCAGACTGATATGCATGTTGCTGTTCATGATCATGACACACAGACCACCAAGTAAAGGCCAACCATCATTCCGTGGGTTTATGAATTTCTGCATATTCATTACAGCAACGCAGCCAGGATCCTAAGCGAGTGTGAGGAGTTGGTGCCGAGCCCTAAGACATTAACATAAACAAAGGCACGCTGATATGGAACAAGGTTTGTCTGCCTTTATCAAGCACCAAGAAGCATTTGTCAGAACTGTAGAACAAACCAAACATAAAGTAAACATGTCCTCACCCATTAGCTTCTGAGTCATAACCCAGCACGGATAAGCCAACCAATTCCAGACAAAACAAGTGCCCATAATGTATCATGTACCGTCAATGGCTGTATCAGCCTCCAAATGTTGAGTCAATGAAACCTCGCCCCTCCCCAGTGGACAATACAGTGGTGTGAGCCACCATGTCAGGGTCTAAAGGGCTACTTCCCGATAATACCAAACCGATACTAATTGGCAAAAAACAAGAGAAGAATAACTTAACACAAATCATTAAAATATGTCGGATCTCCCCCCGCCCCCTCCCCGCCCCCTGCCTTCTCCCGGCCTCTTTGTAAAGGGAAATGTAATATTTTACAGTTCTGGACAATGACAATAATGGCATGATAAAATAAATAAAAAGACAATGTTTAGAAATAATAAGACTTGTTTAAAAACTATCCTGGTAACTCATAACATGAATGTAGCAATTGAGACCAGTAAATGTAACCCAAGTGTCGGGAGGATAGCTCAGGGGCAACGCGCTCGCTTTGGAAGCAAGACAATACGGAGCAACACAGGTTCGATCCGGGGACCGCACTTAGAAACATCTGGTTATTAAGTGTGTTATAAATAACCAATAATATCATATCAAACAGGTGAACAGGTGGCCACACGAGTGGGATCAATGTAAGAAGCTAGGGCCAACAAAATGCATTAGAATCCTTGACCTGGCTGTCCACATTTGGGTACAATCCCCCAAGTGCCCTTTCTGGTGCACCAAGCTCGAAAGATTAATGCCAGACCTTGCAAGCAAAACACAGCCCATCTTGTGTCTACTATACACTGCAACCCCCTTTCGCCGGACCCTGCAAAGCCAGCAGCCATGGTCCCGGATTTCTTCTTCAAGGCTCCAGCTCAGTGTATGCCATATTGTTTCTTTGGATAAATGTAAGACTTGCGCTAATGATATTTCTATTCAAGAACAATTGGAATGATCTTTTACCTAAATAAATGCCATCAGCGGTCCATGCTTGAATGACACATTGTTTATGTGCTTTTCTAAGGTAGCAGCTGTATGGCGTAATATGTTGCGCGGAACCTGGAAAAGCAATTTCAATAATAATGAAATGATCACAGTTTGCCTTTTCATGAGAAACTGCATTCCGAATCGCTACTTACCTTTCATCACATTTGATCAGAATCACGCTGTCAGTGCCGATTCCCAAAGCGGAAGCTCCTTTCTTTACGGAGAAATGACTCTGAAAAAGCAATTTGGGCGGGTTATTCCTTATCTTTTTAAACAGATGCGTTCAAATTTATGAAATTCGTATTTTTCTTCTAAAGTGTTTCGGCTCTGAATAATATGATGGAAAAAAAGGTAACGTGTTCTAATAGTCATTGCAGCAATATGCAGATTTTATTTGACTATTAATAGCACTAAACATGATTAACCCATCACCAGTTACTTTATTTTCTTTTACAGATCCTGCAAATGCCACATTTACTTTCGTTAGAGAAAGTTAGATTATGAAAATATGGCAAATTGAGGGGAAGAGTGTTACACATTGCAGACACTAGGCCTCATCACAAGTTGGGCGGTACCTCTGCACTAATTGCGCAGAGATACCGGCCAACGTTATTAGCGTTACCGCAACTCGGTCGGCGCAATTTGCTCCAGATCCCGAGTTGCGGTGGGGGGGGTTAAATCCCGATTCCCATTGGGTCCATTGGGTCCAAAAAGAGGAGGAGAGGGGACATTTTTACCTCCAGCAAAAAGCTGGAGATGAAACTCCCACTTTCCGTCCAACTCGAGATTGGGCGCGACAGTAAATGCGGCAGTGCTAGTGTTACCTCTGCATATTACCTCTCCCCCCAACTCATGATGAGGCTGTGTCTTCTTGCTTTTACTGATTACAATTGGCACAGTGTCACAGGCACCAGTAATAATATTAGTAATTTGATCAGAAATGTACAGTCACAAAGTACAGAGGTGTCTATGAGTGGAAGTGGAGATATGAATATAATTGTTCTTTTATAATATCAGAGATTGCTTTCTAAGGGCAGCATCCGGATTCGAATCTGTGCTGCATTGTCTTGATTCCAAGAGAAGCAAATTGCCTCTGAGCTATTCCCCCCTCACCAAATATGGGATGGAATATGAAGCAAGTAGCACATTTTTCTGCATTTTTTTTTTTTATTTATTTGCCTTTAGTTCATTTACAAGAATAATTTCAAGTAGAACCTTTGCAAAAGAACAAGTTAAAATCCATGTATAAAGAGAAGAAAATTTAGACATTTGATTTTTACATTGTTTTACATTATCACATAATACTTTAAAATGCTTTAAAATACAGTTTAAAATACAAGTGAGAGAAAAAATATACCAATCAGTTTATCGGCTCAGCAATTCATTCTCCAGTCAAAATAAGTTCTTTTTCAATATGCTTACAAAAGCTTACTAGTTCATAGATTAAACGGTTGTGAGTTCCTTGCATCATACGAGACCATAAAAACTCAAGACAATCTTCAAACCCTATATCAACAAATTTCATAAATCTTGCTGTACGTATTTTGTTAAAATGGGGACAATAGAGAATGAGATGCTTCATTGATTCATATGGTTCGTTACACTCATCAAATCGACATCCCACAGCAAATGTGGTGGTATTTGTTCGCCAATTCTTTATTCTATCTCTAGTATGAAAAAGATTAAATCTAAATCGAATATAGGTCTTCCTGGTAATTTCACAGGGAAATAAAGTGATATGTGCATAGCGAGGGATGCACTGTTTAACAAAGGCGCCATATTCTTCATAAGATTTATAAGTCATAATCCGATCAATAGTTACGCACCAGTCTAAATCAAAAAGTTTTTTTTTTTGCATAGCACGGGCGAAGATGGATATCATTCACTGTAATATTCACTTCACTTAAAAGTTGTTGCATTTTCAATTGATAATTATAAAAGGAAGGAGGACAGTGGGTACCTAGCATCTTATGCAAATCCGCATATAGCGAGTTATTCGGTGGATAGTTCATTTTTGCAAAATGAGATAACTGTCTCCATTTCCATCTAGTCGATAGTGCCACCAATCCCAATTCATGGCGTATGATGGCATTTGGAATGGACATAGGCAAGAACATTGCTGCTTTTAAAAGTGAGCCTTGTACACAATCCAACATATTAGACATATCACACAGACATATATCTAGGGCATAAAGAATAATACTCTCCGTCTTCAGGGACATAAATTCAATTAACGGAGTTAGTGAAAATTTGCAAAACCGGGTGTAAATCCTTTTCATTTGCGAAAGGAGTGTCCTGGTTTTGGATTTGATTAGGTCTGTCCATACTTTGATAGAATTCTGATCAGAGAGATAATACCCCAAATAAATGGTGTTGTTAATGCAAGATATCTGCGTATCCATAATATGCCATCTAAAACTGCCCTTTTTCTGCATCACTCCAAATTTCATAATGGCAGTCTTTGCCGGGTTGGGAGTCAAATTGTGGTCCTTTGCAAATTCCTCAAAGAGTGTTAATTTAGTTTGTAAGCCTACAGGAGTGGGGTCAAACAAAATAATATCATCTGCAAAGGCAATCCATTGTAAGGATATCCTCCCAACCTTCACAAAGAACAGATTCATCTTTTCCCAGGTTTTATCCAGATCCGCCATATATAGATTAAACAGGGTTGGTGCAAGGTTGCAGCCCTGTTTCAGGCCCAGTGCTGTTCCTATTGGAGCTGTGGTGCCCCCGTCCTGTGATATTTTTATTCTATATGATGTGTTAGTATGCAATTTCATGATCCAATACATTAAATCTTTTGGAATTCCAAAAGACAACATTTTCATCCACAATAAGTTGCGGACAACATTATCAAAGGCTGCACTCATGTCAATCATTGCGATATAGACCGGATTGGAGTTCTTATTCTTGGCACCAGCAATGACATGCGCAAGGATAGTTGCATTTAAAGTGGTGCTCATATTCTTTCTAAAACCCGTTTGAAATTTAGAATAAAGACCCTTGGACTCAATAATCTTCTCCAGATCGTGAAGAAGTAGAATCGCAAAGATTTTAGCCTCAGTATCGATTAGAGAAATCGGGCGGTAATTTTCAGGACAAGAAGGGTCACCCCTCTTAAATATCGGGACTATGTTTGCAGTTAACCAAGATGGTGGGATTTCCCCAGAATTGAAGATGGTTTCAAATTTGGTATTTATAATTTCTGCCCACATGGCAGGGTCCGCTTTATAAAGACAAGGGGGGAGCCCGTCTGGTCCTGCAGCCTTAGAATACGACAGCCTCGAAATTGCCCAAATTATATCTCTAATGCTCCAGTTAAAACGAGGGATTGTGGTAGAGTCTAACATTATACCAGGAAGAAATTGGAACTTATAAGGTAGTTGAAATTTTGCAGTTATATACTTCTGCCATGTCTGATCAGTAATACAATTTGGCATTGGTAACACGGCATTTTTTGGGTCAGTTTTTAAAGTACGCCATATGACTCGAGTGTCGTGTGACGTGATGGCACGAATTAAAGTACAGTTTTCTTCGTTGTGTCTCGAGATCCGGGCGAATCTTAAATTTTGTTTATACTGTGAAATGATTTGATTCCGCCTTTCTCTGAGTCTTTCAGTGCCTAAGACTTTATTTTTTAATTGTCTTAATGCTTTATTTTTTTCCCTTTTCAATAGTTTACATTTCTGATCGTAAATGTGTGTGTGTTTCGCACTACTGGGGTTTTTATAAAATTTGAGCAAGACAGTGTCAACTATTTCGGAGTAATCCCTATCAGATAGTTTTATTCTTAAATTGGTACCATATTGATCAACTCGCATTGTTTCTCGTGATATGTGTTTAACAATCTGATCGCACAAACCATTGTTCCACCTAATTGAGTGTTGAGGGCGATCGACTTCTACTGCTATTAATGAATTATTTGCCCCTAACAATTGACATTTCAATTTCAATGATGTTGTAAGTTGTGCATGATCACCGATCAATATAGGGTCTATTACTAATGGGGCCATGTAGACTATAAGATTGCGAGATACAAAGATAAAATCTATCATTGACTTCTTGACTCCTCTTTCCCATGTGAATTTAGATTTCATGTCGTGTGTCGCCAAGAGATCCATGTCCCAATCGGTTAAGAGTTCTCTAAACTTGGCTCCTCTAGTGCATGCTAAGGTTGCGAGTTTGGATGTACTAGTTTCATTCACATTTCTACAGTCGCAGTTAAAATCGCCACCAAGAATAATCTCACATTTCTGATATGTACTAGCGGAGAGTTCCAAGCATGCTTCAAGATCATCAAGCATCTCTTCAATAGTAAAATTGGCAGGGTTCCAATATAGTGAGATGATAATTAATGATGGGTATCTGATTGTGGGTATATTAAGATGGACCCCTAATAGACTCGGAGAGTTCCACACTACATTAGGTTGGACTTTAAATGAAGTGTTTATTGCAATCGATAAGCCCCCAGATGGGCAGCCTGAGAGATGTCTTTTAGCTAATGAGTTAAAAGTAACATAACCAGGAATAAGTAGTGGTACTGTTTTCATCGATTCTTGAATTATAATTATAGTTGGTGGTTCATCACTATTGAGATTGAAATGCCAGTTCATTAAATTCACAAAGCCGCACGAATTCCAGGACATGATTTTAAATTCTTTGTGATTAGATAGCTATGTGACTGGTTTTGTAGGTAATGAAGTAGTATTAGAAGACAAAATGGCCGAGAGCATAGGTTCCAGCCAAGGAAGGCCGTTGGTTTGAGCTACAACTTTCAGAATCTCAGCCAAGTCAAGTCCAGAACCCGTATTTGTTTTAACAGTGGGTATGGTCATATCAATACAATTTCCATCAGTCACTTTTGGTGGATCTAGGAATAGGGAAGCATCGTCCTCGGATCCAAAGGTAAGTAAAACCAAACCTTCTCTTTTTATTTCCTCTCGGTTGGACCAGATGAATTTCATTACTGCTTCAGAACCAAGATAACACAGGGCCCTGAAGTTGTTAATTCTGGCCAGGGAGACTCTGGTAATATCATTAGATTTAACCATTCTCAATTGAGGTATTTTTGAGAAAAGGGAGAAGATAAATGAGCGATTAATACGTTTATCTACCAAGTCCTCGGCATTTCCTTCAAATCCTATGATGTATTCCTTCCTTTCGTCTGAGTGCAAGGACCTGTGTGAAATTGGAGCTGAGGCAACTGAAGTTCCTGCTTCGGTAGCAGGATTGATTAGTAAATTATTAGGTTGTTTTAATGGGATCTTATTATAATTGTTTGTGTTCTGGTTGTCCATAAAAAAAGTTTTACTCAGTGCTACAGAGGCTTCGCCGGTCTTATACAAGAGTGGATTGATATTCATATGTTGTGGCAGTGTTCTACTTTGCGCGGGGCCGTGTATAAATATAGGATATGGAGTCATTGCATTATCGATTGATCCAGTTTGATCGAAGCAGCTGAACTTAGGACTCTCTTTATGAAGTACGGCCGATGCCTCAACCAAAGTAGTTCTTTTTCCCGTGCCATTTACTGCGATTACCGACTTGGACATATTCACCTCCACTTCTTTATTAATTATTTCATCTACCTCTACCTTCCCTATTTTACCAATGCCGTTTATAGCGACTAAGGGTATGTTTTTGGACTGTGCAGGAATATTGTTTGCAGAGAGTTCGTTAGTCGCAACGCTCGAACATACCTCGCTATAGGTTTTCCTAGTAAATGGAATTGAATTGTCATTACCATGGGGGCGCGATTGAATAATGTTATTTTTCATGGTGCGACATCTCCCTATAATCGGGAAAAAGTCCCTTAAATTATTTTTTACCACAGAGCCGATAGCAGGTTCAATTAAAGTTGTTACACATCCGTTGTCCTGATTGTCTGACACCTTTAGAGACATTTCACATACTTTAGGTTTAGAAATCATAATTTCCTCAGTTATGCTATTCACTGAATTAACGATGCCAGGTTTAAGATTAGCAATCTGAGGAGGGATAGTACCCATCATTAGTGACTTGGTAATAATACCATTTTGACTTACTTCCTCCGGTGAATTAATAACCGGGGTGAGAGCATCTTGGCTTTCTTTGGACAGTTGTCTTACATCGATATGATCTTCCTCGAATAATTCTATACTAGGAACCAAGGAGGTATCCTTTCCACGTCCGTCATTCTTATGTAGTAGTGCTTCCTTCCTACGCTTAGCATATCTCTTAATAGCTCTCAAGTGATTTTTTTTGACTCGACGGGACATAAAGGTGAGAGGTTCCTCAGAAACACAGCGTTCTGTCTCTGTTTTGTTTTGTGATTCAATTGCTTCAAGGAGCGCAGATGGGCTATCGGGAAACCGCATTGAAGGTTCTCTTTTGGTGAAGTGAGTTGTAATTGTGATGTTCATTGCATCGACTGATGCCTTAATATCTTCCAAGTCATTTTCGCACTTACATTTCACAGGTTCAATTAATGCGTCCTGATTGCACTGTTCCAAACTGTTTGCGTGAAAATCGTGTCTCCCTACCTCTACATTACTGTGGCCTTGCCCTCTAATTTCAGATTGAATGGATCTTAGGGTGTCAACTGCAGTGATAAACCCTTCGATTTTATCCATTTTGGAGCAAAGATAGTGCAAGATGGCCTTAATTTCCTTTAATTCAAGATGAGTGAGCTCGTGACCCTTGTCAAGGAGATCTAAAATTTTGGTGATCACCGGAAGAGGAGTTGGGGATTGGTCTTCAGTTCCGCGCACGCTATTCGTACCTACTCCAAGATCCTCAATTAATACTTTGTTTGAGACATTATATTGATCAGGCGAGTATGAAAGCGTGCACGGAATTACTCCAATTGGTGCCTCATCCGATACATCATCATCTATTTTGGTATGATAATTCCTATTAGTATTTTCGGTGGTACCAGAGTTTGTTATACCATATACTAGTGGAGTCATCATACTAATAGTTTGATTGACTTGTGCATTTAATGCAGCCATCTTCTGCAAAGTAGTGCTAAATTGCACTTTGTTAGGGGTACGTGAGTCTGATCGAATCATACTATCATTCATATTTACATCTACAATCACTTTTTCCTCAACCTTTGTTGGGGCGTACATGTCAACAGTGGAAGTAGCATGCACTTGGGCTACATGAGTGGAGCAGTTACCATTATCTAAGCAAACCACAGGGGCAGTAGATATATTGTCATCCACCATGTCAACTAATGGCACTTCATGATATGAAGTTCGACCTTTGCATACCGTAGAGTCAATACTGGAAGATGTTAGGATATTAGTTATATCCTCAATGCGACGCCCACTTCGCAGGCCATTGGCCATAGTAAGAAAGAGGTACACCGAATGTAAGAAAACTTTTTACAAAATCTTTGAAAAAGCAAACACCTTTCCTATTGATGGGTCAGAGAATTTAAACGTAAACTAACAACCTTCACAAAGTAAACAATAAATTAAGCACTGTGCGCTATCACGAGACAATACTACTCAAGAACTTAGCTTGTGCCAGTTGCCCAGGTCACAGCCGAACAGCACAACAGCGACTCCAGCCCTTACTGCCTCCAGGGCTTAACGCCACAAGGGTGGATATGCCGGCAGTAAATGCTGTGCTCAAGTCACGTGATCGCTCACGTGAGCGCGATAGGCCCCGCCTCCTCCAGGAAGCAGGGGAGCAGCAAGAGCTCGGCTCGCAGTGCTGCTGGCCTCGGAATGGGCTGCAATCCCAAAAAGAAATGCTTCGTTCGTGAAGCGCATCTCCAGGTAGTCAGGAACACACCTGGATTCTGCATTGCTGTGTAGATCCGAACTGTTATTGAATTTTGAGTGATGGTGCAGCTGTGCACATGGTGGTATTTAGCTCAAGTAGCCGATTCTAAAAAAAAAACAAATATTTCAACAACGATGCATGCATGCTGCTTCCTCCTTTGATATGTTCCTGGCAAATCTTCCTGATAGTTTTGTCGGTATAGATTGACTATCTCGAAACATAGGAGGACACCCAGGTCCCATCATACTACCATTGGATTAAGTCATTATCTTATCTCAAACACCAAAAGGCCCTCAACTGTAATTGATGGTCCTGAGGAAGCATTCACAGCTGAAAGATGTTCAGGTTTATATAGGAAGAACAAAGATTATGTGGCTTTTGGGGGAAGCAGAGTGGGATTCAACTGACACTATTCCAATTGTTTTTGGGATGTATTAAAAGACAGTGCATAAGTGGATGATGTCTTTACCCAGAATGAAGGATGCAGCAAGGGTATTGAAAGAAAGACGGATGGAGCTCTGGCACAGAGATGGTCAAAAAAGGAAAACCTTCAACAAGTCTAAAGATGGGGGAAAGTAACAGCTGGCATTTCAAATATATCATTCAAAAGTATCATCTGTGGTACTGTACAGTGCTCATGTTTCGGCAGGTGTGGGATCCTTGGTATTGGTATTGGTAAGTTAGAGGATAACATTATTGTTTACCATTTTCATTTTTTTCTAAATATCCTGCTAGCGAAATGAGGGTTGAAATAGGCTTACATGGACTTTCAGTCTGAGGCTGCTCTTTGAACTAAACCTTTCACCTGAACATTCGGAGAGGGTGATTACCCTCTGACAGGGCAGGAATACATGTGTGGGAATTATTGTTAGCCCCATTCATCTGCTCATTTTAAGAGTTCTTTTTTGCCTCCAAAATGGCTGATTTATAGGATTGTTCTAGTTTATTTCAGGTGTCCTTATTGAGATCGGTAGGGGATTTTAGCCAGTGTGACGCATCTCGTCTTTTTGGGGGTGAAAACCCTTGATTTAAAGAGTGATGGCAGGCAGGGGATAGGTTGTCAGGAAGTGCAGAGAGTAAAACCCCAGAAATAGTGATATATCTGAATATTGAAGGCTGCACCAAATCAGCCAAAACAACATTTCTTTTATGTCCAACCTTAATTTCAACAGGCATTTAGTCAATTCTCAAGTGAACCAAATTCCAAACCAAAACTGGTATAACTTTGGTCAGAGTACACACTTGTTAGAGACATGTGTGGTCAGTAAAATTCCACTGAAGTCAATGGGCATGACCCTCCACAAACTAATATTCAGAGGATTGCAAGATTAATAGATAGAAAAAAAAAATTAAAGTTACATTGTCCTATATACCCATATAAGACCTTCCATTTGAAATAAACTTAAAAGAAGTCATGAAATACTAAGATTCTCACTGTCAGAATTTACTCTGGCTATCCGAGGATCTAATCACCTTTGCAACCCTGGGAAAATATGCTACGGTTGCTTTGAAGAATCAAAACATGAAGATTTTTCCAAAAAAGAATTTAAGGAAGTTTAGATTTCTTGGTTGGGAAGTAGCTGAAAAAAGAGAGCAATCGATCAATACAATAATTGTCCTGGTAAGTATTCTCACTTCTCAGGTTTTAACCAACAGTTAAGAAAATATTGCAAAAATATTGTGAAAAAGAAATCCTTATACAATAGTTGCATATATTGATGACCTCTCAGAATGTTCATACATCTAGAAAACATGAACACAGACTTGGAATAGGTTTTAATCAGATTCACATCCAATATTTTGTGTGCCAGGATTCTGTTCCAATCTGAGTATTGATCAAATGCCTTACAATGTTCATATGTACCAGGCCATAGGCATAAGAGAAAAGGAACCCTTTCATATGGCGCCTGGAAACAATTGTGTATAGGCGCCAGACAAGTGACCAATAAATAAATAAATAAATAAATAAATAAATATATGTGTGGTGAAGTCACATGCCCTTAGGCAAAGGGCAGTCACAAGACGCTCACCCAGGCCTTCCAGGGGGTCCTCATGGACCCCAGAGCCAGTGGGATACCAGAGGGGGGACTGTTATAGGATTGAGGCAGATTGAAGCTCCCTTCAGCAACACAAACACTCCCAGTTGAGGGAAAGGAGCCTTTCCCCCATTGAGATAACGAACTTTCAATAATACATAATCTCTGATAAGTGAGGAAATACATTTTTTCTATGGCATTATTACTCAAGGAAACACTGCTCAGTGTGAGTTAAGTCTGACTCTATGGGTCCCACAGGTACAAAGCTGAATGCAGACAAAGAAAACCTCCTCATGTTGAACGCCAGGAAATTAAAGCTGCTAATGCGCAGGAGTTATAATAATGCAAACTAACCACGGCGAAGCAGTTACAAATGTTACAACTAAATTACTATGCTTAACGGAGGGTCTCCCTACCATTTATCTACATGCTGAGGAAACGGAGGGCCATAGAGGAAAGCAGGCAATTTTATTTAATATGTATTCATTTATTTTGTCATTTGTAAAGTGCATCAAACCAGAGACATCAAAGCACTGGTTACATTAAGCACAGTTTATGAGTCCGATATGTATGGTACAGTCAGCTACATGGATACAGTTACATGGATACAATGCATGCAGAGTTTTTGGTTTATAAATCTTGTGTAAACAGCCATGTTTTGAGGTATTTGGGGAAAGCCCAGAGTGACGGTTCGATTCTAAAGGTAGTGGTAAGGCATTCCAGTGTTTGCTGGCCACTGCCGGGAAACTGGTGCTCCCGTCGCTTTGTCATTTGAATCTAGGGATGGAGATCATGTGTGAGTGGGAGGCCTTGTTTGGTCTATTGGACTGTGATTTGGTAAATGTTATAGATAAATATCTTGGTGCCATGTTTGAGAGACATTTATGCGTTGTAGTGAGAGTTTTAAACAGAATGCGCTCTCAAATGGGAACCCAATGAATATCTTTTCTTGCCTGTGATATGTGGTCTTTTTGGGAATGTTTAAGGTTGTTCATACTGCAATGATATATAATTTCTAGATGTTGCCAGTGGTAGAGCCTGCAAAGAGGGTGTTGCAATAGTCTAGTCTAGAGACAATAAGTGCTGTGGAAATTGTGATGCAGCTGTCCACAGAGAGGAAGGGTCTGCAGGCATATATGAGTTGCCTAGTGTGTTGGAGTCAGTGTCATAGGTACCTGAGGTAGACAGGAGATCGGTAGGAGGATGGGTATCATCTGGTTATTTAGTGCAGGGGATACCCAAGGTGTCCAGAATGTCAAAGAGTTGCTTCGTGAAGATATTATATAAGGTGGGCGAGACACAGGAGCCTTGAGGGACACTGCAGGTGACTTGGGCTAGAGATGCTGATGCCAAGGCAGAGAAGACTCTCATTGTTCTATTAGATAGAAAGGATGAGATCCAGACTGTTGCTTTAGGGGAGAAGTTACCTGCTGAAGAGAGGTGTTGGGATAGAATTTGATGGTCCACCAGACTGAAGGTGGCTGACAGGTCTAGCAAGATTAGGAGAGCTAGTTTGCCATTGTCTTTTATCTCATCCATTCGGATTTTTAAGTCTAGGAGTGAAGATGCCATGTCGTGACCTGGTCAGAATCCAGATTGAATAGCCCAAGAAGGTTGTTAGCTTCTAGGTAGCTTTGGATTTGTGGGTAAACTGCCCTGGTTAGTATTTTAAGTAGGAAAGGGACAGTCATGATAGGCCGTTAGTTAGTAGGAATATTTGGGTCTATGGTGGAGTCTTAAAAAGGGTAGGACCTAGGCATCTTTTATATTAGTAGGCACAGTGCCCGAGGGGAAGGAGGAGTTAATGGGTGAGGAGATGAATGGGGCAAGTTCTGTTGCACAGTCTTTGATGATTGAGGCTGGGCAGCTGTCGCATTGACATCTGGATGGCTTTAAACCTTTGAAGATTTTGGTTACATCAGAGATGGAGACCTGTTTGAACTCAAATAGGTGTGTGAGATGGGGAGGCGGGATGGGCTTTGGGGCAGGTAGAACCTCAGTGGTAGTTAGTGAGGTTTTCGTTTTGAGGATTTTTACTTGTAGGCTTGAGATTTTATCCAGTAATGCATTTTGAATTTTGGAGCACCAGGTGAGGTTGTTAAAACAGCTGGTGGGGGGATGAACTGGGAACTGGAGTTACAGCAATATGTCATACCCTAATTCTGTCATTGTACATGGTGCTTTTGGCTTGGAGTATAGCCTGTTTATATGTTTTTGCCAGAGAGGTGAAAATATCTATATTTGAGACTGTTTGGTGTTTTTTCCACGTGGTCTCGGCTGTTCTTTTGGTAAAGCGAAGGGCTTTGAGGTTAGGGGTAAACCAGGCATCATTGAGGTGAGCTGCTGGTTTACATTTGCTCATAGTTGCCACTTTCTCAATAGCACAAAGAAGTGATTGGTTATATAGTTCATCCATGGTATTAAAGTCTTCACTCTGAGGTTGGTTGGCTGTCAGACTTGCTGGTGTGATGCTCCTGGCATTTCTTGTAAAAGTGGCCAGTAGGGGTGGTGTAGGGGTATGGGCTTGATTGATTGTAGGAATGAAGAAGGATATAACATTGAAGTCTGACCAGGGGCAAGGCACTTTAGATGAGATAGTGATATTGCAGTTGAGGTTTGCCATTCAGTCAATAGTACAACCTTTGTCATGAGTCGGGTGTGTGATGTGTTGGGTGAAACCCAAGGCTTCTAACAAGATAGCTAGAGCAAGTGCATTGAGGGCCATCACCCCTGAAGACTATTCTGGTGGAGGGCTTGGTGTCCAATGAGAGGAAGGTTAAGGTGTCTTCCTCGAAGGAGAGTGGTGGGCCCGGTGGTCTGTATATGAGGTGAAAGGTTATGGTAGAAGTGCAGGATAAGGTCAGTTTTATAGATAACAGTTCCCCTAATTGGAAGACTAGGTTGTTGAATTCTCGGATAGGCATCAAGCATTTAGCAATGATGGCTGCCCCCCTTTGGCATCCACTCTATTCTTCTTGAGAATAGTATAATTGTCCAGCAGAATGACGAGAGAGTGGGAAGGGCCTCTTGCCGCATGCAGCCAAGTTTCTGTGATGGCAGTAGGTCAAGATTATTAAAAATGATGAGATCAGATAGGTTGAGTGGGTGAGCCATTAGAGACCTGCCATTGATTAATGCTCCTTTGAATGGTGGGTTTATATTAAGGTAAGGCAACGTTAAGTTATCATTCAATGGGAATGGGGGTGAGTAAGTTACGAGGAGTGCTGCATTTGTCACTCCAATTTGCTTGCCTGGTGTGGTGTCAGTGGCCACGGAAGAAGAGGTAGTGTTAGCACCTTCTCATTGATGGAGAGACTAAGGGCATTTACCTTTTCCAGGGAGCTGAGTATGTTTTCATTGATCATGGACCAAGGGATATTTCTTGTTGCAGTGGCACTAGAGGGGATTACAAGTGCAAGGGGAGCAGGCAGGTAAGATCCCTTTGGGCAAGGCAGCACAGTGGAAATAGGGAGAGGGTGACAGATTTTACACATGGCCAGGGCCAGTTTAACAACTAAAATGTTGGTAGGGCTTAATATAGGCTTAGACCTTGCCCCTTGAAGACCACATGACACTGAGCAAATGGTCAACCCCCAGAGTACCCCATATCACACATTTTACATACAGTAAATGTCCCTGAGCGTCATCCAAGGGGAGAAGAGAATGGCCTTTAAAAGGCAGTATGACCAGCCATAATGTTTCAGTCACTGGGAGACCTGGAATAACAGAACTGCAGACCCTGGACCCTGGAAGATCCCAAGTGTGTAAGTGTAAAGTGATGAAAGCCTGAAGGTGGATAATTGGCAGGAAGATTGGTGTGTGGTATAGTGAGAGAAGTGTGTAGGGATGTTTGTATAGAGGAGAAACATTTTAGATATTTGGGGAGATTGTTGTGGTGAAAGGGAAATATCTTCTTGGTGAAAGAAAGAAGATGAGGGCTGTTGTCTGGGAAAGTACACAGTGGAATGTCATCTTTGAGAGCAATGCGGGAGGGAGTCCATGGGAGCAGAAGGAGAATATTACCATCTGGGAGATGGGAAGAGGGAAGAAGGAGATTCTCATCAGAAGAAATCAGATAACCTCTTGGAGAGATACATACAAGAGAGGCATCACTGGATAGCAGAAGGAAGGAGCTACCATCTTGGATTGATATGAGTGAGATCACCCAATTAGGTAGAGAGAATAAAGATGTTCTAGGGGACCAGGTCTGTCTAGTGAAGAGTACAGAGGAGGGTGAATGTATTGTATTGTTTATTTATTTATAGAGCGCGCCTGGCCGTTAAGCAACTGGGCGCTTGCAGTGAAATAAATCTTGGGTTACAGGTACATGAATACATTACAATTCTTAGGTTACAGGATCATATATTACAGTTGCATTACATTTCTTAGGTTACAGTATCATATATTACAGGCTCATATGTCGAGCATTACTTACAAGGCATTTTTACTTACAAGCGAGATATGTTACATTTTATCAGAATCTTTTATGTAGCACTGTCGGATGACTTACGGTATAGATAAGTAAGATGTTTGCAATGAATATACATAGTATTTGGTATAGTTGGGACATTTAGCGGTCGTTATTTTTAAGCCAGAGTTTAGCGTTGGCTTTGAACACATGGAAGGAGGGGGTGGCTCTAAGTGCATCTGGGATGGAGTTCCAGAGCTGCGCTGCTTGAACCGGGAAGCTAGACCCACCAGTTCTTTTCAGTTTAAAGTTAGGGACTTTGATGCTATTTGAGAGGGCTTTTCTGATGGGACGTTCAGAAGTATGTTTTGTGAATTTTTCTGACAGGTATGCAGGAGCTTTGTTGTTCAGACAGTTATGTGTAATGTTCAGGGTTTTGAGTTTGATACAGTCATTGATGGCCAGCCAGTTGGCGACTCTTCTGTGGGTAGAAATGTGTTGTCCTTTGGGTATGCCTAGGGCTGTTCTGAGAGCATTGTTCTGCAGGGTTTGGAGTTTGTTAGTGTTATGTTTACTGGTGCCTAGGTACAGTGCATTGCAGCAATCTAATTTGGAGAGGATGAGGGCTTGCGCAATGGTGGTGCAGCTATCTGTGGAAAGGTATGGTTTGCAGGCATGGATGAGTTTGCAAGTGTAGCTGGTTGCTGAGGCTGTAGCATATACTTGCTTGTCGAGGGTGAGAGCTGAGTTTAGGTAGAAGCCTAAGGTTTTCACTTCTTTAGCTACCTTTATTTTGATGCCATCGATCGTGATGGAATTGTAACGCTGGGGTAGTTTGTTCAGTTTATTGGTAGAACCAATGATTAAGAGCTCGGTATTATCGTCGTTAAGACATAGGCCATGAGTGGCCATCCAGGTTTGGATGATTTGGTAAATTTTGTTTATGAGTCTGGTGTCTTTTTCATAGTCACCTTGGATTGGGATAAGGATTTGGGTGTCATCGGCGTAATTGGTATATGAGACCCCTAGCTTGTCCAATATATCAAAGAGAGGCTTTGTAAAAATATTGTATAGCATGGGGGAAACACATGACCCTTGAGGGACTCCGCAGGTGATGGGGAATGGATCCTCTGCTGATGAAGGAGAGAAGACTTTATGGTTCTCTGGTCCAGGAATTAATTTATCCATGCCGTGGCTTTTGTGGAGAAGTTGGCTGCCGATTTGAGGTGATTGCACAGTACTTTGTGATCTACCAGGTCGAAAGCAGCTGAGAGGTCTAGGAGTAGGAGAATAGACACATCTCCTGTGTCTTTACGCTCGTCTAGCTGGTTTTTAAGATCAAGGAGAGCCGTTTCGGTTCCATGTCTTGGCCTAAATCCAGATTGTCTTGACCCTAGTATATTGTTGCTCTCCAGATAATCTTGGGTCTGAAGGTATGCGGCTTTATCTAAGATTTTAAGGAGGAACGGGACAGTTGTTATTGGCCTGTAGTTTGTTGGGACGTTGGGGTCCAGGTTAACTTTTTTTAGTAGAGGTAGTATCCATGCGTCTTTAAGGTTTGTTTGCACATAGCATGATTTAAATGAGGAGTTAATGAATGATGTGACAAAGGGGGCTAGTTCATGTGCAGCCTCTTTAATAATTGGGGCTGGACCGGTATCCCCGAGGCATCGGGACGGTTTCAAGGACCAGATGATGTTCTTAGTTTCTACAGTAGAGAGGGCTCTAAAGCTAAATTGGTTAGGGGGTTTAGTTTGGTTAGTGGCAAGTTCCTGGAGGATGGTTTCTTGCGTAGAGAGGGCGATGTTGTGGAGGGCGGATTTTTTAGCTCGTATTTTGTCTTGTAGCATTGTGATTTTGTTGCATAGGGCTTTTTGAATGTTAGCGCACCAGACTTTGTCTTTGGTGCAAGAGTCTATGGGTGCAATTGGGGATTCTAATTCTCTCAGGATGGAGAAGATTTCCCTAGTGTTTGAATTGGCTTTTTTGATTCTGTCATTGAAGGTCTCTTTTTTAGCCTGAATGATTTGTTTTTTGTAGCTGTTTGAGAGGGCAGTGAGAAGGTCTTTGTTGTGGGAGGAGGGTTTTTTTTCTCCAGCAGGCTTCTGCATGTCGTTTCTCTTTGCGTGAGGCTTTTAGCGCAGAGGTGAACCAAGTGTTCAGATGGGCAATAGGTTTTGATTTAGTGGGTTTCATCGGCGCAATGGCGTCGATCGCCGAGTTGATGGTGTTATTGTACAGGTCGACTAAATCGTTAGGGTTAGAGAACTGGCTGGAGTGATTAGTGATGGGTTGGAGCAGGGGGAGAAGATTAGCAAGTGTTATATTTATTTTGCAACGGGTGAGGGCAGGTGGAGCATGAAGTTTGGTAGATTTAGGTTGTGGGAGGTCCGAGATAGTCAAAGAGATCAGATGGTGATCTGTCGAGATACAGGGTTCATTTGCCGTTAGGAGGGAGGTGCAATTGATGTCTGCGACCCAGTCCAGTGTACGGCCTTTAGAATGAGTAAGGCCGCTATTTCGAATAGTGAGGCCTGCTTCCTCAATAGTGTTAGCTATAGTGGAGGCATTAGAATCTTTTGGGTCTTTGTAGCCTAAGTTGAAATCGTCTAATAGGATGATTTGTGTTACCGGTTTGGCATTAGTATTTAGTAGGGTGGTTAAGTCCTCTTCAAAGGTGCCTAGTGGACCAGGGGGTCTGTAGATCAGGTGTATTGTAATAGTATGTGTGGCCGAGATTTCTAGTTTAAGGGAGAGTAGTTCAGCTGATGGCATAGTGAGGCTGTCTATTTCTTTGATAGTGAGATTGGCTCTGCAAATAAAAGCTGTGCCTCCTCCTTTGGAGGTTTCCCCGTCTTTTCTGAAGATGGTGAAGTTAGGGGGTATGGCTATCATGAGGGCAGGGCCAGCGGCTTTGTGAAGCCATGTTTCGGTAACTGCTAGGAAGTCAAGTTGGTTACAGGTGATGATGTCAGCAATTTCCGAAGGCGTGAGCTATTAGGGATCTAGCGTTGATGAGACCACCCTTGATGTTTTGAGTTACAAAATGTCATTAATATGTCAGGAAGCAGGAAGATCAGCCATGCATAGACAGGGTAGAGAAGGACCCCTGAGATACCATCAAGTGGAGAAGTGAAGGGTGAGAGTAGGATCATGCTTGCCTGCCAAACCCAGAAGGACATGGCAGACAAACTCAAAGATGGCAACTTGGCCATCAGGGTGAATGAAAAAAGTCACATGACAATTCCCCGTACAAGGCAACACATCTGTGGACCACACAAACAGCTGTCTGTCTGAGAACTGTGGTCCACAACCACATGCATCCTGCAATCTATAAAGAGAGTCAGAGGGCAAGGCTGAACCACCCCTTAAATGGAGAGCCACCCTCTTTAAAGAGGAAGGACCTTTCTTTAAAATGTAATATTTTGTTTGGTAGCTGCTTTGGACACTTTGTTTTAAGAGATGGATGGTGTTAAACGTTGGGACATTGAACACCTAATTATGAATCCCGTTGGAGCCAGATGTGATCCTCTTACTTTCTGTTAACACCTTTGTTCAGAGTCACTCGCTTAACACCCACATTGTATCTGGACATTTGTAGCCATCATCTTGACACTTGTTCTATTGGGTTGTACGGGCACCCTGACACCTTACCTTATTGTTTGATCACTTGATTAAGACAATCCTGTAAATATTATTGCTATGTATCTGATGATCGGTTCTGCAAAAACAATGAGAGGCAGTCATTCTAGCATGCTGTCACACATGGTATAGCAGGGGATATCAGTTGTATATTCTAACATTTGGTATGGGTATACCCTTCTTCTTTGACAGGCCCTTTCCCATGCAGACATTGTTGTGTATGCCCATTCACTTTTAAAACTACAACATTAATCTATGTTGACTTTGAAATGGAGCGTAAGTCATTTCTAAATTAATGGACTGAGAATGTAATTTTGCTGTCCTTTATAATTGTGATCAGATTTATGTTGGTATGACAGCACACACTGAGCACATGCATATTGGCAAACATAGGTCGAAGAACTGTATGGTAAATATGCAGGTCCCAATGCCAATTCACTTCTATGAATTGACCCACTCTGACAAAGATCTAAAAGGCTGGTATTGGAGACAGTAAACAGGGCCTTTCAATAATACAAAAACTACACAGAAAAGAACAATAGATGCTTAAACCTGACAGTCACCCTGATGGGTTCAATGAGTGCATGGAATGGTAATCACTACTTCACTAAATTATTCTTTTGGCTAGGGGTGGCAGTGCTATAATTGACCATGTCAGTGCAACGTGTACACATAGTATGTTGCAAAGTTGTTGTTAGGGAGAATTCTCTGTTTAGGCTGAATTTCCTAACCTAGTGAGTCCCCCAGCAGCTTGGCTGGATTTTTGGGGTTTATTTTTTTCTCCTGCCAAGAGTGATATTCTTTTACCTTCACTCTTGGACATGATTTGAGTGTGTTTCTTTGAATCTAGATGTGTTTAATGGGCTATGGGGTCTTTTACCCCATAGGGCTTCATGTGTTTTTGTGATGTGTGTTACATTGCAGTGACACAGGGGTGTCATAGTGACCCCCCCAGTATAGACTCCATACCCTGGGACTGACTACTGTCTCCCAGGGCATGTAAAGTCACCATTGACTTTACTAGTCTTAAATTCTGAACAGAACCAGTACAAACCATCATATTGTGGACGTACTGGCTGGGGCAATTCGATTGCCCCAGGGTCTGTTAGTCGAGGGGGCACGTCTCCGTCCTCCCTGATCGAGTTTTGGCTGGTGGCAGTGGATACTACTTTTTATATTCAACCGCGAATATTTTCCTATGGGATTTCCATTGTTTTAGGCTACTATCTTTATTTACTTATTTATGGTAGCCTCGAACATACCGCCGGTTTATTTAATTAATATTAATTCTCCGGTTGGTATTTTTTGCCAAAACCTGATTCTAAAATGGCGTTTGTGTTCTCTTTTGTGACTCCAACCCAAGTCGAGCCCTTTGTTCCACTTTTTGGCGGGCTTCTCCACAGAAGCCCTCAAAGTGGTGCCACTCTGTCTGGGGTACTTAGGAGGGGTGGAGGGGAATTTAGGCACCCTGGACTGAGTTGCCTAGGCAACTCAAGTCGCACTCCATCCTGATTGGCCCAAGTGGTGAGCCGGCCGGCTCACTACTTAGCATGTTTGAGTGACAGCTAGGCTGAGTGAATGGGGGTTTGCTGCATAAAAGCAGGACTTTGGGGACTGGAACTTCAGAAGTCGCCACAGGACCTAAGAATCCAACGAGGGAGAAGCTGAGCTGACCTGCCATGACACCACCACCGGTGGAGCCCTGCTGGGCTGCGTCACCACTTTTCCCAACGACAGAGGAGATCTCCCGCCGGAGAGTCTTCTTCCTTTGACTGGTGGGGATAACCAGATTCACTGTCTTTTCGCTTTCCCGACGTACCTCGTGGCTGCCTTGCCCGTGCCAAGCACCCCAGCAACCGGGATACCACGTTTTACCACGACCGCGAAACCAAGGTACCACCTTTAACCGGAAAACTCTGCGGCTGGTTTCTTCCCTGGTAGTGCAACGACCTTCATCTTTCCTCCAAGATGAGATCTTCTCTTCCCCTGGACGACGACGCAACTTGCACCCACTACTAGGAACAACTGCCACTGCTGGAGGATCCTTCCCACTTAAGATACCGTGTCCCGCCTGGCTTCCCTTGCTACCGACTGTACGGGGTAGATTTAGCCCCTGGCTTTCGAACCTGGGTTAGCCTGGGACACCTTAGCTAAACTTTTCTAAGCCTCTCTAAACTCTTCTTGAACCCTCTGCAAGACTTTCTAAGCCTAGTGTAACTGTGTGATCTTGGGCGCATTTGTGCTCTGTTCCCTCTAAGAGTGGGCCCAGCCTTTGGACTTTGGGTCACCAGTGACTTTTTGCTCTCTGCCTTACTAACAGTGTTCCTGAATCATAGAGTGGTGTACCTCTTCATATTCTGTCTTTTTCCCTCCCTTTCTCACAAACTTATTAGAGTGCAATCTAGTTAAGCGCTCACCTCTGTATGAAAATAAGTGGTGTTTTACTGTGATTTATCTGATAGGGAAAAAGGGGTGTATATATCATAATAGTAACTGTGTTTAGAATATTTTACAATAAGATTGCTGGAGTGTTTCAACTGTGTGTTTTTAAATAAATAATTATATACTTTGATACCAAAGCTCTGGTCAGTGTTTGCTTGTATTATTGTATCTGAGTGCCTATTGAGTATACTTTGCATACTGCCTTACTCTTCTTGAGGGAAGTCTGACTGCTCAGACAGAGCTACCAGGTAAATCTGGGTGGTACAGACTGCTACCAAGTGGGTTTACTGCCAACACCGGTAGCCTTAAATCTTTTGCAGTGTTCCCTAAGGGGACTGCACAGGTTTCTGCCTAACACTGGTGTACAGCGGTGGGATTTGTATTGAGTATACACTTTAGAGTGCTTAAGGATACCTTAGTACAACTAACCACAGAGCTTAGCACTGAAAAAGTAATCTTTCTAACATGTAAACTATGGAAATGTATGGTCAAGAGTCCCTTGCTACAAAAACTGCTGATTGTTTAAGAGTATTGTGTAAGCATAAGAACCTCCTGACTAAAGGCAAGAAAATGGAGTTAATAGAAAGGTTGTTAGCTAACCAAAGTCTGGATGATGGGTCTGAGGAACCTAACATGCCAGGAAATGTAGATACCAGTATAGAAATTGATATTGATCAAAATGTTGATAATCTTGAGGAAGAGTCAGAAGAGGAGGGTGAGGCTGCTGTGACTGTCCCCCCTAGGCCTCTGTCTGCTCTACCTGCTGTACCTACTAGGCCTTTACCAAGTCCCACACTAAGTCCTCAATATCTCGAATTAGAGAAAATGAAACTTGAACTAGAGTTCAAGAGACTGAATACTCTGGCTGAACAGAGACATCAGGAAATGAATCAAGAACTAAGGCTAAGGGAAACGGAGCTCAAGCATGAGCTAGAAATGAAGAAATTATCTGTCGAAAATGCTTCTCTCTCTGGCTCCCATCGAAGTTCCAGTTCTAAAAGACCCTGGATGCCTAAAGAATTGGTTGGTATGTATGAGCCTAAGTTGGATGTGTTGGATTGGTTGTCTCTGTTTGAATATAATCATGGGCTCCAGAACATCACAGGAAATGACTTACTCACCTGGTTGATCTCTAGGCTTCCCCCTGTTGCAACTGATGTGGTAATGGAGTTGGGGGAGGAGGATAGGAAAGAGTATGAATGTGTGAAACTAGCTCTGATAGCTAGATTTGGGAAGACCCCTTCCCAGTATCTTAAGAGGTTTAGAACCCTCAAAAAGAATGATGGTACCCTTTGGGCTACCCTGGTGAGTGAATGTTTGAAAAACTTAGAGGGATGGATTAAGGGTTACAAGGTGAACCTTATGAAGGTATGAACAATCTTTTTATGTTGGAGTCAATTTATGATGCCTGCTCTCCTGAGCTCAGACAGCACTTGGCTGATTCAAAGGAATTAGATTCCAGAAAGCTAGCTAAGGCTGCTGACTTGTGGGTTGCCAACAGGGCCACTCACAAGAATTCAGGGGTCACTCAGAAAAAGGATGAGGGAAAGCAGTCACCTAAAGTGAATCGAGATAATTCTAATACCTCCCATACCAAAGAGGGCCACAAACAACCAAATAACCAGGGTAAGCCCCAGGGTAAACCGAATGGGGCTAGTGTACCTTCTGGTCAACAACCAGAAGGAGGTCAGAACAAGCCACCCTTTCAAAGAGCATTTGGACAATGCTATATATCTGTAAGGCTACTGACCATATCAAAGGGGATCCCAGATGCAAGGGTAAACCTGCAGGGATCAGCACAGTCTCCTTAGCCTTCACTCCTGAGGATGAAGTACAGATGGCTAGTGCCCACTTTGAACTCTTTGCTGAAGAACCCTTGGGTCTTCAAGCAACTGTAAACCTAGAGCCTATGGGTCTGGTTAGTCCCCAGAATAGGGTTGTGTATAACTCCCTACCTGGTAACTCTAAGGTGTATTATATGGACAGTGTTCTTGTCAATGGCCAGGATACTCCTGCCAGGAGAGACACAGGGGTCAGCAGAACAGTAGTGGATGGAAGCTTCTTTCAACCTGAGGATGTGGCAAAAGCACCCAAAGGTCCCACTAAGATGTCTGGAGGCCCTGTCCAAATGGTTCCTATTCTACCAGCCCTCATTCAGTGTAACAACATGACAGTGAGGATCCCTGTCAGTGTGCAGACTGAGGTGCCTGGGAAAGTCCGTTGGGGAATGACCTGAGAACTCTAGGAGTAGTGTCACATACCCCCAGGCCTCCCAGTATGGAGAACCAGAACCTAACCAAATTGGCTAGAGAGGCCACCTTAAGGGACCACTCTAAGCCTGTGGGAACCTCTACTGAGACCCCCACTACAAGCCTTGGTGTTAGTAAGTTGACCTCTAACCCAGGCACATTTCAGGCTAGTACAGTAGGGAAATGGGAGCCCCAACCAAGCTCCATCATTGTTCCCCCAGTTTCAGAGTCTGTGACTCCCCCTGCTTCTGAGGAAGAGGTGGATAGACCTACTGGGCCCCTACCTAGGCCTAAGAGAACTGGTAATTCTCAATACTGGTGGAAAACCAGGAAAGAAAAGTCTAAGGCCAAAAACCTTCAGACTGTTGGACCTTCTACTGAAGACCCCAACGCAAATCCTAGTATTAGGGTGGAAACTCCTAAAGTAGGTAAGGTTAGATCTAAGAGGAAGGGAAAGCAGGTACATTGCCTAACCCCAACCCCTCCAACCAAGAGGCCTAAGACCCAACCTGCTCCCCCAAGAGAGGTGGTGAGGAACCTTGGAGGCCCCTCTAGATCTAAGGGAATCCTTTATAAGGACCCCTTGAAAAAGCCTAACACAGGTTCAGAAGTTGTAACAACTTCTGAGGGACTGGTCAACCAGGTCCTCTATAACTTCAAAAAGACTGATGTTCCCCAAAGGGTTTGTAGGTCATATAGCTTCCAAAGGAAAACCTTTGCTTGGGCCCTAGTACATAGGTCAGGGTGTCACCATCAAAATGCTGATGGACTCTCTAGGATGTATGTCAACGACTAGAGGTATGAGGTTCATCCAGGAGTGGATTAAATCCTCCTGTCCCTTAGTCTGGGAGGGGCGAGTGTTAGGGAGAATTCTCTGTTTAGGCTGAATTTCCTAACCTAGTGAGTCCCCCAGCAGCTTTGCTGGATTTTTGGGGTTTATTTTTTTCTCCTGCCAAGAGTGAGACTCTTTTACCCTCACTCTTGGACATGATTTGAGTGTGTTTCTTTGGATCTAGATGTGTTTAATGGGCTATGGGGTCTTTTACCCCATAGGGCTTCATGTGTTTTTGTGATGTGTGTTACACAGCACCCTCAGTGCAGTGACACAGGGGTGTCATAGTGACCCCCCAGTATAGACTCCATACCCTGGTACTGACTACTGTCTCCCAGGGCATGTAAAGTCACCATTGACTTTACTAGTCTTAAATTCTGAACGGAACCAGTACAAACCATCATATTGTGGACGTACTGGCTGGGGCAATTCGATTGCCCCAGGGTCTGTTAGTCGAGGGGGCACGTCTCCGTCCTCCCTGATCGAGTTTTGGCTGGTGCCAGTGGATACTACTTTTTATATTCAACCGCGAATATTTTCCTATGGGATTTCCATTGTTTTAGGCTACCATCTTTATTTAATTATTTACGGTAGTCTCGAACATACCGCCGGTTTATTTAATTAATATTAATTCTCCGGTTGGTATTTTTTGCCAAAACTTGATTCTAAAATGGCGTTTGTGTTCTCTTTTGTGACTCCAACCCAAGTCGAGCCCTTTGTTCCACTTTTTGGCAGGCTTCTCCACAGAAGCCCTCCAAAGTGGTGCCACTCTGTCTGGGGTACTTAGGAGGGGTGGAGGGGAATTTAGGCACCCTGGACTGAGTTGTCTAGGCAACTCAAGTCGCACTCCATCCTGATTGGCCCAAGTGGTGAGCCGGCCGGCTCACCACTTAGCATGTTTGAGTGACAGCTAGGCTGAGTGAATGGGGGTTTGCTGCATAAAAGCAGGACTTTGGGGACTGGAACTTCAGAAGTCGCCACAGGACCTAAGAATCCAACGAGGGAGAAGCTGAGCTGACCTGCCATGACACCACCACCGGTGGAGCCCTGCTGGGCTGCGTCACCACTTTTCCCAACGACAGAGGAGATCTCCCGCCGGAGAGTCTTCCTCCTTTGACTGGTGGGGATAACCAGATTCACTGTCTTTTCGCTTTCCCGACGTACCTCGTGGCTGCCTTGCCCGTGCCAAGCACCCCAGCAACCGGGATACCACGTTTTACCACGACCGCGAAACCAAGGTACCACCTTTAACCGGAAAACTCTGCGGCTGGTTTCTTCCTGGTAGTGCAACGACCTTCATCTTTCCTCCAAGTCGAGATCTTCTCTTCCCCTGGACGACGACGCAACTTGCACCCACTACCAGGAACAACTGCCACCGCTGGAGGATCCTTCCCACTTAAGGTACCGTGTCCCGCCAGGCTTCCCTTGCTACCGACTGTACGGGGTAGATTTAGCCCCCGGCTTTCGAACCTGGGTTAGCCTGGGACACCTTAGCTAAACTTTTCTAAGCCTCTCTAAACTCTTCTTGAATCCTCTGCAAGACTTTCTAAGCCTAGTGTAACTGTGTGATCTTGGGCGCATTTGTGCTCTGCTCCCTCTAAGAGTGGGCCCAGCCTTTGGACTTTGGGTCACCAGTGACTTTTTGCTCTCTGCCTTGCTAACAGTGTTCCTGAATCATAGAGTGGTGTACCTCTTCATATTCTGTCTTTTTCCCTCCCTTTCTCACAAACTTATTAGAGTGCAATCTAGTTAAGCGCTCATCTCTGTATGAAAATAAGTGGTGTTTTACTGTGATTTATCTGATAGGGAAAAAGGGGTGTATATATCATAATAGTAACTGTGTTTAGAATATTTTACAATAAGCGTGCTGGAGTGTTTCAACTGTGTGTTTTTAAATAAATAATTATATACTTTGATACCAAAGCTCTGGTCAGTGTTTGCTTGTATTATTGTATCTGAGTGCCTATTGAGTATACTTTGCATACTGCCTAACTCTTCTTGAGGGAAGTCTGACTGCTCAGCCACAGCTACCAGGTAAATCTGGGTGGTACAGACTGCTACCAAGTGGGTTTACTGCCAACACCGGTAGTCTTAAATCTTTTGCAGTGTTCCCTAAGGGAACTGCACAGGTTTCTGCCTAACACTGGTGTGCAGCGGTGGGATTTGTATTGAGTATACACTTTAGAGTGCTTAAGGATACCTTAGTACAACTAACCACAAAGCTTAGCACTGAAAAAGTAATCTTTCTAACATGTAAACTATAGACATTTATAGTCAAGAGTCCCTTGCTACTAAAACCGATGATTGTTTAAGAGTATTGTGTAAGCATAAGAACCTCCTGACTAAAGGCAAGAAAATGGAGTTAATAGAAAGGTTGTTAGCTAACCAAAGTCTGGATGATGGGTCTGAGGAACCTAACATGCCAGGAAATGTAGATACCAGTATAGAAATTGATATTGATCAAAATGTTGATAATCTTGAGGAAGAGTCAGAAGAGGAGGGTGAGGCTGCTGTGACTGTCCCCCCTAGGCCTCTGTCTGCTCTACCTGCTGTACCTACTAGGCCTTTACCAAGTCCCACACTAAGTCCTCAATATCTCGAATTAGAGAAAATGAAACTTGAACTAGAGTTCAAGAGACTGAATACTCTGGCTGAACAGAGACATCAGGAAATGAATCAAGAACTAAGGCTAAGGGAAATGGAGCTCAAGCATGAGCTAGAAATGAAGAAATTATCTGTCGAAAATGCTTCTCTCTCTGGCTCCTCTAGAAGTTCCAGTCCTAAAAGACCCTGGATGCCTAAAGAATCGGTTGGTATGTATGAGCCTAAGTTGGATGTGTTGGATTGGTTGTCTCTGTTTGAATATAATCATGGGCTCCAGAACATCACAGGAAATGACTTACTCACCTGGTTGATCTCTAGGCTTCCCCCTGTTGAACTGATGTGGTAATGGAGTTGGGGGAGGAGGATAGGAAAGAGTATGAATGTGTGAAACTAGCTCTGATAGCTAGATTTGGGAAGACCCCTTCCCAGTATCTTAAGAGGTTTAGAACCCTCAAAAAGAATGATGGTACCCTTTGGGCTACCTGGGTGAGTGAATGTTTGAAAAACTTAGAGGGATGGATTAAGGGTTACAAGGTGAACACCTATGAAGGTATGAACAATCTTTTTATGTTGGAGTCAATTTATGATGCCTGCTCTCCTGTGCTCAGACAGCACTTGGCTGATTCAAAGGAATTAGATTCCAGAAAGCTAGCTAAGGCTGCTGACTTGTGGGTTGCCAACAGGGCCACTCACAAGAATTCAGGGTTCACTCAGAAAAAGGATGAAGGAAAGCAGTCACCTAAAGTGAATCCAGAGAATTCTAATACCTCCCATACCAAAGAGGGCCACAAACAACCAAATAACCAGGGTAAGCCCCAGGGTAAACCGAATCAGGCTAGTGTACCTTCTGGTCAACAACCAGAAGGAGGTCAGAACAAGCCACCCTTTCAGAGAGCATTTGGACAATGCTATATCTGTAAGGCTACTGACCATATCAAAGGGGATCCCAGATGCAAGGGTAAACCTGCAGGGATCAGCACAGTCTCCTTAGCCTTCACTCCTGAGGATGAAGTACAGATGGCTAGTGCCCACTTTGAACTCTTTGCTGAAGAACCCTTGGGTCTTCAAGCAACTGTAAACCTAGAGCCTATGGGTCTGGTTAGTCCCCAGAATAGGGTTGTGTATAACTCCCTACCTGGTAACTCTAAGGTGTATTATATGGACAGTGTTCTTGTCAATGGCCAGGATACTCCTGCCAGGAGAGACACTGGGGCCAGCAGAACAGTAGTGGATGGAAGCTTCTTTCAACCTGAGGATGTGGCAAAAGCACCCAAAGGTCCCACTAAGATGTCTGGAGGCCCTGTCCAAATGGTTCCCATTCTACCAGCCCTCATTCAGTGTAACAACATGACAGTGAGGATCCCTGTCAGTGTGCAGACTGAGGTGCCTGGGAAAGTCCTGTTGGGGAATGACCTGAGAACTCTAGGAGTAGTGTCACATACCCCCAGGCCTCCCAGTATGGAGAACCAGAACCTAACCAAATTGGCTAGAGAGGCCACCTCAAGGGACCACTCTAAGCCTGTGGGAACCTCTACTGAGACCCCCACTACAAGCCCTGGTGTTAGTAAGTTGACCTCTAACCCAGGCACATTTCAGGCTAGTACAGTAGGGAAATGGGAGCCCCAACCAAGTTCCCCCAGTTTCAGAGTATGTGACTCCCCCTGCTTCTGAGGAAGAGGTGGATAGACCTACTGGGCCCTACCTAGGCCTAAGAGAACTGGTAATTCTCAATACTGGTGGAAAACCAGGAAAGAAAAGTCTAAGGCCAAAAACCTTCAGACTGTTGGACCTTCTACTGAAGACCCAAACACAAATCCTAGTATTAGGGGGGAAACTCCTAAAGTAGGTAAGGTTAGATCTAAGAGGAAGGGGAAGCAGGTACATTGCCTAACCCCAACCCCTCCAACCAAGAGGCCTAAGACCCAACCTGCTCCCCCAAGAGAGGTGGTGAGGAACCTTGGAGGCCCCTCTAGATCTAAGGGAATCCTTTATAAGGACCCCTTGAAAAAGCCTAACACAGGTTCAGAAGTTGTAACAACTTCTGAGGGACTGGTCAACCAGGTCCCCTATAACTTTAAAAAGACTGATGTTCCTCAAAGGGTTTGTAGGTCATATAGCTTACAAAGGAAAACCTTTGCTTGGGCCCTAGAACATAGGTCAGGGTGTCACCATCAAAATGCTGATGGACTCTCTAGGATGTATGTCATCGACTAGAGGTATGAGGTTCATCCAGGAGTGGATTAAATCCTCCTGTCCCTTAGTCTGGGAGGGGCGAGTGTTAGGGAGAATTCTCTGTTTAGGCTGAATTTCCTAACCTAGTGAGTCCCCCAGCAGATTTGCTGGATTTTTGGGGTTTATTTTTTCTCCTGCCAAGAGTGAGACTCTTTTACCGTCACTCTTGGACATGATTTGAGTGTGTTTCTTTGGATCTAGATGTGTTTAATGGGCTATGGGGTCTTTTACCCCATAGGGCTTCATGTGTTTTTGTGATGTGTGTTACACAGCACCCTCAGTGCAGTGACACAGGGGTGTCATAGTGACCCCCCAGTATAGACTCCATACCCTGGGACTGACTACTGTCTCCCAGGGCATGTAAAGTGACCATTGACTTTACTAGTCTTAAATTCTGAACAGAACCAGTACAAACCATCAAATTGTGGATGTACTGGCTGGGGCAATTCGATTGCCCCAGGGTCTGTTAGTCGAGGGGGCACGTCTCTGTCCCCCCTGATCGAGTTTTGGCTGGTGGCAATGGATACTACTTTTTACATTCAACTGCGAATATTTTCCTATGGGATTTCCCATTGTTTTAGGCTACTATCTTTATTTAATTATTTACGGTAGCCTCGAACATACCACCGGTTTATTTAATTAATATTAATTTTCCAGTTGGTATTTTTTGCCAAAACTTGATTCTAAAATGGCGTTTGTGTTCTCTTCTGTGACTCCAACCCAAGTCAAGCCCTTTGTTCCACTTTTTGGCGGGCTTCTCCACAGAAGCCCTCCAAAGTGGTGCCACTCTGTCTCGGGTACTTAGGAGTGGTGGAGGGGAATTTAGGCACCCTGGACTGAGTTGCCTAGGCAACTCAAGTCGCACTCCATCCTGATTGGCCCTAAGTGGTGAGCCGGCCGGCTCACCACTTAGCATGTTTGAGTGACAGCTAGGCTGAGTGAATGGGGGTTTGCTGCATAAAAGCAGGGCTTTGGGGACTGGAACTTCAGATGTCGCCACAGGACCTAAGAATCCGACGAGGGAGAAGCTGAGCCGACCTGCCACGACACCACCACCGGTGGATCCCTGCTGGACTGCCTCACCTTTCCCAACGACAGAGGTGATCTCCCGCCGGAGAGTCTTCTTCCTTTGATTGGTGGGGATAACCAGTTTCACCGTCTTTTTGCTTTCCCGACTTACCTCATGGCCGCCTTGCCCGTGCCAAGCACCCCGGCAACCGGGATACCACATTTTACCACGACCGCGAAACCAAGGTACCACCTTTAACCGGAAAACTCCACGGCTGGTTTCTTCCCTGGTAGTGCAACGACCTTCATCTTTCCTCCAAGTCGAGATCTTCTCTTCCCCTGGACGAGGACGCAACTTGCACCCACTACCAGGAACAACTGCCACCGCTGGAGGATCCTTCCCATTTAAGGTACCATGTCCCACCTGGCTTCCCTTGCTACCGACTGTACGGGGTAGATTTAGCCCCTGGCTTTCGAACCTGGGTTAGCCTGGGACACCTTGGCTAAACTTTTCTAAGCCTCTCTAAACTCTTCTTGAACCCTCTGCAAGACTTTCTAAGCCTAGTGTAACTGTGTGATCTTGGGCGCATTTGTGCTCTGCTCCCTCTAAGAGTGGGCCCAGCCTTTGGACTTTGGCTCACCAGTGACTTTTTGCTCTCTGCCTTGCTAACAGTGTTCCTGAATCATAGAGTTGTGTACCTCTTCATATTCTGTCTTTTTCCCTCCCTTTCTCACAAACTTATTAGAGTGCAATCTAGTTAAGCGCTCACCTCTGTATGAAAATAAGTGGTGTTTCACTGTGATTTATCTAATAGGGAAAAAGGGGTATATATCATAATAGTAACTGTGTTTAGAATATTTTACAATAAGAGTGCTGGAGTGTTTCAACTGTGTGTTTTGAAATAAATAATTATATACTTTGATACCAAAGCTCTGGTCAGTGTTTGCTTGTATTATTGTATCTGAGTGCCTATTGAGTATACTTTGCATACTGCCTAACTCTTCTTGAGGGAAGTCTGACTGCCCAGCCACAGCTACCAGGTAAATCTGGGTGGTACAGACTGCTACCAAGTGGGTTTAATGCCAACACCTGTAGTCTTAAATCTTTTGCAGTGTTCCCTAAGGGAACTGCACAGGTTTCTGCCTAACAGTTGTGCTAAAGGTTAACACATTTAAATGTCACCACGCACAGTGAAGCTTCTTCTTAGAGCATATTTATAAATGAGGTTTGGTGCTTTTTACACATATTTTATTTATAGCACCATTAAGGCCCTCACACTTTAGGAAGCAGTTAGATGGATTTGATAACAGACTATTTGAGTCTTTCTACCAGCACGGAAAGACTCACTCATCCAATGCAGGTTTTAAACGATGTTGTTTTTGTGCAGGGGACACTGTGCTTGAAGATTACGCCGAGTTTAGATATGAGAGTCCAATCCAGTAAATTTACCACAAGTTTTTTTTGTCTTAGCTGTTTGACTCTGGTCTCTGTGTTTGTTGGTAGTGTCTGCTTAACATAACTTGTATACTCGAAGCTGTCCTGCATGAAGTCAATCACATGTTGATAGTAAGTGTGCCTGCCAGTGTTCCCTAAGGGAACTGCACAGCATATTTGAAGAATTAAAGTAAGATATTCATTAAAGATGCAGACAGATATGTGATTTCTTTAAGCTGCTAGGTGTTTTTTTCAGAAAGATGCCCCATTTGGCTACATTGGTGTTTGGAGGAATTACCATTACCGATAATTCCAATGGACGAAATACCCCCAAGCACATGCTTGAAGTGTTTTCTCATATTTACCTTCACACCAGTGGTAGGGCAGGTGGTTCAAAATGGCAGTAATTCTATTACTGCACTGCTTTACCACTTCTAGAATACTAAGAATAAGGGCCAATGTAAAACTCAAGTATTCAAAACATTTGTTTTCAATACTGAGCCGCAAACATTGATATTTCTTCTCAACCCAAACAATAACATCTTACCAAAGAAATTGAACATTGGAATATCTGAGGTCTAGTTGCTCTAATTGCTACTAGTCACTTTTGATCTCTCAAAATGATTATGTAGAGCCCAATGTAATGTTCACTAATTTAATTAAAAACTATTTTGTCAGGTAGTTTGGAAATATTAGGTTTGTCTGGTCAATAGATATAGGTATCTGTATTTGCTTCCATTTCTTTGTGTTTAGTTTAGAGCCCACCCTCCTGATGTCTCCGGCCATCTGGCTAATTTTCTTCTTGCATCTAAGGGCTCTGTATCTGACATCTGATCACTCTTTGCAGTTCAGCTTATTCTTTTGGATTTAGGATAGATTTCCTGCTGAAACATGCTCTACAACCACACTGAATTCTCCTTTTCTCTGGTTCACAGTGCCATGGGCTGTTTCATTTGAATTGAATTGAATTAAATTGATTGTTTATTTATATAGCGCCTAAACACAATGTGTTTCAAAGCGCATCAAGGCAGGGAGGGAACAAGTCCTTGATACATTCAGAATGTGAAATTTACTATCATAATCACCCTGGCAACATTTTGGAATATTGCGATTTCTTTCCTGGATAGAGAAACAGAAATTGGCGAGAAATATATAACATATTTGGGGAAATGAACTATTATGTTTATTAATGCTCTGATAGAAATTTGAGAAATGGCTCTTCATGTTATACCTAGGAAAACAGTAGAGTTAACCTGTCAATAGCATCATTGATACATAGTGGATCAATCAACTTCAGATCCATTCCTGAACTGGAGATGAAGGGTTTTGATGAAGATGAAGATAGGCATGTGGTACTTAGGTCTCAAAAGATGGTGAATGAGGAGGGTCAAAATAGTGCACTGCCAAGTTTGCAGCCCTATACCTTTTTACAGCTTTTCGCGGTTCTCTCAGCTGTTAGACTTGTTCACTGTTAATGGGATATCCTTCTGAAAATACAACTATACCTAAAGTGTATAGACCTACTAGGGAAAACACAGATAACCGTCTAAGCATAAAGAAGGTACAGGGGCATCTGATAATCCTGATCAGTCACCAGATCAAATACCATGGCCACCAAATATGTATGTTCCACAGTTCCATGGCCATGGACAGAGCCATGTTGGATCAAACTATCCAACGCTCATAATATGGTGGAGAACCTAGTTGAAAGAATATTGGAAAACATGTTATTGTCTGATGGAGGATGTGCGTGAGGGAGACATTTATCCATTTGAATGGATCTGAAGTAATATGTTGCGTTTTTTTCAGTTTTTAACATTGATTCTGGCAGCAGAAACAAGCATCCTGATGGGATGGCTGGGAGGCTGGCTTGACTGCAGCTGAATGGCTGCCATCTTCCCCTTTGCAATGCACAGTATAAAGGCTGATAAACCAGGAAGAAACAGAGCAAGACAACATATAGATTATGGGCATTGGAAGAGAGAAAAAGGTATGAGCACAAGAAAAGGACAGACATACGAGTGAAATAGTGATGCATATACACAGAGAATAGATAGAATGGAAAAGATTCAACTTTATACAGAGAGAGAGTGTAGAAAGAGAAAAGGATTAGTGGAAAAGAGAATGCGACTCTGCGTGTTTTTAATGATGTAACATATTATTAGAGGCAATCTCATAAAATGCAAGTGTACTACTTGGGTTTATTTTCAGGCCATTTTTAGCCGCATAGTCTCCCAATCCATTTAACAGCCGTTGTAAACCTATAGCAGTGTTATCTAGCAGAACAATGTTGTTGGCATAAGCTAGCCAAAAGATATTTTTCCCGTTTAATTTCAGGCTGGCCAGAGCCGACAATAATAGATGGGTTCCCACATCTTCCAAAAATAAATTGAAGAGCGTGGGTGCTCCCAGACATCCCTTTCTTACCCCTCTTTCCACTGGGATTGTCTCGGATAAATGCCCCTTATTATCTAGTCTCACCCATTGTGTTCCCTTTGTGAAATTCCATTATTCTTGAGAGCAGCCTTTCTGGGATCCCTTTACTCCTAAGTTTGTACCATAGCTTCGACCTATCAATATGGTGGAACACCTTACAGAGATCTATCCATGCCCCATACAGCGATCTGCCCTCCTTATTCACTGTGGATTCACTGAGCAAGTTCAGCACCATGCCATTTAATGTTGTTGACAGCCCCTTTCTAAAGCCCGTCTGGAAGCGAGGGAGGACTTTCTCCCCCTCCGCCCAGACTAAAATCTCCCCTAGCAATACCTTCATAAAGATTTTACTCTTTATGTCAAGGAGGGTGATATGATGATAGTTTGCTGGATTTGTCCTATCACCCTCCTTTAAAAATGGTACCACCAGAGCCATCTTCCAGGACAGTGGGAGCTGTCTTCGCCGTAAGATCGATAAGAACAGGTGTTTTAGGAGCAGAGCTACTTTTAAAGGCCAACACCAACCCCGCCGCAGGATGACCCTTGGCTTTTTGACTAGCTTGAAGAGAGTGAATCATGAACCCTTCGATCTCTATTGGGTTTACTAGCCATGTTTCTTGTAGTAATAATATGTCCATTTTCCCCAGCAAATATTCTCTTGTGCCTCTAGCCCTAAAGGTGCTGAAGCCCCTTGTGTTCCAGCTCACTATATTGAGTTCCTTTTGACTAAAGACCCTACACCCCCAGTCCCAAGCTCTTCAGCACTTGAGATAGAATGTCTGGTAGGGAGGCCAATACTTTCTCTTGGCTTGGAGGTTTTTGTTGCTTGCCCGCTAACCTGATCCCATCTGGGCCATGCAGGCCTCTTCCCTCTCGCTCAAGAGGATTATCTTGTTCGCCACTGTACTTGGATAAATGTTCAGGAGGGTATGCGGAGGGCTATTAAAGACCATCAAGCCTTCAATTTCCAAGTCGCTAGCTGCTTTTAAAACTGCAGAGTGCGCCCTTACTGAGTTCAATCCTATCTCCACTATCAGACCTACAGATAAGGGGTGTGTCACCCACTTTTACTCACTAAAAAGAGGCAAACACTCCCAAAAAATAAAAATAGGGAGTAAAAATACTCCCAAACAAAAAATAGGAAACAGACATGTAGAACATTATCCCGCTGCTATCACCCACACAGCTCCATGAATATACTTGGACCCATAGTGCACGTAGTACCACAGGAAGACACTACTATTACTGCCTGATCAGAAGAAGGAAACATGTATCTTTAAATGGGGATGAATAACTAAGTGCAAAGAAATTATTATTACAAAAACATTTCTGTTTTTTAGTTCAAACATATTTTTACCTGCTTAAAAAATACTCCTATTGGAAATTGGAATTACATTTTTACTCCCCAAAAAATCATTTTACACCCAACTTTAAAAAAATAGGGAGTACAATACTCCCACCTCCAAATATTATCTGGAGCACTGTCCACTATAGAAAGGTCATTCTGGTCTGGGAACCTGACATATTCAATATCATTTGTGGAGAATAGGAATAAACATTTAACTCTTTTAAATATCGACAAAATCACTGATCTATTTAATGATTTAAAGTGGGATGGTTTGGACAGTTTTTTCAGCCAAAGCTTTGGTATTTCAAAGCCAGGAGTGCTCTCCTGCCGATCCATTGCCTTTTCTTGGACGTCCTTAGGGTCTATAATTTCCAGACCTTTGAAACCTCCCAAAGCTGTCCCCTCCTAAACCCCATTCAGTTCTGGTAGAGTACAGAATTTTCCAGTTCCCAATTATATGATCGGCACAGGCAGGGATTCCCATTGGTCCTCCACTTGTTGTTTTGGGTCTTCTTTTTTAGTTTTCACAAATACCGGAACCAATTTAACCATTAGTCCACCATTTTTGGTGCTTCCTCCCACTAATTGACTGGTTGAATTTTTTTTCTGGGTGAAAATCGGGGCTAATTTCCACCTTCTGTCCTCTTGAATCCCGATAGCATTCACACCATTTATTGGAGCCCGAGTTTGCAGGCCCACGCTTACTTTTGTTACTTCGGGTTCCCTGTCCTGAGTTGCCTGCCTCGTTTTTGCGACCCCTTTCTTAAACACGGATGCAGCTCAACAGTTAGTTTCCTCCTCTACAAGATCCTTCCCCGCAGATTTAGGCATATGGGACTTTTCCCCCTCTCTCTGCTCCTCTTCATTATTTATGTTTTTACGCTTCTGTTTCTTTTGGTTTTTAGTTTTCTTTTCTTGATTTCTGACCCCTGGGGGACTCATCTCTACGTTATCTTTATTTCCTTTCCTCTTCTTTTTCATCTTTCTTCTCCTTCTTTAATTTTGGCTGCATTCCTCCGTCCAACCTACGATGGAACTATTTATATCTTCCTCTGCCACTTCTCCCGCTGTTTGTAAGGAATGAGATGCATTCCTTGTCTTCCCACATTTGTACTGTCCTCAAATGTTCTTCTACTGTTCATTCTGACAGGGGTGTATCTTCCTGCGGTCCCCTTTCTGTCTCCCTCGTTTGGCATTCTGCTTCCTTCAAATGGGGTTTAACCTGTTGATGTATCATGATTTCCTTTATCTGATTTCTTGTAATTTCTTCTTCCTTTGCGATCTTCCTACATAGGGCGTGAAGAAGCTCAATATTTTCTGTTTGTTTTGGAGCTTCTCTCTTAATCTCCTGGATCATTGGGGTTAACATAATGTTGACCACGTTACTAAGACCTACCATCGATGCATCACATTTCATAATCTCGTTAGTCAGCTCTAACAGAATCCCTGCTTGGGAATGGACTTCTCCCGTCACTCCACCTACCTCCTATTGATTGGCGACCACTCGTAGAGCTTCCACCGGTTGGTTACCAATTTCTCTTCCTGTGTGCACTGCTCACTCCCCAGGACCAAATTTCCTACATGTTCACCTTGCTAATGGCAGTAGCTAGTAGCGAGTGACAAGTCGCGGGATCAAAGGGGATTAGCCTCAACAGTCTCCCACTTTCACTCAATTCCACCCACTGCTATGTCATTACCATACTAGTGCTCATGGTTATGGTAATAAGGTTGTTGTGTTGTTTAGCAGTGAAAGACTGCTAGGTTTGATAGGTTTTAGGCTTACTGCTTACTCGCTAGCCGCTTACCGCAAACGCAGTCTAACTAAAGCCCAGCTAGGCGGATCAGATTAGAATTGCCACCTCGTGAGCCTCACTCCAAATACTTCCACTAAGAGGCAGGCGGCAGGGTACAGGAGTCCACCCAGGCCTTAAGCTCTCAAGCTTTCCACCCGCAGTCTGGTCTCATCCAACAGCCAACAACTCACCGGTCCGACCTCCACCCTCTGGAGGCGTTTCAGTTGTGGTTGCAGTCTCCTCACTACTCCTATGTATTGCCTGCTCCGCCCGAAACCTTTGATTCCTGGTGCTCGACTCTCCCTGCACCACCGAAACTCTGCAGCTCTGCAGCACCGCGGGTTTCGAGGAAAGCACCACTCGCCGTGCACCATACGCTGTACACCAAACATGTGAGCGTACACTGAATCCTAAGCACCAGGTCGTCAAGCCGCACTGCCTCACTGGAGCACACAGGTTAGCAGCCGCCTCCAACAACCAAACATTTTTTACTGGGGTTTGAGTGGATCATGGATATATTTATAGAATCATAATGAATTTCAAATCCTCCAGGGCACCAGGACGAGGTGGCATGCCTAATTTGATAATTAAGGCACAACCGTGATTATGGGCAATTATTCTTTTTTACCAAAAAGAGCACCTCAATCAGCACACCTGATTTTTACTCTAGAGTAGTTATTGAAATTGTAAACTGAGAATTAATTATGTTAAGGTGTGGAGGAGATAAATAACAACCCTGGCATATGGGTTGCAACAATGTACACAATAGATCAAGTTCCCAAATGTGGGAACTCCCGTCCTCTGCACTCTATAGGTGGCTCTGTGAGGAGTCCTGATCTTTATTTTAGTTTAGGGAATCATTAGGTGATAGTCTTGTGTTACAAAATAAACATACATAAGTTGGCAGTTATCTTAATAACATATATCAATACACATTGACACAGTTAGATGCTTTAGTGCAAATCAAAATAATTTATTTGAAACTATTCACTTCTTCAGGGGCAAATTGCATAATATTTCTTAATTTTTCTTCAATGAATCTGAAAAACATAATATTAGAGCAAAATACATGTTAGTTCCAATAATCTCTATAGATTTTATAAATTCAAAAAGGCAAAATACCAAATGGTAAATCCATATGTATCGTTTTTCAAAAGCTCGGCATCCTTATTTGTAGACATAAGTCAAACAGATCGTCTAACTCGTGATCCCATGTGTATCATTATTCAAAACACCTCAATAACCTTTGTTTGTAGAAATATCAGTCAGGAGGGTCGTACACCATTTTTCAAATATATCCAAGTTTTTTCTTAAAGATAATTATGACAACAATTCTGCACACAAAATAAATTACCTATGGAGATGTTTCCATTAGTTATGTGTAACTGGTTGTTCATTGAAAAAAGAGAAAAACTGCAAGTCTCTTCTACCCAAAGGTAGAATTGGCCCTTGTAAACAAAAGCTGTTTTAGAAATAAAAAGAAAAATATAGAAAGAATAGTCAAAGGAGGTATGACAATGTCAGATAAGTAGTCAAAAGGAAAAAGACGGCAATTTACCAACTAATGACTTGTAAATGACTGTAGAAAGAATATCCCAATAATTGGTGTTAACATCATATGGGTAATGTCAGGGCATCCAGGTATAAAGTCATAGGCAAAAAAGGTAAAGACGGGGAAATCTCAGATGATCCTAAACAAAGGGGGTAGGGGAAATCCAAAAATTGGATTTAACTCAATGAGATTAAATAAAGAAAGATCGATGTAGACCGTAATCAGTCCAAAAGTGAAGACGTACTTACAGGTTAGTAATCTGGCGGATCGTTGTGGTAAAGAGTGGATGGTGTCCCTCTGAAGGACTCGCTGCCCCACACGAAGGCATAGTGCTCCTTAAATACCAGAAATGGCGGCCTGATAACGTGTGAACGTTGCGCGTCAGTAACGCATGATGTCACGATGTAAACATTGTGACGTCATCGTGTACCTGCGTACTGTGTGATAAATGACAAGAAAGTAGCCAATCAAATATATTAGGAAATATGCTCATGAATATGATTAAAAGTAAATGGAATAAAGAATAATAATCATGAGGAAAAAAACGTGAGTAAAAGATCAGTAGAGGATCTAATATGCTAGAGGAGGGTAGTGAAAGTTGTACGTCGTCACCATGTAAATATCGTGACATCATTGCGCACATGCGCACTTAATTGTGGATGGCAAAATAATAGCTGATTAGATTAACTGAAAAAGATACTGTGGAAGATATTGTGTAAATGTCTAGCAAAATCTGCGTAGTATATGCCATTGAAAGATTATATATATATGAAAGAATAAGTAAATAAGCTAAACAATTAGAATCATGAGAATGATAAGTAAATAAAGAAATAGGCTAAAGACCGATAAAAGTTCTAATACACCAGTAAATGGCGGTCTGGTGTCTAACGAATGATGTACGTCAGAAACGTGTGACATCACGATGTAAACATAATTTGCGTAGTATTTGGCATTGAAAGTTTATATATATGAAAGAATAAGTAAATAAGCTAAACAATTAGAATCATGAGAATGATGATAAGTAAATAAAGAAATAGGCTAAAGACCGATAACAGGTCTAATACACTAGTAAATGGTGGTCTGGTGTCTAATGAATGGTGTACGTCAGGAACGCGTAACGTCACGACGTAAACATCGTGACGCCATTGCGCTCCTGCGCACTGTGTTGTGGATGACAAAATAGTAGCCGATTCGATTTGTAGGAAATGTATTATTATAAATGAAAGAAAGTAAAAAGCCAGGGTTGGCATATTCTATCAATCACACCCATACTAATTATGAATCAAAAGTATTCCATTTTCAAAAAATAATTTACTAACTGACAAATCAGCCACAACTCTAGCATTCAGTGAAGAAGAAGCAAATCGCATCCTAGGGTTAATCAAGGATGCAGAAACTACAGCTTCCAATGATGATAATCCGGATGGTTTAATATCAAAATTAGAAAAACTAATTAGACAAGAGATATCTCAAAAACTGCATGCTACCACATTAGCTCAATATTCAAAAGTAAGAAAATACCAAGAGGACCCAGAGTGTATCTGAAACCAACATTGTGTAGAGAAAACCAGGCATTTGTCAAAAGATGGGAGCAGATACTTAATAAATGTTCATTGGACTTAATCTTATTAACAATCGAGGAATTGTCAAAATCTTTAAACTCAACTAACCTGGAAATTGAGGAGATCACAACATAATTTACAAAACTAAAAGCACAGGAAGAACTAAAGCAAATACTGGATGACACAAATCAGAAATTAGCGTCGTACAAACAGGAAATTGAACAGAGGAAAATTTGCAAATTTAGAAGGGACACTCTAGACTACGCCCGAGATATTGTATATTCCTGGCAGGAATATTACAATAATTTAAGACCACAGAAACCTCCAACAAGACTGCCAAGACATCCAAATCCACAGGAAAACACAGACAGTTCTGACGTCACTAGTGGTGAATGTGATTTTCCTAATACTGGTACCAGTGAAAATCAACCACCATCAAGAGAGGCTGAACCATCCAACACAACAACACCTGTAGCATCTACCAGTGACCCCCCTCCTTTTTTTGAAGGAGGCGAAAAACCGACAGAGGGAAGAAGAAAGCCAAGACAAAAAATCAAATAAAGGATTCCATCATCTTTAACATTTCTTCAAAACCTCTCACCAAAGCACAAGAAGATACTCTCAACCTAGGTATTTCCTTCATTCCGACTAAATATACAACACTCTTTGAAGAACAGGTCAATATCTTAAAACTGATTAAAAAAATTGAACTAAAAGTCTTTTTTGACTCAATCCCAGAACCCCCTACACGATGTAAACAACATGAGTTTCTGGAAATGAAGAAGAAAAGTACATTTCATCCACAAATCAACCATCCAGCCATAAATTTGTTTAAACATAAAACTACTAAAGACCTCAAACGTCTAAAATATGGTCCCACAAACAAACTTAACATAAGAAAACACCAATTGAAATTGATCAAAGAGCTTGCGTCGGATAATACCATCACACTCAAACCAGCAGACAAAGGCGGGGCATTAGTTATGATGGATACTACAAGGTACAATGAAGGTTGTATGAAACTACTAAGAGACGACAATACATACATGGAACTTGACAATGATCCCACAATGGCTATTAAAGAAATGATCAAGAAGACAATTGATAAAGCAGTAGATTATGATTGGATTTCAGACAATACTGGTGAATTTCTCATCAATACATTTCCTGTGATCCCAGTACTTTACGCGCTACCAAAAATACATAAAAACATGCAAGATCCACCATTTAGCCCCATAGTGGCAGGAACGGAAAGTATTTTTCATCCACTAGCCATTTATTTGGACAGGGCACTGCAACCATCGATGCAGAAGACTGAAACTTACTTAAAAGATACCTCACATTTCTTGAACCTATTGGATGACTTACATTTGAATGAATCTCAACTTCTCTTATTTACACTGGACGTGAACAGTCTTTATATGTCGATCCACCATGCAGAAGGAATTGCATCATTGTGATGGTTTCTATTACAACAGGAGGATATCTCAATATACAAAGAATTTCCATTAAATTAATTAACATCATGCTTTACAATAATTACTTTCGCTTCAACAACAAATTCTACCTCCAGATCTCAGGTACATCAATGGGCTCTTCAGTGGCTCCTGCATACACAAGCATTTTCATGTACCATTTCGAAAAAAGACACATTCTGAACAAAGAACCTTGGAACAGGAACATTTTCTTCTGGAAACAATTCATAGACAATATCTTTGGTATCTGGCATGGATCACAGGATGAATTACAACAATTATTCAGTTACTTAAATAGTTGTCATGAGAAGATACAATTCACATTGGAAATTGGAAATCCTCAGATTCACTTTTTAGATGTGAACATTATAAGAATGAACAACAAATTCATTACTGAAATCTACAGAAAACCAACAGATGCCAATAGTACTTTATACTTTGCAAGCTTTCACCCGGTGCATCTAAAACAGAATCTACCTTATAGCCAGTGTCTGAGAGTGAAAAGGATTACATCTGATGCAACTCAACTAGCACGCAAATTCGATAACATGAGAGCACGGTTGAAGAAAAGAGGTTTCCCTGAGCAAACACTCAACAAAGCCATTGAACGTACAACAATTGTGGAAAGAACTCCTGAAGGAAAAGACAAAAAAAGAACATTCTAGATTGATTCATACTCTCAAATTTTCCAGTCAAAGTTTTCAAATCAAAAAAAATAATTCAGAAAAATTGGGACACGATAAAATCTGATACTAATCTCAATAAACTTTTTCCTGAACCTCCCATGCAAGCCTTCAAAAGAGGCAAACTTTTCAGAGATGCTTTGATTAAAGCTGAAAAACAGAAAAATCAACAACAAACTTTTTGGGCCAAACCTAAACAAGAGACGTTAGCCTGTTTAAACTGTCAACATTGTTCTAATATTTTAAAAGGTGACCACATCCGACACCCCAACAGTGGTAAAAAAATCCCACTTAAGGACTTTGCTACTTGTGAAAGTAAGAATCTTATTTATGCCCTCAAATGCCCATGTGGGAAATATTATGTGGGCAAAGACTCACAGAGCACTAATCCAATATAAGAACATGCAACCAAAAATCTCCCTTTTTTAGACATTTTAATGAGAACAGACACAACATCTCTCAAATCAGATGGGTTGTCTTGGAAATTATAAAACAACTACCAAGAGGAGGTGATCTTGCAAAATGACTTGCACAGAGAGAATTATATTGGATCCATAGACTTGACGCACTGGCCCCACTAGGGCTTAATGAATACTTTTATATGGGTCCTTTCTGGGGGGCGTGGCTAACTAACCATGGAATAGAACGAGCTGCTCCCGTGGATCTGACATTGATCCGAATAAATACGCTGGAAAAATGATCCATGCTGCCTGGAAATGAAGGCAAGGACGTGGGAATAGGAGCCCTGCAGTATTGGAAAAATGCAGATGAATTGAAGGCAAGAGGAGCAAGATAAAGGCTTTTTAACAGGCAGCTGCTCCGCAATGATCAACAACAAAATGGCGGACAACAAAGGAATGGAGTTTGCGGCCGCCAAAATTGCATAGATCTGTGCGCCAGAGGCCGGAGAGAGGGACCGGCGACCGGGGACAGTGTGGGGCCGGGGCGCGCCTGCCTGGGAAGGCATAGACAGTGCTTCGCTTTGCTCTGCCGAGCCCATTGGGGAACTCTGGGTGGCAGAGCGCTTGACAAAGGGGGCACGGCAGTCGCGAGCAGCGAGCCCGCAGTGGGGGGCCCACTGCATCTGTGGCGGCAGCAACGGCAATGTGCTGACACCGCGGGACTGAGGCGTTGCCTCATTGTAAAGGCCAGGCACGATCCGCGCTGTGCAAGGAGCCAGCGCGGGTCACATCACAGAGTCCCACTGTGCACGGAGGGTACTGGGCTTCTTGACGGCATAGCGGACATAGTGGCTCCAAGAGTCGGGCAACAGTAGCAAGCCCTGGAGGTGCGTGGTGCGCTCCGAGACCTAGACAAGCTGCTGGAATGAAACGTTTGAACTAAACAATAGTCTGACGGCGGAGCGGATACATTGTCTCCTCACAGGCGACAACTACAGCAGAGCCCTGGAGGTGCATGGTGCGTCCCCAGCAGCAGCTGATGTGAAAATAAGGGCAAACTGCCGGAGTGAAATACTTGTATAAATAATAGTTGCGAACCGAGCTGCAAGTGAGAAGGCAGCAAGGCCTGCAAAATACATGCTTAATCACAGTGGGGCACAGAAGGCCATACTGGACAGAACAGGCGCCCTACACGATGTGGCCCACATTGGTCCTCAATGGGAGATAGGAGCCGGCCTTACTAACTTGTAGGGGAACACGCAGTGGGGAACTGAACCAATCTGATAGCATCACCCACAGGAGCAGTTGAGACCCAAGCCATAAAGAAAGGTCCGCACTAACACGCTGTTGGTTGCTGTAGCAAGATCAGAAGTATGGCAGTAGACGCTGAGTTAGACTCATAGCCCCAAGCGCCACACGAGCCTGAAGTATGATGGTGGCGAAGGAGTAGGTACACCGAAAGACCGTTGGGAACAGGTGAAGAGGATATTGTCTGCAACAGTCAGAGCAGGTATGTAGAAGGCTACAACCCACTTGAAGTCACGACGCGGCGCAGGCTACCAAATGCTGCAGCTCTCTGGGGGGGACGCTCCCGGGCTCGGACTGTTCTGGTGAGGCCACAGAAACATTGGGAACTAGAACTTGAATGACACGAAGGGACCGGACCCGTACACGCATACAGGGTTGCAGGATGTCGGTGAAAGGACTCAGGACAAAGAGCAAACAACCCACAATGGAGGCCTTTGCCAAGACGCCGGGACTCCCACTGCCCCGGTACAAAGTTCGGCGACAACCTCTGTGGACGATACTCCAATGGAAGAAAATCATCAGGTCCTAGCAGCAATAACAGAGCTGAGTACCAAATGGGGGACAGCAATGGCGGATATACGAACAGCTCTGGAGAATAAAATAGGCGCAGTGGGGATAGAAGTCACCCTGCTGCGGCAAGATGTCAGAGCGCTGGCAGAAAGAACGAGTGGTCTGGAGAGTGCGGTGAAAACCAACACGGAAACAGGCATAAATAATGCGAAGAAGGTCCACATATTAAAGCAGCAGGTGGCAATTCTTGAGAACCGAGCAGAAGAAGCGGAAGGGAGGGCGAGACAGAACAACATCTGTGTGGTTGGCTTGCCAGAGGGAGAAGAAGGCCAGGACCCCATGGATTATGTGGAGAATATGATCCTGCAAGAAATAGGAGCAGACAGGCAAGGATTTACGGTTGAACGTGCACATCGGGCCTTGATGAGGGAACCACGACCTGGGGCCCCACCTCGAGTGATAATTGCAAAGATCCTTAATTACAAAAACAGAGAGAAGATCCTGGAGTACTTTCGCAAAGGTGGAACGATGGAAAGGGCATCTACCAACATCACGGCGTACCCTGACTACACTATGTTGGTGCAAAGACAGCGGTACAGCTATGTAGCGGTCAAGAGGAGACTGCGCATGGCTGGTATCAAATACATGTTGCTGTACCATGTGAAGCTAAACGTCTTGCATAAAAGTAGAGCGCTCTTTTTTGACACCCCAGAGGAAGCAGAGGTATGGCTGGACTTGCAGGGCTGTCCGGAGTGAGATGAAGAGCAGGATCGTCAAGAGCATGATAAGTGAGGAGGATGAATTGTGCATATTAGGGGAATCCCAGGAACTGCATTATGGAACTTTTGGACTCACTGACCCTGTTGGACTGGAATATAGTGAATAAAATGCACCGGTAAACTGTGTAGCACTAGGCATAGTGAATTTGAAGTAAGCAGGAGCAGCAGGATTAAAGCAACCTACCCCCAAGAATTAGTAGTAAGGCGGCCATTAGGGCGACTTCACCCTGCTGAGCCGCGAGTACAGGCTATTGCCAGAAAGGGCTAGATGCGGGGATGCCTGAGATCCAGGGATGGAGCTGGGCAACAGTTGGGGAGGGTGTTGTTGGGACAGGGAAGGGAGGTTGGAGGGAGGGAGAGTGGGGGGTTTGTTGTGTTTTTAGTTAAGGGGAGTTTAAGTTGGAAAACAAGCCTATATAGACGAGTGAAGCAATTATATTTGGACTATACAGGAGAAGGGAGGAGTGGGATTCTGCCATGCCATGGAGGACCTTAAAGTAGTTACCTGGAACAACAGGGGGCTCAATAGTTATTTGAAGAGGAATAAGGTCATGCTATACCTACGTAGACAGAAGATAGATATAGCCTTACTGCAAGAGACGCATCTGATGCGAGACAAGATGGAAATGATTAGGAAGAAATGGAAGGGGATTGTGGTGGGTTCGTCATACTCGGCGTATGCCAGGGGAGAGATTCTCTGGGTGGCGCCACACGTCCCATTTCAGCTCTACAGACGCTGGTTGGACTGATGGGAGGATGGTTATAATGAGGGGGTTGGTGGAAAATAGGGAGATAAGTGTTGTAAATACGTATGCCCTGAATCAAAATACAGCGGCATACTTTAAAACATTGTGTAATAACCTCAGCATTTATGTGGGGAGTGCGGTGATCTGGGGGGGGGGGACTTTAACTGCATATTAAACCCTAAAGTAGACAGATTAGATGGAATAATTGATAGACCTGCCCCAGCTGCTAAAGCGCTGCAGACACTGCTGAATGACTTTGGGTTCGAAGATTCATGGAGGGCGAGACACCCCCAAGAGAGGCATTGTTCGCACTATTCTGCCCCACAGCAATTACATACAAGGCTAGATTATGTCTTTGTCACGCCAGAGATAATGGCAGAGACCACGTACGTTGAATACAAAGCGAGGGTCCTTTCGGACCACTCGCTTTTGATCCTCGGATGGCAATATCATCCCCCGAGGGCGGGGATACCGACATGGCGCCTCAGAGCAGAGGCGCTGAGAGACCCCCTCTTTAGGGAGGATATGAGGGAGGAGATTGTTAACTATTTTGAGACAAATACTGGCAGTGTGGACTAGGCGGGCACATTGTGGGAGTCCTTCAAGGTAGTGGTGAGGGGGGTAGCTATAGCAAAATCTAAAGGACTGCCAGGAGGGATCCTGGCTGACCTGCAGGAATCGGAGAGTGAATTGGAAAGGGCACTGGAGGGAGGAAATAATACTAAAGAAGACACCGAACTGATACTCAGGCTGCAGCAGAAATGTGCTGGGCACTGGGAGAGACTGTGTAACCTCAACTACAAAAAATATATAGAGAGACAGCATGCGGGAGGGGATAAACCAGGGAGGATTTTGGCATGGCTATATAAGAGTGAAACCCCTAGACCCATGATCAGAACGATAACAAGAGAAGACGGAAGGGTGGTTGATACCCAAGAGGGAGTCAACCAGGAGTTTGCAGACTATTACGGGCGGCTATATGGAGATGATGGGGAGGATAATTGCGCAACAATAGTAGAAACATTGGAGGACATAGGATTGCCGCAGATTAGTGCTGAGGAAAGAGAGGAGCTGGATGCACCGATCACTTTAGAGGAGCCAGAGGAGGTGGTGAGTCAGTTGCCCACTAGCAAGACCCCGGGGGCTGATGGACTCCCAAGTGAATTCTATAAAGCATTTAAAGGAGAGGTGCTTCCCCCGCTGTTGGAAATGCTGAATGAGGCATATGAGCTGGGCAGACTGCCCGAGTCACTCAGAGAAGCGATTATAATACCGCTACCCAAACCAAATAAGCCCGGGCATAGCTGTGGTTCATACAGACCCCTATCAATATTAAATCAAGACAGTAAAATACTGACGGCCGTTTTGGCAAATAGATTGAGGAGGGTCATTGGTAAATTAATAAATCCTGATCAGATGATCAGACAGGCTATGTCTCTAATAGACACATATCCAACAATCTTAGAAGGCTCCACAGAGTCATTGAATATGGAAACTAGAATGAAGGTGAACTAGTAATTGTGTCACTGGACGCAATAAAGGCCTTTGATTCGGTCAAATGGCCATGGCTGTTGGCGGCCCTGGATGGCTATGGGATGGGTCCTGGATATTTACATTGGGCTAAGATGTTATACAGCGAACCGCTGGCTAGACTTAAAACTGGAGCAGTGATATCTGCCATGGTCCCCTATGCTCTATATATTGGCCCTCGAACCCTTAGCGATCTACTTGAGGCAACAATATGACACGATAGGCATCACTGTGGGGGGTGAACGACATCTGATATCCTTATATGCAGATGATGTGCTGTTGTATCTACGACATCCAGAGGAAAACCTCCAATACATTTTGGAAGTAATGGAAAGATATGCAGGGATGTCTGGTATAGCAATGAACCCTCAGAAGACCAACATGGTCCCATTAGGCGGATATAAAGGGATCCCCTTGAAACAACTATCGGTGTTACAGATACCATGGGTGGTTAGCACATTTCGCTATCTAGGGATAGATATATACCACACGGTGGAAGAGGAGCACAGGTGCAACACAGAGGTAGCCATTAAGAAAATCGAAAACTGCATGAGGTTCTCGGATAAAGCTGCCTTTAGCAATGATGGGGCGTGGGGCGATGTTGAAGATGGTGGTCCTGCCTAGGCTCCTGCACTACTTTGGGAACATCCCGCACTGGATACCAAAGAAGTCCTTCACTAGATTAGACAGTAGGTGTAGGGACTTCCTGTGGCATGGAACACGGAACAGAGTGGCACTCTGGAAGCTACAGAATTTCTATGAGAGAGGGGGTATTAAACTGCCTAATTATGAAGTCTATTATGTGCAGGCGAGCTGCAATTCGTGGCCAAATGGCTCTCTGAGGAGAGTACCTCGGAATCCAGGTTGTTCAGGCAGGATTGTGCCCCATTTTACTTAAGAGAGATTATGTGGCTGCCCAAAGCAGAAATAGAAGGGCGTCCCAAGATGATGGTACTTGGATGGAGGATGTGGCTCAGGGCCTGCCAGGTAATGGAGAACCCATCCCCGTGTTCCCCTCAAGTAACACTGGTTGCACTAGCAGGTAGAGAAAAGCAACTACGGATGATAATCAGAAACCATTGGGAACCGGTTGGAATAGCGACCATGGGAGATATTTGGCAAGAGGGGACTATAATAGATTTTGGGGTGTTGAAGGAGGAAACTGGGCTACATACAGGCCAGTATATCACGTATCAGAGACTGGTGCGGAGAATTAAAGGAGCGTGGCCTGAACTGGTACTGGCGGAAGAACCAGATGCTACTATAGACATAATATATGACATAGCAGAGGGGGGACACGAGATATCTAGAATATACAAGATGGTGATGTCTAAAGTGGGGAAGGAGGTAGTACAATTGAGACAAGACTGGGAAAAGGAAGTGGGAGCCCTGATGGATGATGGGATGTGGGAACGAGCCCAAGAGTATCATAGGAAGGTGTCGAGGAATGCTAAACTAAAGCAGATACAGCTGTATATCACGCACAGAGCGTATATGACACCCCAGAGGATATCTAGGTTTAAAATCACAGGACGGCAAGCATGCCCAATGTGATGAAGAGAACGTGGGCATGGTGCATATGTTTTGGTCATGCCTGGTTATCGAGCTCTTCTGGAGTGAAGTGGCACACAAGCTAGCAGAAAGAGGTATTAAGATCGTGGTGGATACAGTGTGGGCCTGCTTGGAAACTTAAGCATGTGAGCAAACTAAAGGACCTGGCATATGTACTTGCAAAGAGAAGAATTGCCATGGGATGGAAGACATGCCACAAACAACGAGTAGAGGTATGGTGGAAGGATTTGCAGAAATGGGCGAAGGCAGAAACTATGGTATGGCAGGAAGCTAGCAATGTAGGGGGGGGGGGGAGACGGAGACCCTGATGACATGGAAATTATTAATAGCAGAATTATTTGGGTCACTGCTAGACCCAACGGAACCCATGGAAAGGAACACCCTGTCGCAAGACGCGGGTAGAGAGCATTACAGGAAGTGGGCTCGTAATGGGGGGTGCGATATGGGAAGCAGTGAACACAATCAAGTGATGTATAATTGAAATGGTATTGTATGCACTGCAAATTTGGTTTGTATTGTTTGTTTAAATACTTAATAAAAATAAATAAATATGGGTCCTTTCCTATAAATAAATTCTTTTGAGGTTTAGCCCTCTAACAGGCCACAAACATATGTATTTACCAATGCAAGGGTCCATAACTTCTTACTTCTATGTTTGGTCTTCAATATGTGTCTTTAAAGTTGTGGGTGATTACAATGTTAGCTCTCAAAGAGACAGTTATATTGAGTTTGATATACCATTGACAGTACCTTGTCATCATACCTACAAATTATGCTTTTATCTTCCTGTTTTTCCTTATGTTGTTTTAAATACCATTATGAGGGTCTAAAACTTCTAACTTCTATGTAAGGTCTTGAATATCTGAAGATGTTTCTTTTAAGTTGTGGTTGATCATAATGTGATCTCTCAAGGAGACAGTTATATTGTGTTTGATATACCTTTGACAGTACCTTGTCATCATACCTATTAATTATGTTTGTATCTTCCCGGTTTACCTTATGTTTTACGTAATGGAATTGACAACAAAGTCTTTACGCACAATATATTATCTTACATTACGCAGTTGTTCATTCACTGATGGCCTATATCTTATTTTATCCCTTTTCAATAAAAATCTTTTTATTATTTTAGCTACCTCTAGTTTTAGTCACTTTTTATCTATCTACATACTTGGTTTAATTCACCTTGATGGACCTTTTATTTATCTATAGTACTACTGAACTATATCTTATATCCACCTTTTTACCATTTTTCAGATACACTTTTTTACTGACAGTACCTCAGCAAGCAAACCAAGTGCTAATAAGATATTTAATAATGCAGTGGCATACTTTATGCACATTAGGCTAAGCACAAACACAGTGTCTTCCACATGTGTCTCCATACATGTTTTGTTCTATATTTTCCAGATTCGATCCTTTTGCTTTTTACTTACTTTCATTTATAATAATACATTTCCTACAAATCGAATCGGATACTATTTCGTCATCCACAACACAGTGCGCAGGAGCCCGATGGTATCACAAGGTTTACATCGTGACGTCACGCGTTCCTGATGTACACCATTCGTTAGACACCAGACCACCATTTAATGGTGCATTAGACGTTTTATCAGTCTTTAGCCTATTTCTTTATTTACTTATCATAATTCTCATGATTCTAATTGTTTATCTTATTTACTTATTCTTTCATATATATAATCTTTCAATGGCATATAATACGCAGATTTTGTTTACATCGTGACGTCACGCGTTCCTGACGTACACCATTCGTTAAACACCAGACAGCCATTTACTTGTGTATTAGACCTTTTATCGGTCTTTAGCCTATTTCTTTATTTACTTATCATCATTCTCATGATTCTAATGGTTTAGCTTATTTAATTATTCTTTCATATATATGATCTTTTGATGGCGTATTCTACGCAGATTTTGCTAGACATTTACACAATATCTTCCAAATTATCTTTTTCAGTTAATCTAATCGGCTATTATTTGACATCCACAATTAAGTGTGCATGTGTGCGATGACGTCACGATATTTGCATGGTGACGACGTACGACGTTCACTACTCTCCTCTAGCATATTAGATCCTCGACTGATCTTTTACTCATGTTCTTTTCCTCATGATTATTATTCTTTATTCCATTTACTTTCAATCATATTCAGGAGCATATTTCCTAATATATTTCATTGGCTACTTTCTTGTCATTTATTACACAGTACGCATGTACGCGATGACATCACGATGTTTACATCGTGACGTCACGCGTTACTGATGCATGACTTTCACACATCATCAGGCCGCCATTTCTGGCATTTAAGGAGCGCTATGCCTTTGTGTGGGGCAGCAAGTCATTCAGAGGGACACCATCCACTCTTTACCACTACGATCCACCAGATTACTTACCTGTAAGTACGTCTTCACTTTTGGACTGATTCCAGTCTACATGGATCTTTCTTTCTTTAATCTCATTGAGTTAAATCCCATTTTTGGATTTCCCCTACCCCCTTTTTTGTTTGTTTAGGATCATCTGGGATTTCCGTTCTTTACCTTTTTGCCTATGACTTTATACCTGGATGCTCTGACATTCCCCATATGATGTTAACACCAATTATTGGGATATTCTTTCTACAGTCATTTACAAGTCATTAGGTGGTAAGTTGCCTCCTTTTTCCTTTTAACTACTTATCTTACAGAGACTTGCAGTTTTTCTCTTTTTTTCGATGAACAAGCAGTTTCACATAACTAATGGAAACATCTCCATAGGTAATTTATTTTGTGTGCAGAATTGTTGTCATAATTATCTTTACGAAAACATTTGGATGTATTTCAAAACTAATATGTATTTTGCTCTAATAATATGTTTTTCAGATTCATTTAAGAAAAATTAAGAAAAATTATGCAATTTGCCCCTGAAGAAGTGAATATTTTCACGAAACGCGTTGGGCTTCAAATAAATTATTTTGATTTGCACGAAAGCATCTAACTTTGTCAATGTGTATCAATGATTCTTTTTTTCCTGTTATCTGCAATTGTTAAGAGAGAAATACTACCTCTCTCTTTGGAAAAGACAAATATAACACCTATTTTTAAAAATGGGGAAAGACAGGATCCATTTAATTATAGATTGCTCGCTCTGACAGATACCATGGCAAAAATATTTTTCTCTCTGTACATTAGAAACATTTAATGAATGGGTTCAGGCAAATAATCTGATACCCACCCAGCAAAACAGGATTCTGTAAGGGTATGTGGACCTTGTATAATTTGTGGACATTGGTTTATTTGATTAGATTTGTTTTAGCTACAATGGGGAGAAAGTTGTATATTTGTTTGATCGACTTCTCCAAGGCCTTTGATGCTGTTTCTCACCGGCTGCTGTGGCATACACTTGCTGGCCTTGGATACAATGGATCAATGTTAAATATGATCAAAAAGCTATATCAGGGACAACAGTTGGGGTTAGACTGGACTCTAAGGGGACTGTTCCTTCTGATAGTGTCCCCAACACAGGGGTCAAACGGGGATGTGTGCATAGACCTTTATTATACAACTTGTTTGTCTCTGATAGTAATATCTGTATAAATGAGTGTCATATGTCCCTCCAAAATTAGGAAGTGATTTGCTGGCTTGGCTTTCATATGCAGATGATACCTTACTACTTGACGGAATGGCCATATGACTCCAATATAGTATTACAGCTTTGGAAAGATACACTGTAGCAAATGGCCTATCTGTCAATGTGAAAAATACTAAGGCAATGGTAATAGGGAACCAAGGGAAAAGAGATTTGCACTTTGTTTGGAAAAAGAATGATACCCCAATTGAGATAGCCCAGGATTATGTATATTTAGGTATCCTTGTCAATAATCGTTTGAAGGCAGGTAATTTGAGAGATTCCATTGAGGCAAAAATTCTAAAAAAAAGTAAGAATGATTAAATCATTTGTGGTATATAACGCAGGTTACTAAATAGCTGTTCTAATTAAGTTGTATAATAGCTGCATCGTGCCAAGCATACTTTATGGCATGGAAATATATCTGGAAAGAGAAGTTCAATGGCTTCGCATTGTGGAACGTAAAACATGGAAATACTGTTTGGGCCTTCCTGTAGGTATACACGTTGAGTCTATCTGCTGTGATGTATGTCTTATATCCATAAGGACAATGTCGAGAGTTGTGAGAGGGGTATTCTACCTAAAGATAGTTAATTATGATCAGAATGCAGAATCTCTGCTCAATTATTTTACCCTTATGGCTAACGATTTTAGAGGTTTCTAATGCCTTTCAAAGTGAAGTTATTGGTTTTGAATTTGTGATGGAAGAAGACGCCACTTTATCAGTTGCTCTTAGAGAATTGAAATAAAGAACGATGTCTTGGATATAGGGCAATTTATATTAAGGTTGGAAACAGGGTTTTTGTTTCCAACATTCTTTTGATTATCAGACTCAATATCCAAATGTGATTGTCAGAAATGTTATATTATGATTGTGTTTTAATGAAGTAAAGACCCATTAACTTCTTGGCTCTTGGTATGGGATACCCTATGAGCAAATACTGCAGATTCTGTAAGGAAAGCGTGGGGGCTATTCAACATATGTTAACAGATTGCCCTGAGCTATACACTATTATATGTTTGATTATGAAAGATTTGTGCATAAACTGGATAATATAAGGGAAGATAAATTGTGGGTACTATTATTTCAGCAGAGTCACTTGTCATCACTAGAGCTACGGATCATATTTGGAAATAGTTGTTTAAACTGATATATATCAGGTCTCCTGTAGGCCCTATAGGGAAATTAATGTATGCAATGTATTTATCTCATCTAACTTATAAAAGTTGGGATGATCGTATCAGTGTTTTAAGAATATTTGTATTATTGTAATCGTTAGTTAAATATGGTGCATGTTTAATATGAATGATGTTTAATTAATTAAGATTCATTTAAGTATGTGTTTAAGGTTTGTAATAAACCATACTTCACAAATAAAGAAAGAGGAATGCTCAATACTGCTGCAAAATATTTCCTTTCTCACAAATAATGTTGATACTCATGACCCCAAATTCCTGGTGATGGGCATCACTAACACCTGGATTTCCCTCTCGACATGGCTATTCAGGCAGCCCATCAGACCGACTTTCAGTCTTCCTATCAATCCGCTCATCTCTCCAAAAAGGCAGCAACATTGGTCTCATGATAACCAAGGACACACCAGCAGAACCCCTTTGCCTCTCTTATTTCACACCCTCATCTTTTAAGCATATCTCAATCCAACTTCTCACTCCGGCCCCATTACTATCTTCGTTCTCTATCCCCCACCAGACACACTCAACCACTTCTTCTCTCATGTTGGCCTCTTGTTCAAATACATTAGCAGATTATCCTGCCAACATAATGGTGACCTTAAACCCCTGCAAAATGCTTAAGGCCCACAGCTCCAATTTGACTCCACTCTCTGACAACCTACATAATCTTGGAATCGTCATCCATGATAAATCTATCCATCTCATATTTCCATTATCCACGCTAAAGTAAGGGGTGAATGTGCAACTGCATCCAAGCCTTTAGCAGCCCTATCTATTATGAACATAGTGCCACTCCTTTTGCTTGTTTTTCCAGCCCCGTTCAATTTCATTTGCTTCCAATCAAATCACCTGCTGGCATGCTTTAAGAGGAATGTTAACCTGTTTCAAAGGCCCCACAATTTTACCTTATTTCAATCCTGAAATGCTTTAAACAGTCTTAAAGTCTATGTGGGTATATGCATTGAGCTAGTTAGATAGGTATGCATATTGCTATGTAGTTGGTATTTATTTTAGTTATGTTAAAGTGTATTTTTCTTCAGAATTAAGGATGAATATGAGAATTTAATGTAACAAAATGGGAACGTGTGATAGTAGATATGCAAGTGTGGAGAAAAAGGGATGTCCCGCACACTAGGATCTGCTGTTAAACCTGATGTAATTTGAACTACTAAAACGCTGCCATTTCTATCATTTGCTTTAATGCCTTAATTCTGTAAACTATTTTCAAGCTTCAAATACTTTATTCTGCATCCCGGGCTAAGTGCTGTAAACTGCATAATTAGCGTAAAAAATATCAACAAACCTGCATGCATAAAACCATCCCCAATAAGGCCCTCTGGCCACATACCCCAAAGACTCTTACTTCAGACTGCGGCTGCTTATTTTCTCTCATATGGTGCTGACACAGGTACAACTAAACTCTTCATAGGAACGTATTTCATTTTATTGCAATTTGTTGTTTTTGTCGAGGTTATACTGCCTGTCAGCTACTTCAGTGAGATCTGTGGAGGGGGCATTGCACTGGGGGGAACCGCAGAGGCAAGGCATTGGTCTGAGGTGAGAAGGATTAAGACTGGTAAATCCCACGTGTTACAGTGCAACCATCTAAATGAAAAAAACAATAAACAATCAGAGCAGCTGCACATTACAAACTTATTTTCTCCTGCCAATTTGAAGAACTCAAATACTGTGTTTGTGCATTTATCAACAAGTGCACTGTTAACACAAGATTCGCCCCTTTCTTGTCCTGAGGAAGAGCGTCTGCTCGAAACCCGTGTTGGCTGGGCAAACATGTTTTATGATGTTGATAAAGCTTAATACATGTCACCTTTGTAACAACTAGACACATATGCAGATGAATTCAATAAGCTGCACACTTTTTGGTCACGCAAAGTAAGATTATATGTTTGTAAAATACAACTCATTGACACATGGATCAAGCAATCATGGAGCAATAGCCGCCATTTTTGCACAAATCCATGTTACCAATTGTATTAATGCATTGTATTAACTCTTTACCCTTGTGGTTAAATATACTTTGAATTCTAATTTGGTCAATTTTATTATTTTTGAATGAGGCACTTTGTGAGACATTGTGCATGTTCTAAGTTGTTTCTGTTAATGTATAGTACTGATTATCGATGCCAATGGAAGCCCATGGCAGCGCCTCGATGCCCATGTGCTGTTAGTGTGCTTTACAAATCAAAATAAATGAAATCTGCAAATGATCTTCAGTAGCCCTCTATAGCCATGCACTAAACAGCTTGCAACAAACAACATTGTGTTGATAGCTACCTCACTTTCGCTATCCTTTATTTTCTCTGATGGCCCTTCAAGAATGTGGTTTAGTAGGTTGACAAGGTTGTGTCTGAATATCAGATTGTCCTGATGTTCTAAATAAAACCAGTAGGGTGGAAATGCATACCCTGAGTTCATTGTGAGTGAGCTCAAGCCACCATATCCACATTGGTTAATCCTGTTTGTGTCATAGCTAAATGAGACAGTCTACACTACATACACATACTGCACTATAGATCAACTAGGTTTGTGTTGGCTCTGGAACTTAAACTGTACCAATTACTACCTATTAAGGAGGGAACTGACTTACTTATCTTTGAACTTTAATAGTTCATGACTCTTCGGGAAAATAACATTCTAAAGAAATGGGGACTGAAGCCTCCACTCCCCCAGACCTACGCGCTCAGGAGTCGAGTGAAGCAAAAACATTTGCCGACACGTAGGCAACAGGCAGTCAATGCAAGAACTGGGATTACAAAAGTGTTCCATAAAAATCTGGATGCACAAGTGTATTGAAAAGGACCACACTCCCCATGTGTTACAGTGCAACCATCTAAATGAAAAAACAATAAACAATCAGAGCAGCTGCACATTACAAACTTATTTTCTCCTGCCAATTTGAAGAACTCAAATACTGTGTTTATGCATGTATCAACAAGTGCACTGTTAACACAAGATTCGTCCCTTTCTTGTCACACAATTGACAAGAATAACTTGTTGCTCCATATGTGTCTAGACCTGCAAAGAAAATCTATTGGCGATATACCAGGTCATAATATCCACAAATCAGGTATTAGAGCAACAGATATATCAGCTAGGCCTAACCTGACCGGAACTGCTGCAGTGGCTGATAGTAGTTTGGATAGCTCGACTACTGTAACATCTAACCCTTCGAGTGCTCGATGCCTGGAACCACATGACTTATCTTTCTCACCTACAACAAGTTGCATCGCAGTCACTGTGGATGCAATCTTCAGGCTTTGCTCTGCTATGAAAGCTGAGCAAACTGACATAAAGTGGATAATGTCCAGAGTTGTGGATATTATCCTGGCCAACAGTTTTACTTCTCAGGTAAAAGGCCCCATGACATACATCCAAGAAAACGAGGTTGGAAATGAGGAGATGCGGCCTTCTCTGTTTGATGATGTTAGTACGTTAAACTCACCCCTCACAATGTCAGCCTGAACTGGCCTATGGAGATCCATCTTGGCCCCCCAGAATTGATAATGGTAGTACTCAACAACAATCTATTCCTTCAGGGAGAAATTGGGACACAACCAGACCTGTTAACTTAAAGCATTCGTTCTAAATTGAAAGACTCTAATCTCCATTTTTAGTGCAATTCAGGGTCTACAGATTGTATCTCCACTAGACATTGAATCTGTGGGACTGCCTACATTCTATAGTTCTACTAATAGGGCTATTGTATCTTTTGTTTCTTTAGTGGTGGTGGAAAGGTTTCTTCAGGCAGCCTTAGAACTCTGCAACCTGGGAATTGACATTGAGACTCTCCAGGTTGATGAGACTAAGGGCACTAAATCTTTGGCTGGACCTAGGAATATTGTGACCAGGGAGCCGTCTTTTAAACAGCAAAAGGAGACATCCACTTGCCATTCTCAAATACAGTCAAAACACAGTTATAGGCACATAAACTCAAATATCTGGCATTCGGTGAATGGAACTTCCCAGCATTGAAGCTTGGTCGAGAAACTTGGTTGTGTCATATTGTTCGGGAACACACTGGCTATAGCTCTTTCTCCCTATACGCAGAAGGTGTTAAAGCTCTGTTCTCAGCTCACATTTTTCTCTTACAAGAGACTTGGCTGAGATCGGGCTTTGTGATTGAGACCGGGCTTTGTGATAGATGGGTTCACTATCCTTACATTGGCAGTGACATTTAAATCAAGAGGTCAGCCAATGGGGGGGTTCGCTATTGGTATACGGTCCTATCATAATGTGATAAGTCATCCCATCCCCAGTAAAACATCAAATATTATGTCTATTAACATCAATAACTTCCCACAGGTGAATATGAATACGCTTTTACATGTATATGATCCCCAAGTTCTGGCTCATTACTCACCCAGGCAGAGGTACACGCATTTGAAGAAGATCCACCTCACTTGGGGAAACGTTTGGCAGCGATCAGCAAATATGCCTACGACCTGGTAAAACTTGAAACAGCATAGGTCGATACTTTATTACCATTTCAATTAGAGCCTCTTCTTCCGACTGGGAAGACTTCTCTAATTAATAATGTTACAAGACGGGCCGGTACAAGACTCTCCAGCCTTGATTGCATATGTATCACCTATGCCTTCACGAAGCCTTATAGTCTCCTATGAGATTATTCTTACATCTCTACGCGACCATGCCATCTTAAAAGCAATGCTTAATACTGGTCACAAGAGCATTGTAAAGCCTGCCCTGAACAGAACGATGATTCGTCCCCAGAGCAATCGTATAATTTGGACCGAAGCAAACACCTGTAGAATTTCTGAGCTCATTGAGAACTCAGACTGGTCTCCTAGTGATCGGTTTCGAAAGTGCAATGGGGAACTGCAATACTTATGGCAGATTCTTTGGCCACCCTTACAGAGGCCCAGGTATGTACCGCTGCTGAATCGAACCATGCCCCATCCATTTGATGTTGTTATCCATCAAAAGAAGAAGCAATGCAGTCCCAGATTTCTGGTATCAAGCGCAACAGTCCATGTGCTTAGCTAACGCAAAAAACCTAAATTGTTACCATGAAATCGAAATATAAAATTGGTTAGTTCAACATAAAAGAAGCATTTTGTCTGAAAATTGGAAGCTGATCTTCAAATTAATTAAGACCAATGATTCCCGCAAGTTCAGGCACTTGTATCAAACACACATGTCCTTGGTGACTGGTTCAGAACTATGAGAGATAACGGATCAGCAATGGATTTACCATTCACGGGCGTCCTGGTAGGATAGCTCAGTGGCAACGTGCTCGCCTTGGAAATAAGACGACACGAAGCACCACAGGTTCGATCCCCCCACGTTATAAATACGCAACTAAGTCGTATTCCTGTGACAGCTCCTCGATGCCCCCGGGCTGTGTGAGCGCTTTAAAAATGCAAATAAATAAATAACTTACTGGAGTAGTATCTCATCTGAAATGTCCATAGCCATTTCAGGGTTTTGAGTGATGATATATTGCTGTTTGTGCTGCATATATTGTGAACATCATTTAAGTCATAACGTGCTCCAGGGCCAGATGGGCTGCCCAATACTATTCTGGAGACGACTCCTTTCTTTTGGGCTGAAGTTTTACATTTCATGTTTATGGAGGTTCTACATGGCAGAGTGATTCCTGATTCCAGTTTTCAAAAAGGGATCAAATAAGGATCCTTATAACTACCGCTTACTCACCAGGTTGGATTTAAGCAGAACAATATTTCACAGTATTCTCCTAAAAATCTTAAAAGCCACTCTCTTACTCGCCCCTCAGCAATTGTTTCTCCGAAAAGGCTTCCCTTCAATCCAGGCTATGTGAGCTTTACAGGTCTTGTCGGCATATGTGTGCAATAGAATGGAGGGAGCTCTCTTCCTCTGCTTCGTTGACTATTCAGCCTTGTTTGACTCAGTTGTCCATGACCGCCTTTGGGCTAAATTAACTGCTTGAGGTATAGATTTACAACTGCTCCATTATATTCAACTCTTATACACTGACACATATGTCATAGTCCAGACCTCTCAGAAAGGCTCAGTAACTGCCCTGGTTCCTACTAACAGTGGCCTTAAGCAAGGGTGCGTATTACCACCCCTGCTGTTCAACCTCTATGTAGTGGACATGGGGGCAGCCCTTTCACAGTGTTGTAATTTTCCTCCTTGTTTGGTGGGTAATTCCATCGCATGGCTAGGCTATGCGGATGACACTGTGTTATTGAACTGTACCCCATTGGATCTACAGCACTCTCTGAACGCCTTATCCCAGTATGCCAGTGATATTTCCCTAAAGGGAAGCCGACTCAATATGGCTGGTGGACTGATGGGGTCAAGTTGGAAAGGGTTAACTCATACATATGTCTGGGTTGTCCTTTCCCGTTTACCATTTTCACCTGCATTTGGAAATCTACATGTATGAAGGTGCTCCGTAAGTGGCAAGTGCTGAGATATTTCATCAGCAGGTCTGGGGGAGAATCTGTGGAGGGATTTCTGGAGGTATACTCTAAATTGGGTGTCCCAAGCCTGTTATATAGACTTGAGACTGTACCGGGTGTTACCATTGCTTGGCTAAACAGAATTGAGGGGAGGCTATGAAAATGTATGTGCAGATTACCCAAGACTGTTTCGGTTGAGGCCCTAAGGATGGAACTGGGGTGGCATTCCTAGCTGCCCAATGAAAGCTGAGCTGCACTAAGCTTTTAATGAAGATCCAAATAGCAAAGGCTAGTGCTTTACCAGCTACTTTGCTTTCATTATTGGGTGCACATAACATTTTTAAACCCAGCAATGTGGCAATTGAGAGATTGACTAATGTCGTAACCAAGTTTCTTGAAGAAATTGGCTTGCGGGTGGGCGACATTAACACCACGTGTCAATTTCTGGCAAATTTGAAGAGGAAGTCTCTGTTCTGGGACCGGGTGAATACCCTTGAGGTATTGGGCACTCATAAGTGCTACGAAGAATTTCTTAAACAGGGGTTTGGTTGGCATTAGCCCCGTAGTTATCTTAGGAAATACTGTAGCCCTTTGTTGTGTCTTTTTATTCTATATGCATGGCTGAATATACTACTTGCTCATGAGTTCACCAGGGCATGGGCACAGGAACCCTACAAATTGAGGCTTTACCATATTTGCAAGGAGAGAGTGGAAACCTATTGGGGGCTATACATCGGATCAATTCTGGGCCTCAATATTCTTGGCTGAACCATTGATCATGGTCACTACAGCACATCACATTTGGGTAATTGTCAAAGTGAGATTCCCTATTCTTTCCACCAATGTTGATATTGGCAATACACATTCTACAACTAGGGGTTGGGAGACAAGAATACTTGAAAATTATGATGGCTATGGCTGGAAAGTTACTAGGATTTGCAGTTCCTTTTATTTCTTTATTATTACTATACATTTGTTGATGTACTGCGGCCCATGTGGTACTTTCGCGCATTTCAGCTTTCAGTGTTTGCTTTGAGGATGAAAATGAATTGTATGTGAAGTTTTAGTAATTGTTTTTTCTATCGTAATTTTATGTTAAATTTGTATGAGCTATAAAAGGCTTGAGTTCGCCACACATAAAAAAAAACTGTGTGGGGGTGGTTACACATATCTTCAAGATGCACCAGATCTCGGTCTAGACCAGGGCATGTCCTCCTCAGGTTCCCTTCCTGACTCTTGGGATCATTAAGGGTGTGTCTCTGGGGACAGTTGCCTCCACAAATCAGTGGATGATGGTACCAGGAGAGGTATTGAGAGGATCCTCAAGTCACCATCTGTTGTTTACCAGCTCAGGGCACCGGATAGACTTAGAACCCCTGTTATGGAAACCCTTTCCCAATTGAGAGGTACAAACGCTCTAGGCAGACCCAAAATCCTAAGGAGGGGAAAGTAATGCTTTGTCAGTTTTATTCATACAATACAATGTTGCAAACTCACAATACGTTGACCATGGTATCGCACAGACATTTCTTAGCCTCTGTGAGACACTGCAAGAGTACTGGAGAAATGTCTTGCGAGTTGCAGTTCACCACCCACATGGTAACAGTTGTGTGCCCCATAATTCATTGTCTTTCTCATCAGGGATACAAGGTTGTGAATCCCATGGATGTTATCACACTCCTTAGATTTAGAGAATTTGGGAAACTTTCTATGCATTTTTACAGCTTACAATTAATATGCTATTGGAACATGACAAGGGTCCTGTTCAAGCAGCAGTCAAAAAGGTCAGGGAGGGTATAGTGAAATCCATAATCCAAGATGGCAGGCACGCCAAATTAGGGCTTAGTCCAGCACTCTAGACCCGAAGTGAGCCTAGGTTCTCACAGGATCAGCAACCAATACTAATCATGTCACCAGACACAGTTGCAGATATTCACCCACAGGCCAATCTTGGGGGAAAGGGGACTAAAAGACCACAGTCAGGCAGGTTGTTATTTGGAGAGGGTTGGGGCAAGAGGTTGGAAGCGTTGTGGGGGGGGTGATATAAGGAGCATTAAGGAAGCACTGGAGATAAGAGAGGGAGCAGCAACAGAAAGAGGTGGTGACATGAAGGAAGGAAGATGGTACAGAAGAGGAAGTATTGGGAGAAAGGAGACACAGTGGCATAGAGGAGGAAGATGCGATAGTAACAGCAAAACAGAAGGAGCCACAGGCAAAACTTCAGTGGCAAAAATCAACAACTATTAGTACCCCGAGTGGAATGTTAGGGTTCCGTCAACCAATCTGGATCCATGCCTTCAAGGCAATATTTGACTGTGAGCTATGGATCTTCTCACTTCCTTCCTTCCTTCTTTCCTTCCTTCCTCCCTTTCTTGTTATAAGTGGAATTGCAGCATTCCATCCATCAAGCTTCAGTTTTGCAGAGGTCCAAGTCAAAGCTGGAATTTCCTCTTTATGTGGTTGGGAGAGCACGTAATGTCATTAAAGGTAATAATAACGTACAACACTTAAAAATGCCACTATGATAGAACAACACATTTTTTTGATTGAGTAAAAACAATTCTTCTTTACTAATTTCTTTACATCAAAATGTGGGACGGAGGCCCCCATACCCTGTGTCACCTACATCCAGCCCCTTTGTAAATACCCACCCTTAATCCCCATCTAGCTGTGTGTGTTAAAAACGACGGCAAACAAATCGGTCAAATAAAATGAAATGTTGTTTTATTACCTATTTACAAAAAAAGCCCAAGAAATCTTTCGGAATCCTGTAGACCGATTTCGTTATTAGATTCAACTTTCAAAATATTTTTCAGGCTGATACAAAATGGACTACAGTCTTTGGTTGATGGAAATGACATTTTAGCGGCTACCCAATTAGGTTTTAGAGAGGGCCAAGGTACGTGTAATCAAACCCTCAATTTATATCTCCTCATAGCAAATGTCATTTTCCTCAAAAACGAAAATGTACATATTGCATTTATGCAGATTTTGATGAAGTAACAGATATAAACTGTGGAGTATATTAAAGGATATGAGATGCATTGGAGAGCTGGTAATTATTCTCTCCTAGCTATTTCAAAATAACTGTGCTTGTGTTAGGTCAGGCCCTAAAGGCCATTGCACATCCAACTTTCCTGGCGGAAGGAAGATAGCTCAGCTGCAACTCGTTTGTCTTGGAAGCAAAACATTGCGTAGCAACACAGGTTTGAATCCCAGTCTTGCACTTAGAATCTGGTCTATAGTATTAAGCGCGTTATAAAAGAAAATGTATAATTATAAATATTACATCAGGTACGCGCCAAGGTTGTGATTTTGCCCCTCTATATTCAAACGACCTATACAACCATCAGGCAGAAATGAAGATAGATGTACCTGTCTTGGGGGAGAATGGACTTTACTGTTCTCACATTTGCAGATGACACAGTCCTTAGAGCGCATACTCCACAATCCCTCCAGAAAAAAATAAACACATATGTGGAGTTTATGGCTAATTTGGACCTAACAATAAATGCATCCAAATCAGCAATCCTTGTAATTCATCCACCCCATAAGTTCCCAACGCCACCAACGTTTTACATCGGTAGGGATATAATTTGTGCCTCGATCACTTGGACTACTGGGGTATAACATTCAACCCCCACTCTGTGGGATAAAACACATTGAAAAATAGAAAATAAAATGTACCAGACTTTGGGAGGCATCTCATGACTTACAAAGGCCTTTAAAACTCAGCCTATAGAAAAGATCCTCAAAATCGACAATACGAAAGCCAAAGCAGTAGCCTCACATGGCTTGGGCCTATAGGCAATTGAGGACCTTACTGGTCTCCAAACCATAGAAAATTGTTTTTCAAGCAACTGCTTCTTCGTTTTGTTAACCAATATGCACTTTAATTATTGTAGATCTGCTATGCATTTTATCCTATTAGCAAATTCCAAGGTGGTGACGGATGTCATTTCATAGAGCACTAACACACAGAGACCCTTTAATGGAACTGATTTAAATCACCCAATCTAAACAATTCTGAATAACTGTATGATTCTGTTTTTAGCAAGACAATTATATCAATGTTTATCATTTTGTTGTATGATTTTTAGGGGCCGATTCATAGAATTCAGCGCACAAGTGGCGCACGCGGCTGGCGCACAGTGTGCGCGTGCGAATCCCTGCGCCAGCCGCGTGCGCTAAAATCCATTTCCGCGCACAGCGTATTCATGGATTCCAGCCACCAAAACCAGCCGTGGCGCACAGTTGCGCAGCGACCCTGCAGCAGTGCCAGTTACGCCTCCAAGAACGCCTCTCGCGCAGGGAAAAGCCATCAAAATCCCCAACCGAGCGCAAAGGGCAGCAGCAAACGCAGAGCTGGGAGCGTGTATTCCAGGGGTGTGCGGGTGTTTCCATACGCGACTGGGCTGGGTACGTGTATTTCAGGGGTGCGCGAGAAAGTCTACACGCGATTGGCCTGGGTACGTGGATTTCAGGGGTGCGCGAGAAAGACTACACGCGATTGGCCTGGGTACGTGGATTTCAGGGGTGCGCGAGAAAGTCTACACGCGATTGGCCTGGGTACGTGGATTTCAGGGGTGCGCGAGAAAGACTACACTCGATTGGCCTGGGTACGTGGATTTCAGGGGTGCGCGAGAAAGTCTACACGCGATTGGCCTGGGTACGTGGATTTCAGGGGTGCGCGAGAAAGTCTACACGCGATTGGCCTGGGTACGTGGATTTCAGGGGTGCGCGAGAAAGTCTACACGCGATTGGCCTGGGTACGTGGATTTCAGGGGTGCGCGAGAAAGTCTACACGCGATTGGCCTGGGTACGTGGATTTCAGGGGTGCGCGAGAAAGTCTACACGCGATTGGCCTGGGTACGTGGATTTCAGGGGTGCGCGAGAAAGACTACACGCGATTGGCCTGGGTACGTGGATTTCAGGGGTGCGCGAGAAAGTCTACACGCGATTGGCCTGGGTACGTGGATTTCAGGGGTGCGCGAGAAAGACTACACGCGATTGGCCTGGGTACGTGGATTTCAGGGGTGCGCGAGAAAGTCTACACGCGATTGGCCTGGGTACGTGGATTTCAGGGGTGCGCGAGAAAGTCTACACGCGATTGGCCTGGGTACGTGGATTTCAGGGGTGCGCGAGAAAGTCTACACGCGATTGGCCTGGGTACGTGGATTTCAGGGGTGCGCGAGAAAGTCTACACGCGATTGGCCTGGGTACGTGGATTTCAGGGGTGCGCGAGAAAGTCTACACGCGATTGGCCTAGGTACGTGGATTTCAGGGGTGCGCGAGAAAGTCTACACGCGATTGGCCTGGGTACGTGGATTTCAGGGGTGCGCGGGTGGTGGGTGTGCGGGAAGTTCAAGACGTGAATTGGCAGTGTGGGTCCTCCCAGGTCTCCCCTCTACCCCCTCCACGACCTCTGCAGGCATCCCACACCACAGGGGACTACCCTGCACCCCATGTCATGTCCCACAGGCAGCCCATCCACCATGGCCATGCCCCCCAGCCAAGCCACATGTCCCCTTGCACCCCCACCCCCCAGCACTGTGGGGCACCTGCCAGCAGGCCCCCACCCATGTCCAACTCCTATTCCCCACCACCCCCACCCCCCAGCACTGTGGGGCACCCTCCACCAGGCCCCCACCCATGTCTCCCAGCACCCCCACCCCCCAGCCACCAGGGGCACCCTCCACCAGGCCCCCACCCATGTCTCCCAGCACCCGTACCCCCCAGCCACCAGGGGCAGCCTCCACCAGGCCCCCACCCATGTCTCCCACCACCCCCACCCCCCAGCCACCAGGGGCAGCCTCCACCAGGCCCCCACCCATGTCTCCCACCACCCCCACCCACCAGCCACCAGGGGCAGCCTCAACCAGGCCCCCACCCATGTCCGACTCATGTCTCACAGCACCCCCACCCCCCCAGCCACCAGGGGCAGCCTCCACCAGGCCCCCACCCATGTCTCCCAGCACCCCCACCCCCCAGCCACCAGGGGCAGCCTCCACCAGGCCCCACCCATGTCCGACTCATGTCTCCCAGCACCCCCACCCCCCCAGCCACCAGGGGCAGCCTCCACCAGGCCCCCACCCATGTCTCCCAGCACCCCCACCCCCCAGCCACCAGGGGCACCCTCCACCAGGCCCCCACCCATGTCTCCCAGCACCCCCACCCCCCAGCCACCAGGGGCACCCTCCAGCAGGCCCCCACCCATGTCTCCCAGCACCCCCACCCCCCAGCCACCAGGGGCAGCCTCCACCAGGCCCCCACCCATGTCCGACTCATGTCTCCCAGCACCCCCACCCCCTCAGCCACCAGGGGCAGCCTCCACCAGGCCCCCACCCATGTCTCCCAGCACCCCCACCCCCCCAGCCACCAGGGGCAGCCTCCACCAGGCCCCCACCCATGTCCAACTCATGTCTCCCAGCACCCCCACCCCCCCAGCCACCAGGGGCAGCCTCCACCAGGCCCCCACCCATGTCTCCCAGCACCCCCACACCCCCAGCCACCAGGGGCAGCCTCCACCAGGCCCCCACCCATGTCTCCCAGCACCCCCACCCCCCCAGCCACCAGGGGCAGCCTCCACCAGGCCCCCACCCATGCCCAACTCATGTCTCCCAGCACCCCCACCCCCCCAGCCACCAGGGGCAGCCTCCACCAGGCCCCCACCCATGTCTCCCAGCACCCCCATCCCCCCAGCCACCAGGGGCAGCCTCCACCAGGCCCCCACCCATGTCCGACTCATGTCTCCCAGCACCCCCACCCCCCCAGCCACCAGGGGCAGCCTCCACCAGGCCCCCACCCATGTCTCCCAGCACCCCCACCCCCCAGCCACCAGGGGCAGCCTCCACCAGGCCCCCACCCATGTCCGACTCATGTCTCCCAGCACCCCCACCCCCCAGCCACCAGGGGCAGCCTCCACCAGGCCCCCACCCATGTCCGACTCATGTCTCCCAGCACCCCCACCCCCCAGCCACCAGGGGCAGCCTCCACCAGGCCCCCACCCATGTCCGACTCATGTCTCCCAGCACCCCCACCCCCCCAGCCACCAGGGGCACCCTCCACCAGGCCCCCACCCATGTCTCCCAGCACCCCCACCCCCCAGCCACCAGGGGCACCCTCCACCAGGCCCCCACCCATGTCTCCCACCACCCCCACCCACCAGCCACCAGGGGCAGCCTCCACCAGGCCCCCACCCATGTCTCCCAGCACCCCCAGCCCCCAGCCACCAGGGGCAGCCTCCACCAGGCCCCCACCCATGTCCGACTCATGTCTCCCAGCACCCCCACCCCCCCAGCCACCAGGGGCAGCCTCCACCAGGCCCCCACCCATGTCCGACTCATGTCTCCCAGCACCCCCACCCCCCCAGCCACCAGGGGCAGCCTCAACCAGGCCCCCACCCATGTCTCCCACCACCCCCACCCCCCCAGCCACCAGGGGCAGCCTCCACCAGGCCCCCACCCATGTCTCCCAGAACCCCCACCCCCCCAGCCACCAGGGGCAGCCTCCACCAGGCCCCCACCCATGTCCAACTCATGTCTCCCAGCACCCCCACCCCCCCAGCCACCAGGGGCAGCCTCCACCAGGCCCCCACCCATGTCTCCCAGCACCCCCACCCCCCAGCCACCAGGGGCAGCCTCCACCAGGCCCCCACCCATGTCCGACTCATGTCTCCCAGCACCCCCACCCCCCAGCCACCAGGGGCAGCCTCCACCAGGCCCCCACCCATGTCCGACTCATGTCTCCCAGCACCCCCACCCCCCAGCCACCAGGGGCAGCCTCCACCAGGCCCCCACCCATGTCCGACTCATGTCTCCCAGCACCCCCACCCCCCCAGCCACCAGGGGCACCCTCCACCAGGCCCCCACCCATGTCTCCCAGCACCCCCACCCCCCAGCCACCAGGGGCACCCTCCACCAGGCCCCCACCCATGTCTCCGACCACCCCCACCCACCAGCCACCAGGGGCAGCCTCCACCAGGCCCCCACCCATGTCTCCCAGCACCCCCACCCCCCAGCCACCAGGGGCAGCCTCCACCAGGCCCCCACCCATGTCCGACTCATGTCTCCCAGCACCCCCACCCCCCCAGCCACCAGGGGCAGCCTCCACCAGGCCCCCACCCATGTCCGACTCATGTCTCCCAGCAGCCCCACCCCCCCAGCCACCAGGGGCAGCCTCCACCAGGCCCCCACCCATGTCTCCCACCACCCCCACCCACCAGCCACCAGGGGCAGCCTCCACCAGGCCCCCACCCATGTCCGACTCATGTCTCCCACCACCCCCACCCACCAGCCACCAGGGGCAGCCTCCACCAGGCCCCCACCCATGTCCGACTCATGTCTCCCAGCACCCCCACCCCCCAGCCACCAGGGGCAGCCTCCACCAGGCCCCCACCCATGTCTCCCACCACCCCCACCCCCCAGCCACCAGGGGCAGCCTCCACCAGGCCCCCACCCATGTCCGACTCATGTCTCCCAGCACCCCCACCCCCCCAGCCACCAGGGGCACCCTCCACCAGGCCCCCACCCATGTCTCCCAGCACCCCCACCCCCCAGCCACCAGGGGCAGCCTCCACCAGGCCCCCACCCATGTCTCCCACCACCCCCACCCACCAGCCACCAGGGGCAGCCTCCACCAGGCCCCCACCCATGTCTCCCAGCACCCCCACCCCCCAGCCACCAGGGGCAGCCTCCACCAGGCCCCCACCCATGTCTCCCAGCACCCCCACCCACCAGCCACCAGGGGCAGCCTCAACCAGGCCCCCACCCATGTCCGACTCATGTCTCCCAGCACCCCCACCCCCCCAGCCACCAGGGGCAGCCTCCACCAGGCCCCCACCCATGTCCGACTCATGTCTCCCAGCACCCCCACCCCCCCAGCCACCAGGGGCAGCCTCCACCAGGCCCCCACCCATGTCTCCCAGCACCCCCACCCCCCAGCCACCAGGGGCAGCCTCCACCAGGCCCCCACCCATGTCCGACTCATGTCTCCCAGCACCCCCACCCCCCCAGCCACCAGGGGCAGCCTCAACCAGGCTCCCACCCATGTCCAGGAACAGAGACTTCCATGCTGTCATGTGTGCAATCTGCACAGGGCTCCCCATGTCACAATCAAACACATGCAACAACCATGCGGTTCACACATTACAGGTCGCACATGCATTACCATGATGTCCCTGCACACATACATGCGTACATGGCCTATGTCACACATGCAGGCAAGTATCAGACAACCAGCACACTGCAACATGCCCTGTCTCACACAGCAATGCTTGGCCACTTACCGCTCAACTCCAGACGAGTCTCCCTCTCAAGGACCTGGCTGTGGAGCGCTGGGTGTGCGCGTTCCAGGACCCTCAACTGGATGGAACTCATGCGGCCCCGGCCCCCCTCCACAAGGCGCCGGGCCTTCATGAGGGTCCTGGACCTCAAGTCCTCCCAGCGCTTCTTGACCTTCTGGATGGTGCGGGTTGCCACCCCCTCCGCGTCCTCTCCCGTCCTTCCCTGTTGGCGCGGGACGATCCGAAGAGGGCATCATACTGCCCCAGGACATGCTCCACCAGGACACCAACTTCGGTGGCAGTGAAGCTGGTGCCCCTCTGCCCCTCTGCCCCTCTGGCCGGGGGTTGCAACTGGTGTCAGATGTGGATGTGCTCGACATGGCAACCCCAGGGGCAGGAGTGGGTGACCAACTGGGTCCTGGGGCTGGGCTGTGGAGCGATGTCATTTGAGTCGGGACTCTTCTGTACCAGCAGGGGTGGACACAGCAACTGGACCCCTGCAGATGGCTGATGTGCAGGCACCAAATGGCAGGGCACGGTGGCAGCAGGCAGGCAGGCAGGCAGCAGCAGATGGCATGTGGGAGGCTGCTTGGGGCACTGGGGGCCAGTGAATTGGCCTTCTGGGCAGGAGCGTGGTCTTCCGTGTGTTTTCGCGTGGCCAGCTTCATACGGAGTGATTAGGCACGTGAAAAATCTGCACGCTGCGTGTAATGCGCGTAAGCGCGCGTGAAAAACTGCACGTCCGCGTGTAATAGGAGGAAAGGGCCCATGCATAAGCGTGCGCGCGTGAAAAACTGCACGTCCGCGTGTAATGCGCGTAATCAAACGTGAAAAAGTGCACGTCCGCATGTGACGTGACGCGCGCGTGCGTTTCCCTCAGCACGGGTTAAAGGTGAGCGGGCCCAGCAGTTCGCTGTACGTGCCTTTCGTGGAGACCGACGTGTGTTGCTGCTTCCAGTTGTTTCGCGCGCCATCTACTTCACAGCTCTCAAGGACGTATCTCTTCTTTTGGCGGGGGTATTGGCTACGCGTGTTTTTCTGCATCGCGCTAGTCAGACGGTGATTCGCAAACGCTCCTTTTCCCACTGCGGGTGCCCCTGTGTATCGCACCCATTTTCGATGTCATCGTAGCCTGCGTGTCCCACGCGTACGCGTTATACGTGTTACTGGGTGCCACCGCGTACTGCGGGAGGTTTAATCCACGCACGTAGGCTGCAGGGTTGCGTGCACGGTTTTACTGCAGTTTTGGGGTGCCTGAGCGTTGCGTGACCCGTCAACACATCACCGGGGTCACATACAGCCTTGCAGGTGCAGGGGGGCTGTTAACATCTTGCTTCCCACCCCCTTCACCCCAATTGCCCAGGTCAATTGTGCTGTACACCTCCCATTGGCACCACTCCATCTGTGCCAGCACTATTACATCTGTGCCATGGTAGGGAGGCTACCAAAGGTGAGGGGCGCCTCAGCTGGGCGTCCTCCTCGTGGCGGGCGTGGTCGGGGACGTGGCCGTGGTGACCAGGGAGTAGGGGGACTCCAGGGTGTCCAGGGCAGCCACAGAGGGGGAAGAGGCAGGGGTGCGCCACTTGAGCACAATGTTGTGCCATGTGTTGGTGCAGCCATGCCACCACCCCCTGTGGTTCAGGGGGATGCAGCTCCTGCATCTGGCACTGGCACCCGTATGACCCGGCAGTCCGTTTCATCGACTGCCACGGGCCCAAGGGTAGCGGTAGCTGCAGGTGCAGTTGTGGACACCGCCACCCAGGCTCAGGGTCTGCCAGCGCAGGCTGCGTTGGCACTTGAAGAGCCCTTGGTAGATCTCCAACAGGCCAGGGGGGAAACCATTGGGGCAGGCCGGGCTGCTCAGACCAAGACACGTGTCCCTGGGGCAGTCATGTCATCTGCTGCCCCGAACAGCCGGGTGTTGGCAAGTGCAGGGGCAGATGCACCCAACAGCACCCCGGTTGTGAGTCTGCCAACCAGGACCGTTGCGGTCAATGACCCTGCCACAGCTGATGTTGCTGCGCAGGGTCCATTAGTGGGCACCCAGCTGCCACTGACACAAGTCAGGCCTTTGGTCATCCCTCCACCTGCCACTCCCTCGGCTCAATCCACCCAACCCACTGGCCATACTGGTCAGGGCGGCATTAGCCAGCCAGGGTCTGCGCCATAGTCCAAGAGGAGGAAGGTTGCATCTGCAGCACAGGCTGGGACCCCCCACACAGCCACGACCTCCTGCACGTCGAGGAAGAAGCTTTTCTGTAAGCAGGAACTGGACTTCCTCGTGGACTACGTGCGGGGACACAGCCGTGACATGCTAGTGGGTGCCAATAGTCAGACTACGGCTGCCCAACGTGACACCCACTGGAAGCATGTGGCGGAACATGTCAGTTCATTCGGCCATGAGGTGCGCACGGCGCAGGAGTGCAAAAAGCGCTGGAATGACATCAAGCGCAGCACTAAGGCCAAGCGTGCCTCAAATTACAACTTGACTCTGGTGACTGGCGGTGGGCCTGCACCAGAGGAGGAAGAACTCACTCCGCATGAGGCTCTCGTTGCGGAGTTCATACCACCAGAATTGGTCGAAGGTGTGGGAGAGATGCTGGACTTTGATGCCCAGTCCAGTGAGTGTTGATGCGTAGTTGTTGAGGACGTGTGTGTTTCACTTGTGGGATGTGTTGTGCATGATTGCTGCTACATGTGACCTGTAAATGGTTCTGATGTGTAAGTAATGCAATGCCACCGTCATGCATGTCTCCTCTGCCTGCATGCGGGACTCCATGTGGCCATGCTCCCTTGCCCCTCCTCCGCCACTCTGCACCCCAGTTCCACCTTTGCACTGGTCTGCTACATTCTTGCCAATGTGTAGTTTCATGTTCATGTGTCCTGTGTAGATGCTAACTTCCAGCTTAGAAACTGCCAGACATATGCCGTGTGGTACAGCCTTAGTACTCGATGCAGGGCATCCCACTTGTACTGTGCATGGGTCAGATGTCCCGCAGGGACATGAGTGCCCATTCATGCTCCATGTGCATTGCACACATGCCCCTATGTGTCCTTGACTGGATGATCACTGTAATATGAGTCCTTGGTTACATACATTGCCTGCCATATTATCGGCCTCCCCATGTCAACTGTGGCTCAGTCCTGCGTTGCACACATGTTTAGGCTCTGACAATCTGTGTGGCTCACAGGCCTCAGCCTGTTCAATGGCCAATGACTCTGTCCAACTCTTGTCGTGTCTTCTTCACACGTGGCCGGCCTCCGGATCTTCCATCATGTGTCTTGCCCACTGTCCCAGCATCATTTGCAGTGTTGTAATTGAAATCACATTAAGCTGTTGATGCCAGTCAACACTGCTTGTCAATACACAGGTGTATGGTCAGCCTTTTGATACCATGCTAGGCATCCCTGCTTTGGTACTGGGGTGGAGGGGTGCTTGCCTTCTAGACATGGTACACATTGAATACACAATGCACGTGATGTCTGATTTTGACATTGCACTGCCTTCACATTTCCTGGCACACACCATGGAGTGCTTGTACATGTAGGTAGTGAGTGGCGTACACATTTTCTGCACTGCATAGACCCACTTCCATGCAAACTGCCACCTTTCAACAGGTCTGATCACAGAAGCTATTCTAAGTAGACCCAGCATGCATGCAAGGTCATATGTTGTGTGTCACATGTCTGCCAGATGCCTTTGCTGTCGGTGTGTGTGTGTGTGTGTTGTGTGCTTCTGACATGTGTACTGACCTTTTCCTCTCTATTTTTCAGGTGATGACGCAATGGATGCAGAGGATGGTGTTGTCATGCCAGACACAGGGTTGGTAAGACCACATCAACCCGGCACTAGTGGGGGTCGTGGGGTGGTAGGCCACGAAAACCCCCAAGTGCTGCAGTCCATCCTGTCTCTGGCTGCCTATGAGTCCAGCCTTGATGACGACTCTGACGTCCATGTTGAGTTGGATGACCATCAAGTCCATGTGTCAGGGGTGAGTGATTCTGATGTGGACACTCCTCTGTCTGCGACCCCTGCACTGAGGGATCAGACAGTCTTGGTTCCTCCGCCCGTGGTGGATCGGGAAGCAGGGTCACCCTCCACACCAGTCACTGATGTGCCTGGGACATCACGTCAACGGGGGCATGTAGTCGTGCAGCCGCAGGCGGTGCCAACACAGCGAGGACCCCCGGTCCTTGGGTCCCGCAGGGGTCAAGCCCGGCAACGCGGTCGCCGCGCGCAACCGCTGTATACTGAGTGGGAGCAAGACATGACTGCCAATTCAGAACGGCAGGGGGCAGCAATGGAGAACATCGCTGACAGCATGGAGCGTGTGGCCCGATCTGTGCTCCCCCCTGCTAGGCAGGTGCTTCTCCAGCAGCAGGCGGCACGGTCCACGGCCCGCTCACTCAGGCTGGGCATGGCGGCCTCAGACAGGGCACGCCAGGCTGAAATGTCGTCTCTGCGTCAAGCAATTGCTGCTCACGCAGAGGCGCACATGGATGCCCTGAGGGAGGAGTATGCCTCCCTCAGATCCACTCTGGGTGTCCTTATGATGTCCCAGAGGCAGCAGGCAGAGGAGAGGTTTGCACAGCTTGAGCGCACCATCTCGGCTGAGCTACAGGCTTGCCGGGAGGTGCAGCGGTTGTCCAGCCAGGCCTTGCAGGAGGAACTCCGTGTTACACGTGCTACCTTGCAAGAGGAAGCACGTGTATCACGTGAGGTCCTGCATGCAGACCTATGTAACATCGCCACACAGAACCAGGCTCACCTGTCCGGCAGACTTGCTGCCGACGAGGGGCAAGCTGCGGCTAGGCGTGGCCAGGCTACTGTGCCACGTCCTCCTTACCAGGATGAGCCAGACTCGGACGACCATCTATCTCCCACATAGGTCGTGCTGTGAAGGCGTTGAGCCCATGGAGGTATTTTTTTTTGGCTCAGCATCATCGCATGTGGATGTTGAGCAGCACCCTGTACCTCCCCCCTCCTGGGTGCCTCCCCTCCCCCCCGGGTCGTATGTGGCCATTTTTGATTTTTCTTTTAGTTTAGTTAGTTAAGTTTCTGTTTGATAGTTAGTTTAAATAGGTAATTTAGGTTTTCCATAGTTAGTGTAATTAGTTAATAGTTGAGTTAGTTTAAAATTTGTAGTCTATTGTGCTTACATGTGACAGTGCGGTGCCTTGTGGTTTTTGAAGGCATCCACTGTCTGTTCCAGCTGGGCCCTTCATGGTTGTCTTGTGTATGTGTTTGCTGCTTGGGTTCCTTGACTCACATATGCCACTCCTGCCTCCCTTATCCATGGGCTCGCAAGGATGGTTCGGTGTAACAGATTTTTACACAAGGGCTTTGGACTGTCATATCTGTGGCATGTCTGGTGCTTTTTGACTTGTGTTGACACCCCTAGTGGGGATGATTTAGGTGTAATTGTCCACTGTTCAGCTTTTGCTAGATGGGGCGTGTCATGATTAAAGTGGACATTGATTGCTATGCATTGTGTATTATGTTTCATATCTTTCCTGTACACGTGCTTGTTGCAAATCATGCTGTAGATAGTGTTCCACACTTTGGAGGTGAAAGACGGACTGATGGTGTGATTTGTGATGTGACTCTCTGACATGGTCAAGTAATGAGATGCCTGATGAGACACACACAGATCACTTTGATGCATTAATCATGTGTTTCATGCACTTTCTGCAGGGGGATGAGGCACCAGAGCACCTTTGCCAGCAGACATGGCCCATTGGACGACTTAATTCCTGACCCGTTTGTTGGTGCCCACATGCACATGTGTGCACAAGCAGAGCCACAGTGATTGCAGACCCACATCCTAGAACTGCTGACATGTTCCAAGGAACTCCAGGCAAGGTGAGCATCACAGGGGGGCCACGAGACAGCAAAGCTTGCACCAGGCGAGTTGCACGTGCAGGCTTAGTCACAGCACTGAGGGTGAGCTTAGACAAATATTGGTGTTGAAGCACACAATGCAGCTCAGATGTGTTTGTGGACTGATGGCTGTTGATAGTAGGGTTGTCTGGGACACATGCGGGGGCAGTGGCACATACCCTGCGGTACACCAAGGTTCATTGAGGCACTTGTATCAACCATGTAGCCTTCCAAGACATGGAAAGGGGCAGCTCACAGGGACATACAGCAAGGGACATACTCGGGTGCAGTGCATGTCTATTCCACGTACTTCATGATAAATGCACTGGCAACTTTGTTTTGGTCATGGTGGTACGCAACTTGCTCTGTAGTCATGGCTTGCCATATGGGTCTGTCTGCTTACCCAGGGAACATTGCATGTTGTGTGAATTGTGACACATTGGTGTTCCATTTGCCACGCACCCACCAGCGGCTGACTTACTGCATTGACTGTGAATGACCCGTCACAGGGGTGATGTTATATATGGGTACGAAGCATGGAGCACAGATTGTCTGTTTGTAGAGTTGTATGTTGTTATGGGGCATGTTTTGTGTTGTGTTTTTGTGTAATTGGCACGTACAGGTTGCTGACTGTGTCTCTCTTTGCAGCATTGCAGTGCTCCTGTAACCGGACCTGAGAGTGCGCAGGCAGGAGGCCAGCACTCAAAACCAGAGCTAAGTGTCTTGTTGTATTTTCTTACAAACTGCCCTGCATAGGCTTGCTGGGGAGTGTACTGATGCATGGATGTATGTGTGGTCCTATTTGGTATGTTTTTTACCCTAATCACCCGTGATCCTATGCAATTTCGAAACCTGTACCCTCTACCCGGTGTTCCTGCTTCCCATGCCTATCCAAGCAATGTTCCCTGACCCTCTTTCCCCACTGGGGTTGCGGATGCCTGTGTAAGGCCCGAACTTGCAGGCGCCAAAACCCTAGAGGGGGTGGTTGGTTCGTACCACTCCTGAGCCTGGACTACAGAAGGCCATGACAATGATGTCCAAGTTTGTTTGGATTGTGCATGTGTTCATGCAGGTTGTACATTTTCGTGCATTCCCTGGTTTCATGTGTCATTCCTACTCCCCTCACCTGCCACGCATTCCAGTCATCCAGTGTGTCTACACCTGTCCCGACTGCATATCCCTGAACCTCTTTCCCCACCAGGATCTCAGGGGCCTGTGTGAGTTTGACCTTGCAGGCACCCGGGACATGGTGTGGGTGGTTGTTTCATGAGACTCCAACGCCTGTACAGGGGATCTCTGACAGTACACATCCATTCATGGTGCATCATCCTATGTCCTGTACCACACATGTCTCACATCCTGTCGTGACATTGTTTTGCTGTGCTACCTTGGTTGTTGCATCATTGTGGTAGTACTTGGCCTTTGAGACGTACTGCTATGTCAAGTCATCTACTGGAGGGTGTTTGGGTTCCTTTTCATGCCTTGGATTATGTGATTTTGGAAATGAGTGTGGATTCTGAGGGTTCAGGCATCTCTTTACACACAAGGTGGGAGATGGACACGAAGGGTAAAGGTGATCCTGTGGCCAGGTGGGAATGAGGGTTGGAGGCTCCATGACCCAGGTGCAGTTGTTCAGTGGGTCATGGTCATTTGCGAGGGGGGGGGGTTGTTGTTGATAGTTGCGTTGCCCTGCAGTGTGATGGGAACTCTGACATTGTAATGTTGTTGTCCTATGTACATGTTGTGTTCTGCTGATCAATGCCTGTTCATGTGTTGTGTTTTCCTTTCAGGTGCGAGGGGATAGTAGTGGTTTGACATGCTGGGGTGTACACATGGTGGATGTTCACATGTGATGTGTAGGGAACACTGATGGTCACTTGAGTGCACATGCATATGTGGAGTGCATGTCCTTGCAGAACCACACACTTGCACTCGGATGCACTCCATGTACTCCCACCCTTGCATATCCACGTGTAAACTGTTTGCCTTCTGGTGCCCACTGTGTCCCGCCAGCACATGTTCTGTGACCGATTATGGTTCGAGTACATGCCTAATTTGATGTTTGATGTAGTCTGTCACTTAGATGTGATGCTCAGGGTGTGCATCACACGCAATGGCTGTTCACTGTGCTGTGCGCTGAGCAGTGTGATGCAGGAGTAGGACATTGCACACATGAGCTGCAGTGTTCATTTTGCAATGCATCATGTGCATATAGCCAGGCATTCATTGTGATGTTACGTCTACGACTGTTGTAATGCATTTGGAATCGACTTATTTTTGGTGGGACATTTTGTTGGTCTGTCATTTCATCGGATTCCGGGTCAGGCATCATTGTCCGATGCCACTGTACATTTAGGACATGGAAATGTGTACCTTATCGTTACTGGGTCGGTGTATGGGTATTGCTTGCCATGTCATGTTGATGTTTGGGAGGGTTTGACTGACATGACAGTGATGGCCATGGCCTGTTTTGCAGGTGTGTGTGATGCACACCTTGCATGTCCAGGTCATCCGCTTCTCGGAGCAACTAGCTGGGGGTAGGTTTCTCTCCGCAGCAGGGCCCTCCCCCTCGAACAGACTTCCTGACTTGAACTTGAGGGGAACCATCTCCAGTTCTGGAAGCACCTCAAGACCTTCCTCTTTGCTTCTGCTTACTCTCTGCCTCTCCCTTGCAGAATTGTTCACTGGAACTGCACAGGAGCTGCAACTGGGCCACTCTCACCAACCTCGGTCCCTGGCCCAGCCACTGTCCACTTGCACTGCCACCCTGGCAACCCCTGCACTGCAGTACTGTCTCTCTATCCCTACAGCCCTCCCTTCCCAGCACTCGTCTGCACTTACCTTAGCAGTTGCCACCAGGCGACCTATGTATAATTTTTTGGCCTACTTCCCCTGTACTGGACTCCCCCCCACCCTTGCACTTTTCCCTTCCCCCTACCCCTGCACTTGCACAATCACAATGACACCTGGCCTAGTAGTACCGTTCTCTGTGTTCCCTTGTTCCCCCCCCCCCTGCCTCATTGTGCCTTGTAATACTTGTGTATGGCTCATGTCATGTCACATGTCATATGTGTGCATTTTGGTTGCACAGGATAGCTTGTGTTTAAGTAGCTAGGGATGCAGACGATGTGGCACTTCCATGGCAACTATCTCAGGGTGGTAGGGTTGTGACAGTTGACTGTCACTTTGTCATCATCGATTGTCACCTGGTATGTGCCAGGCCTGTGTGCACTCCGCAGGGGTGGGAGTTTAGGTGAAAAATGTGGCCACAAGCTGGGTCCGGGCTACCTCGCCACGTGCCCTGTCCCCTCCCATGGGCAGCACCTGTGTCTGTGGTTGGGGATGTGGGGGCACCACCATGTCCACCGGGACGCCCTGCCGTGTTGCAACATTGTGCAGGACACATGCTGCCACAATGATCCTGCACACAACTGCTGGTGCATAGAGTAGTTGCCCACCAGAGCGGTCAAGGGAGCGGAAACGTGACTTGAGCACTCCGAATGTGCGCTCCACTATGCCCCTGGTTGCAATATGGGCAGCGTTGTATCTTACCTGGGGTGGTGGGGTTCCGGATTGGCGTCATCATGTGGTTGCTCAGAGGGTAGGCACTGTCCCCTGGGGAGGTGATAATTGTTCAGATTATTAGGGTTGGTATATTTGTCTGTGTGTGACTTGCATGCATGTGCAAGGGCATTTGTACTCACCTAGGAGCCATGTGTCGCCATGCTGCCCAGCTTCCAGGGCCCGGCTCAGGGCGGACATTCTGTATATGAAACTGTCATGGGTGGAGCCAGGGTAGTTTGCATACACAGAGGTGATGATTCCCTTTGCATCGCATACCACCTGTACATTGATGGAATGCCAGTGCTTGCGGTTTCGGTAGATGTGCTCAGTGGCCCTAGGTGGACGTAGGGCCACATGGGTGCAATCTATGGCACCGAGCACTTTGGGGAAGTGTGCCACCCTGAAAAAATCCAGGACAACGGCCTGCCTTTCTGCGGGTGTTCTGGGCATGTATATGTGCCTGCGGACTGAGGGGCGCGCTGTCATGATTGCCAGTACCTGGTGTAGGCAGCGTGACTGCGTGGCCTGTGAGACCCCCCCCACTATGGCAGTGGTCCGCTGAAACGACCCAGTGGCCAAGAAATGCAAGACATTGAGCAGCTTCTCCAAGGGGCTCAATGCTTGGGAGCAAAGGGTGGGGGATGTGAGGTCATCTTCCCACTCCCTGACCAGGTCTAGGATGATATGGGGTGGAAACCTATACCTGCCGTAGACCTGGTCGTCAGGCATCCCAAAAAGGCCTGTCCGTGGTGCAAAAATGCGTGCCCTGGCTATTCTCCTCCTCCTGCAGTGTCCCACAATCACTGCAGCAACAAATGGGGCATTCATCGTCGCTGTATATACGCGTTTGTTGTTTGCGCGCACTTTTATGCTGTGCGCGGGCGCGGGACGCCTCCGTGTGGGCGGACTCGTTGGTTTCCCGTATTCGGGTGTCATTGCGTGTGATCGGAGGGGAGCGAGCGTACACGCGATTGGCCTGGGTACGTGTGTTTCGGGGTGCGCGGGTAGTTCCACACGCGATTGGCCGGGGTACGTGTGTTTCGGGGTGCGCGGGTAGTTCCACACGCGATTGGCCGGGGTACGTGTGTTTCGGGGTGCGCGGGTAGTTCCACACGCGATTGGCCTGGGTACGTGTGTTTCGGGGTGCGCGGGTAGTTCCACACGCGATTGGCCGGGGTACGTGTGTTTCGGGGTGCGCGGGTAGTTCCACACGCGATTGGCCTGGGTACGTGTGTTTCGGGGTGCGCGGGTAGTTCCACACGCCATTGGCCTGGGTACGTGTGTTCCAGGGTCCCGTGAACTTTCACACGCGATTGGTTGGGATCCACGTGTGTACTGTCATCACGTGCAATGAGGGATACTCCCTCGCACGTCATGTCACAGACGCGCTCACGCGCTGAGGGCCTTTGGTCCAATGAAAATGCGTATGCGTGCAGACGCGCTTACGCGCTAAGGGCCTTTCCTCGAATTACACGCTGACGTGCAGAATTTTCACGTGCCAAATCACTCCGTATCAAGCTGGCCACGCGTAAGCACACGGAAGACCACGCTCCTGCCCAGAAGGCCGAACTACTGCCCCCCAGAGCCCCGAGCATGCTCCCACCTGCCATCTGCTGCTGCCTGACTGCCTGCTGCCCACGTGCCCTGCCATTTGCTGCCTGCACATCAGCCAGGGGTGCTGTTGGTGTGACCACCCCTGCTGGAACCAAAGACTCCCGACTGGGATTCCATCGCTCCACAGCCCAGCCCCAGGACCCAGTTGCCCACCCACTCCTGCCTCTGGGGTTGTCATGTCGGGGCAAACTCCATCTGTGACCACTGACAACCCCCGGCCAGAGAGGCAGAGGGGCACCAGCTTCAGTGCCACCGAAGTTGGTGTACTGGTGGAGCAAGTCCTGGGGCAGTATGATGCCCTCTTCGGAAGTTGCCGCGCCGACAAGGAAGGACGGACTCGGATCTGGACTGACATCGTGACTGCCATCAACGCGGAGGGGGTGGCAGTCCGCGACTTCCAACATGTCAAGAAGCGCTGGGAGGACTTCAGGTCCAGGACCCTGACCAAGGCCCGGCGCCTCTTGAAGGCAGCGGATGCCAAGGGGCGCCGGGGCCACTTGTCGGAAGAACAGATGAGGGTCCTGGAACACATATCCCCAGCGCTCCACGTCCAGGTCCTTGAGAGGCAGACCCGTCTGGAGTCGAGCGGTGAGTGTACATGCATCCTGATTGTGAGCAGTGCGTGTGGTGATTGTTCAGTAGTGTGCAGGTTGCACATCTGTTTGTATGGGGTCGAGTATGGGTGCGGGTGTACAGGGCCGTGGGGCTGACACATGCGAGGGCTGTAATGTGTGAGACATGGATGGTGCCTGTGTGTGTGGGCTTGCATGCCAAATGCAGTTGTGTGGGCACACAAGTTTGTATGAATGTGTATGTGAGTAGACATGTCCGTGATGTCACGCATGTATGTTGTTTTCAGCTGATTGTATCAGCGCTGTGTACATGTGCATGTGTGTGTATTTGACAAGGGTGCAACAGTGATGCAACATGGATGCATGTGACAGCTTTAAGTGGATGCCTGATGGGCAGATGTGACATGGATGCCCGTCTGAACACTGCGACACTTAGCAGAGGTGTACACATGCATGCAAGTGTGGTGGTGTGTGTACATGTGTGGTGCACTTCCTGTGTTGCATGTGATGTCTGGCTCACCTTTGGCTGCTGATGCTGTTGTATGTGTATGGATGGTGTTGGCAGTTGCAACATGGCTGTGGTATGGCTCGTGTGTGCAAGTTGTAATGACATGTGTGTTGGGGATTGTGATGACATGTCAGAGGTTTGCCAATGCCACTCATGTACAACTGTCATGTGTGTATGTGTACATTGTACAGTGCCCTGATGCCTGTGTTTTGTTTCTCCCTGTCTGCAGCGTCAACTGATGAAGAGGGCGGAGAAGGTGCTGTGGAGCACAGCGGCGGGGATCCCACCGCCAGCCGGAGACGCAAGGCCCGGCTCCCCTCCCAGGTTGTCATCTCGTCGGGGAGTGAGGAGTCCGGTGCCGCGTCCCAGGCCGCAGCTGCCGGGGGGAGGTCCAAGAGGCGGAGGTTGCAGTTGGACTCCTCGGCAGCAGAAGGGGCAGCTGGGACCCCACAGGGCCCAACGGGAGAAGATGGCACAGAGTCATCCAGGTTGGTGGGGGGTTTGGTGGAGGAGGAGGCCGTGCAAGCACCGGAGACGGGGTCTGGGGGTGGGGATCCCACTGGTGCTAGTGGTGCAGTGCAGGACCAGGGACAGGAGGCAGCACAGGCCGCCGCGGAGGTGCCTGTGTGCAATCCTGTCCCTGATCCTGTCCCTGCATCATCTTGCACCAGCAGGGATGCCCATGTCCAGACCAGTTTTCAGGCAGGGGATGAGCTGACGTCAACTGGCCTTCCTCTGCCTGCGGACGTGGCTATCCAGGCCCGGGTTGAGCCTGTCCTGGCTGGAGTGGCGTTGCGTCAACGGGCCATGCGAGGTGACCTGCAGTCTTTTCATGAAGAGACTGCACATCATCTCGAATGGCTCGTTGACCCCGTCAGCCTGCTGGGACAGGTCACCCAGGCCGGATTCCTCCGTCTGATGGGGCTTGCCACGACCCCCTCCTCAGCTGGACCCCCTACGCGCCAGTCGTCCTCTGTGCCATCTTCCCACCCATCAGTCACCTGGGTGCCCTGTGGAACTGCCTCTGACGGTGCGGCCAGGCTGGTGGAGGAGGCATCCCTGCCACAGTCGGGAGTCGGACGTCCAGCAGGGGTGGCCACGTCAACGACTGCACCCCAGCCGGCGGAGGATGTGCAGGCAGCAGGAGGCAGTGCAGGGGCAGAGGCACAGCAGCAGCAGCACCATGGTGGGAGCCATGAAGGCTCGGGGCCTTCGACATCGGAGGGGCAGGCATCGGCCGGAGGGCAGGAGGACCCAGGACAAAAAGTGTCTTCCGTGTGGCAGCGGTTGGGCCACGCCATAGATGCGGAGCGGCAGCGGGCGGAAGAGGCACGGCTCTCAATGGTCAGGGCGGAGAACTCCATGCAGAGGGCCCTGAGGCGGGTCGAGTGCCTCGAGGCAATCCGCAGGGCTTTGGAGGTGGACACGTCGACGGCCCTGCGGACCCTCGGGGCCATGGAGGAGGACCGCCTCCGGGACATTGAGGAGGAGTTCGATGATGCCCTGGCCCGGCACATCCAGAAGTGAGCCGTGGAACTAGCCCGCTGCCCTTGTACATAGTTATGTAGGTAGTGTTAAATTTCATTTTTGTTTTTATTTCATTTGGACATTGGCCACATTTTTGTATATAGTTTTTTTTATTAGTTAGTGTAGTTAGTTAGGTTTCCTTTATTTTGTTGGGATGATGGACCCTGGCTTCTTGCATTGTACATAGTTGTGGACTTGTACATACTTTCTTTTTTAACATTATCCATGGATCAATGGCTTATAATTTTTTTTTCACATTGGATTTTGTTTGGTGGACATTGACTTTGTACTACATTACTTTGGATTTCTATATTCTTTAATTTTTTTTTTATTTTGAACGGACATGCTTCTTTTCATTTTTTTCCATTCACATTTCTGTTTCTTCATTTTTGTTTCTATTCATCTTTCCTTTAATACATTATTTATTTGTTGCACTTCAATGTGTGGTGTCTCATTGTTTTCATGCATTTCATGTTATGTGTTTTGAGAATCACTGACACCCATTGGGTGTATGTGAGGGACATGTGTTTGTTTTGGAACTTGCAATTGGTGTTCTGTGATGTAATTGCAGAATATGAGTGGGTGGATGCAATACTCGGGTGGGTGTTTTGCATTTGGGGGCTGACCATAGAGACCAGGGATCTGGACTGTGATGACATGTTGGGTGGGGAACATGAGTTGGACATGGGTGGGGGCCTGCTGGAGGCTGCCCCTGGTGGCTGGGGGGTGGGGGTGGTGGGAGACATGGGTGGGGGCCTGGTGGAGGGTTCCCCTGGATGCTGGGGGGTGGGGGTGCAGGGGGACATGTGTGGGGGCCTGGTGGAGGGTGCCCCTGCACTGCTGGGGGGTGGGGGTGGTGGGAGACATGTGTGGGGGCCTGGTGGAGGGTGCCCTGCACTGCTGGTGGGTGGGGGTGATGGGTGACATGAGTGGGGGTCTGGTGGAGGGTGCCCCTGGATGCTGGGGGGTGAGAGTGCAGGGGGACATGTGTGGGGGCCTGGTGGAGGGTGCCCCTGCACTGCTGGGGGGTGGGGGTGGTGGGAGACATGTGTGGGTGCCAGGTGGAGGGTGCCCCTGGATGCTAGGGGGTGGGGGTGCAGGGGGACATGAGTGGGGGCCTGGTGGAGGGTGCCCCTGGATGCTGGGGGGTGGGGGTGGTGGGAGACATGAGTGGGGGCCTGGTGGAGGGTGCCCCTGGATGCTAGGGGGTGGGGGTGCAGGGGGACATGAGTGGGGGCCTGGTGGAGGGTGCCCCTGGATGCTGGGGGGTGAGGGTGCAGGGGGACATGTGTGGGGGCCTGGTGGAGGGTGCCCCTGCACTGCTGGGGGGTGGGGGTGGTGGGAGACATGTGTGGGTGCCAGGTGGAGGGTGCCCTGCACTGCTGGGGAGTGGGGGTGATGGGAGACATGAGTGGGGGCCTGGTGGAGGGTGCCCCTGGATGCTGGGGGGTGGGGGTGGTGGGAGACATGAGTGGGGGCCTGCTGGCAGGTGCCCCACAGTGCTGGGGGGTGGGAGACATGAGTGGGGGTCTGGTGGAGGGTGCCCCTGGATGCTGGGGGGTGAGGGTGCAGGGGGACATGTGTGGGGGCCTGGTGGAGGGTGCCCCTGCACTGCTGGGGGGTGGGGGTGGTGGGAGACATGTGTGGGTGCCAGGTGGAGGGTGCCCCTGGATGCTAGGGGGTGGGGGTGCAGGGGGACATGAGTGGGGGCCTGGTGGAGGGTGCCCCTGGATGCTGGGGGGTGGGGGTGGTGGGAGACATGAGTGGGGGCCTGGTGGAGGGTGCCCCTGGATGCTAGGGGGTGGGGGTGCAGGGGGACATGAGTGGGGGCCTGGTGGAGGGTGCCCCTGGATGCTGGGGGGTGGGGGTGGTGGGAGACATGAGTGGGGGCCTGGTGGAGGGTGCCCCTGGATGCTAGGGGGTGGGGGTGCAGGGGGACATGAGTGGGGGCCTGGTGGAGGGTGCCCCTGGATGCTGGGGGGTGGGGGTGGTGGGAGACATGAGTGGGGGCCTGGTGGAGGGTGCCCTGCACAGCTGGGGGGTGGGGGTGATGGGTGACATGAGTGGGGGCCTGGTGGAGGGTGCCCCTGGATGCTGGGGGGTGAGGGTGCAGGGGGACATGTGTGGGGGCCTGCTGGAGGGTGCCCCTGCACTGCTGGGGGGTGGGGGTGATAGGAGACATGTGTGGGGGCCTGGTGGAGGGTGTCCTGCACTGCTGGGGGGTGGGGGTGATGGGAGACATGGGTGGGGGCCTGGTGGAGGGTGCCCCTGGTGGCTGGGGGGTGGGGGTGGTGGGAGACATGGGTGGGGGCCTGGTTGAGGCTGCCCCTGGTGGCTGGGGGGGTGGGGGTGCTGGGAGACATGAGTCGGACATGGGTGGGGGCCTGGTGGAGGCTGCCCCTGGTGGCTGGGGGGTGGGGGTGGTGGGAGACATGGGTGGGGGCCTGGTGGAGGCTGCCCCTGGTGGCTGGGGGGTGGGGGTGGTGGGAGACATGAGTGGGGGCCTGGTGGAGGGTGCCCCTGGATGCTGGGGGGTGAGGGTGCAGGGGGACATGAGTGGGGGCCTGGTGGAGGGTGCCCCTGGATGCTGGGGGGTGGGGGTGGTGGGAGACATGAGTGGGGGCCTGGTGGAGGGTGCCCCTGGATGCTAGGGGGTGGGGGTGCAGGGGGACATGAGTGGGGGCCTGTTTGAGGCTGCCCCTGCACTGCTGGGGGGTGGGGGTGGGGGGAGACATGGGTGGGGGCCTGCTGGAGGCTGCCCCTGGTGGCTGGGGGTGCAGGGGGACATGCGTTGGTGGGCAGTAGTGCTAGTTGATATGTGGGTTGGCTGGTGGGCATGGCCATGGTGGATGGGGTGCCTGCAGGACATGTGCTGGGTAGGCCCCTGTGGTGTGAGCCACCTGCAGGGGCCGTGGAGGGTGTAGAGGGTACACCTGGGAGGACCCACACGTGCAATTCACGTGTGCTGCTCCCCGCGCACCCCCGGAATACACGTACCCCGCTCAATCGCGTGTGGAACTTCCCGCGCACCCCTGAAATCCACGTACCCGGCCAAATCGCGTGTGGAACTTCCCGCGCACCCCTGGAATCGACGTACCCGGCCAAATCGCGTGTGGAACTTCCCGCGCACCCCCGGAATACACGTACCCCGCTCAATCGCGTGTGGAACTTCCCGCGCACCCCTGAAATCCACGTACCCGGGCAAATCGCGTGTGGAACTTCCCGCGCACCCCTGGAATCCACGTGCCCGGCCAAATCGCGTGTGGAACTTCCCGCGCACCCCCGAAATCCACGTACCCCGCTCAATCGCGTGTGGAACTTCCCGCGCACCCCTGAAATCCACGTACCCGGCCAAATCGCGTGTGGAACTTCCCGCGCACCCCCGGAATACACGTACCCCGCTCAATCGCGTGTGGAACTTCCCGCGCACCCCTGAAATCCACGTACCCGGCCAAATCGCGTGTGGAACTTCCCGCGCACCCCTGGAATCCACGTGCCCGGCCAAATCGCGTGTGGAACTTCCCGCGCACCCCCGAAATACACGTACCCCGCTCAATCGCGTGTGGAACTTCCCGCGCACCCCTGAAATCCACGTACCCGGCCAAATCGCGTGTGGAACTTCCCGCGCACCCCTGGAATCCACGTGCCTGGCCAAATCGCGTGTGTCACTTCCCGCGCACCCCCGAAATACACGTACCCCGCTCAATCGCGTGTGGAACTTCCCGCGCACCCCTGAAATCCACGTACCCGGCCAACTCGCGTGTGGAACTTCCCGCGCACCCCTGAAATCCACGTACCCGGCCAAATCGCGTGTGGAACTTCCCGCGCACCCCTGGAATCCACGTACCCGGCCAAATCGCGTGTGGAACTTCCCGCGCACCCCTGGAATCCACGTACACGGCCAAATCGGGTGTGGAACTTCCCGCGCACCCCTGGAATCCACGTACCCGGCCAAATCGCGTGTGGAACTTCCCGCGCACCCCTGGAATCCACGTACCCGGCCAAATCGCGTGTGGAACTTCCCGCGCACCCCCGTAATACACGTACCCCGCTCATTCGCGTGTGTAACTTCCCGCGCACCCCCGGAATACACGTACCCCGCTCAATCGCGTGTGTCAATTCCCGCGCACACCCGGAATACACGTACCCCGCTCAATCGCGTGTGTCACTTCCCGCGCACCCCCGGAATACACGTACCCCGCTCATTCGCGTGTGGAACTTCCCGCGCACCCCTGAAATCCACGTACCCGGCCAAATCGCGTGTGGAACTTCCCGCGCACCCCTGGAATCGACGTACCCGGCCAAATCGCGTGTGGAACTTCCCGCGCACCCCCGAAATACACGTACCCCGCTCAATCGCGTGTGGAACTTCCCGCGCACCCCTGAAATCCACGTACCCGGCCAAATCGCGTGTGGAACTTCCCGCGCACCCCTGGAATCCACGTACACGGCCAAATCGCGTGTGGAACTTCCCGCGCACCCCTGGAATCCACGTACCCGGCCAAATCGCGTGTGGAACTTCCCGCGCACCCCTGGAATCCACGTACCCGGCCAAATCGCGTGTGGAACTTCCCGCGCACCCCCGTAATACACGTACCCCGCTCATTCGCGTGTGTAACTTCCCGCGCACCCCCGGAATACACGTACCCCGCTCAATCGCGTGTGTCAATTCCCGCGCACACCCGGAATACACGTACCCCGCTAAATCGCGTGTGTCACTTCCCGCGCACCCCCGGAATACACGTACCCCGCTCATTCGCGTGTGTAACTTCCCGCGCACCCCCGGAATACACGTACCCCGCTCAATCGCGTGTGTCACTTCCCGCGCACACCCGGAATACACGTACCCCGCTCAATCGCGTATTTTACTTCCCGCGGCGCCACTTTTTTGATGCGCTGGGACTCTACCGCCTGCCTTCGTGTGGCGGACGTGTTTCAGCTTGTGCGCGGCTTTGGCTGTGCGTGGGTTTGCCCTATTCCATTCCATGAATACGTGTGGTTCGTGTGCGTGTGGGCGTTACCTCTGCTTCCGTGCAGTGCATCCCCAGTTACGCCCTTATTTTCGCGTGTTGTTCCCCATTCCGCGCGTTACGCCCCATGTCCCGCCCACTTTCTGCTGTGTGCGCTGAGGTTGTGCGCTTTCACTGTGCGCGTAGCGCACCGTCGCGCACGCCTTTCGCGATGTTGCAGTGACTTGTGCGCCATGCACGGGTTTGGCACACATCCCGCGGTGAACACGCGCAGGGACTTCCATGAATCGCACGCGTGCGCGTGCGCCTGTTTTTTTCCGCTTGCGCCTGCTTGCGCCTGCTTGCGCCTACTTGCGCGTAGATTTTCGGCGCACGTTTGTTCCATGAATCGGCCCCTTAATGTTGATGTATTCACTTTTATATAATTCACTTTTATGTATAAAATGTTTGTCTGAAATAAACTATTATAACAAAAAATAAAGTTCCCTGTAAAACAACAAGTTAGTAAAAAAACTGTATTCTCCCTCATCCTTCCTCACACTATGGCAGGCCAGAAAAATCTCAAAGATGTAGGTCAATAGGTGGTATTTACGAAAGATTGAGTTTCCCACCAAATGTGGTGACAGTGAGAAGGGATACATCTTATATGTCATGACTGGAAGTAGTGGATATGTTGCTGGGATGAACAGACCCATAATATTGTTATTGTCAATTTGCTAAACATCAACCCTGGTTATAGAGCGGATGTGATTGCTTGGAAAAAGAAAGTTCTGAATTCATATAGGGTGGTCATGGGATGGAGCTGGCTCACCTGGTAGCCTAAAGACGTTAGTGGTTGGGGAACATCATACATTTACTACTAGGGAGTGATTTGTCTCATTAATGAATTTACCATCTATTGAAAACCAAATTTGCCATCTGGAGTTTAAGTAAAGCACCACAGCTCCGGGAGTAAGAGTAGTTGATGGTCATCAGAGCTGAGCAATGTTGCAAGGTGAATAAATAAATGCTGGGATCTAGCTCCAAAATGATTTGCTCAGCCAGCACTGAAACCATTACGGCTGTGATTTGCACAACAGATGTGAGAAGAACACCTAGGCCCTCATTAGGACCCTGGCGGAGTGGGTTTCCGCCAGCGGTATTCGCGGCGGACCCGTCCGCCCTACTACGAGTTCCCGTAGCGCCATGGCGCCGTTTTCCGCCTGGTTTTACCAGGCGGAGAAAACCATGGCGCTACGGGACCTCGTTGTTAATTACGCCACCGTATTTTACGGTGGCGTAATTAACTCCTTCCCCACTCCCATTATACCCTATGGGGCAAGAATGGGAATGGGGAAGGGCAGAATGGGGATTGGGGATTTACCGCTCCGCCAAGGTCGGCATGGGGTGGTAAATCCGCCAACCCCCATGGCGCTATCGACGGCTTTCCGCCGTGCTTCGCGGTGCATTTAGCACCGCGAAATCCGCCAGGGTCGTAATGAGGGCCCTAGTGTGGCATGTAAGCACAGGTCACATTTTAGAGATGAGTGTAAGAGACGTGGGAATGACAAGAGCTGAGATTTTTCTGGGCTATCTAGGAAGACTGACAGGTCTGACTGGCACAATCTTTTCCAGGAAATGGATATCAGTCTTTTTCAGGAGACTGTGGCTAAGTCGGGTTTTGTAACTTCTTTCAAATGACAGATTGCTGAAGGAGTGCAGTCATGCTGCGGAGTGTGGAGCACTCAGTCGTACCTTGTGCTTTAGGCTGTTTTTGCTGACCTGCTGGCCCTTTAATAGAGGAAGACGATATCTACTGCAACTGATGCAAAGCATGGCATAAGTGCTGAAGGGGTGCAGTTGCGCTGCGGAGTGTGGAGCACTCAGACTTGCGTTGTGTTTTCTGCTATTTTTGCTGACCTGCTGGCCCTTTTATAGATGAAGATTATGTCTACTGCACCCGGCATGAAGCGCTGGCATGAGTGCTGAAGGAGTGCAGTAATGCTGTGGAGTGTGGAGCGCTCAGTCTTACCTTGTGCTTTCTGCTGTTTTTGCTGCCCCTTTAATAGAGGAAGACTATATCTTCTTCACCTGGCACGAAGCGCCGGCATGAGTGCTGACAGACTGCAGTCATGCTGCGGATTGTGGAGCACCTAGTCTTACCTTGTGCTTTCTGCAGTTTTTGCTGACCTGCTGGCCTTTTAATAGAGGAATAGTATATCTATTGCACCTGGCATGAAGCGCCACCCCAAGTGCTGAAGGAGTGCAGTCATGCTGCGGAGTGTGGAGCACTCAGTCTTACCTTGTGCTTGCTGCTATTTTTGCTGACCTGCTGGCCCTTTGATAGAGGAAGACTATATCTACGCACCTGGCGTGAAGCGTTGGCACGAGTGCTGATGGAGTGTGTCGTACTGCAGAGTGTGGGGCACTCAGTCTTACCTTGTGTTTTCTGCTGTTTTTGCTGACCTGCTTGTCCTTAAATTGAGGAAGAATATATCTACTGTACCTGGCGTGAGTGCTGGAGGAGAGAGGTCATGCTGAGGAGTGTGGAGCACTCCGTCTTACCTTGTGCTTTCTGCTGTGTTTGCTGACCTGCTGGCCCTTTAACAGAGGATGACTATATCTGCTGCACCTGGCACGAAGCACCAGCATGAGTGCTGACGGCATGCAGTCGTGCTGCGGAGTGTGGAGCATTCAGACTTACCTTGTGCTTTCTGCTTTTTTTGCTGCCCTGCTGGCCCTTTCACTAGAGGAAGACTATATCTACTGCACATTTTGTGAGTGCTGAAGGAGAGCAGTCATGCTGCGGAGTGTGGAGCACTCAGTCTTACCTTGTGTTTCTGCTGTTTTTGCTTACCTGCTTGCCCTTTTGTAGAGGAAGACTATATCTATTGCTCCTGGAGCAAAGCGCTGACACAAGTGCTGAAGGAGTGCAGTCATACTGCAGAGTATGTAGCACTCAGTCTTATCTTGTGTTTTCTGCTGTTTTAGCTGACCTGCTTGCCCTTTAATTGAGGAAGACTATATCTGCTACACCTGGTGCAAAGCACCAGTGTGAGTGCTGAAGGAGTGGAATCGTGCTATGGGGGTCAAATGATGTGACGAGGGACCTAGAAACTACGAAAAGTCGGAGTACCTCAAGGTGAAGAGAAACATTGGTCCCACTTGAATCCATGGGGTCACCCCCCGATCTTGAGCATATTCAAATGGATGCTTGGTATCTTGCATGGGAGCATGTGGGGACACAACCAGTGGTGTCACTTGGGAACTCATCATCGAACTGCATCAGGACGTGACGGAAATGACAGAGGTAGGGGATGCAGGGACTACAGCGGCTGCATCTACTGGCAATGCTATCGGACTGCAGGAAAGTACTGCTTCCTCTCCCCCTAGGGTGCTACCAAATGGATTGCCCTCCACAGAACCAGTGAAAAAAGTGGTGGCCCCAGCACCAGATGTGTCGTATGGCAGGAAAGCCTATTCAATTCAGGCCTGATGGGGACCCAAAGCACCATGCACAAAGCAGGGGTGAGTAAAATCACTGAATATTTTCCAAAATCGACCGTTAGTGCGCTAAACAACTTATTAAAAAACGTGGTGGGGCATGCAGAACGTAAAATGTAGTACGCTGAGTTGCTGGAGACTACTGCTATGATGGAAGCTCAGCAGTACTCACCTGTGCCTAGTACCTCATCTAATACTGCTTTTAAGAGGCCATTAGTCCATGCCCCTGAATCAGCAATGTTGGTGCATCTCTAAACTCATTACATTGCCGAATATGATTACACATATGAAGGACAAGGTTGAAAGTTGCGTAAATTCCCAGAGATTGGGAAAACAAAGAAAAATAGGCATAGGAGTTGCGGGGGGCATCAACATCTAAGCCACATACTGACCAAAATATGCACCTTAATCATAATCCCCAAACATGTGTTTTGGTGGATGTTTCGCCAGGGGCTTGTGCAGAAATCATAGGAGGTTCCTGTGATGGTCAGATTGAGATTCAATCTTCAATTCAGAGACTCATAAAGCTCTAATAGCTCACCCACAACAGAGGAGGCTACACCAGTGCATGCAAGAAAAACATTCAGTGATCACAGTGGCGAAAGGTTTAGCCCTCATGGACAAGATAATTTTAATATAATGTCAGCTTTAACTATAACCTTGATGCCATTTTTTTAATCATACGAGTCTATAAACGACAGCCTGAAAGACTATACTACTTTATTAGCAATGCACCATTCCAAAATGATCTTTATTGAAGACTTTGTGACTGCACTACAATCGAGCCCTGACAGAAACATAGAACCTATTTGTAAATCGACATATCAATGATAGGAGCTGATGATCAGTGAAGAAATTGAAAAGAGAGATCCAAGACACCATAGGGCTCGCATTGATTCATCTGCAGCTAGAATTACAGGAATCATGGATTCCCAGGAGCTCATTGAATTGACTAATCATGTGCAGTTGTTAAAAGAACCAGAAACCTCGACTGCCATGGGGAAGATAGATCTTACAATGGCCACAATTAACTCCTCCTTAGTGGTAGGGGAAAGGGTTGGAGAGGATGTAACAGAGGAAGCCCTGATGGTAGTTAAGGACCATGCAATTGAACAAGAACCTTAGCATTCAAACTTGGTTGAAGATCCCTCAGCCCAGCCAAGAGACTATATATAGTATCTTCTCACGTAAGAAGAAAAAGAGACAAGGCGCTACAACCAAGCAAAAGAAATCTAAGAACCAGGGGCAAGGGAAAAAGGTGAAAACTAATTATTCCAGAACATTTTGAAGGTGTTTGGATATCCCACCGGTTACAAAAGAGCTGTTGAAACTTTCCAAAAAAGCACTGAAACCTCCCTGTGTGAACACTCAACCCGAATTGTCTCTGGCAACCTACGAGGGAAATAGATCACCTCCTGATCAAGAAAAATCAGTAGATTCTCAAGACAAACTTATTGGGGAACTCATGAACATTTTGGTATACTCAGTCTAAAACGATATAACTCCTCTTCACCAGATACCATTGAATCAGGTGGTTTGTAGTGCTCTTAAAACACTGAACTTTCATGATGGACACTTACGGGATCGGCAGACAGAAGCTTCACCTAGAGTCCCTGAGATCTTTGGATGAATGGGAGGACAGACAGTCTCTTAAAAAACATCAATATTATGTTGAGTACGATAAATGTATCTTGCTAGAAAGAGTGCTCACAGAGATGATGCACTAATTTCGAAACATGCTAATGTTCTTGAGCTCCTAATTATATTCCTAAATTAGTATTGAGTCTAGGAACATTGCACTAGCTGAGTTTTTAAGTGAGAATGTGCTCGACTGAGTACTGGTCCATTTGAAGTTGATTCTTATTAAGCAAACCTTACTAGAGGCATCGCCACATTTATTGCCTCTAGGGTTTGATTGGCTGAGAGACCCAAAGCTCAAAATGTCCACCAAGGTGATATGAGAGAAAATGAGGACTGGTGATGGAATTGAAGATGTTAGTATATTTGGCTGGGAAAAGAAGAAAAGCCCATTCTCTCAGTCCAGACCTCCATTCAGTGTAACAATTAGAAATCAAGGAAGCCCTAACAGAAGAATTGTAACACAAAAGAGAGGGGTGAATAATTAACTTGAAGAGCGTTCATGGGCATGGCTCTCCAAGACTTTGGTGGTGGATCAAAAAGGGAAATAACTACAGAAGGAAATAAAATCCAGACACATAATTATGGGTTCTTGAAACACAAGAGGTTACACCCATTTATTTGGTATGAATCGATTTTAAATTTGAGGAATTTAATATACTCTTCCTTCAGGAGACATGGCTGATCTCAGTACTGAGTCTGGATGGATTCTCTGTTTAAAGAAACGTGGCTGTAATAGGGCAATGAGGAGGGCCTATGTCAGGCCTCGTGGTAGTCATTAGATGTGGCTTGGGATTTGAACTACTAGAGATATGTAACCCCAATCCCTTTATCCAGATTTTAACACTTCACCAAAATGACATGAGTAAGATTGGTACAAATATGTATGTAGTCTTTATGTGTATTAGAATTCATTGGGGAAAGGGGATGATGATTTTGTGGATACCCTTACGGATTTAATTGATGAGTGCCATGCAATCTTGGAGAACCTTACTATTGTAGTCTGTGGTGACTTAAATATCACCTGTTTAGATCAAATGTGTCAGCCTTTGATTGAGGATAGATCCCTTTATAACCCAGGGAAAAAAGAGGGGTTCAATGGTTAATGGAAATGTATCAAGGAATCTTCGACTCCTTAATGGGCAGTTTATGGGAGATTTTCCAGCATGTCCAACTTGGCAAAGTGGTGCCCAATTAGAAATCTTCTGCTACATGTTCATTGCAGGATTTGCATTCCACTTGGTAACAAGGTTTGAAGTGATGCCATCTGTTAGTAGCAATCACAATGTTTTACAGATGACATAGGAACTTTGGAAGCTATACAAGAATCCTGTTATGAAAACCAACCAGACATCACACAGAAAGGTAATCAATTAATAATGCAATCTACAGATATCACTGCACTCAAAGAAAGATATAATGACCATATAACTAACTGGAAGGGTCCGATTGGAGTAAGCCTTCTTGAGTACTCTCCAATTTTGGTAGATTATCGAGCACCTCAAAATGGGGTTTTGAAGAGGAAGTTCAGACCAAGGGACATGAACAAATGGTAGCAGAGAAGAAAATCTGCTCAGAAAATAAATGAGGCATATGAAAGCTAGAAAAGGGCCGGAAAAGTGGGCAGAGATAGATTAAGAATAAAAACAAACACTACAAGAATTGGCTTAGGTTGCATAGGCCTATAATTGTTTCAACATGATGCAGAGAGCATGCTGAGAAACAAAGCATAGAAACGAGTTGGGGAAATATGGCATTTGATCAACTCATCAGCTAGCTCTCTAAACAAACACAGTATCAGAGGAGGCATGGGTGGCCCACTGTGCAAGTCTTTTTAGCACCTCAGCTAAGATTGCAGAGATAAAACAAAATTCCCTTCTCTAGGATGGTCTTTTCAGATGGAAAAGGAGGGCATTGTAACTTTAATTAAAAAAGCAAGTAACTCACGTGCATCGGGCTGCTGTTTGGGCAAACAGCATTGTTGTTGCTGTTTGGGCAAGTGATGAAATTGAGGGAAGTGCCATCATTGTGGAAGACGGACATAATTGTGCCGATTTTCAAAAAGAGCAATAGGGTGGAATCTAAAAACTATTGCCCTATTGCCCTTTTGAATGTGGCAGGAAACGTTTTGCCTCATTCATCCTGGAAAAACTTGCTAATTAGGTGGATTGCTCTGGCCGACATACCATTCTTCAATCGGGATTCATGAAGAAAGTGGGCATGGCCATTAATGTGTTCCTGCTGAATGTTATGACAACCTGGGCGCTCAGAAATAAGTTGTGAATGTATCTAGCATTTATCGACCTAGCTCAGGAATTTGATAGCATAGTTAGAAAACCTCTGTGGTCTAATTTAGAAGCGTGGGGTTGCCATAGTAATTTATTAGAGGCAAACAAGTATTTATGTACCTCGATATAGGCAAGATTTAACTTGACTGGACGCCTATCTAGACCAATAACAAATGGCAGGGGATTAAAACAAGGTTGCCCCTTGGCGCCAGCCTTGCGAAACCTCTTTATATCAGACCAGGGCGAAACGCTCAGAAGGGCTAGATCTTTCCCACCGTGATTAGATGTTAGGACATTGAGCTGGTTGTTGTACATGGACGATATTTTGCTCTTGGATCAGAGACCAATAGGCTTGCAGCACCAGCTTGATGCCTTGCAACTATATGTAGACCCTAATGGGCTTAAGGTACATGCTACTAAATCAAGAGTTGTGATTCTGCGCTCGCTGTTTGGCAAGCGAAAGCCTGATGGCACCTGAGCCAGGAGATCCTACAAAAGGTGGGCACGTTTGCATATTTCGGAATGTACCTAAATATTAGTTTGGTTGATGCCCCGAGAGCGAAACTCTTAAGATCAAAGACAAAAAATATATAACAGCACAGGGACGCGCCTTGCTGAGACGGTTTTATAATTACTCGCTAGGCCCAGTCATGCACTTTTAGAAGCTAAAAGCAGTGGCTATATTAACCCATGGATCTAAGGCCTTAATAGCATTGCCAGCTTCTACATTGCCTGGTGGGGTCCTGATCCAGGTTATTTGCCGTGAACTGGGTCTTCTCTCTCTCAAAGTTATGGTGATGTGGAAGACACGGCCTCATTACGAGTTTGGAGGTAAGTAACCGTCCTTACCGGCATGGAGAAAATACTGTGTCCGTGTAGTAAAGAGCCTGCTGATAGAGGGCTATTATGAGTTCTCGTGCACGAGCTTTGCGCCATGCCGGTAACGGCATTACCGGCATGCCACTAAAGTCCATAAAATGGCCCTTACCGGCATCATTGAAAGCGCAGACAGCACTACCGGCATCAATGAAGGCGGCATTAGCGGTGAAAGCTATCAGCGGTGACCGCTAATAGCGGTCACCGCTAATAGCGGTGCCGGTAAATAAGAGGAACCGGAAGTAGCGTCATCACACAGGAACGGGAAAGAGCACAGCGGCCATCTTGAAAAAAACAATCCTTTTCAATCCTCCATACACAGGACCTGCATCATCATGACAGCAGCCCAACTTCATATACCACTACATCACCATTGACAAGGCCCTGAAGAAAGGTGCTGCGTGCCTGCGCAAGGTGCGTTTTTCTAACGAGGAGCTAAATATGCTCGCAGACACCCTTGCAGGAAATGCGGATGTCGTGTTTGCGGCAGATATGAGTCGACCTGCCAATATGAGGAAGAAGGAGATCTGGGAGGAGGTGGCACGTAAAGTCAGTGCGGTCGGTACCACCCCACAAGCATGTAAACATCATGTGTCACACTGCACGCATTGCAGATCTGGAAGGCACGTCGCACAGCATACACCACCTCATACATGTGTGACCCAGACGTATGCCTGCCTGACCCACCCATATGGCAATCAACCTGTATGTCACAACTCCAAAACAAAATCCCCTCAAATGTGTAGAACTGCACCAATACCAATATATGCATGATGCATGTAGAACCATCACTGATGCTGTCCCTCTCTCTGTCCCCACAGGCTCCCAATCTGACAGCGAGGGCCAGGCCTCTGCGGCGCAGGCCAGGACACCCAGTAAGAAGGACAGGGGCACGGTAGGAGACAACAGGCCTTCTACATCAAGAGGCACAGCCAAACCTGGACTGCCACAGAAGGCCAAAGCATCACAGGATGCACCGGCATTGGGCGGCAAAGGGCCACCGACACTGTGAAAGTGCCCACACCAGCTGCTACCACTGCACAGGAGCCAGTGGCAGATGGGTCACTGTCCGCTGCCAACAGTTCTTTTGGTGAATCAGCTGCCACAGCACCCCTGACAGACGATGAGGTACACAACCAAACATCCGGACCACATGGCACACCCATGCCGCAGCTGTCACCCCACCTCACCCCACACATCACACCCAATGCAAGCAACCATGAGCAGTCTGGAGGGAAGTCATAGCCAGGGAGCTTGAGCCCCACAGAGAGCACACATGATGTGGTACCCTTGCCGCATGCTCCATCAACCTCCACTGGTGTCAGGGACGGAGAGCTGAGAATGTCACTCATTGAACAGTGCCAGGAGGAGCTCACAGCGCTGGTCAGAGAGCACGTGACCGAAGGTGCCCTGGCAAGGCAGGAGTGCCACGAACACACTGCGGCCCTTAAAGTTGCGATAGAGGCAAGTACACTGCGATGAGCTGGCTGCTGTGAGGCAGGTCATCAGCCGCATTGCGGATGCCATGGAGGCCCAGCGTCCCGCACAGGGACTGAAGCAAGCAAGCACGTGCTCCTCTGCCAGCTCCACGCAGACCAGCCCCCTACGCAGGTCCGCGCAGACCTTGCACCTGTCAGACATGCCGCCACCCGAGGCTGGTAGAGTACATGGAGAGTAGGGGCAGCCTGGCAATGGCAACTGTTGCAGACTCATGCTGCATTGAAAAGCACACCATGTGTGGGGTAGTTCTGGGGGGAGATGGAGGAGGGAGAGGGTGTTTGGGGTAGGGGGAACGGGAGGGGGAGAGGGTGTGTGGGGTAGAGTACTTTGTATATACTTAATGTTTAATACACCCGTTGTGTCAAGAAAAACCATATGACTGGACATTGGTTATTGTGTATGTGTGCTTCAGTGGTTAACAGTGCACAATGTCCATGTCCCCCCCACACCCAGTGCCCTGAGTCCCACCTCCATGGCATGTGGGACCACCAACTCCACGTGGGTGCAGTCGAGGGCACCAATACAATTTGGCATGCCTGCCAGTGCATGGAAGCCAACTTTTGTATCAAATGTCCCCTGGGGAGTCCGTGGTAGGGATATGTGGTCACTTGTGTGCTTCAGGAGGGCATCCTGCACTTGGTTCAGCATGCAAGAAAATATGGGTTGTTATATGCCATGCATGTGCCCCACTGTTTGCTGGTAGGTGCCCGTGGCAAGGAAGTGGAGCACAGACACTACCTTCAGTAGAGGGGGGGTGGCGGTGCGTATTTCTATGAGGCTGACGATGTTGTTGTGTATCAAGTCCACGATGGTGGTGATGGTGTCCCGGTCCAGACGGTACAGGGTGTGGATCTGCTCAGGGGTTAGGTTGAATGGACTGGCTCTGATGCGAGGGATTGGGGGCTGCCTGCATGGTACCACTCGCTGCACTGGTGGGGCATGCTGGGCCTGTCTTACCCTCCTTCTCCTCCTGTGTCTCCTCTGTGGTGCCTGCTGTTGTTGTTGCTGGTGTAGCAATGCAAGCATGTCCTCCACCCCAGTATTGCTACTAATAGTGATATCATTTTGGTGTGGGAAGGGGTGTGGTGTGTGGGTGTGCTCCTTTTGTGCTGGCCCAGACTCCATTGCCTCCCCCATTGCTGATTGTGTGCACCTTTGGCAGTTGGGAACACTGCACATAGCAGTTTATGGGTGCTTTGCGATGCCGGTAATGCTGGCATGACGGTATCCCCTATTAGTGCCTTCATGATACCGGTATTTGCATGTCCGCCTGACTTGTGATGTCCTCCTGTTAGCGGCATCCCATTATTGCCGGCCTGAAGGCCCGCGTGCTTGCGCTCTTGTGGGTATTAGAGGCACCGTTATTAGCGGTACCTCTAATACCGGGTTCTTAGGTCGGAATAGCCCGAAGCGGTATGCGATGCCGGTAATCCTTTAGCGGCATCGTTTTTCCTTTACCTGCAACCTCGTAATGACCCCCTATCCTTATATCAGAAATGCCTAGTTAAAGATGACCCTATTATGTTTCAGATCATTGGGATTGTGATGTGGAAACAGAATGAATCAATTTTGAATGATTGGAAATGTGCTTCTTGTAAGGTTTTAGAGAAATTGGGCATATCTGAAGCCGAGTTATTAGAAAATCCAACCACTGTAAAAAAGAAATTGTGGCAGATGGATTGGATTGAGACTCAGAAGGGAAGATAGAGTATCAGTTGTTTCATTTTTATACCCTTTATTGAAGACCTTATAATGTCCTCCCAGGATACTCGAGTACATTTCCAACAGTTACAATCGTGCTCAGTGTTTGCAGTTTCGAATGAACCTCTACCCCTACTAAAGAAATTCAATTTGCAAGAAAGAAAACGGGGGCTTGATTCAGAGGTCCGTGTAAAAATAGAAATGTGTTGTTCCAAGGTGGAACAACACATTTCTTAAATGCACCATATTCTGACAGGCAAAGAATGTGCTGCAGCGACAGGAAAGCCTCAGCTTTTGCATGAGTCTGATTTACGGCTTGACAGCAGCCATAGCCACCACCAGGAATCCAGTGCAACCACATGGAGGGGATTCACCATCCGGCAGAAATGATTTAGGATGTCAATAAAAGGAGAAAATACGACACCTCTGAGGTGCCGTTCAACCACACTGCACACTTTTTCTCTTTATAAACATAGCATTTCTTAGACTGCATCACCACTTTTTTAGTTTAATAAAAGTTTAAGAACATTTTCTTAAATTAGAAAAGTGGCAGTCTTTAAAGAAATGCTAACAATGCCACTGGAGCACATGTTTGCCCCACAATTTTAGCAGCTTGTGCTGCTGGAAAGTAGGACATGTCCACTGCAATAATTCCCCCACTTCAGAATGGTGGTGTTGGAAACTGGAGAACAAAATTCTGTATTTCCACACTCATCTTATAATGAGCTCAGAATCGGCCCCTGAGAGTAAAAGATCGAATATGCAGATTCTGCACTGTTAATAACAACATAGATTCACTCCAGCACTATTTGTTATTTGGCAAAGGCCTGACAGGGATGCAGGCGCTGTGCCTTGGGATGTTTTTTCTGAATGCAGCAATACGACAGCAGAAGAGCGGTGGGGAGCTTTGTTGATGGGTGAGAGAGTATCCTTGGGTTAGCAGTGATTGCATTTTTAGAAAAATTATTTAAGGAATGTGATGAATTGTAATATTGATAGATGATGGTTTTAGGAAAAAGATTTTATGACAAGTCTGTGCTTTATTGATGATGAATAATTATGATGTTAATGTATTATATTAAAGATGTTGAAAGGTTTAATTTTCTAAACCAATGCCAAATTAAAACAAACAAAACAATTTAAAAAACGACAGAAAGGGGGAAACAGTGAGGTTGAAGGGGAGCTAGTTGATTTAGTTGGTGACATTAATTTCCTTGAGCACTAACAGTGTATCTGTGGTTTATAATTGACTTGGCAAATGTGAGGTAAAAGTTTCTCATTACTGACTATCACTCTTGTAGGAAGGCCAATATGTATTGTTTGTACTGGAAGGGTTGGTGAAAATTATGCAGAAAAAATGCTGCAATGGTGAAGTTTGGACTTGTTTTAACATGGGTGCCTACAAGGTAAAATTGATTAATTTATTGAGGAAGGTACAGAGAAAGATTTGGCATGGGGTCTTCTCTCCAACTGAGGTTTTGCAGAAGCAGAGGATAGTGCTTGTGTAATGTTGCATTCCATGTTCCTCCAATGTGGGTAAGGCCAGTAAACAGCTGAATACATTTGGATACATTGGCCATTGTGACAAATCTAGGATATGTGTCCCTTCATCCCAAAGGGGAGCCACCCCTTTGAGTCTAGGGAGATAATACCACTCTACAATACCCCCTAGGGGTTTGCGAAAGTGCAATGTTACGGGGAGTGACCTCCCTCCCCCACCCTCTAGGGAACAAGGATTCCCATGGGGAACTCCCTATAAACGATGTAGTATTATCTGCCTACATGGGAGAAAAGACTGCTGACAATATGTCTATGTGTTTGGCTCAAGGTAACACTGACAATACCTCCATGTGTTTGGTTTAAGGTAATGCTGATAATGCATCTATGTGTTTGACTCAAGCTAATATTGACAATACATCTATTTGTTTTGCTCAAGGTAATACTGAACTTGTTACCTGTTTGACAACCTGTGGTGAACAATGTGCCCTGTCTCATTACAGAAGCAAGAATAAAAGGCCAACAACCCTCGAGTGGAAGAGGAGAATAGCAACACTGAAGTAACTCCCTGACGTGAGAGTGTCAGCAAGGGGAAGAGCCACGCAGATCAGCAGAATCTGCAGCAGCACAGAATAAGGCAGACACCCATCTCAGATGTCATGCACCAGACGAGGAAAAGCACCAGGCCAAAGAAGCCAATGCTGCATGGAGTGAACCAAATCTGGAGGTGGGGGCCACGTATATGTCATGGTGGACCCGGAATCCACTAACCGACTCCGAGTCCAGGGACCAAGAGTGGATTGAATCTGCTGCTCTCAGTATGAGAGCCAGCGAGGAGCGAGAACGATGAGAGACCAGAGGAACCAAAAACCACCAACATCCACCAGTGAGAAGTGGCAAGCATCGCAGAACTCATTACAGGAGCAAGAATAAAGGGGCAACGACCCTGGAGTGGAGGAGGAGATTACCAGTGCTGAAGTGACTCCCTGATGTGAATGCGTCAGCAAGTGGAGGAGCCACGGAGACCAGAGAAATCTGCAGCAGTGTAGCAGGAGGAAGACACCCATCTGAGATGCCACACGCCAAATGAAGAAGCGCACCAGGCCAGAGAAGCCAAGGCCAAATGGAGCAAACCAAACCTGATTGTGGGGGCCACGTATAGGTCATGGTGGGCCCGGAGCCCGCTAACTGACTCTGAGTCCAGGGACAAAGATTGGATTGAATCCTCTGCTCTCACCATGAGAGCCAAAGAAGAGTGAGAGAGAAGAGAGAAAGGCAGACCAAAAACCACCAACATCCACCAGTAAGAAGTGGCAAGCTGCAAAGAACCCCACTGCAGTGAGCACCGCAACACAGCAGGTACTTGGGTTGTCCAGGTCAGAGGAAAAACAAGAGTCGAGAGAACAAGTGGGGAGCAGAGACATGGGGAGCCTGAGAGAGAGAAGAGTTAAAGGGTTGCGGGAGCCAATGAAACCCAAGCAGGAATAGAATTTAGAGAACAATTGGGCATGCGAGAACGACTATCCTACTCTATCCAAGGGTCACAGGAACCTGAGCAGCCTGAGAGAGCAAGATGAGTTAAAGGGTTGGGGGAGCCTGAGAAACCCAAGCAGCATACATCTATTGAAGGGACCACTTTGAACCTAGGAAAACTTTGAGGAACTTTTTGATAGACTGACAAGAACTGTTTTCCTTGAAAGGGGCTTTTGTTATCTAATAATATTGGATCAAGACCCAGGAGCGATTCCTGGATATGACTCAGAGAACTCCAAGACTGCAGTGAACTCCTTATATTTCGTTTACATTTTGCTAATTGGTAGGGACAGTTTAGTGGATAGGTATGGACCGAAAATTATTTTTGTTTTGTACCATAGGTTGAGCACCTTAGCTTATTCTGATTAGGAAGGGAACTCCCTTTTAGTAGTAGGGACAATGAGGCATTTTCCTTTTATTTTAAATAAATATATACTCAAATCATGTCCTCGGGACTGAGTCCTTCTTCTGGCTTGCCACACCATCTACATGTATGCAGCATAATACAGTGCAACAATAATCAATACATTTTATTTGTTCATGTCCTGAGAGTTATGCCATGCAGTCTTTGTTATGAAAGTTTTCTTCAATTAGAATCTAACCATAACCAAACCCCTGCACAGTCACCTGCACTGAGCTCCCTTTTACATTCTAGTCTATTACCAATAATTCTCATTATACAGTTGTGTGTTTTTATGTGCAAGGAATGTTTGTTTGGGCTCCCTGATTGGCTATGTTTAATTGGCCCTACTCCCAGACACAGTGAAAGTAATCCAGTGTGAGGGGCATCGTCCTGTGGCTCTTTGGGCCGATGCACATACAAATCCAAACCACCATTGGGCAAACAGGCAAACCTATCATGGTGGCTGCCTTGTTCCAGAATGGTTCCCTCATAGATCACAGTTTCGCCTCACTTTCCACCTGTTGGGACCAGGGCATCTCCCCAACGGGATTGCCCATTCCACAAGATGGTGGACAGACCGTGTGAGCTCCTCCTCGACCAGAGCGTCTGCCCATGTGGCAGGGTTCTCATTTGGGCAGCGGGACTCACCACATGGATCACGGCATAGGATGTGCCGTTGGCTACCAGATCTGCTACTATTCACTACGCTTCGCCCCAGTGGGTCTCTGGGCCTCCAAATTCTCATGGTTGCGGGTTGGTGCTCATTTCGCACTCTCCCGGCAGCTGTGCCTTATATGCTTTTCAGAGGGTTTGCAGAGGGTGAATCTCCTTGACAGTGGCTTGCACCCACTTCAAGTTTCGCCCAAATATGCACCACATCATGGGGGACCCATTGGTCTTGTAGGCTCTCACCCTTAGGGGCTTTTAGGGGGGCTCAGGAACCTAATTGCCGTTGGTGGGTAAGAAGCACACAAGTCAAGTCGGCATTTTTCACACACACCCTGATGGCCTCCTCAACAATCAATCTTTTAGCTTGGGAGCATCTATCACTATGGCCATGAATGAGCAGCAGCTGGTGGAAGGTCGAAGTCTGTGTTTTGCATTGGATATTTCCGTCAGTTAAAATGTGTATGGCTACGGGCATGAGTAAAAGAATTTCCTGCTGTGGAAATTTCTTTAGGGGCAGCGGCATCTGCTTTTATAATTACTGGAGGCTTAAAGTGAATTGCCATCATGGGCTCTTCCTGTGATTTGCGGAATGAATTGGCGTCCTTTGTTAAGGCAACCCCACAATTAGGGTTCGGAATAGCCTTAAGGGGATCCAGAACATTTCCTTTATACTCAGAATTAGAGTGTCAATTTTACCAATAAGTGTTAAGACTCTATCCGTAGGATCAGGAGAGAGGATACAATCAACCAGAGTAAAGGTTTTAGAGTAATTCCTTAATATTGATATCCGTAGGATCAGGAGAGAGGATACAATCAACCACAGTAAAGATTTTAGAGTAATTCCTTAATATTGATGTTCCTAACTCTTTGGCACCAGTGATGGCTAGGGCATCTGTATAAAGCGAGGTTGTTAATATTGTGTGCGGAATTACTTGTACTTCAATGGGACATAATGAAGTAGGAGGCAGGATTGGATTATTAATTCCTTCCAAGAGCTCCTTTGCAATTGGTGTAGGTTGAATGGTGGGAGCTATACTTGTAGTAAGTACCGGGTCAGTCATACATAAGTGGGTATCTGTTATGGTAATCCGTGCTGCTCACAGGTCTTTTTGTAGTTCTTCCTCTACAAGTGTTATCCTATCTTCTATTGTCCAGAGACGTCTCTCAAATAGGAATCCAGACAGCCTCTAGTTTGTTTAATAGTGATGGGACTACAAGTTTTCTTTGGATTGTTTCTGGACATATAATTCAGAGGGGATACTGACATAATATAGGTAAAAAGAAACCCTTACGATAAAATAAATAACGTGTGAGTTAATTACATATAACAAGTTTTGAAATTAACAATTGGTAGGCATGGGAACACTTTTTTTTGATTAAAAGAGAAAGTATATTAATACCGTTTCTCTGGTTTCTCTCAATAGTCAGCCATCAGATCCCATAGCTAAGCATAGTATACAATCAGTATGATAAAATACAGGCAACAAAGTAAAAGCAGTCCTAGAAGAAGAACAATATGGTTAAAATTGAAATTAAGATTAGTTATCTCCCTCAATGCCGCACTTGATCAAGAAGTCAGGTACAGATAGAACAAATGCAGAAGCAATTACAATTAGTAGGGTCAAAGGCAAGGCCCACAGTCACCTGCATCTCACATATATTCAAAGTGTTGTGTAAATAATTCAAAAATATAGAGCAGCGTGGCTCAAAGGCTTTGCCCGCAGTTACCACCTTCTAAATGCAGGGGATACGTTCAATGACAGTGTCCTCAGTCAACTACCAAAAAGTGCCAAGAATAAATGTTTTGAGATTTAACCACCTTTAACTCCTGATTGGGCTATTGAAAATGAAGGATAGGTGGCTCAAAGGATAGTGACCACAGGCCCCACCTTCCACAAGGAGTATGACATCTTCATCAAATGGGTGATTAATCTGGAACTCCAGCTACTTGGGAGGACAGTAAAAGAAGTATGTAGGATAGGTGGTTCAACGGCTATTGTCTTCAGTCACCACCTTCCATGGGAGAATCAAATCTTCGGGCACTGGAAGGATAATGTAAAAGTCCAATTACCTTTGCCTTATAAGGATAAATAAGCAATACTGTGGAGAAAAGGGCTAAGGGCCAATGAATTAAAAATCTCAATATAATACGAGATGAGTAACATGAACCAGATTTTCCAACTAAACAATCCTTGAATCCTTGAAGACATAAAGTTTCAATCGAGATCCCTCCATACATTCCTCGTAAAGGCAACCGGTTCTATGTAACGTTACAATATCAGGCAGCAGAATCAGTGTTACAGCAATGCTGATCCCTTACAATGAAAAGGTGAAAACAAAATGTCAGTCCCTGTATTTAATCCCCCAAAGGTGGAAAATATCAGCTGCTGTTGATGCAAGTGAATGAAGTGAAGGTCCTCCAGCAAATAAATAGCATGTATCAAGGACCGGCAGGTAGGAAAAAGAGGGCAGGAGATGGCAGGAGATGTCAAACAATATGCTGCAGTTCTAATTCCAAGTAGTAATTCCCCCTAGGTATTGTGCCACTGTAAAAATAGTGCCCCACAAAAGAGGGGAGAATCCTCTGTCAATTGTGCTCCTTTCTGTTAGCCGGGGAAGAACTGAACGTTTTGAGCCAGGTAGCAATGTAGCCCGAAAGCCAGGAAGTCAGGGGGTGAGGAAGGAAAGGAACCAGCAACCAAGTTTGTCAGAGACAAAGCAGGGAGGCAGAAAAACAGAAAAACTTCACTGAGCTCCAGCATGCCTGTGGCGCTGCACTTGCCTGCGGAGAACAGCGGGAAACAGCCTGCTCCTGCAGCTGCTTTGCTCCACTTCACTCCGCTGTGAGGGTTTTCACGGCCAGCTAATCGGAACGTGGCATGTCACTTGGCCAAAATGCTCCTCCCCCCCTTGAACAGCCCGCTCCAGCAGCCACTCCGCCCCACTGTGACCGTCTTCACAGCTGCCTAAGTGCTATGTGGCATGTTGAGGGGCTGAGATGCTCCTCCTCTAACACAGTCGGAAGCGGGCCGCTCCCGCAGCGGCTCCCCTGTGAGCATTTTCAGGGCTGCCTAAGCGCTACGTGGCATGGCCAAGAGCAGAGATGCTCCCCCTCCCCTTTCACAGCGGGAAACAGCCCGTTCCTGCAGCTACGTGCCTTTTCTTAGTTTGCATCCACAAATCTTAAGACATAATTTACCTGATGGTCACCTTTTCTATGCAAGTAGAACATTTACATGTATGGGTGAATACCTGGACTGTGCAAACTGAAAACAGAAACACTTAGAGGGGACCTATGCAAAAACAAGTAGTGAATAATCTAATCAAAAGAGCCCATTATACAGATCAAGTTACTCTAATCTCTCCTTAAAGAGAAAATCTTGAAAAATGATCGACTAGTATGTGTTTCCACATTCAGTCAGGTTTGTTGATGAATTTAAAATATTATCCAGAACACTAAAATCCCTGATCTTAATACTTTATCCACAAAAGCAGTTGGTGAGCAGGTGCAAGTGGATCTAGGTCACATGGCCTAAGCCCCACCCACCTTCTTAGCCGTGCCTCTTCCTTTCTCCTCTTAACTCTTAGATCAAGGGTGTCTCTCGCCCTGGTATCCAGAGAGAAGGGCAGGTGAAGAAAAGGACAATTTCTCTTTGGACCTGTTTGGACCAAGAGGACCCAGGGCCCGAACCTCTGCTAAAACAACAGGTAAGCATGCGCCAACATGTGTTTTCTCCCTCTGTCCCCACAGGCAATCGCCACCATCATCACGAAACGCCAACGTCAACTACTGGGGTGAGGACAGGTGCTCCGTGGCACAATAAGATGTTCGCATTGACCTATTGTTGTCACCCCTCTTGCTTACTGTTCCCTAACCATTCCACTGTTTGTTTCATTACTGCACCTTTGCCTTTGCCTGCACTCTTTACTTCTAGGTTCTTCAGTTGGTTACTGTGTCTGGTGGGTTGGGATTCTGCTTTGTACTTTGACACTGTTGTTGTTTTCTCCCCAATTATAGTGACATTGTGGTGTTCTCTTTGTTGTTTGCATTACTTGTATTGCCTGCCTTCCTTACTTCTAGGTTTATTTTGTGGTTTTGTTCTCTGGCAATTGGCTTTGACCCTGGTTGTGCTCTTGGTTTTGGCATTACTTTGCATTGCCAGCACTCTTGCTTGCTGTATTTTGTGCTTTGTTGATGGTCCTTGCGTACATCTGATTACAAAGGTCCAATGTTTCTCCTTCTGTGCTGTTTCACCTCCCTGTTGTTCCTCCCTTTGTTCCTCTCTACTGTCTTCCCCCTGTGCTACCCCCCCACCTGCTTGGGCCCCCCAACTGCTCCCTCCTCATTCCCCTCATAGCCTCTATGGTGCTCTCTGTCCCACTTATCTTCTCTAACTGATATTCTATCGCCTATCCTATCCCTCTTACTAAGTGTGGCAGGAAGAAGCCCAAAAGAGACATTCTGGTCTCCAACTCAGGCCTCCCGAGCACTGACACCTACACTAGTGCTTCCTCCAGACAGATCCTCACTGACATCCTCTTTGTCGTTCCCTCTCCAGGCCTATGGACCCCCCATATGGTCTATATTCTGTCTCCTTTTTCCTCTTCTCACATTAATGGTGGCACACTGTGGGAGGACCTCATGGCCCCCTTCCATTAATCTAAAACCATCATTAATGGCTCCCGGAATGGCATTGTCTTGGTCCAGGGCTGTCAGGCCAATTTCCTCCTTTTTGATAGACGCTTCCTGCGCCTTATCAACTTTGTTTCTTCTCTTGCTATCCCTACTGTAAGGAAGGCATGGTTATCAGAATCACGACAGACACAAGGAGTTCAATCCAAGGGTGTTTATTAAACAGTTTATGGGTGAGAAAAACACCTAATCTAGACCTTAATCTAGGATGGGAGCAGGCTATGACCATCAAAGTAATGAAAGCGCTGTCCTAGTGGCGTTGTGTCAAAACAAAATGGCCCATACTAATAATCCTATTGCCAAATCCTTACTCTATATAACAAAAGGGTGTGGGACAATGATATGTATAACAAAAGAGTGTAATGCAAACTAAAATGTCCAAAAGGGTTTTGGTAGTTTTGGACTGCTGGACTAATACACTCCCTTCCCCCTGTTGCATCATGGGACAAGGCGGAACAGTGGCATGACTGTGAGCACCCCTTGAGTCTACAGGCATCAGGAAACCGTTTCTTCCGAAAAGGCAGAATCCCTCGAATCAATATCTTTTGCCTGGCAGCACAAGACTTTCCCCAACCTCTCACCATGTGGGATACCCCTCTTCTGCAGCTTTCATGTGAAACCATTTTGTTGGGTTCACCTACTTCTTTACACCACTGTTCAGTCACTTTATCAAAATACAGGGTTCACTTCCCCTTGCTTTCAATTGGCATCCCTCCGTCGGGTTTGCTATAGCCTTCAAATCACAGTTCAGTTAACTTTTATCAGTTCTACTAGCTTACAGTATTTTTGAATTCTTAATGTCTTTTTAAAATCATATTTGGTTCACTTTCACCAGTTCACTCAGGTCCCCCTTTTCCAGGCTCAGACCTTCCTCTGTAAGCAGTTCTAGCTCGAGCAGCCACAAGCCTTCACACCACCAGCATCACACTTGTTTCTTTACAATCTTTCATGGTTTCCCTTTTACGTAATTGCCAGTTCGATATAGAGACTTCCGATAGGTGATCACGTCTCGCTGGGCCTCTGTTATAATGTAGCAAGTGCATTTACCTTTCACAATCAAGCTTCTCTTTCTTACGGTTGCCATCCTTCGCGCAACCCACTATACTGGATACAGTTCAAAGGTTCATACCGGCCTCCTTTCCCAAGGCCTTCTGGTATCTGCAGTTACTTTCACCACTTGTAAAAGACTTTGAACTGTACGAGGGGGCTTGTCCACTTGACTTTCTCCTCATATGGCCACTTTGACTATTTGGTTCCTTTTAGTTATTTTCTCTTGCAGCGCCACTCACATACACAATCCCTGCATTCTTCATTCTTGCTACAATGCACTTTCGCTTGTGATTTCTCAACAACCTAACGAGCACTTCAAACGTTAATGTCCTTTACTTTCATCATCACAAGCCGGTCTCCCTTTGCACTCACCGGCAGTGGCTGAGACAGTTTATCAATAAACCTTCTGTTTTGTCAAGGGTTTTGGCCACGCGTGGCTAGCCTCCTTTCAAATCCTCACGCCGTATATGAAGGAGGTTCTGCGTTGACCTTCTGAAGTGACAGGGAGTTGCCCCTTTGAGATTCTGTAGCGATTTTTACCTCGCAGCTGATAGGACCACAGCCTTTCGTTCGCCTCCTGGTCCCGTCTGCTCTGCTTCCATATTCATGTCACCTTCCTAGGATTTCTGCCTTCTCGCTCTGCTGGTCTTGCTTGCTTTGGTTGCCCTTCTTGCCTTACTCTCCATGTGCTCTCATGCTCTGTCTTTTATACCAGTGGTGAAAGGTAATCGGATTCAGGTGTGAGTCATTAAGGTTAAGTACCTACTCTGCCTGACCCTGTCGTTGGGATGTGTCAGACCGACTGGTTGTGTGTGAATCTGTCTTTCCCTGAAGCGCTTTGTCCATGCAGCAGAGAGTGTGTAGGAAAGGGGGGGATAGCTTTCCTAAACAGTACATGGAATGAGGGTGTTCTTCAGGGAAATGGGTACAGAAATATGGCATCTCTCCTCCGGGTGCCCCACTCCCATTCCCAGATACTGCTCATCAAGGTGATCCTCCCACACCTGTTCACCCACTGTGTCTGGATTCATTAGTGATGGCCGTGCCCCGGCCACCTGGTTGACAGATCCCAAGGGACTAGTCGGTGAGACACCCTTTGGTTTCTCACACTACTTACCCCTCCCTGGCTCCTCTGCCGCCTCCTTCCTCCGGCACCTCTCCGGCACCCTCTGCTGCTTCTCTGGTCACCCTGTTGCCTTCTTCCTCAGCTACCTCTCTAGCACTCTCTTCTTCATCTCAGACTACCCTGCCTTCTCTTCCTTCCTCCTCTGCCCATCTTTGGGCACCTGCAACACTTCCGCAGGGTGCACCTCTGGCCTGTACCCCTCCATGGAAGTCCTTCAAAGGTGGCAACCTGTTCCACATCACTACTCTCAACACTTGCTCTGCTGTCAAATACTCCTCTGACATCTGCTGTCTCCTGGAAGAGTTTGATTTGAATGTACTCAGTCTCACCGAGACTTGGTTCATGGCCAGCCCTGTCACAAGTTTTGACACTATCCTTCCTGATGGTTACAAGATCCTCTCTTAACCCAGAACTAACCATCCCGGCGGGGGTGCAGCCTTGATTTTCCCAGAGTGGATCCCTGCTTCTGTCATTTCAATGCAGGACTACTCCTCCCTTGAATGCCTTGTCTGTAGGCTCTCTATCTCTACCGGTCCCTCTCTCACTGTGGCCACTATCTACAGGCCATTTGGCCAGGTCACCCGCTTCCTCTCTGAGTGGACTGACCTTTCCTCCTCTCTCCTTGCCTTTACCTCTCAACTTCTCCTCCTCAGAGAACTGAACATCCACCTGGATGCCACCAACCCCTCTTCAGGGCTCTTTCGCAACATCTGTGACTCTCTCTCTCTCTCTATTCTTCCTTCTGGCCCAAATCACTCTGCAGTGCACACCCTGGATGTTCTGATCTCCTCAGACCGCCACCTCTCTAACCCTCTCACCACTCCTCTTTTTTGGAGTCCTCAGCACTGCCACCTACCTTCTTGGTCATCGGACCCTTGAAGCATGTGTCAGTGGAGGTTTTTGCGACTACTTTCTCTCCACCTCCTACACCTTTGGATGACTCACACTCTTTAACCTTCATCTCTCTACCTCTAACATTCTTGACTTTCTTGCTCCTCTCATGAGGATCCGCTTGAAGCCCACTTCCAAGTGCAACTCTTGGTACAATTCCGACCTCCTCACACGGCCAGTGTGGGGCTGCTGAGAGAAACTGGCAAGCATCAGGAGCACCCTATGACAATCTACCGAAGGGCGGTACAGACACTCTGTCCTCCCTAAAAAGAGAGCCTACATCCAAGCCCGCGTCTCTGCGGCATCTAACAGCTCGGCCAAACCTTTCAAAATCTGCAAGGAGCTGGCCAATCCTGCTGTAGACTCTACCATCCTGTTCCCTCCCAGGCCATCTGCATGGCAGTGGCTTCTCATTTCACCACTAAAGCTCAGGACATCCTGTACACTCTCCCTTCCTCTACCTTATCTTCCTCCTCCTCCTCTGCCGCCCTTGCCCCATCTTCAGCCACGTCCCCTCCTCTTTTCTCCTCCTTTCCCCTTTTCACCCGTGACAATGTTTCTAGACAAGTCTGATCTATGAAAGTCCCATCAAATCAGGTTTTCCCCAGCTCATCCAGAACCATCAAGGACCACCTAGACACCCTGGCTCCAGCCTTGGCCAATTTATGCAATCTCTCCTTTGCCACTGGAACCTTCCCCTCCACTCTTAAGCACTCCCTTGTGCACCCCCTTCTTAAGAAGCCATCTGCCTATCCTTCCTCTATGGCTAACTTTCTCCCAATCTCCCTCACTCCATTCCTGGGCAAACTCCTGGAAAAGCTGGCCATCTACCAGCTTAATCTGTATACTGAATCTGTTGGTGTTGATCTGAATAGCATTAGTGACGTTAAACAGCATTAAAAAGTAGTTCGACATTCAGGGCAGGATAATACAGCATTACATTGTTGTGACTGTTGCAGAAAGAAAGGAAGGAAGACTTTTGGTGAATTAAATTGAAAAATGTGTTTTATGTTAATAGAAGGTTTTAAAGGAATTACATATAGAATAGCCTTTTGATCATGGAAATATTGTTAAAAAAAAAACATAAAGGGACCAAAAGTGGGTCTTATGCCTGGCGGTATACCCAACTATTATCACACATAATACAACAGGTCAGTGATTACATTTCTTTTCCTTTTCAAAAACTCTAAATTGTTCACGCCTGTAAAGTACTGTATGTAGGTTCCCACCTCTGCGTGGTACCACAATTTTCAACTGGACATTTCATTGGCCCTCATTACGACCCTGGCGGAAAGTGACTGACCGGAGCGCCACAGCGTAAATAGCGTTTCCGCCATTGCACGAAGGAGCAAAGTGCGGCCCATTCCGACCCATCGGGCACGAGCACCACGCCACGGCGGAAGTGCAAAGTCTGCGATGGCGGAAATGACCCCAAAACGGCCCACACCGCCGCCGTACGGCGCCCTAGGTGCTATACCGCCACCCCTCTTAGCGGTCACCGCAGTGTGCGCCTACCGGAAAGTACGGTGACCGGAAATATACGGAAACGGAAGTAAAAACATGGGCCCGGAACGGGAAACATCCCGCCGTACACCTATAAAACCACTAAAACCACACAACCACTAAAATCACTACCCTGAAACACACCCCAACCCGTCACCCACCCTAGCGAAACCAAGAAAAATGGGAAAAGTAGCGAAGAAAGCGTGCGACCGCAAGCGGCAGGTCCACTTCTCCCGTGAGGAACTCACCGTGCTAACAGAGACCCTCCAGGAGAATGCTGCCGTCGTCTTCTCCACGCAAATGACCAGAACGGCACTTGCAAACAAGAAGACCATATGGGCTCTGGTGGCACAGCGGGTAAGTGCGGTGGGGACCGCACCCCGCACCCCACAGCAATGCCGCAAGCGATGGGACGACCTGCGGATACGCGTCCGCAGCATACTCTCTGCCAACCGCAACATTGCCACAGCCACCGGGGGAGGTCCTGAATCACCCATCAAATTGACCCCATGGGAAGAAATCTGTGCCTCCACCATCGGAATGGAGAGCATAGAGGGAGTCGGAGGGATGGAGAAAGGAGTGCAGACATCCGAAGATTCAGGTAGGTGGGCCCGATAAAACAATGCCAAATCCACACAGTCCATCCATGTGAAGTACCATGCGTCCACATAGTGCAACAGAAACACATGTCCAGGAGAACGTCCACACACATCGGCCTGATAGCGCACGTTAAAACCCACAATAAATACATAAATAATTAAAAACCCCTAATACACGCACTACACGTGCAGCAGGCACACCCTAACTGCAGGCTGCCAAACAACTGCACCCTCACTCCACACACAAATGAAAGCACCTCCAAGGCCCCGACCCAAATCACCCTCAGGTACCACCCCAAAGCATGTGATACAATGCCATTCCAATTCCCACAGACCCATCAATAACCCTCGCCCTCCTTTACTCCACCACAGGGTCCGATCCAAACGACGAGCTACAGGACACCCCTACCAGCACACCTGCAAAGAGGGCCAAGACCAACGGCCAGAGACCCTTCACCTCAGCTGCACGCATCAAGACACGGCAGCAGCACAAATCAGGTGGCAGCACAGAGGAGGGAACATCAACAGGCACCCCAGCAGCCAGCATGCCCACAATACCACCACCACAGGTCCCCCCAATGGATGCCACAGAAGGCACTGCCTCTGGTGGCAGCAGCACCATAGGTGACACCCCATTGATGGCAGCATGCTCGGACACAGAAAACGGGGATGTCGAAGTCAGATCCATCCATGACCTGTCCCAATCCCCCTGTCTGTCCCATCCCGTACAACATGAGGATACCACGCAGGGGCACCCACAAGACGACGACTGGCCATCCCCCACAAGCCCTGTGGCAAGGCAACATGAGGACAACAGCCCCTCTGTGGCACCCCCGCAAATGGCCATGGCCCAGCAGAGGCAACAGTCCCTCGACCAGTTAATCGTACAACAGCAGCAACTGGCCACACTCCTCAAGGACCATGCCGATGAATGTGGGGGCACTAAGGCAGACATAGAAACATCAACTGAGACACTTAGGGCAGAAATGGAGAGAGGTACAGAGACGCTAAGGGCACAAATGGAGAGAAGCATCGAGAGCCTGAGGGGGGAACTGCATGCGACGTCCAAAGACGTATGTGCCGAACTTGCCGCAGTGCGCCGTGTGCTCACTGAGCTCTCGCAAACCCTTAGGGACATGCATGGACGTGAGCAGGCAGACACATCATCCGTTGCAAGTTCCGTCCAGGGCAGCCCCCAACGTAGATCTGGAAGGAACCTGCGCTCCACAGGCAGGGGTGCCCCTGATACCCGCAGAGGGGGCTTGCAATAGCGACAGCCCACTGACAATGAGCATCTTTGGACACTGGTGTTCGGGGGGGAGGTAGGAGGGTGGAGGGGGTGTGTTGGGCTCACTTGGGTGGCGGGTCGATAGGGTGTTCAACATGACATCACATATGCCATAAAAAGTGCACGATCAACCAATGAGATGTGTGGACATTGATCTTTGTGTACTAGGCCATCATAGGCGTACAGTCCATATTGTGCATGTCCCAGACACACGCAGTGCCACGAGTCCCGTGTCCATGTATCAGCCACCAGGCGTGAGTGCTAGAAGCATACATCAATGAGATGCTGACGAATGTCACGGGCCTCCGGTGCCTCGCAGACTCCATGAGGTGCTGCCACATCCCCACCCTCATCATGACCATCATCAGGTGCTTGCAGTTCTGCGTCAGGGGGCATGGGCACATTTCTACGTACGCACATGTTGTGGAGCATGACACATGCCATCACCATCTTTGCAACCTTCTCATGGCGGTACAGGAGTGCCCCGCCAGACCTGCTGAGGCAGCGGAAACGAGTCTTCAGTAGGCCGAATGCCTGTTCAATGACTACACGGGTACGTGAGTGGGCATGGTTGTAGTCCTCCTCATGCTGGTCCCGTGGGTTCCGGACTGGTGTGAGGAGCCATCTCTTCAGTGGATATCCAGCATCACCCGTATGTGGACGAGAAACGTATGATGTGGAATGCCATTGATACGTACGCACACCCACCCCCTTCCTGCCAGGTCATTGCCAATTCACATACCCCACATAATCATGCATGTAATGAGACTCACCGAGTAGCCAGGATCTGTTCCCTGCGTGTCGCTCCATGTAGCGTGGTATTGTAGAGTTCCTCAAGACCATAGAATCATGGGTTGATCCAGGGAATCGGGCACAACAATGTGTAATGATCCTGTTGGTGTCACACACCATTTGTACATTCAGGGAATGAAATTGTTTTCGGTTGCGGTACTGGGCCTCCATGGCATGTGGGACGACCAATTCCACATGGGTGCAGTCGATGGCACCAATGCAACCCGGTATGCCGGCAAGTGCATGGAATCCCACTTTTGTGTTGGTAATTTCCTGCTCCGAGCGTGGTAGAGAGATGTAGTCGTCTGCGTGCTGCAGGAGGGCATCGAGCACTTGAAATAGTGTCCATGAGAACAGTGGCTGAGAAATGCCATGCAACTGTCCGACTGTGTGCTGGTAGGTGCCTGTGGCCAGGAAGTGGAGTACAGACACCACCTTCAGTAGGGGTGGGATGGCGGTTGGGCTATCTATCATGCTGACAAGGTCAGTCTGTGTCATGTCCACAATGGCGGCTATGGTGTCCCGGTCCAGACGGTAGAGGGTGTGGATCTGCTCATCAGTGAGGTTGAACGGATGTGCTCGGAGGCGTGGGATTGCGGGCTGCCTGCGTGGTGGTAGTGGCTGTGCTGGTGGGCCTTGCTGGCCCTGCCTTGGCCTCCTCCTCCTCCTGCGTCTCCTCCGTGCGGCTGGTTGTAGTTGGTGTTCGTCTTCTTCTTGGAGTTGGAGCACTTGCAGTGCTATCAGGTCCCCCAGGGCCAACATCGCGAGTCCTGCCGGTAGCATTTCGGTGTGGTTGTGGGAGGAGACTGGCTGTGCAATTTATGTGTTTTCAGGCTGTATGGCCTCCACCTGTGGTGATTAATTCCACCTGTGCAAACTGCTCTCCCCTTTGGCCGAGCACGTCCCGCGCACAACGCTGCAATTCGGGGAATGGCATCTTGCTATTGCAATCATGTATTTGTACCCGATGGCCGTGTAAGATTGGTTGATATGTTCATTCTGCTGTGGTCCCATTGTTTCACATACTATCTGTGCAGTCGCGAACAGACTTGTGAAGGGTCAGTGGAACGTAGTACTCGAGTAACGGTGGGCCCTCATGCATCACTGTACCGAGTTGCAACGACGGGCGGGGCGTCCCATTTGTGGGTGAAGGCAGTTGCCATTTTCACACACAGCCGCACTCGATGGAATAATTAGTGATTTCAAACGGCCACAGATGCCTTTTCGACGTGATGTAGCAAATGAGGAATTCGAAGGGTGGCGCTTTCGGTTTCCAGCTAGCGGCGAGGAGATGCCCACAGGTCTGACTGCAAATATAACGTTCTATTGTTCAATGTCCTTGAGACAGGGCCCATGGCGAGGAAGCAATGATTGATATGAATAGTTTGGGATGCGCAATAGCTACGTGGGCGATGAGGCCGGCCGTTCCCAAATACATGTTACTTCACAACACTGGAATTACGGGCTGGGGCACTGTGGATTTTGCAGGCTGCATAACGCACAGACTCAATGGATGTTTCTAATGTTATGTGAGTAATTATTCAGGCGTTTTGATCCCGGGATGAGGGAATGATGAATGGATGCATGGGCAGGTGATTTGATACAGAGTTTGCCATGTACAGGGCTTCTTGGGATCTATCCGCCTCCCCTACGCTATGTGATGCAGGGCTGCCATAGTGGGACCATCGTCTATCTGGCCTTGTTGAGCCCTCCCTGTCTCGACGCGCCCTCAGACACTTGTGTCCATGCACGTTAACATTCCCATCTGATGGATTCTGTTTTGACAGTCGCATGCACAGGTACACTCGTTTGTGATGGTGTTTGCACCTCGATATAGATGGTTATGAGTCGCAAGTGGTTTTGGGGTGGTGATGATCCTTTGGAGTGGGCTAGCATGCATATGGCTGTGGATTTCGTGTGATCATTGAAGTGAGTTGTTGGAATGTAGTTCTGATGGCCATTCTGTTCTTTTTCTTTTCTTTTGGTTGACAGGTATCTCCTCCCCTTTTGCCACTGCCATCTGTATGCCACTCCTGCAGATGGGTTTTACTCCCGACACCTGCTGCTTCGTGTTAATCAGTGGAGCAGCATTACGATCTTATGGGACGATCGCCAATGGCCCACATGCCCTTACGCAGTACTGGTGGCTCGGAGCAACATTTCGGCCTTTCAGCTGGACTAGTGCCTCCCCATTGGGACGGCCCTGCGGTTCTGTGCGCTTCCATGTTGCCTTTTCGTACGTGAATGTGGCTCTGTGTACCATGGGGGAACAGGGCGACACACAAGTAGTGGCTGGTCATTTCTTGCGGATGCAGCCCACAATGGAGATTGGTGTTTTGGAGTTCATGGCCTGATGGCTGTATGGGCTTGGTGACTTTGATGTGCATTAAATTTCTATTCTGATTTGGCCCGTGTAGCGTTTTTCTTTGCAAGTGATGTGGCATATGCCTATTTGGGGGGCGATGTATTGTGAGGAGATCTGCATTGGGTTCCAGCTTCGGAGTTTAGTTGCGTGGTACTGTACTGGGCGCGTTTGCCTACTAAACCCGTGAGGTCAGGGATGGGGGCTGCCAATATGACAGTTTGAATGTTGTCATGCTCAGGGGCGGGAGATTGGGTTTTGTGTAACAGATGCCGGTCAGCCAGGTGGACTGGTGGAATAATGTGATTCTTGGAATATTGCTGGTCACAGGTGCCTGTGTTTGCGTGCGTTTCTTGGTAGGGGACTGTGGTCATGTCCATTGGGATGGCTTCTGTATTCGTGCCATCTGTGCCCTGCAGCTCCCATTGGCCCCTCTTGTGTTTCTTTTGTTCGTTGCCATGCATGGGTGACTTGTACATTTCAATGGTTGCATTGTGACTTCATTGCACCTACGGGGAGTTGTACTTTGTGGGCAGGGAGCGGTGTACAGGCACTCAGTGGGGCCGTTTACGGTTGATTCGCGATGCCGTACTTCTCACCATGGCGGAATGGTACATTACGCCATGCCTGATGGCGTTAGGTACATGTCCGCTAGGGTCGGAATTGGCGTACCCTTGCGCCATGGTGGTGTTTGCGGTTTCGCATGGCGCGCGCGCGCGTGCTTGGTGCAGTTAGCGTTGGCGTTCACTACGGTGTCGCTAATGGCTTCGTACTTTGCGGTGACGGGTCATAGTCGCACCGAGCGCTATTCGATGGCGGTATTGCATTTCCGCCATCGTTTTCCGATTTCCGCAAGGGTCGTAATGAGGGCCATTGTAGGTAAGATACAAGTCCCAGTACTCGCATTTACAAGGACATGTACAAGGACTTGCACGCCCCCAGCCCCAGGCACACCAGTGGGATCCCACGGCATGTTTGCACTGGGGGGAAACTTGGCTGTTTTAACACCAGCCTTGATAATGTGTTTTAACTTTATTGCTCGACTTTTAACAATTGCTAATAATCTGAGAGTCCCTCATAACCAAAAGACCAACAGGATATATATTATGTATTCCTGCAGGTCAGTGCGGGAAAATTAAGTAATCCCGTATCCTAGAAGAGGCAGTTCTTCACTTCTTCCACTTCTGGCATCGCAGGAACTGAAACCATGGTAAGGAGCATGTACACCACTAAGAAGGGGTTAAGGATGGGAATGTCCCTAGGGTATGATGATTTATAAAGTATACCTTTTCTATCTCCCCCCCACCCCGTTTCTTTACTCTGTAGGTAAGTGACCTGTTGGAGCTGAGCCTCTTTTTGTTGCGTTTTGTTCCAGTACCCTGAGGGGTGCTGAGGCCCTGAAGAAAGTGGTACAACTTGATAAACCACTGAAACAAGTAGTCCAAAACCTATGAAAACAGGACCATACAAAAGGGTCGGAGGTGATATAAGTGGATATAAGTGGAGGACAGCCCACTTGCTTTTCAGAACTATCATCACAGTATTTCCGTATGTGGAATTCTGAGGATGGATTATACACCTTAATAAGTCTCTCCATGTTGAAATCGTGTTTTAGATGCCAATCCAGGGAAAGAGCATAAAGTAATACATTTTCACCTGGAATGCCCAAAGTACATTGCTTTGGTTCCGAGTTGTTAGAGTGGTGCCTGTTGATGTTATACAAAAATGAACTGCCTGTAAGTAGTTAGGGCAAGCTTCTTCTTCTCTATCCCCTACCCTAGATAAGCGGCTCACCAGTGCTGTCTAGGGCCAGGCACCACGCAAGGGATTACAGAGCATGGTTGGAGGGCAAGCAATTTAGAGTTGTTCAAAAGGAAAAGAAATGTAACCACTGACCTGTCGTATCATGGGAATATTCTCCCATGTCTACACCTATATGTGCCCCCCATACATACTGATTCTGGAATTGTGCAATAGTAAGCATTGCAGGAGAAAGGAATATATACTAAATACCAGATACCCGACAGTAAGTAGAGTAGCCTAATCAGTAGGCTAATTATTTAAATAAGTGGACCTTTTTTCCGCATAAACCAATATTTAGTGGCATATAAATATTGTGGAGAAATGAGTGGTCTTCTCTTCTTAGGCACAGTCGCCAAAACAACCATCCATGCAGATTTTATTATAGCCCTCTCTCAGTGATACAAGAAGAAGTGGTGACTGGTTCCCCAAACTTCATTGCTTTAGAAATGTGTTTATCTATGGAGACCGGGCGGATTATCTTGACTCTTATGTGGGCTATGGAGAGAGACATGAGGAAGAGCCCCATTAAAATAATAAAGAAATAAAAAAAAAACCTGATTGAATTCATGATGACCAAAACTGCACAAACAAAATGGACACATGAAGGTGTAAAAACAAGTGAACCAGGTTGTATTATTTTGCCTGAATGAATTGATTAGACCAGATGAATAGGCACTTGCATTTGTTATGTACCAGCTGTATATATGTCCGCAAGGCACAATGGCAATCTTCAAAATCTATATCACCATCATCTTACAGAACGTTTTTTGCCCCAACTGAAATGATAATATCGATGACCAAATACATTTGTGAAAACTACTTGTTTTGTGTTTGCTAATCATTTGGTTCTACCAGAAACATGTTATTGCAATAGGGCTGAGGTTCCCGCAGTTTATGTTAATCTCTTTATAGGTTTTTTTTAGGACAATTGGTAGCATGGACCAGGGCAAGGAGAGCCTTGGTTTGAACACTAAAAGTTCAAATTACATTTTACTTACACTTATAGAAAGACATCTAATGCGTGTTTTAATATACTTATAGATCTGGGTAGCCAATTAAATAGAATGTATTGCAAAGTGGTTACAGAGAACAGAATCGTGCATGCTGCTAGTGGTCCATTCAGATAACAGCTTTATTCATGTTCCTTAGTTTGATGGATCAAAATACTGTAGCTAGACCCCACAGTAAGGCTAACGCATGAACAATGACTCGTCTTCGCATCCCCAAACCTAAAACACATGACAGATGTCCTGCCACGTTTTATCAAGCTGCACCATGTGCAGATTCTGTGATTTCCACATTGAATTACCCTTGGCATGTGTTCAGAAGGACAAATACATTGCTTCCTCTCAAGGTGCCAAGGCGCAAGTGACCTATACCTGAGAAAACCTGCAGGCTTTCATTCATCATTGCAAAGTCAGTTTAGATAATCCTAACATTTTTCATACTCACAATGTCATTTCGAAATATTACATTTGTGATTTGGTTAATTATAATGAGTTTCCAATTCATGCTCTGATTTGCTCGTGTGTCCAAACTAATATTTGCCGTATTGTTAGAAAACTAAACATTTAACTCACAATGTTCACCTCAAAATGCACTACATTTACACACAGTCCATAGAGCCGCTCATACAGTAATTTACTCACATATTCTAATAAGCAGCCTATTTGTTGGTGAAATAAACTGCTTCTGTTAAAGAGTTATGGAATTGTGGAATGCTGCATCAAGCAAGGTGGCCATTTTCTCCAGATATCTCAGAGTTGATTTGCCGAAAGCCAATGTCATTGTAGGAATCGGCTCAAATTCCTTTGATGCCTCCTTAGAGAAAGCTGCCCAAATCTGCAACCTAAAACGTCATGCGCAGGATTCCTTGGGTGCAAGAGCAAGAGCGGGCAGTGCAAAGAGGTGCAGGACCCCCTCTCCCAATTCTCTGTGTCCAGGGTAAGAGTGGTCTCAGATGAAGATCAAGAAGCAACTGTAACAGACTCCAACGAAAATGTTCGAGCTCTCATTGAGATAAAATAAATGAGGAGTCTTCAGTCAAGTAGGAATTGTGCTTGTGTTTCGAAATGGCTTAATTTTCAGTGAAGTGAATTTGGTTATCCTCTAGAATTTTCTACCAGTTGAGGACTCCTGAAGACATGGGTATTTCCAAGTAAAGAAGAGGTTTAATAGTTTAATGAGAAGTCCAAAACCGCCTGCACCACCCTCAGAGGTTATTGTTTAAAGTGTGTAAAGTCTCTTATACCCTCAGAAGTGTTACCATAGAATATAGCAACAAGAGGACACACTGGTAATATTTGAGCACTGTATGAAGACAAAAACAACAATCATCCAACAACCTCGATCCAGTGGAAGTAAAAGTCCATTTAAACATACATATCCATAACCTTTCAGGTTCAGTTCTTTACTACCATCGTACTTTGCCACTGGTACCGGACCACTTGCAATGCAAACTGTAGACACAAACAGATTTCGGCAGACACCGTGTTAAATGTCAGTTATGTAATATGCCAGATGTACAACTGTCTCGGAAGGAGAGGCATTGATCCTTTGAGCTATCTTGCTTGTTTTCCCAAAGCATCCATATTGCCACAAGGTCACATTGAGGCAATGCGTTACAAAAAAGTATTCATAACGAATAGGGTATAGTTTCAAAGTAACCTGTTGATTGCCAGTGAAAAGAAGTCCATAAACTGACATACAGAGTGCAACCTGAGTGCTAAGGCTGCATGCCAAGGTGTGCTGAGGCATGCTTTGCAATCAATAGCCCAAGAAAGAGTGATGTGTCATCATAGCTACATATTTTCCCTGCCTACTCCTACCACATATCCTCTCCAGCTTTAAACTTACTTTTTCAGTGCAATTGCTGTTCTGTCCTAAATCTATTATCAGAAAATGCTATTTAGTTTAGGGTGCACACTTTTGAAAGAGATTGGGTGTTGCGTTTTGAGTAATGGTATATTGAAACCTGATGGGTCTTTCCATAGGGTTATCACAGCTCCAAGGTACACAATAGCATTAGAGCTTATTGGAAAAAAATAGCTCTGTGCAGCATTTTGTATTACTTCATGAAAACGCACTTGCTGCAGATATTTGTTTGCAGCCTGCACATCAGACGCTTGGGTTCCAATTGGGAGGACTGACTACTTCTGCCATAAGGTAATTGAGTGCCATTACGTTTGGATAACACCCAGAGTTCCAGATAACATTTTGAAGTGGGAACGTTTTTCTCCCTATTTTATTAGGTTGCTCTTAGACTGCATTTTTGGGAAAGGAAATGATGTTCTCCTAGACAATGCAGACTTTTCACAAACGACAATGTTTCGAATGTACAAGCTTCATGTTGCTACATGCTTCCTTGAACCCACCAATTCATGCACATTACAATTGAATGTGTAACCTTAAAGGTCCTCTTAAGATCAGACAGTATTAATGTGAGAGTTCCTTTATGTGGGACTGCTCTGCTGGGATCACTAATGGGATCTTATTTGTTGAGCTGTGTGGGTGGTACCAGGGAAACAATTCTATACCTCCACTGTTTCCTATATTTGTTGGGAGCCCTATCACTCTAAATTATTTTTTGTTTGAAGACTTTTGCTCTTTTTAAGGGAGTAAATGTGGCTTGTAGGCATGTAAACTTCAATTTTTTAAAATGCGTAGGAACAGGATAAAAGCTCAGCACATAGAGATGGAGAAATTCTTCAGTCCCTGCAGTGGCCTAGTGGGGGCACACTCAGCCCCTGCAGCATGGGGGAGCCCATCACCATATGCAATGAGCAGTGCAGAGCCAGGGGGGTGGCATGGGAGGCAGTTGCCCCCCTAGCTTCACCCTGGTGTCCAGACCACCCCCGTAGCTCCCGTTGGGCTGCTGGGCAAACACTGTGGCTGCTCTATTTTTATTTGTTTTTACCACGCCACGCACCATGTGGTGCCACCACCCCATGACCGTGCCTGTGCCCGGCCTCCTATACTGTTACACACTCACACGCACAGACTGGTCACTCACTGCATGCACACAACACACACACGCACACATGCACTGTCTGTGGACACACAGATACACGCTGCGGCTGGGGTCTGCGGCCTACCGTCACCCTCACCGCACACACTGACTGTCAAACACAAAGTCACAGTGACACTACCATTCACTCACTGTGACTGCACACACACAACAGAGACAGACGTAGTTGAAGAAATACATTTCTGAATCTGCAGCATGCAGCTTCTGACAGTCCACCGTGCACCGTTTACATGTCTTGCTTGCTTAAGTGGATAGATTTCCCCACCGTGACCCAGACGGCCAGCCTGCCTGCCCCTGCAGCCCCTATTGCCAGACTTGACTGCTGCCAACCAGTCCGCCAGGGCCACACCCAGTCTCAGCTGATTGCCAGTCGGCAGAGTGGACTAGAGGCAGGCAGCCCAGAGCCGCAGGCGGAGAGAGTAGGTCTCTTACTTGCTCGCCTCGTCAGCCCGTCCCAGACCTATCATCCAACTCCAGTCCAGTCTGACTAATCTTGAGAGTCAAGAGAGTGCCAAGTGGTTCCACCAGCAAGAACCCAACGAAGTAACTTGCTACTTATTGCTGGCTGCTGTGTGCCATGACTGCACTGCTGCCCCGGGCCCCCCAGCCCTGAAGTTTATTGTAGTCTCAAGAACCCAAAGATTGAAATAAGTAACTTGCTGCTGTGTTGTGCTGGCTACTGTGTTTGCACGCTGCACTGCTGCCCCAGGGCCCTCAGCCCACCATGGAGTTTATTATTGTGGTCGCTTAACTTTGTAAGCTTGATAGCTGCAGTAACACAGCTGCCACCTGTAAGTGCAACTTTTATCCTCGTTCTCATTGGCTGTGCATTCATATATATTGTTTGTTTGTACAGACTTCTGGTTGTAGGAATCGAATATTTGAAGATACACATGGCGGGTCTGGCGGCAAAAACCTATTGGGTTTGCAAACACCTTTACATCATTCAACTTCAGTATACTACCAGTGGACAAATGTATTGCTCACAGTGTGTGCCTGTGTATACCAGTGCGGTGGCGGTGCGGTGCCCTAAGCCCACACGCTCACATGCACAAACAACGACCTGCCAGTGTTCGGGCCCCTACCATATCATAGCGGACACCACACTACGCACAAACAATGTGATTGGAGAGGGGATAGCTTAACGACAGTAATAATTAAACACCAATGAAAGTGTTGCGCCACTTCCCAAACGTCCCTAAGCTTAAGAGCCTGGCTTGGTCTGGAGTCATGCGCTCATTAAGGATGAAGGATCACTGATCTACAAAGCTCAGCCAATACTACACAATCAAGTCATGTGCTCCTGGGGACTCCACTGAATCCAGCCCGCCCTGCACTGAGGCTGGCCTAACAGTAGATTAAAGTTTATAAAATATGAGATGACCTTGACAGAAGCAATACTATCTCTCAGCTCACATTTGATAGCCAGGCATTAGATGTGTTAAAGGACACACCAAGCAACCACTGCCAGTGTGCCCCCAAAACGCAAGCAGCAGAATGACAATAATCACAATCCCGACTGCTGGGGGACCTCCTCCCAGTTAAGGCTGAGCCCAGCCTGGTTGAGCTCCAATCATTGTAAATTGTAGACATGGCCCATTAGCCCCAGTCCACCAGATATGAAGTTTATTTATTGTAGTCTCTTAGTCGTGCTTTCTAAGCTGGATGCTGCCTGCAGAGTGTACCCAGCTGCTGTCTTTTGAAGTGCAATTTGTATTCTTGTTGGCTGTGCATATATACAGACAAATGCATTGGTCACTGTCTCTGCCTGTGCCAGTGTGGTGAGCTGAGCCGAGCTCCAATAAATCATTGTAAATTGTGGACATGGCCATAACGTATGCCCTCTCTCATATTCGCAGAACCCAAGCATTTTGTCACTACTTTAAGGCTCTCTGTGGTGTCCAGTTCAGTACCACAAATTAAGGCTTTTGAGATTGCTCAAGTTTGAGATGCTATGTTATCTAGCATTTGTAGTGCCTTCTGTCATACTTGTTCATGAAGCGCTATATCCCTGTCCCAGAGGCAAGCGGGGAGCACTAGGAAGGAGCGTGCGACCGAACGGCAGCCAAAAGTTGTGTACAATGGGGATTTCTGATGATGTTGGGTTTAATATAGCACTACACGGCTGCTGCAACCGTTTTTTCTGGTCTCTTGGCACTTTGAGAACCTACAGGAAAATGTAGGTTTGAGAGTTAGGCTGTGTGGGGGTGGTATCTTTGACAGAAGTGGGGAGTTTGTGGTGACCCTCCTCAATTTGTGCATGTCAGAACAGTTGCAGTAACATTGGCGGCAGTCCAATGTGGGGTAAGGGGTGGACGTAATACACTTCATGTATATTGGAATAGATGGGCGCCTCTATGCAAACTAATGATGGGATAAGGACGATCTCACCTGTTATATGAGTACACAATTTATTTTTTACTGAACTAGTGGTAGAAGCACAACTCACTTTGGCAATAATAACAGTAGTATCAAGCATACATGGGAACAACCATGGCTATATATCCAGGACACTGAATAGGTACTCACGGTGCATGGGGTATCTAATGGTTTTCAGTGTCATTTCTATTCTCACCCCATTAAGCACATACTTTATAGGCCCAATGCAGCACTATCAAAACATGTTGGATAACACATTATTTTATGCATATTTTTCTTTCCTCTTCCCGGAATCCTGCTTCCTGTGGGTATGTACTGACAAATGTTACGCTCTTTACTGTACCTCATAAATGTTTCACACCATGCATGTCCATTTGTATCTTAAAACTGATTGTGGCAATTATCTAATGTGAAACTGACATTACTGTGGCATCTGTTATGGTGTAATATGCTTATGAAATATGAATGTAGAGCCTTGACAAAGACTTTGAGTCAAAACATGTGTCGGCTGTTTCTGCTTCACCTAATACTAGACAATAAACTGGACTAGTAATCGATTCAAGACTTTGGGATACTTTGTACATGGACAAATATTGCTAAGACAATATATAATTGTATCAGCCAAGCATGGAGCACGAGTGGTTTCTCATTTTAAACACACGTGACATGCAGCAAGAACACCCAACAGTTCAATACCTCTTTCAGAGCAGGGCAATGTCTACACCTTTTAGTTCGAGCACTTCTTGCAGCTGGTCCATGTCAGCCTGTATTAAAGGATGGCTATAAAAAGTTTCCATACAACACCAATGTTCGAAGATTTAGCCCACATTGGTATAAAAAAGGTTGCAGGTGGATTCTCTGTAGTAAGACGGTGGTTAGTGTATTCTCCTAGAAGTTACTGTCTTTTTTGCTTTGCATGTTGGCTATTTGCCTATAAAAAATGAACACTTTTCAAAGGTTTGGTCTGATACTAGCTGTGGTTTTTCCAATTTTAAAAAAGGAACAGAATTTTTTTTTAATGTATGAACATTCCAAAATACACTGTGAAGCTGAAAAACTGCTACAAACAGGCACATTTAGAATTAGCTAAGAAATAACTATTGTTTCTGAGCTAATAAAAGCTGAAAGGGAACAGATATAGAAATGTCGTGATGTATGGTGAATGAGTGCACATGTAAATGAAGGAGTGATAGGTATGACTGTGTGCTTGTGTTTAAAGCCTGGATTACTAACCTGTAATCTTCATTACTCATAGCCCTACTCTTCCTCGCCCAAGAACTTGTGTATGAGGCATTTTTCCCCATACACAAGTACTGGAATGAGAAAGAGGGATGTGGATGTAATATCTGACTTAGTTGCTGGCAATCTTCATTACTTCTAGTCCTACTCTTGCTCGTTCTAGTGCTTACATATGAGGCAAAGTGCCTCATACATAAGTACGGGACGAGAAAGAGGCACATGGAGGTAGTGTTGGGCCGAACAGCTGATTTTGTGTGTTGGGGTAGGTGGGTGGTAGGGAGATGGGACCTGTGGGGACAGTGGGGCAGTGGTTGGTGAACTAAATCGTAATGGGCATCCATGATAAAGAATGCATGATATTTGTTTTTAGTGATTAGACAGGCATTTGGGTGCAGCCCGTCTAGCCTTTTCTTACTTTGGCATTGTAGATTTCTCTAGGCATGTATGATAAACTAAGCATGGACGTATTACTATGTGGTTAGAATGGCATTTTCGTGCAGCCCGTCTAGGTATGTCTTATTGTGGTGACTAACATATACTGGATTTCTGGTTTGGGTGAATGGGTATGAATGTGTTTATGCAGGCTTGGGGCCTGTGCAATGTTTTAATGGCATTTTTGGGCAAAGTCAACTTGATAAATGTTATTAAATGGAGGGGTGTTTAGGGTGGGGGCTTTATAGCATATAGCAAAATGTTTTCTTACTGTAGCATAGCATGTTTTACTGGCGTTGAGGGCGAATTCCACTTGAAGAATATCCATGGTGGTGCAGGAGGTCGGTAGGCATTAGTGCAGCCAGCAATAACATGCTTTCTTCCTCTGGCAAGAGATTTTCACTGTTATTAATGGCAAAGCCAACAAGAGAATGTTCATGTATGGGGATACTGGCAGAGGCAGCATGTACATGTTTACTTATTGTATCATTATTTTGCGTAATATAATAATATAATACTGTCCATGTACAGAGTTGGCAGGAGCCAGGCACAACCCCTTTGTTACTTTTGAAAAAAGTAAGAATTTATTAGAACACAGATTTGTATCTTTCTCCTAGTGCAGTGCGTGGCGTACCCCTGCAGCAGCATGATCATTGTGCGTATTGCACGTGCGTGGTGGTCCAGGCAGGCTGGGATTGTGGCGTGACCCATGCTTTGTTGCAGAGCTTGGGGGGTCCCCTCAGCATGGCTCGCAGGGGGGCCCGGACATTTTATGCTACGCCACTACCTATGCCCCACTTATCAGTTCGCCTTTCTTTGGCCTTTATCTGGTCTCTGAAATGGTGGCTCCTTGACAGTCTTCTCATGCACATTGTTGGAGTTGGAGAAACAAGTAAGCCCTACCACACCATCAACACCAACTCCTCAGTTGATCCAGACTCCCCATCCCTCTCCAGCATTTCCTGTGATTTAGAAGAGTCATTATGTGTCCTGCTCTTCCGTGTGTGTGTCTAAAATGGCTGCCCAAGTCTTATCCCTTTCATTAGGACCCTTCCAGTGGTGTGAATCGGGCCCACCCTGACCATTCCTATTTTATGCTAACAGCATTCCATCTCCCTTTTTTCTTTGTAATGCATTCAGATGGAAGTTTTAGAGGATTCGGGCCACATGTAACACATGAAAACAAAGCATTACTGGTGAACAAAAATGCATAGCTTAGCAAATGCTCTCATTCCTGTGGTTGGCTTGCTTGGCATAATTGCAGTGCTTGATCTCAGAATGTATTTTTGTAGCTCTTGTGTAGGACCAAGAAGAAATGCACTTGGTAAGGAGGACTGCTGCTCCAGTGCCATCCTGAGATCATCAGGGGACGAAACAAATGTACCATATACCAGGGGACAACTAGTGATAGTGCACGGTATAAATATCCTTTAACATAACATAACATATTGGTGGCTATAGGAACATGGCAGTAGTGCTTGTGCAGGGCTTCAGAATCAATCTAGTGTTTCTCCCATGGAGTCATATGAGGGATGTCTCTATATTCAGTGATCGCCTGTTTTGCTCTGGGGTGATGTTTCAGCTGTGCTTCTCGGGGCAAATTGATCGTTTAGGGTATCGATATGTGGAGTGTTGGGATGACTGTATGAAGCAGAAATCATGATATATGTGGTGGGGCAACCAGCGCCGCATTCACATTAGGGGCTGAAAAGCAGGAAGCTGCAATATGGGGTATTTGGGGAGGGCCTCTGACACAAAAAACATAAATGTCATGAAGTGAGTTTTCATTTTTTAGAGATCATTATTCAAGAGAAGTCACATTTGTCTCACCAGTGCCATGTGTGCGGCATGAATTGCAATCTGCAGGCTACAGGGATGTATTTTACAGAGAACACTCTTATCACACCTGCTCCCAGCCATGGCCATAAACTGGCTCCAACTTTAATTTCTAAACCTTCTTATGGGAACCACTTTATCCCTGGCACCCTACCAGTCCACACCAGCATGCCATTCTTCATCCTCAGAGACCATGTCCCACTAGCATCCACCACTAAGAAAACAGTATCTTAACCTGCCGTACCAAACCACCCCTATTAGATGTGGTACCAGCTATCCATCCGGTCTCCCCCAAACTTGTGTTCAGACATCCTTGCCCCCTCTGGTGATACCCAACAAGAAATGTACTGTTCATACGCTATAACAATTACACACCATGGACTTGGGTTAAGTGTCTACATCTCCAGCATTTTGTATATTTAGGTCTGAGAATCTAGCATGAAGATGGTTTAAGATATGTGCCATCGCTGGCTCTTACTGCAAGCCCAGTGTTTGCTGCTGCCCTGAACCTGGCATATAAGATGTTCAAAACTGCCCTATACATGAGAGAAAACCCAGAAGCATTGGGTGATAATATTACATTGCAAATTCGACTTGTGATCCTTGACAATCTATATATATATCCCTCTTACTAGCATTGTGAACTCATTATTATGCATATGACCACATTATCAATCCATATTCTGTCATTTTAAAACTCCATTTTCTACCAGTAAAATAAAGTCAATTTCTTGATTCTGGCCCAATGTTTCCTCACCTCAATTGTTTAACATCATCTTCTTAAATGATATGATATTATATGGCATTTATAATAAGCCAATACACAAGTGTTTCAAGGCATGTTATTATATACATAATTATAATCGGTGCCTCTACCAATGTAGTTCTGTGACCCGATGAACCATATTGGGACACACGTCTATTATACGTGTAGCTTTAATATCAAACCCCCCTTTCCTGATGCTGCTGTCAACCCTCATTTCATTGGCACTATAATCATAATTGCGGCACCCATATCCATCCTGCGGAGTGGTGCCCAGTCTCTATACCCAATACTCACTATGCACCCCCTACCAAAGTTGTAATGCCTCTTCTCTGTGACAGCGAGCACCCTCTCTGCTCTCTGCCAGAGGGGCACATCCCTCTCCTCACCACATACATGTCAATAATAAAACATCTTAATTTTCATGTGAGCACCTTTCCACATTTTTCACCCCATGCTGCTGTTTCACACTGAGGCTGCATTTGCAAAATTAAGACCCTGAAAATAGCGCTGTCCTTTTTGTTGAGGTCCTTGCCATCACTAGGGACCACAGCAATGAAGTCCAAAGGCCGCAACTTGGGGAATGGTAGTAATGCCCTTTTTCTAACACCTCCACTAAACACTCCACTCCACTGTCAGACTATTTCTCCTGTAATTTATGGTTTACACCTCCTCCTCCCATTCCACTTGGGGCAGAGAAGAACCCTTCACAGTCCACCAAGCTGCGTTCCCACATTAGGGTGAAAATATCACTTTTGATCAAACGTGCAGACCTTTTTCATTGGTGTTCCCCTCAACACACCCTCCAAGCAGTGGGATACAGCCCTATTTTCCCTCTAACCTGTGTGCATGTGTGCTTTCCCAGCTTCCCTCAGAAGACCATTAGCAACCCACAAAGACAATGACCACCTTCTCAAGCATTCATAAGGGTTTTACTTCTTTTGCCCACAATCTATTGATTGCAGGTGAAAGAGTCCACGTACCAAAGACTGCTATAGCTGTGCCTGCCCCAGTGCCATATGCAGCTGTAAATTGGCGCTAACCGCCCCATTCTCAATGGCCCAGAAGAGGGAAGTTAGTGGCGTGGAGAGCAGGTAAGTGTGTGTGTGTTTTTGTGTGTTTGGCAGTGGTGCAATATTTGTATCTGGGAAAGGAGGGGGATGAAGAGTGAAACAATGGTTCGGGGATGAAACCTACAGAAGAAAATAAAATCCTGGAAGTGCAGGAGAAGGTGGAGGCAGGAGGTAGGTGGGGTAGTGGCTCCAAAGGTAGTCCAGGGGGAACATTCCCCGAAATCAGCATTTCCCACCTGTTTAAGGCCGCTTCAAACTGGCATAGAATATTGACTTTTTTGGATGCAGTCTTCAACTGGCGGGTTTAAGACATAAAAGCATTCATAAGGCACGATCCACATAAGTTACTTGCCACATGTTTTCTCTGTTATGAAACCGAAATTATATTAACTACTCTCAATCTTCAGGTGTAATCCTGTTTACAAGGCCCCTACTAAGTAAATGTGTCATTCCAGGCCTATCAACTTGCCCTCTTAGGACTTTGGGTGGGCACTCATACTCAGCCTGTCCTACTTTAACATAGCTAATACTATCCTATAATAGGAGAACACAACTGCAATAGGATTTCCTTGGCCTGTACAGGGTTATGGTATTGACAAATTCCTGGTACAGCAAAAAGCAATAGGGCAAAAGATATTCAGAGTTCTACAATGTTTTTTTCGGGCAAACTACATACTTAGCAATTATTTCAGAGTTACTTTGGGCATAGACTATAATAAATGCTATGCTACTTCTCTCCTATGAAATAATGGTTTCACTGGGTTCTTGTTTAATCCTACCCAACAGTGTTAGTGGGAGGGATTGTTGCAAGAAATCTTGTTTGGGTTGCACAATAATTGGGTGCATGCACATTAATTACATTTTCTTAAACTGCCTATAACATTGTGGGTTTTCAAATATGCTTTAATGAAAACCATCAAGAGTGTGCCAAAATCTCAGTGAGTGTTTTACTTCTGCAATCCCAATTGGAGACCACCTCTCTTTTACACAGCCCTATCAACTATTATTGGAGACCAGCATAGGAGATGGGGGGAGGCAGATGGCAAATGAGCACATTTCTTGGTTGTGAAGAACAAGTGAGACCATTTTTAACAACCAAGTTAAATGTTTTGTCGGTACAGCACAGTGAAGGAAATGTGAATTGTTTCCATTTAAGGCAGCAACCTCTAGTAACAGTCAAGGAAACTGCACCTTCAGTTTCTTGTCTATGCTCATCTGCCAAAGGCACTAGCACTTGTAGAGTTCCCTCTTGTTTAACTGTTAACAGTGAATTGCAGAAGAGGTACACTGAGTTACAGCAAAGACATTCCATCTGCTATAATGCCGTATAGTGCTGCTTTCAATTTATAAGGCAAATCTGTGCTTTTAAAAGGTCTCTATAAGGGTTGTCAATGAGCCTCTTATCTATTTCATTTTCTTTAGGCTTGCGGTGAGGAAGGGTGGGCAAAACAACAACAGTCTAGATTCTGTCCCCAGTTATTTCACTTCTTATGACATTTTACATCAGGAACTACACCCAGCTATCACGATGTTCCACTTGTTCATTGTTGTTAAGCCATGAGGGATCATGGGCGTTGTTGTCCAAAACATCTTGAGAGCCACAGGTTACAGACCCCTGTTCATGACTGATAGGTGCAGAGGCCTAGTGGCTTACCAAAGGTGATAAGGATGACCAAAGGGTGTCTCGATAGTGCCAGCCAAACAAGTAAACAGTGTAGCTCCCTCACTGCTCAAAGTCACAAAGCAAGGACAGTACTTGGGGCTAGACAGGGAAATGTCTGATGATGCAGCTGCGTCCCTCCAAAGATAGTGAATTAAGAGGATCAGTGTACTTTCGTAGGACAATGTTTACAAGCTTGCATCCATGCATCAGAAACATCTCTTTGGGTCTATATGCCAAAGAAGTAACTCTACCAAGCAGGTATGCTCAGGCTGCTGTTCAATAGTCCAGGTTTATGCACATAGGGATCAGTAGCAAGACCTCCCTATCACATCAAAACCTCCATTAGGCACAAGAATTATGGCTCCCTCCTGTCCTGAGCAAGAAAGTAGAAAAGTGCAGGGGTGTCATCTATCCCTGATGTTCTATTCACTTTAGTATGTAGAACGTTTTCACACACTGATGTGACATAATCCTTTCCCCACATTCCCTAAGTCAAAACACTGGAATGAACACTCACCCACTGTGATTAATGCAAATAAACTATCAAAAGGGGAGCTCCTGCATATCAGATCTGCAGATTCCTGTATGCTCAGAACACAGTGACCAGATTTTTACAATCTTCTGGGCCTGAGAGACTACATTTTCTACTGACTTCAAGTTTGCTGTTGTATCATCTATAAAGCAAGTAGCAATGCCACCCGGGCTTGCCTTGGATGGATGTGAAATTCATACAGTCCAATCTAGTGTAATCTCAGTCTGATTACAATCTCAATCTGCACATACCATGAAAGCACTAATAGTAGCTAACACTTAATGCCTGTCAATTATTTTCAAGAGCACCCAAACAAGAGCCACCTGTAAACAGGGGCTATGCAGCAATGCACCAAAAGACCAAATGCCAACCCTATGACGGCATAGTAGTGGCAGATCCAGTTGAGTCATCTGATACAGACATGAAATTATATAACATGTTATGTCGCCGCAGCTTGGCTTTGGGGCTCCATTCCTTTCTCGTTGTGTATGATCGAGGAAAACCTCATGTTTCGGCGATCACTGAAAACAGATCTGTTTTAGCCATCTCCCCTCTCTTGCCTTAATAGTGCTTAATAGCGTGACGATGCCTTTGGTGGCGACCGTCCACTTTTAAATAAAATATAACATAACATAAGCCTATTTCACTGTCCTAATAAGGTTGTGCGCTCAGGTTGATATCACATTTGGAGTTCATTTCCATGCAATAATATTATAAATCTTACTGTATTAATCTCAAAATATAGTAGCTCAAAATGTGCAAGCAGCCTAACCTGGCATGAAGATCACCTGGGACATGCACCCAAACTTAAGTTGCACTTAACTCTCACACACTATTCTATAGCTTGGCCATTGTTTGGCTTTGAGGCAGGTGGATAATGGTAGCTAGTACTATTATGAGAGGTGGAAGATAATTGCCATTCAACGAAGAACAATTCCAGAAATGCAGAGTTTGCTCGGAGAAGCTGGGCCCTCAAATATTGTTAACTTCTGTGTTTGGAGCTCGCCATGCCGATTCCAGGGATGAAATACTAAGTGGAATGTGAATATTGTGAAATATACCAAGGATGGGCGACAGAGGCATTGCTAGGGAGGTGGGGGCGGAGGGGGCTACAGCCCCTGGTCTTGTGGTTGTAGCCCCAGATATAATCTCAGGAGCAATAACCAATAGGCTAGCTAGCCCCCAGTCCCGACAGTTACGACATTAGCGTAGCATTGCTATGTCTTTTCCAGACCTAGCAACATCCCAATGGGCGACATGCAAAAGTAGCGTAGATTTCAACGTAGTGTTCAGGAGGTGTATTACACGGACAAATCAACACATGGCTATGTTGTGCTTGCAACAAAAAATAAAAACACTTTAATTTTCAGATATGCTGCAACATGTTGAGAAAATATACTTATGCTACCAAGTTTGTGAGACTTAGTTTTCAATCAGTGTAGCAGCATAAGGACATCAGTAGTGGTGTTTTATGATATGATATGATATGATATTTTATTTATATCGTGCTTAGCACCTAACTCTATTTGTTTAAATTCAGCAGAAAAACTGTTAACGGCTTCAATTCCACTCCAGCTAAGTCAATGCTTAGTCTGGGATGCTGATGGAAACCCTTATTTATATATTTTTATGACAAGTTATAATCTGGATGATGAACCCTTGTATAACGCCCCTCTCTTAGAATCCCCCTGACCCCACTGAGCCAAGAAGTAGGTTTGTTTTGCAAATTGAAAAGGTTTATTTGAAAAATTAAACAATAGATATATATCACACTTTTATAATAAATTAATATTTGATATCACACTTATGAGTATAATGTCGATCAACAATGTATAATGTTATACTAGCACACTTATTTTATTATTTAGGAGTTGGTACGGAAAGAACAAGGTAGCTGGGAATGCTTTATGGTTTCAAGGAGATGCAAAGATGAATAAAAGGCAGTACAGAAATAAACTTGATATGATTTCAGCAAAAGATAATATGATCACTTTTTCTCTGACAATTCACTCCCCCCTATGCAATGTAAGGAGATGGAAGTAACACACACAGTCTTCAGGAATACAATCACAGTACAATATGAATTCAGTTCCCCCCTAGCAAGCTTAGAGAAACAGGGATGATTTTAAACACAGGCAAAGTATTTTAAAGGTGGTATGCAAAGAAGGGAAAAATATGCTAAAAATGATTTTAATTCCCTATAAGAGATTCAGGGTGGGTGATAACTACTTCAAATTAGTTCAGGATCACTTTAGCAATGCTCTATGAATGATTGTCAGGTTGCAAACGAATTTCAGCAAAGGAAAGCAAGAAGCTGCTATTTTGACAAGTAAAGAAATTTGAGCCAAATCGCAAATCGACGCACTTTTTCTGAGTGCGTCAAGCGCGATTACGGAAAAAGTATAATGAATAGAAAGTCGGTTCTGGGTTCATTGGAAAGCCTAGCATCTTAGTTTTAAAATGTTCAATCTCGCTTCTAGCACAAACGGTTCAAGAGATACGGACAATTTCGTGAAGGTAGATTTTCAGAAATGAAATAATGATTCAAAATGGCAAAATGACACTTTTACAGGTTTAAAATCGGAGAAGGAACACACGATTCCTATGATGCAGTTCTGGACAGGTTCAAATGTTTTGAATCAGATGGTTTTAAGCTAAGAGATTGGTTTTGCACAGTTCTGGCTAAGTACTCACACTATGAATTTGAAATAGGCCATCAGGGTCTGGTCAGCAGGTTGGACTGGACTCCGGGCGGGTGGTTCTGAAGTCTCAGCTCCCTGGTTCAGCTCTGCTCTGCACTTCACCGCGGTCTGGATCTCTGGTTCTGGTCTCTCTGGTTCTGATCTGGTCTGTGGTTCTGCTGTCGGCACTTCTTTCTGGGTCTGCTACCGGTTCTGGCAAAAGTTCTTGGCAAAGAATTCAACAGCTTGCCCGGCTGTAGAATAGTTTGGTTGGATTGCTGGATTCTGAAGGCCTGCTGAAAAAGGATTTAGCTGGTGGTCCAGGCCTCTCTGCTTTAAGTTCTGGAGTGAAGTTCTGGAGTGAAGTTCTGGAGTTCTCCGTCAGCGTGCTGCACAGGAATTCAGTTGAAGGTTGGAAAATGAATGTCCCTGTCTGGCTTCCAGTGGCTCTTTTTATGTCTTTTGAAAATGGGTGTGGATGCTAACCTTCTTTGGCCAACCCACTCACGATTTGATAGGTCAAGGATTTCTCTTTGACCTGATTTGAAAAGGGAGCAGTGAGTCAGAGTGAGTCAGAGTCTTACAGTCTATTGAACGAACACCCCTTTGCTTTTACCTTAGAAAATCCTTTTCATAACTAAACATATTTCCCAGATACACAAGTGGTTGACATTACATGTACAGATTGCAGATGACTTAAGGTTCATTCTTGTTCAACTCTGATCTTCCTAAGAGCTTGCATTCAAAAATGACAACTTATTTTCGTTTTTAGTTGGTTTACCAATATCGGACGTTTACCAAAAATGGCACAAATGTACACCGCCTTTCTACACATATTCCAGTAACTTTTCATTTTTCTAGCGTGAACCCTGTGTCTGCAATCTCCATAATTCATGGGGTTTTGCCTCAGAACATGGTACAGAGTTCTAACACCTCTTAAAATGTGCACAGAAAAATCACAAGAATAATGATAATAATTATATAATTTTGACAAGTCCGTACTATGAATTATCCATCTTTTTAAAATTATGCTCTGGCCCAGAGGGGTGTGGTTTCCCAAAGCACATGGTGGAATTTCTGGTTTGTCCACTTCCTCCAACTCAAGTTGCTCACAGATGCAGCGCCCCTCCCATTTCCTTCCAAGAGGAAGCCATTTACGACCCCCCTAATTTAACATTTGCCTGGGCCAAGGAAGGCTCATTGTTCAGTTTCCTGCAGTCCCCAGGTGCCACTCCCCTAATTCAATCAGAGAGGTGTCATCTCCTTTTGGCAGGGGCAGCAGAATGCAGCCAGGCCTGGGAACACAGCTGATAATCAAGTTTCAACTCCTGTCGGGGGTAGTTGTCAGGCAGAATTCAAACTCTTTAAGCCAGGCTTCAGCTAAATGTCACTTTGGTTCCCAGTTTTCTACATTCAAACCAAACTTGCAATTTTTACACATGCAGCTAGAACACTGATTCTAAGTTCAAAACTATGACATTTAAACAATTGCAACCTATGTGACACTCAAAAGTAGGTCACTCATTTATTCTAAACATTTCGATTTTAGTGGCTTGAAACCCAAATTCACTTAAGCTGCTGACATCCCCAGCTATTTTCAATACATACATTAGACAATTACTTCCTTCCCGTCATTTCAGAATATAGTTTTACATTGTATCCACCTCTTAGCAAGTCTTTCTTTGGCCTGGTTTGGGTTCATTTGTTCGTTTTACACAAGTGTCTGGTGGTTTTAAAATGCCGGCTTTCTGGTAGTGGTGAGCACCAGTATTGCACCCATTTTTGACATTAATAACAACAGATTTTGAACAGCATCATATTCCTTAGCACTGATTTCGCTCATGGCGCTTCTGGCCCCTCATGCTCACACTGGTGGGTGGCAGGTCAGGCGACCGTTTTGTTGTGCGCACAAACTACGCGGTTTTCCTGGGTTTTTCTGCCATCTTGGATTTTTTAAGCCCACAGCACCAAATGTTGTAGCATAATAACTTGAACGTGGGGAAAGACACCCAACAATGCTGTAGTGTATAGTTTTCTGTGGCGATATATTGTTTAGCGTGTTCAAAAATTTGGAAATCAGCGTTGCCATGTGCTGGGAGGGGGAGGTTGAATTATGAACTTGTGATAACCCAAGAAACGTGAAACGAACATTTGCAAGCACATCTCACATAAATCACATTCATAATTTTAAAGGAGAATTCTGGCTGCAAGCAGGGTAATGGGACAACATTTTTAAAAAAAACATTGCAAGTAAGCTTGCTTGGTCAGTGGTGTAGCACAAAATGTGCTCCCCCCGTGTGAGCCATGGTGAGGGCCCCCCCCCAGATCGGCAACAAATCACGGGTCGTGTCACACTCTGGGCTGGCCGAGATTACCATGCTTGCGCAATATGCACAAACGTGCTGCTGAAGGGGTACGCCGCACATTGCACTATGACAAATATATCTATGGGCCTCATTGGGACTCTGGCGCTAAACCATGGTGCTATTAGCACCATGGTCCATGCCGGAGTCCGCCATGGCGGAATGGGGAATTACCACCCCATTCCAAGGTTGGTGGGGCGGTAATTCCCCATGCCGCCATGGCCCTTCCCCATTCCCATTTTTGCCCCATAGGGCTCAATGGGAATGGGGAAGGCGCTAATTACGGCACCGTAGATTACGGTGCCGTAATTAGCTCCTAGGTCCCTTTGCAGGTTGTTTTTTTAACGCCTGCTAAAAGCAGGCATTAAAGTGCAACCCGCAAAGGGACCTCGTAATCAGGCGTTAATGGTTTAACGGCGCCGACACCTTTTACGGCGCCGTTAACCCCATTAACGCCTGGGTTGTAATGAGGCCCTATATGTGTTTTAATGCATTGTACAGCAAATTTTCTGAGAAAAAATGGCAAAAAAGCCAGAGCGTTTGCAATTGTTTTGTAGCGTGACACCAATCCAAAAATCCAATACATGCAAGTCAACAACAGCGCACAGGACCATTAATGCTTTAATTAATGTAATGTTTTGCTATTAAAAATGCCATGCCTCAGTGAAAACATGTGCAACTGGCTGCACAATTTAGACCAGTCTAGGCACATAATAACATATAACAGTAAAGCCTGCCAGGCCACATTTAGACATATCTAGATTGGTTACACCAAAATGCCAGTCAAAGCAATAACACTTATCATGGTTGTTTTATAACAGATGCCCAGAAAAATATACAATGTCACAGTATGAAATGGCTAGGCTGGCAGCACCAATGTGCCAGTCTAGCGAGGTAATTACACTCAGCAGGACTGCTCTATCAGAGATGCACAGTTAAATAAAAAAGTCATGCCAAACTAAGAAATTACTAGACTTTCTGCACCAAAATGACTCTCTAGCCATTAATACCACATATCATGCCTGTTTAGCCTGGGCATGGATGACCATTGTGATTTATTGACAAAGCAAAGGACCAAGTGGGATACAAGGTCACACAGCCGCTCTCCAGGACACCCAATCTGGGTATATTGGTTATGCAAACTTTCAAAAGTTGAATATATTCCAAAATCCAATGTTCACATATTTAGAAAAAATGATAATAGCCACGAAAATCCATTGATTCTTCAAAAAATATTTTTATCAACAAGTAGTTTTGTGAAAGAATAATATTCCGTCTCGTGATGTGAGGCGTTGCTAATATCTTCTTAGCGAGGAAGGAAAAGCCACTAGCATCTTATATCAGACTAGAACATTTGCCAATGCATTTCGGATTTACATATCCTTCATCAGGGCAAGTCTGTGATTGTACATGTGTCATTCCATAATATTCCAAAAGATAATGTGTCAACAATATGCATTCATATAAGTAAAGTAAATGACATACCGATCATTGTTGTGGTGGAAAAGGTCAAAATTGATAGATGCAAATAATATGAAACAGAAAAAGAAAACGGCAGTAAGAAGGCTGTTACATGTAAAATTGGCGGTAACAAGAAGTGCGGATAGCATTTACCTGAGCAAATGGTAGAATGCTTGCATAGGTGGTGGCTTGGTGTACGAAAACCATGAGAACGGCAGAAAACTGCCCAGGAAAATCTCAGCGCTGTAGCGCAGCCTTCAGTATAGGCTGAAATGTAATGAAAGTACTATAAGCTGTAGAAGCAAACAGGTAGGATCCGTGTAGACAAATCTTTAGAAAAGCTTACCGGGGGACCAGCGAGGAGTGGATCTATTCCTCTCGCTAGCTGGCTTGAAACTGCGGTGCACGCATCGGCGCGTTGCCAAGACAACGCTCCTTTAATATTCCACGTGACCGCGGCCCCGAGGGACACGCGGCCAGGAACAACAAACTGTGTACAGGTCTCCGGATGGGAGTACCGAGTAAAAAACTAATTGTCAGCCTACCAAGAAGTAAATACGGAATAATGGTGACTAAAAATTCAGAAAATGAAATTGATAGAAAACATGGAAACAGAAGAAATACTACAGTTTAAAGTATGACAGGAGTAAAGAAGAGTAAAGAAAAACGATGGCAAAAGGTTATGAAAGTGAGGTGGCAAATAATGGAGGGCCCAATACAAGACCGGGCTGTTTAAGATGTTGAACACAGTTAACACATGATTATTGTAACACATGGTTATGGAATTACAATCGGTTATGGAATTATAATCAACATACAATGTGCAGTGTCGTACAGTGACGGCACCAAAGAAATTAACACTCCTGGCACCTGTGTTATCCATAGAGTTATTATATGCCTCCCCACTGCTATGGTGGCGTCAACAACGTCACCTTGGGTCCCAGACACATGTCCAGGAGACGTAGCGGGGTGGCCTCAGATAGATCACTTACACGGAATTTCACAGTATATAGTAGCTAGAAACATGTCCTTAGAATCAAAGAGAATGCAAGATTATAGAAAACAGTGATAATTAATCTCCTCGTTCATTCCATTGGGAACCAAACACCCAAGTTTATCAATCCAAAATGTCTCTCTTCGATTCAACCGCTGGTTCAGGTCTTCGTGAGGACTGTTTTTAGTAAGTACCTCCAAAATCACAAATCTGATTTGGGTCAAATTATGGCCGTTCTCCATCTAGTGACGGGCTACGGCTGAGTTGGTGTTAGCATTCCGGATACATGAACGATGCTCGTTCCACCTCGTTTTGGCCATTCTTGTGGATTGTCCCACATAGAATTTTCCACACGGGCATTTAATGCCGTAGATTATATTGGTGCTATCACAGGTGCCATAGTTCTTGAGCGGAATCTTTTTCCCTGTTCTAGGATGGTTAATAGAGTCTCCTTTAATTACTGAATTGCAGTTGGTACAATGGAGACAAGGGTATGTCCCGGTGCGTTGGGTTGCAGATTCCTTCAAGGGTGGTCTTGTGTGTACCAGTTCATCTCTCAGGTTCCTGCTTCGTTGATAAGCAAATACCGGTAATTCAGTGAATAAACCTTGTACTCGGACATCATTCTTCAAAATCCCCCAATGTTTACTGATGGTTTTCTTAATCCTGTTACTCTGAATTGAAAATTTAGAAACAAATGCCGGTGTTTTTAGTTCTCTCTTGTTTTTGGGGTTTTGGGTGGAGAGCAAAGACTCTTGTGTCAGGGTACTGACCCTATTAGATGCTATGTCAAGTTATGTTTGTTTGTAGCCTCGGGCTAAACATTTCTCTTTCATAACCTGTTGTTGGGCTACACAATCCTCGGGGTCGCTAACAATCTTCTTAACCCTAAGGAGTTGACTGCATGGACGGTTCTTGAGTAAACTGGGCTGGTGAAAACTCAGGCGGTGTAGAAGATTGTTACGATCCGTCGGTTTCTGGAAGATTGAGGTGCTGTAGGATGTAGTCTCTTTTTTGATACAGAGATCCAGAAAGGTAATTGTATCCTGTGAAATCTCTCTAGTGAATTGGATATGTTGATCAATATTGTTAAGATATTCAAAAAAGGTGTCGAAGGCCGTCCTGGTGCCCATTGACACATTATCTTTTGGAATATTATGGAATGACACATGTACAATCACAGACTTGCCCTGATGAAGGATATGTAAATCCGAAATGCATTGGCAAATGTTCTAGTCTGATATAAGATGCTAGTGGCTTTTCCTTCCTCGCTAAGAAGATATTAGCAACGCCTCACATCACAAGACGGATTATTATTCTTTCACAAAACTACTTGTTGATAAAAATATTTTTTGAAGAATCAATGGATTTTCGTGGCTATTATCATTTTTTCTAAATATGTGAACATTGGATTTTGGAATACATTAAACTTTTGAAAGTTTGCATAACCAATATACCCAGATTGGGTGTCGTGGAGAGCGGCTGTGTGACCTTGTATCCCACTTGGTCCTTTGCTTTGTTAGTTGATTTCGAATTTGGGTGTCTCCTTATTCATCTCAGCCGGCTCCCTTTTACAATTTATGGATAAGCAATTTCATAAGAAATTAATTTTCTAACAGAAATCATTTTTTGAGTAAGGATCATATCCTGTAGTGGTGCCCACTTCTTTTTGCTATTTGCATTGTGATTTATTGCACAGTCCATGACCCACCCTACCTCCCACATATCCCCTCTCCCTCCCACACCCTATCCAAACCCCTAAAACCAACTCCTCAGCCCAGAATTACCTCCACGTCCCTCTTCCTAGTCGAAGTGCTTACGTATGAGACTCCTTGCCTCATAGGTAAGTAGTGGGATGAGAGCGGGACTAGGAGTACTGAAGAGTACAGGTAACTAAGCCAGGCATTAACTCCATGTCCCACTTCCTCATCCCAATATTTGTGTATGAGGCAATATGCCTCATACAAAGTACTGGGACAAGGAAGAAAAGGGCTAGAAGTAATGGAGATTACCAATAAGTAATCATGGTATTAAACAAGCAGTGGCACAACACCATTGATCTGATTGGGCTTCAGCCTGCCCCCCCTGAAATTGTGGGCTATGTTGATGCAACCTGACTGACCTACAGAGCCGATGACCGACAGAACAGGACATAGATGGTAGTACCTGCATTCAAATGCATAATACTTTTATGTGGGTTTAGTACTTGCATGTCAGGGGAGTGATCTGAAGGGTAGTGAGGGGACAGGAGACCACTTGTTCTCACTGCAGTCCAAAAGTGGGTGCTTTCAGAGTTAAAGGAGAGAGTTAATTGCTTGTAACATTGAAGCTGCCTTAGAATAGTCTCAATAGAATGTGCAAAAAAGTTAGATGCCCCCACAAAAATACGTTTTCCCCTCCCCCACCACCCGTGAAGTTAGCGCCTCTACCAACATTTGAAGGTATAGCCCCAGGGAAATGTAGGTTTTGTTTCACCCCCGAACACAAGAGCGAACGCTATTCACCATACACACACATACAATCACACCCAGCCACCCATACTTTTAAGTGTGTATCCTTTCAGCATACAGGCACACCCAGGCAGCCACCCATATATTTAAGTGTCCATCCTTTCACCATACAGGCACACCCAGGCAGGCATCCATACATTTTAGTGTGCACCCTTTCACCATACACTCACACACACACACACCCAGCCACCCATACATTTAACTGTGCACCCATTCATCATACAGGCACACCCAGGCAGCCACCCATATATTTAAGTGTCCATCCTTTCACCATACAGGCACACCCAGGCAGCCACCCGTACATTTAAGTGTACACCCTTTCACCATACACTTACACAGGCACACCCAGGCAGCCACCCATACATCATGCACTCACGCATTAATGCACATTACCTTATATACACACATTTAAAGAAAATTCATTTTCTTACCTTCAATCCGCTGGTCCAGGAAATGAGGCCTTCAGCTCCAGGCAGCAGTCAGGAACACGGGTTCCCATCATCTGCAGAGGATCTGGAGGCCACTATGTCAAGGGTGGAGATGAGCCCTTTTACTTCAAAAAGAAAAGGTTTCTTTTTGAAGTCACTGTGACATCATCAAGAAATTATTTCCGTTAAAGGACCAAACCATAACAGAAACCATGTTTTCATGAAGGCAGAGTGACTTCAAAAATAAACTATTTCCTTTTGAAGTCCTAGGGCTCCCCTCCACGCTATGACAAGGATTCCATGACATGGGGTGGGGCGAGCTCTCGGACTTCATAAAGAAATCGGTTTTTTTCGTTGTCACTCTGCCTTCATAAAGAAATAATTTCTGTTACTCGGAAACAGAAATCATTCCTTTATGAAGGCATGAAACAATTTATTTTTTTTAAATACAATTTATTTTTTATTTTTTTAGTCAGAGGGTGCCCCATCCCAGGACATATAGTGGCAGGGCGGAGTTGGATATAACCCCCTTCGGCCCGCCTCCCGCCTGCCTCGTGTCTGGCAGAGACATGTTTCCCCCGAAAGAGGGCACGGCTGGGACAAGGAGTTATATCCGGTCATAGCTGCATTTTCAACTTGCAAATGCACTCATGAGAAAGTCAGGCAGCCCCCTTGGCATTCCACTCTGACATCCTCATCTGTACAATTACGCCCCCTGCTTATTAACGTTCTGAAAGGCAAGCCTTTGCCTCAAAACACCACAACCATTATGAAATGAAAAGAGTACGCGCAATGATCAAAAGGGCACTGCCAATTCTCCCTCAGGCTAAACCACGCCCCGGCAGGCTTGGGCACATAAAGCGGACATCATCACTTGGGCACCACGCCAGCCCCAACAGCCCTGGGTGGGCGTATGGAGGAGCTCCCCCCACCCCTCAAGGCCTCCAGCATGCACATTGTAAGATCGAATCCGCTATGGCCCAACTCATTCCTTCATCCTTGTGCGGCCCATAAATTACGCACCATTGAAATGGATCATGATAACATGCATAATGACGGTGCTTAGAAGTGGAAGGAAACGAGCATGAAGCACTATATTAAAGAAAAGTGGCATTTTGTCCTAAATCCCCGCCACCCGCCTTCTACCATCTCTCATGTCTTTCAAGGGCAGTGCTTTTTTAATTTACATTAATGTGCCGTTAGCATTCCCTTTGGCATTTCAAGGGGGTACGTAGAATGAGTCTATAATGAGTTTGTATATATCGGTTTCAGCGTGGAAACGACAAGCCTTTGTAATACAACACTGAATTTAATCCCACACAAAAGGGAAGGTCGCCTGAATTACGTGCGCGCTTTAGAGAAGACACAACACATCACATTACTATTGTATTCACACAAACTCGAGGTGGAGTTCAGCAGGAATTTCAGATTCGTTTTCAGATGTGTAGCATTGCAAATTGTGGGTTTACCCTTTCCTGTGCCATTTAACTCTTCTACAAGCATGTCATTATTTCATGTAAAACACGTCTCCGTGCATAAACAGGAAACATACGTGCAATCAAAGAGAACAATTGAATTGCGAAAAAGCTGCAGGTTATTTACGTTTTAAATACCTATTTTACCAGTCTAATAAAAACACCACGAAGCAATAATTCGGTCAGGCACTTTAAAAAAAAACTAATTTCGATGGAACATCCGATTCAGGTGTGTTATACAATTTCATTGCGTCCATTTCGAGAATCAAACACGCAAGGGTAGAGTAAAGAAGAGAAGCACATACATGTTCTGATGTGAGAGCGATCAGCCGCGGAAGAGATGCCATCCCTTTCTCCTTCACTTCTGGGAACATCTTGAAACGTGCAATCAACATAGCATATAGGTTAGAAATGGCGCCACCTGGAGTCCACAGTAACACATTGTTACTTTTCAAGTCAGAAGCATTTCATCATTTACAAACAGCAATAGTACATCCATCATTATTAACCATCACATTGACTCACATTTCACAAATGCTGACATTGCAAGTGCGCTTGCTCTGTTTATGCCTCATTTCTCTTATCTAAGCACCTTTCCTTTTTGAAAATGCAAGTCTGGCATTATACATTTTAGGAATGTCATTGCAGGTGCACATTCTGAAAACAGTACCAGCGATTCATAAAGCTCATTTAACACAACATAAACCAATAGTACTCGAAGTCAAGAGAAATACATGGTGACGTGTTTCCTACTGACCTGCATTGTTGTTATAAGGTTGATAAACGTATGGTCTTTGGAAATGCTCTAATTAAGACAAAAACCTCCCCATTCAGTGGAGCAAAGAGTTCTGAAATTCGAAATTCTCTCAGCTTGTGAGCTATATTTACATAATGCATCTTCAATTCAGTATATCTTGGTATGATAATTTGGAGACTATCTTTTTTTAACACATTAGTCTGATTGGTATGATATGATATGATAGTTTATTTATATAGCGCCTATACACAATGGGGCTCATTACGAGTCCGGCAGTAGCCGTGCCGGTAAAACCGGCAGGCTGCCATCAGACCCATAGTGAATTACCGGCACCAGACTTGCCGGAATTACCGGGGCATTACAGCCCGGTGGTCTGCTAAATCCGGCGCCGGCATTTCTGTAAATCCCCTTTCCCGACTCCACAGGAATGGACACCGTGGGAACAAAAGCACCATGTCGTAATGTTGCTGGTGTGTCCGTGCATCTCGGGGGTGGGTGCCGTTCCGCCCGCCAGGTCAGTGCTGGCGGGCGGGACGGCACCCGCCTGCAGAACTCATAGTTTACTGGTCCGAAAAGCAGTGCCGATACGGTTCTACCGGCACCGTTAATTCCAGACCGGCACACTTGTAATGAGGACCAGTGTGTTTCAAAGCGCTTCACAGCATGGGAGGGAACAAAGGAAAATACAGATACATTCTTGAATAGTCGTGAACAATAAGAATGAGAAATAACAATCGTACTCGGTTTGACAACATTTCAGATAGTGCAAGTGCAAAGACAGATAAGGAACGAAGGCGGAGCGAGGGGGAAAGGAAACAGACAGGCAACTACCGTACTATGCCTGACATTATTTCTGGTAGAGTCGGAGAATACAAAGGTGAGGGGGAGGGCATTAATTGCCTGGGCACTCAACATCCACGAGAAATGTACTGGCATTACACATAATGGAAAATCTATCAATTTGTTAATATGTCTAATATTGGTCGCACAAATTTGCGATGAAGAGATATAAACAAAAGAAATATAGAGCTACACATGAGGAAAACAAGGAATGCCACTGGAGCCACAGCCTTTGCACGCTACTAGCAGGCATTAACATGGACAACAAAACATTTGTAGAAAATGCTGCTCAGTTTTGACTGAATGTCAGCAATGCAAAGTTTGCCAAAATATTCCTCTGTATATAGGCTCAGAAATTGGTGTAAAGATGCATTGTAACTTGTTCTCTGTTTCATCCTGGTCTGAACTCATCCAGGTTTAGTCAAAGCATCATAGTCTTTCTCCTTCATCACAGTCCTTTGTCTTAATTCTTCTTTTGCATCAGACCTTCACCACAGTCCTTCACCTTCATTATGGTCCTTTTTTGCTGTCTTTCCTTCTTTTTTGTCACAGTCCTTCACCTTTATTGAGACGTCCATAGCAGCCTGTTTCCTTCATCCCAGTTATGTTCAAACATAATAACACTTTCAGAGTCCCTCATCAAAGTCTATCTTCTTCATTGGTAATTTTTTACAGTGTTTCTCCTTTGTCACAGCTAATTATTTTCCTTCTTCACAGTCCAACTTCATCATAGTTCCTTCACCTTCATTACAGTCCTTCTACTTCATCAAAGCCCTTGTCCTTCCCAAGCCTTCTCCTTTGTTATAGTCCTTCATCATAGTCTTTCTACCTCATCACAGCCCTTTGATATAGTCCTTCTCCTTTGTCGCATTCATTCTCCTTCTTAAATCATTCGGCACAGTCCTTATACGTTGTCATAGTCCTTGTCCTTCATCAGTCTATCTGAAAGATCACAATCATTCTCTTTCATCAGTCCATCACAGTGCTCCTTTATCATAGTCCTGCTCCATCATGATCCTTCTCCTTCATCACTGCTATTCTCCACCATCACAGTCCTTTTTTGCAACCCTCTTTCATCACAGTCTTTCTTCATCACTGACTTTCTTTATCACAGTGCTTCAACTTTGCCATGGCCCTTCTCTTTCAACACATTCCTACTCCTTCATCTCAGTTGTTGGTCACAGTCCTCCATTCCAATCCTGCTTCATCACAGTCCGGCTTCATTGCAATCATCCTTGGTCACCGTATTCCTTTGATGCAGTCCTTCTCCATTGTAGGCCTTTTCCATAATCATAGTCCTTGTTGTTCATCACATTCCTTCTTTGTTATTAGCCACTCTCCTTCATTCTAATCCTTCTTAATCACTGTCATTCAACATATTTCTCCTCATTTGCTATATGCTTTCAACACAGTTCTTCTCCTTTGTCATAGACTGTGTCCTTTGTTAGACCTTCTGCCTCATCACAATTCTTCTCCTTAATCAGTTCTTCACTACACTCCTTCTTCTTTGTCACAGTCCTTCTTGGCCTTCACAGTTTTCCTTCATCGTACTCATTTTCTTCTTTCAAAGTCCTTCTCCTTCATCCCATTCTTTCAACTTCATCATTCCTCTTCTCGTTCTTCATAGTCATTCTCCTTCATCACAGTCCTTCTCCTCCGTCACCTTCCTTCCTCACAGCCTCTGTATTTCATTACAGTTCTTCTCAATTTTCACAGTTCTTTATCACAGTCCTTCTAATTCACCCTACACCACCTCCTTTGTCAGAAAACTCTCCTTCAGTCCTTTTCTCAGTCATTTTCCTTCATCACAGTCTTTCATCGCAGTCCTTCTCCTTCATCATAGTCCTTCATCACACTCCTTCTCCTTTACCAAAGTCCTTTAACAGTCCATCGCCATATTCCTTCTCAATTGTCACAGTCCTTTGTCACAGTCCTTCTCATTCATCACAGTACTCCTTCATCACAGACCTTCACCTTTGATTTTGTCCTTCTCATTTGTCGTACTCTCACTGTCTCAGGCAGTCTCTCAGTCAGTTGCAATCACTGTCTCCCTCTCTCTGGCCCCTTCTGTTTCACTTAATCTATCATTTCTTCTTTTCCCCCTTTCTCTTGTACCTCTTTGTCTCTCTTTCTGTATCACTTCCCCATTGCTAGTTATCTATTTCTCTCATTGCCATCACCACTTTTTTGCACAGCAGACGCTATTTCAATATAACACAGTATCATTTTATCATAGAAATATATATAAAAATATAATGGGTATACCACAAATAACACAATAAGACTTGACCATGCTAAGACACAAGAAATACAAATTAAAAATGACATAAAACAAACCCCTTGACCCTTTTACATAGTTCTCACAACCTCTGTCATAGTAGTGCATGCAAATATAAGGAGGAGGGGCCCTAATTGTTTGTGCCAGGCTGCAGTGAGATAGCAAGCTATTACTTCTATCACCCTCTTCTTTAGTAGATCCACAGTAATTCATATCTTCCTGTTCTTGCCATGTTTTAATAGTGTTTGGCCTTGAGAGGGATACGAGTCCCCTACATATCCATCTGTGATAACACAGGCATAACATTAAGAAGTGCATCGCAGTTGTAACAATTCTGTCATCACATTCATGTAGTCCACCCTATGCAGTTAGATAGACCAGATGGAGGCATTCCAAAACAAACTGCATAAAAGGCTTACTGCCTCCTTTTGTGTACTTGTGACCACATACGCCTCCATCCTCCACAAACCCTTTGTTTTCAAAAACCAGGCAGCCTGTTGAGTTTGTCTTGGTTACCCAATATCATTACCCTTCTCACACCTCAAACTGTCTCCCTCAATTCTCTAAGGGAATCTACAGTAATATTAGTTGGAGACTCCCACAGGGATCCAAACCCTAATGCATACAAATATACAAAGTTTTCTTCACCCGGGCCAGCCACTGGAAAGTCATAAAAATATCCAAGCCATAAAATACATTTCAATGTCGCTTGGTATACTGCCACCTTAGGTTACCCCACAGCCTAATCAAATATTGAAGTGATAGGAGTGTGATACAATGAGACACATTCCAGTTTTTAGAGCAAGGGTTCTGGACAGAGTTCCCTATGACAATTAAATAAGGCTTCTAAGGTAGACATTTTTAGCCACATTAATGGGAGCACATTGTTATTGTTATTGTTATTGTTATTTTGCACTTATATAGCGCCTTATATACCATTGGTATGGTCTGAAGGCCCTGGTAGGTTGAACGCCCTTGGGAACCGAAGTTCAGATCAGTAGAGAGAGTAGGGAGAGTCAAAAGGTGCGTGTGTGCACCGGATATGTGTGCAGCTCGTGCGGTACACATGTAATAGCTGATTCTTATTGGTAGGTGTGGTGATTGAGAGATCAGAAGAATGTGTTCGTTCTGGCAGGATTTAACCGGAACGGATGTGGCTGTGTTAGGCCTGAGGAAAACGCCTGGCTGGGGGTGTGAGACCAGCAGTGTTTACATAGAATGATGTGGAGTAAGCGGTGGATGTTCGTATGGGAACAGTTATACCGAATGGTGTCATAGTATCTCTGTGTTCTAGTTGAGTGGTGATGTAAAGGAGAGAGTAAGCGTGGGGTGTGGTAAGAATGGTTATATGCTCTTTCAATGTGCAAACTTCTACAATCACTTTCCCAGAGAGGCTACCGGGCGAACTTCTAAGTACAATTTTCCATACAGAGGCTATTGGGAACATTTCTAAATTCAGTTTATCAGCGAGGCTATTAGGCACACTTCTAAGTGTAACATTCGCGGAGGCTATTGGGTACACTTCTAAATGCAAATTTTCACAGAGCGTCTACTGGGCTACATTTCTAAGTTCAATTTTCCAGAGAGGCTATTGGGCAAACTTCTACTTGAGACTTTCCAGGGTGTTTATTGGATGCACTTCTATAATCAATTTTCACAGATGCTATTGGTAGCACTTCTAAATGCAGCTTTCACAGCGTGGCTAATGGGCACACTTCTAAATGCCGCTTTCATAGAGGATATTGGGCCCATATCTAAATTCAATTTTCCACTGAGAGGCTACTGGGCGCACTATTAACTTCATTTTCCTGCGAGGCTATTGGGGATACTTCTGAATTCAGTTTTCCAGCGAGGCTATTAGGAACTTTCTAAATTCAATTTACCAGAGAGGCTATTGGGCACACCTCTAGATGTAACTCTCATTGCGGCTAATGGGTACACCTCTAAATTCACAGAGGGGTTGTTGGGCACACTTCTGAAAGCAACTTTCACAGAGTGGTTATTTGGAACACTACTAAATTCACAGCGAGGTTATTGGGCACACTTCTAATGGAGCATTCCAGAGTGTCTATTGGGTACATTTCTAAATGCAGCTTTCCAGAGTGTCTATTGGGCACACTACTGAATGCAATTTTCACAGAGTGGCTATTGGGCTCACTTCTAAATGCATTTTTCACAGAGGATCTTGGGCACACATCTAAATTCAATTTACCAGAGACGCTATTGGGCACATTTCTAAGCTTGACGGAGAGGCTGTAGGGCACACTTTCTAAATGCAACTTTCACATGCTAACTTTCACAATTCCATCTAAGAGTGGACATGCTAACTTTCGCAGTTCCGTCGAGGAGTGGGCATGCTAACTTTCCCAATTCCGTCTAGGAGTGGGCATGCTAACTTTCACAGTTCTAGAGTGGACATGCTAACTTTCATAGTTCCGTCTAGGAGTGGACATGCTAACTTTCACAATTCCGTCTAGGAGTGGACATGCTAACTTTCACAGTTCTAGAGTGGACATGCTAACTTTCACAAATTCCGTCTAGGAGTGGACATGCTAACTTTCACAGTTCTAGAGTGGACATGCTAACTTTCACAGTTCCGTCTAGGAGTGGACATGCTAACTTTCGCAATTCTGTCTAGGAGTGGACATGCTAACTTTCACAGTTCTAGAGTGGACATGCTAACTTTCACAATTCCGTCTAGGAGTGGATATGCTAACTTTCACAATTCCGTCTAGGAGTGGACATGCTAACTTTCACTGTTCTAGGGTGGACATGCTAATTTTCACAGTTCTAGAGTGGACATGCTAACTTTCGCAAATTCCGTCTAGGAGTGGACATGCTAACTTTCACAGTTCTAGAGTGGACATGCTAACTTTCACAATTCCGTCTAGGAGTGGACATGCTTACTTTCACAATTCCGTCTAGGAGTGGACATGCTAACTTTCACAGTTCTAGGGTGGACATGTTAACTTTCACAGTTCTAGAGTGGACATGCTAACTTTCGCAAATTCCGTCTAGGAGTGGACATGCTAACTTTCACAGTTCTAGAGTGGACATGCTAACTTTCGCAAATTCCGTCTAGGAGTGGACATGCTAACTTTCACAGTTCTAGAGTGGACATGCTAACTTTCGCAAATTCCGTCTAGGAGTGGACATGCTAACTTTCACAGTTCTAGAGTGGACATGCTAACTTACACAGTTCTAGGGTGGACATGCTAACTTTCACAATTCCGTCTAGGAGTGGACATGCTAACTTTCACAGTTCTAGGGTGGACATGCTAACTTTCACAGTTCTAGAGTGGACATGCTAACTTTCACAGTTCTAGAGTGGGCATGCTAACTTTCACAATTCCGTCTAGGAGTGGACATGCTTACTTTCACAATTCCGTCTAGGAGTGGACATGCTAACTTTCACAGTTCTAGGGTGGACATGTTAACTTTCACAGTTCTAGAGTGGACATGCTAACTTTCGCAAATTCCGTCTAGGAGTGGACATGCTAACTTTCACAGTTCTAGAGTGGACATGCTAACTTTCGCAAATTCCGTCTAGGAGTGGACATGCTAACTTTCACAGTTCTAGAGTGGACATGCTAACTTTCGCAAATTCCGTCTAGGAGTGGACATGCTAACTTTCACAGTTCTAGAGTGGACATGCCAACTTACACAGTTCTAGGGTGGACATGCTAACTTTCACAATTCCGTCTAGGAGTGGACATGCTAACTTTCACAGTTCTAGGGTGGTGCATAGCCTCGGACTTCAGTCACATAGATACATGCAAGGACACAGGCAACAGTGTATAGACATCAAGGACATGCGCAGAGACTCGGGAGGATAGCTCAGCAGCAATGTGCTCACCTTGGAAGCAAGACGACACAGAGCAACATGGGTTCGATCCGCAGGTCCATGCTTAGAAACCTCTGGGTATTAAGCGTGTTATAAATAACCTATCATATCATATCAATTGTCTCCAAACTGGTTATTGAAAATCTGATTCCCACCAGAAGAACTAAGTTAATCCCACACCTTTCAATCTGTGGCCCCCACGCTGTTGTATTATCAAAGCAAATGTCTAGGTGGTCAAATTTTATTTGCACAAAAACTCTGCCAGGGGAATTTAGTTGGGACCATCACCATTGCCTTTGTTTTGCTCTCTTCAATGACTGGCTTCTTGAAAATACAGTAATGAGAAAAGGTGTCCAGCAGTTTATGCATTTATATTTTAGAATAAGTGACTAGCAGCACATATTCGGCAAATAGCAGGAACATAAGGCCCTGGACTTCCACCCTGGGCACATAACATTGCTGAACAGTCATAAACACTTTAAAATAATTGCAGAACAGGCTCAACAATGTGTGTGCCAGCATAGACCTCTGTATGATACCCACCCCTACAGAAAATGGATGGCTCTGTGAATTCTCCATTGAGGCAACATCTGACTCTTTTCACATGAGATCTGGGAATGACCTCTATTTTCACTATGTAATACTCCTTTGGGCATTCTCTCCTCAGAGACTCGCACAACAACTTCCTATTCACAGAGTTGAAAGCCACTCTCAGATCTACCCATCTCTTTCCTTCTCTTTCACTTCATCTAACTGTGGATTGTGGTGGTGGTGGTCAGGGCAAGAAAAAGCTATGAAAGAAGTAAATGCTGAATGGTAAGTTGGTAAGGTGGCTGGATGCTGACATAATATAATGCGATATAACAAACAAGAGTTGTCCTTTGTTTTGATGAAACAACTCCTCCATCCTGTAGATAGGTCTGTGATTTGTTGTTCTGCATGAAATGTAAGCCTTATTATTAAGTATGAAACCTGCAGGCAATGACCGAGTAGAGTAGCTGCTTCAGTTTTACCAGAGGTAAATGTGAAGGCATAAATGCTGCTTAAATGTTAATCAGTTGGACATTGGCATATCCAATCTTTCTTTGATGTCCTCTATGCATGGGTATGACTAGTAAACTGGTGCTCGATCTTGATATGTCACAATATACTAATTTTGCTGCAGAGAATAGTTATCACGCAGCATATGCCTTCCCACATATGGCCTCACAAATTATGTGTTCTGTTTCCAAATAATAGAGTTATAATTTTGGCCCTGCAGTTAACAAATTGTTATGGGTTTCACCATTCTGTGCACATAAATTACGGTCCTCTTAATTGGCACTTGATGGTGTGTTGTTACATGGATGATTCCATGCAGAATGATACAGGGATCATAAGCCTTTTATGGGCCTTCATACCAGTCAGATTAAGCTGCAGGCTCATCTGCTGATTTAAAATGTTAGAAGTATTTAATCAGCTGTGGGATATAATCAAAGCCCCCCAAACCAACGGAACTGAAGGGCCACATGAAAAAGGCCTATCTATCATTGCCAAAGGAAAAGCATCATTTTAATTCACAAAGGCAGAGGAAATGCAAAAAGTCTCTTTCACATGAAAAACAGTATTTTTAAACACTGACACTAAAATGCAAGGGTGTCCTTCTGCGAGGGAAATCCAGAGAAGGCTTAACCAAAAGTGTAATACAAGTGCAGATTGGAAAAGCACCCCACATTACTGGCTGAGAAATAAATTCAGCATTTTCAGTGAAACGGTGGTGCACTGTCACGATTCGGACTCACTTTTCAGCAGAAAAACAAACAGCAGATGATTAAAAATGTATTTTGTTAATGACTGAAAGAAACAGCCCTGTACTTTCAGTGCAAAAGCACAGTGGATCCTGAAATCACACAGTATCTGAAGGAATCAAGGGTGATGTTAGGAGATGCAATATGTGAGTTCCTTTCAGCCATGGACAAATGGTGGGTCTCCGGGCAAACTTCACAAAGGCTTCCCCCACTGAAAGCCTGGTTTTTACTTCACCCTAGCTATTTACAACTGCAATGAAGTGCGGCAATGAAGTGTGGCTGCTAGGAAATGCTGAAAACAGACTTTCCCTAGACCTACTGTCTCTTAAGCAGCTCCAAGCAGGCCACATGCTCTGGCCGGTGCATGACCAAAGTAGGGGCGAGGTGTGAACTCAGGGGCTACAATTAAAGCTGAACTCTTTAAGGAAAAAAATACAGGAAAATAGAAGCTGTTCAGACCAAAAGGCGGTCTACTTCAAATAAGAAGACAGGATGGAAGATGTCTGCAGTGGGGGATCCCTATGTAGCAAATGCATCCCCCATTTACGTTCTGCACCCTGAACCTCAAACAACAAAGAGTCTAATAAAAACACTGGCCAAGTGCGGCAATGGCGCTGGAGACAGCAGGTCTCGAATTTGCATATTCCAAAGATTTACTATTCATTTAAAAGTCCTCTTTCTCAGCAGCCACAGGTCGCACTGATTACATGTGTGTTTCATTTTTAGATACTTTCCAGGCAATTTTGGTGATATAAAATCCATCCACCTGCGCCTCAGTGAAATGTAATAGCCAGCTAAAATGGGTTTCTGGCTGATCTGAAAATGTCATGAATTTAAGAGTTGGCAAACTGGTGGAGGATGAAATTAGGAATGTGGGGAATACATTGCATGCTCCTAATGATTAGGCATTTTGTAAAAACAGCAGAGAATTGCCAAACAGCCGGGCAACATGGTGCAGACTGAACTGCTGTTTTATTAAATTTCTCCGATTAGCTGAATCGGATAATATATATATATATATATATATATATATTGAGAAACCAATTTGGCTAAAAGATGGCGCTCTCCCTCATTCGGTGGCTGGTGCTAGAAAAACGAATTTAGCCAAATCCGTATATGTAGGGAAAACACACAGGCCCCTGAACGGTTGTAGCACTTCAAAAAACCGCTCTGGTAGGCATATGTAAAAAAATATTCCAGCACACAAGACTTTAGCTATTCTAAAATATCAATTTATTTAGGCATAATACAGCACAAATACAAAAACAGGGAGTAAGTAATACATCCCTGTGACAGACACAAAGTGCTACAAAGCACTCACCCCACGGGTGGATGTAAAGTCACGCGTTCCGCCTGAATGCTCAGGCTTCCTCAGACCTTCTAAAATCCAAATGCGGCTAACACATCATGAAATAAAAAACCACTAAGCAATTCCAGAGCACCTCCGTGCGTTGCGCATCACGTGCCATGGGAGTCATATGACTACTAATAGAATAGGAGAAGTAGTCTCTTTGACACAATGACCTCCATATTGGAATGGTCAAGCGTCTATGTGGTCAATATATAAAGGCATAATTACCGAAGCATATCTAAATAGACATACTAGGACCAATGATAGGCTACTACAGTGCAAATCGCACGGAGGAGGTGCCCGGATCCGCTTCTAATTAAAACATTGTCAATGTAATCAGATGTGTAACATCTACGGACAAGTGTGCTCATGTATCATTCAGATGACTAACAGTGGCTCAAAATGGCCACTCCCAGACATCCGCCCCCCCAATAGGGTGAGTGTTCCTCAGCCTAGAGACTGCGAACTGAGCATCAGAAATATCCTAAATATTAGAGTAAATACCCTATTGTGTTATGTATATACATAAAATTATTATTATCATCGTGTACCAGGCAAGTGCCTGTAGTCTAAATAAAGACCAGCTACAACTTAATAAGACATATACTCATATCTAACAAAGTGCAAGTGAACAATCAGCCTTTCCTATGTCAATACCTCAGTGTAAACAACAGCAATTCTATTTAGACTACTATAAAGTGGATATTATAGATGTTTCTGTTTCGAAAAAACTTCTAGCAATGAATAAAGCATGTAAACATTTGTTATAAAGTGCGAGTTAGCAAACAACATTTCTTATTTCGGAACCCCAATACAAAACCATAACTGCGCAATATGGACACTTCTTACATAGTGCAAAATAGCCAACAATATTTCCTATATCAATACCTCAGTGCAAATCAATAGCAGCTCAAAATAGATGGGAAACTATAAAATGGCGAATATAGATGTACCCATTCATATCTCTATCAACAAGTGAATAACAATTCTTCCATATAATCACAGTTGAATAAAGTGCAGTGCAATGAATGAAACCACTACTATTCCTGATCTAGAAACAACAAGTCTTCTGTAGAAATTTCATAGCTCATACAAAGAGTATAGTGATGCTGTAAAACAAATGAGAGTATAAGACAATATAAAATATCTTCTTCATGTTAACCTGTTCAAGATTGCAAAAACACATAAAGTTCAGCATCCACATTCAGTCCTTTAGGTTTCAAGGTGTCAAATTTGCATATGAGTGTGGCTTCCAACTGTCTCAATTTCAATTCACGGTTACCTAGTCTTTTATTCGGAGGTACATGTGCCAACCCCGTGAAAGATAAAAATTGAACATCACCATTATGCTTTTCTTGAAAATGACTTGTCAAGGGGTATGTTAGATCACCATTTTCTATGGCTCTGTAATGTTGAAAGATCCTCATCTTCGGGGGACCAATTGTAGAGCCTATATAGTGAAGACCACAGGCACAAGTGATGGCATATACGACATATTTGGTGATACAGGAAATTCTATGTTTGTATTTCCAACATTCACCATTGGCACTCCTAAAAGGAACCATCGATACATGTTTACACAATTTACAATGGGCACATTTGAAAAAGCCAAAGCTATTCCCATGACTTGTATGTATATTAAGTGCTGGCCTGGTTTTAACCATACTTGGAGATAACATAGTTTTGAGAGTAGGAGCCTTTCGATAAGTAACCTGAGGGAAGTCGTCCAACACAACACGAGCAGCTGCTCACGGATCCTCACCTTAGGTTGGTGTTGGACGACTTCCCTCAGGTTACTTATCGAAAGGCTCCTACTCTCAAAACTATGTTATCTCCAAGTATGGTTAAAACCAGGCCAGCACCTAATATACATACAAGTCATGGGAATAGCTTTGGCTTTTTCAAATGTGCCCATTGTAAATTGTGTAAACATGTATCGATGGTTCCTTTTAGGAGTGCCAATGGTGAATGTTGGAAATACAAACATAGAATTTCCTGTATCACCAAATATGTCGTATATGCCATCACTTGTGCCTGTGGTCTTCACTATATAGGCTCTACAATTGGTCCCCTGAAGATGAGGATCTTTCAACATTACAGAGCCATAAAAAATGGTGATCTAACATACCCCTTGACAAGTCATTTTCAAGAAAAGCATAATGGTGATGTTCAATTTTTATCTTTCACGGGGTTGGCACATGTACCTCCGAATAAAAGACTAGGTAACCGTGAATTGAAATTGAGACAGTTGGAAGCCACACTCATATGCAAATTTGACACCTTGAAACCTAAAGGACTGAATGTGGATGCTGAACTTTATGTGTTTTTGCAATCTTGAACAGGTTAACATGAAGAAGATATTTTATATTGTCTTATACTCTCATTTGTTTTACAGCATCACTATACTCTTTGTATGAGCTATGAAATTTCTACAGAAGTCTTGTTGTTTCTAGATCAGGAATAGTAGTGGTTTCATTCATTGCACTGCGCTTTATTCAACTGTGATTAAATGGAAGAATTGTTATTCACTTGTTGATAGAGATATGAATGGGTACATCTATATTCGCCATTTTATAGTTTCCCATCTATTTTGAGCTGCTATTGATTTGCACTGAGGTATTGATATAGGAAATATTGTTGGCTATTTTGCACTATGTAAGAAGTGTCCATATTGCGCAGTTATGGTTTTGTATTGGGGTTCCGAAATAAGAAATGTTGTTTGCTAACTCGCACTTTATAACAAATGTTTACATGCTTTATTCATTGCTAGAAGTTTTTTCGAAACAGAAACATCTATAATATCCACTTTATAGTAGTCTAAATAGAATTGCTGTTGTTTACACTGAGGTATTGACATAGGAAAGGCTGATTGTTCACTTGCACTTTGTTAGATATGAGTATATGTCTTATTAAGTTGTAGCTGGTCTTTATTTAGACTACAGGCACTTGCCTGGTACACGATGATAATAATAATTTTATGTATATACATAACACAATAGGGTATTTACTCTAATATTTAGGATATTTCTGATGCTCAGTTCGCAGTCTCTAGGCTGAGGAACACTCACCCTATTGGGGGGGCGGATGTCTGGGAGTGGCCATTTTGAGCCACTGTTAGTCATCTGAATGATACATGAGCACACTTGTGCGTAGATGTTACACATCTGATTACATTGACAATGTTTTAATTAGAAGCGGATCCGGGCACCTCCTCCGTGCGATTTGCACTGTAGTAGCCTATCATTGGTCCTAGTATGTCTATTTAGATATGCTTCGGTAATTATGCCTTTATATATTGACCACATAGACGCTTGACCATTCCAATATGGAGGTCATTGTGTCAAAGAGACTACTTCTCCTATTCTATTAGTAGTCATATGACTCCCATGGCACGTGATGCGCAACGCACGGAGGTGCTCTGGAATTGCTTAGTGGTTTTTTATTTCATGATGTGTTAGCCGCATTTGGATTTTAGAAGGTCTGAGGAAGCCTGAGCATTCAGGCGGAACGCGTGACTTTACATCCACCCGTGGGGTGAGTGCTTTGTAGCACTTTGTGTCTGTCACAGGGATGTATTACTTACTCCCTGTTTTTGTATTTGTGCTGTATTATGCCTAAATAAATTGATATTTTAGAATAGCTAAAGTCTTGTGTGCTGGAATATTTTTTTACATATGCCTACCAGAGCGGTTTTTTGAAGTGCTACAACCGTTCAGGGGCCTGTGTGTTTTCCCTATATATATATATATATATATATATATATTTTGGCAGTTATTAGTAAATCACTATGGTTTTGATACATAACTGGATTAGGGATTGTAAATGGGAAATACCATATGTCTGCTCCAGACTCCTAAACCAATCCTTAGAGAGGGGCTGGAATTGAGATGAATGGAAGGGTAACTGTCCAATTCTATTTGCGAGAACTCTTGAAGGGTACTCCTCAAGATTGTAAATGTGATGGTGCATCACTGCTATATAAAGTGGATGCACTGTGAATTTCTGGGAAGGCTGAAAAGCTAACTGGGTCCTGTGGTAGAGCACTGGAGGCCATCCTTCAGAGGGGAGTGACCAGGCGTCTGGTTTTCCTGAAAACAGAGGTTTTCTGTGTAAGTAGAATTGAGCCCTGTGAGATCAAAAGGTGGGGGAATCTGTTTGCCTTAAATCCCTTACCTTTATAGCGGGTGAGGGGCTCAAAACAGTGTATATCCTTAGTCTATTTAACCATAATAATACAATTTAATTAATTCCCTTTGGCAAAACACCACATAGTGATTTTTATTAAAATTCTAAATTAACAAAGCTCTTTCACGGTGTGCTCTGAAGATTGCAGACTGTAATTTAATTGGATGATCCTAAACTGCCCGCTTCCCCAAAAAAGGTCTTTGAATGGAAGGTAGTCTGAAATCCCAAATTCTTAAATCATCCCAATTTTTCTGCCCGTCTTCCCCCACACAGATCAAAGTAAGGTGGGTCTGAAAAACCCACTGCTAAATCATCCTGTGTTTATTTTAAAGCAAAAGTGTGGGTACAATTATAATTGCCATATGCATTTGCACACATTTGTAAAACTAATCTGCTAGCCTTTTATGCGTGTAGAAAAATCAAAATTGCACAGCATTGCATATGTAAATGCAATTCGGTCATTGACCAGTGCTGATTATTTCTTGAAGTGAACTCTTTAAAAAGTAAAGTATTGTGATTTGTGCTTCCCAACCCATTTGTGTGCTTATTTATGTTGAGAGAGAAGTTTATTGTGTTGTGCCACGGATGAAGTGGTGTTTGACATTTTAGTGTGATTTTCTTAACATCTACTTCAAATAAATATAAATATATTTCCAGTACACCGGCCTGGTTCTTTGCTCATTGATAGCTCAGGGGAGGGATCCAAGGGGTATTAGATGGATTGAAGATAGGACTGAAAAAAAAAACCTAACATTAAACCGTTTATTGTGTGACACCTAGAATGGGGAGAAAGGAAGACTCTGTGTTGAGGGTGGCCTCTCAATAAATAGTTACACAGCCAGCAAAGGCTAACAAATCCCCTAATAATAGTTGCACGATGCCAGCACTTCAGCTTGCATGTTCTCTGAGCCGGTCCCATTCTATGGGCCAAACTCAAGTTCATGCCTATACATTTAAAATGCAATGTACAACTGCAAAAGCCAAACCCATTGCCTTTGTGAGTGCTTGTCTTTAATAATGTGAATTGTACAAGATAGACAATTCATATATAGGTGCTTTATGGGAAAATGTTATCAACTGCGGCCTGTATGGTAAACCTTTGAACTTCAATGTGATCACCATTATTGACACCATTATTCAATGGTAAAGCGACCACTAATATTCACACAGTGAATACCAGGGTCTTTTCTCTGTCACCTAGTCTCCTCACCTACAAAGCAACACTTAACATATGAATGGCCCATCACACATTGCAGTGTAAATGGCCAATAGCACTAAAATGAAAAATCAACTCCTAATAGTGAAAATAACAGAGAAGACTTACTTCACCAACATCACTCACTAACACAGCCAAAATGGTGCCAACACTCATACTTGTAGTAGCATTTAACCTTTAATACTCACAGCAGGCGACCACACATTCAAACGCAATCAAACACAAGAGACAGCGCACCAAACCTGATTACTCTACCAATACAGCCATGACAACAGAACATTGTAGTTGCATGAAAAACATGATTACATATAGTCAAAACAGTGCAATGGACCACACAGATGACATCTATCATTCTCCAGCAGTACTAAGCAAAGCAGAACAATGCACAACTGAGGCTGCTAAGGATGAGAGAAAGGAACAAACTAGTTGCATCAACATACTCTCGCATGTATTCAGTGTAATGTCAAAGCTCACTTAGATGGAAGTGTGTTAACCTCCATTAGCACTATGCCACACAGTTCATTCATCACACCTACTACACCCATCAGACCCCAAGCCATACCAGACAATTTTTTTTTTTCACATTTATAAAGCGCTCACACAGCCCGCAGGCATCGAGGCGCTGTTACAGGAATTGTATTTTTTTGTTTTTCTTAGTTGCGTAATTGTGTGTGTTTTTTTTTTTTTTTCTTAGTTACGTATTTATAACGCGCTTAAACACCCAAAGGTTTCTAAGCGCGGACCCGGGGATCGAACCTGTTGTTGCTACGTGTCGTCTTGCTTCCAAGACGCGCACGCTGCCGCTGAGCTATCCTCCCGGGAATCAGCCTCATTACAGGTTTGGTCGTATCTCAGTGGTTAATCCACCAAGATACCACCAAACATAATTACTGTTACCGCCACTTGGTCCAGCGGTAACATCGCCAGATTACAAGTGGTGGTAGTCATTGTTAGTCCCCATTTACTGCAGTCCATAGGAATTCCACCGAAATTGCATTTTTTTGGCAGAAGGGTGGCAGATTCTTCAAACTCTCCGGCAAACTCGAAGTTGGGCGGTGCAGTAATGCAGCGGTAACAGAATTTCTGCTGCATTTTTACTGCACCACGTAATTTATAATGAAGCCCAATGTAGCCATAAAAATGTCCACCTTACTTTGTAGAATGCATTGTGCGACACACTACTACCTTTGCGCCACATAACACTCTATATTGTGTCTTTTGCATTCCAGTCACCAGAGACATAGCTCAAATGTGACAGGCAATGGGCAACTCTTTTTATTTATAGGCCATGGAGCTGTGCAAACAATGGTCCGTCCTCGTTCTCTCAGATGTTAACTGAAGCTCGATAAACATACAGGCAATGCTTGCACGCTGAACCTGCCCATTTACAACAGGGCCTAGTGCCCTGCTAGTCATCCAGGGAACTATGATAACAAGTGATCCATTATTTTTCTGCCAAACACGAAACCAGGGATCACCAAGACCCAAGTATATAATACATTTAATTACAGTGATTTTAAATTGGAGTTAATTACATCGTTTGAGGTCATCATGAAAACCTGCCGTGGTTGCTCCTCCAGTGAATAGGACTTGGAGACACATGCACTAAACACGTTGGATCACTCTGGGGGCATGCTGCCAAACATGCCAATCACTAAACTTCTGCTGGTGACAAATGATGAAGTCAACATGCGAGTCTGCATGAATGCCCACAACGATGCGGGGAACGTGCATGTCAAACTACCCAATACCAATGACACATTTACTAGTAACAATTAAACAACATAATATGAAGGTGAAATGGGCTAATAATTCTAGAAAAAAAGGTAAAACTATAATAATCAGTGATTTCACGTTATGACCAAATTAAGTTGGAGTTGTTCTATAAATTGCTTCATTTGCATTCAATTGACGTGCAATATGATTGTTCCTCCAAAGTCTGAAACTTCAGAACTTTGAACGGGGCCTTTACCCTGACACCCCCGCCAGTCCTCTTTGCACTTGACTCAGGGCCCTGTACCCCATGCCCCTCACTACACTTCTGAATAAATCCAAGAGAGCTTCTCTCTCCGCACTTATGCCAGCCTCTACCAACTGGGTGCACTTGGACCCTCCCCGCCTCCCGTGACCATCTTGCACTTGCCTGACCGGAATGCATCTCTGCCTGAAGATCGTCTGTCTGTTCTCCCTTGTCTTCACCCCTTAATGTGCCCTTGAAGAAAACCGCAGAGTCGCTGTCAGGCCTATTTGCTGAATCTCAACTGTTAAATGTATCGTTTACACAGACGTTATCGTCTTGGAATTTCAAGGGCTCTGAGCGACTGTTGTTTTTCCCCTTGTTCACAGCCTCCTTGAGCGCTTTGAAGCACTGCCTGTATACAGGCGCTTTATATTCCATTACCATTACCAAGATATCTGCATCTTTTCCATTAAAATTATTATGAAGATAAATCTATACAAATCCAGTTGTACGAATGCAATAGTCCTCGAAAAGCCAGACATTGAAACTGTCATTAGAATGTATAGATTCTTCAGTAATTATCAGCAATAATGTCAGACTCTAGCGTGGCCCCCAACGCTATTAGCAACGTGCACGAAGACAGACTGTAGCATCTAAGCCCTGCCCTCCACCTTGTCTGCAGATCACAGGTGGGTGTGTGATAAGACAAGCCAGTAAGGCTTCACTTTTCAGTATGAGAAGAGGCCTGTAGGGCGAAGACATAAGTTCCTCTACATTAAGGCCTCCCAGGAATAAGCTGCTGCAAATAGAGCAAATTACTTCTAAATTTGAGCAATCCGTCCATCCCATAATAGCCCACCTTGTCATGCCATCCAATTTAAGGATTACCTATTGACAGCAAAGTGCCTTTTGCTCTACAGGGTATTCGAAATGAAAAAACAAAGGAAATTAACAGTATCACTAGATATTAACTACCGATCTTTGATGGTTGTGGTGCCATTACCTCATGCCTAGAGAATGCCAACGCCTTATATGCAGTCATTTCCACCATCTTATTAACAAACCCCAGAGCTGCAAGCATTCTGATGTCCATCTGACCCCCGTCCTTTGCCCCTGTTAGCACTGACAGAAAATCATTACACTGGCTACAAGTCGAACATTTGTACAATAGCAAATTTAGCTCTGAGGTGCCAAGTGGTTCTGATGCCTGCCTGTACATCCTTGTGAAAAATCTTCAAATGTTTACACCAGCTGTATATGTACACATCAGTAATAAACATCTTCTGCTCTCGCCGTCTAGCAAATTGCTATCTAAATGGAGAGATCCTTTGAGGTTCAAGCTTTTAAGAAATTGAATGCCCTTCCCATGAAATTCGGGACACAGCCTCCATTGCAAGCCTTAGTGGCTGTCTGTGAAACATTTTCCTCTAGCTCAAAGTAGTGCAAGAGCACCAGAGCAAAGAGACACAATCGGGAATAGGATAGCAATCTGTGGCTCTACTGATGTGTGAGACTATGGGCCTCATTACACGGTATGCGGTAACCATGGCGCTATTAGCACCATGGTTGCCGCCGGTATTTTACCGTGTCCGCCTTAGTGGATGGCAGAATTACCGCCCTACTCCGAGGTGAGCGGGGGCGGTAATTCCCCATTCACCAAGGCACTTCCCCATTCCCATTTTTGCCCCCATATGGCTCAATGGGAATGGGGAAGGAGCTAAGTACGGTACCGCAAATTGCGGTACCGTACTTAGCACCAAGGCTAAAACCAGCCGTTGAGGTCAGGTTTGGCGAAGGGACCTCGTAGTAAACCCTTACCGCATTCTGTTAATGGGGACTCCCATGATCCGTCACCATTGATGATGCTGGCAGCGGTTGATGGTAGTTGTATGCCAAAACAACTGGCAGGGCAAAGGTTACACATTTTTGCAATAGGGACTTCTACACTGTAAACATGCATCACTAACTCACTCTCAGACATATACACATGTGATATTATCAAACAGATGTTACCTAATGCAGACACGCCTATATTTGGTTAGCTTTTCCATTTGGGAACAAATTGTACCATCAAAAAGGACTAATAAAGGGAAAATATAACTCCACAAAAAAGATTATCCAGTAGAGTTTATCCAATAAGACTTGCAAAGTGAGTGGCAAAAAGGGCCTGCATTGTAATCGAAAAATGCTATTAACACATAAACATGGGTAATAAACCAAGACATACATACTTGTGTTAGCACCTACACTAAATAAAGCAACCCGTTGAGAAGACATAGCTCCAAAAATCAAGAGTCAGGGAAGATCACCTGTTCAATGAAAATACATACTAGCCTTAAAGATGGAAATTGATCTTAAATTCATGCTAGTACATGAAAGATAGAAGTCTATAGAAAGTGGTCCATTTTCCTTGAGGGAGCTATACAGTCTACAGATTGACCAACAGGACCAAGTGATTGACCAATGAGAATTCAAGATGGCAAAATAGAGAACCACCAAAGCTGTACATACTTGGATAGAGGAACATAGGTCTTACGTCAGATCATGCAACTTGAACACAGCAATAGTTGGGACCACACTGAAAATGAATTATTTGACATTAAGTTGGTGTTTATATGGAATTGTTGGGATATTAGATGCCAAATGGTGATTTGTAGTTATGTGATGCTGGTAAAACTGTGCTAGAATATACAGGATTTAAGAAGCATCCCTGGGGATTTGAATGTTTATCTTCACAAGATTTTCAGGACATTTTGCTTAAAATGGTGGATTTCACTCAAATTTGGATAGTAGCATTGGTCATATGTTGATTTTGGGGTTCTCCCGTTAGCAATTCTCAGGATCTTTAGTGGCAAATGGTTACTTTTTAGCACAGAAAATGAACAACAGTGGCCCAAATATAGTAACAATTGTGAGTTGGGAGCAATAGAATTGTGGAACTACTATGCCTGATTGTTATTCTTGCACTTACCCTGCTGCTTGTACTGGTATCTCTCAGGACAGTGCCCCACTGTCCTAGATTGGGAAAATTGTAGAAGAGTTGGAGACCCCATACAGTTGCACTTGCTACTTGCAAAATCTATGTCTAAGTAAACCGGAATAATGGTATTTTGTATCTTTTAACGAGTAGGCAACACAGTTTCAAGTTGAGTGTAACACTCGTATTTTATTGGTGTAGCTGACAATTGGCTAAACATTGACATGGGTTGCATGGGTTACATTACAGTGTTCAGTGAGTCACCCATTGATGTGTGGTGCCCAAGTGGAAAAGTTTAAAACAGTTCACATACAGCATAGGAATATGTGATTGGTGAGTCGAAACAACATAAGTACATATGGCAGTAAAGTTTGTAGCCAAGGCAGGCAACTGTGGTTACAATTGAAGTTGGTTAAGCAATTATAATATCCGTCAAATTTGATTCATGTCGACGCAACATTCAGAGAGAGAGGGCGAAAGCTGAAGGGGAAGCGGAAAAAAGGAAACACATCCATTGACAGGAATAACACAATATAGTAAGTTGGTACCGCTACATTGATGATGTTCTAATGATCTGGGCAGGGACAATCGAAGAACTCATTGAGCTCAACACCAAAATTAAATGCAGCAAATTCAGCATCATATTAACCTCCAAATACAGTGAAACAAACACAGACTTTGTAGATCTTTGCATCAATGTGATTGAAGGGCAATTTCACACTATGGGCCTCATTACATGGAAGGCGGTAATGGTTAACGGTCACCGTTAATGGTAACGGTGACCGTTAACCATTACTGCCTTATTACGAGGTCCCTTAGCGGGTTGGTGCTTTAACGCCTGCTTTCTGCAGGCGTTAAAAACCAACCCACTAAGGGACCTTGGTGCTAATTACGGCACCGCAAAATTGCGGTGCCGTAATTAGCACCTTCCCCATTCCCATTATGCCCTATGGGGCGAAAATGGGAATGGGGACGGGCAGTGGTGGAAGGGGGAATTACCGCCCCGCCAACCTTGGAATGGGGCGGTAATTCCCCTTTCCACCAAGGCGGTGCCGGTATTTTACCGGCATGGACCAAGGTGCTAATAGCACCTTGGTCCTCCGCCTTCCGTGTAATGAGGCCCTATAACTTTTTCGGAAACCAAGAGAAGTCAACTATGTACTACATGCCAGCAGATACCACAAGAAAAGTGTGATTCATAACATCCCCAAGGGTGAATACATAAACGCAAGAAGGAATTGCATGGACAAATCAACCTTTAGTAAAGAATGTGATATGTTAAAGCTTAGATTCATTTCTAGAGGCTATCCAACAGAGATAATTACTTAAGCTCAGAAAGAAACTCACAAAATTGACAGGACCACTCTACTCACACCCAAGGTCAGGCCCAGTCGAACAGATGACATCAAAACTAGATTTGTAACCAAAGTACTATAGGAGGCAAGTGTTGAGTAGTTAGGACACTGTGCTCCCCTAAATTGACTTATGTTTATCCACTATTTAAAAAAAGAAAAGGATTGCATCCACAAAAGCTGCAATGATCCGGTCATTGGGACGTTCAACCCAACCTAAAGAACACACTGATATGCAGAATAGTCCAGATACCTTTGCGCTGTGGATTGGTTATATAAAGAAAAAGGGATAACCAAATGGTCTTTGTGTGCATCCAGTTTATACCAGTCTTGAAATAAATTCCATTAAAATGTACAAAAGTTCAACTGAACATTAACCCAATAAGTGAAACAGTATGGTGCGATTATTTTGAAAATCTATACGCGCCTTCGGTCGATGATGAGACTATAGCTGCTTATGAGGAAGATAAATGGGTATTAGATATATCTGTTGAAAAAATACTGTGGACAATGAGGAAGATGAAAGCGTCCGGAACACCCGGTCCAAATAATTTGTCTGGTGCCATGCTTAAACAGAATGAATTCTTGTGGGCAAGGATACTTAGCTTTATCTTTAATGATGTGATTGAGACACAGGCCCTCATTACGACCCAGGCGCTAAGTTATCACCTGGGTCGCACCCTTACCTCCATGGCGTAAACTATGTTTACGCCATGGTGGTTGGCGGATTTACCGCCCCATTCCAAGGTGAGTGGGGCGGTAAATCCCCATTTCCCATTTTACCCTTCCCCATTCCCATTTTCGCCCCATAGGGCATAATGGGAATGGGGAAAGGCGATAATTACGGCACCGTAAATTACGGTGCCGTAATTATCGCCAAGGTCCCTTTGCGGCATGGATTTTAACGGCTGCAAAAAAGCAGCCGTTAAAAGCCATCCCGCAAAGGGAACCTTGTAATCAGGCGTTAAGGGTCGGCGCCGTTTACGGCGCCGTAAACCCCTTAACGCCTGAGTCAGAATGAGGGCCACAGTCTATGCCAGGTTTTTGGAAATTATCGTATGTGCTCCTTATTTTAAAAAAAGGAAATCATCAGAATCCCATGAATTATAGACCTATTTCACTGATTAATGTTGAGACTAAAATATTCTCATCAATTGTATTGGAAAATTTGATAAGCTGGATGGATGAGAATGAAAGTCTTGACATACGGCAGTTTGGGTTTCGGAAAGGTTTGGGACTGATGCAGGGGGTTTACTTGTTTCCATCTTGCAAAGCAAAGCAGTGAAATCAGGGCATTTACCATTGTATGCTGCATCAATGGATCTTTCTGCAGCCTTCGACATGTTCGATAGACCAATACTATGGTGACGGCTTGTTGCGCTGAACATTGATACGGGTTTACTTGCAATGCTTATACATCTCTATTCCAACAGTCTTGAAGGTCAGACTCAATAATGAGGGATTGATGTCTAAAGAAATAAGGTCCAGGAATGGCAGGGATGTGCCCTGGTGGCAATTTTATTTAATCGTTATGTGTCTGGAGCATATGTAGTGTTTGAATCCTCTGGTTTGTTACCTCCAAAGGTAGGAGGGATTGATATAAAATGGGTTGCTTATGCTGACGATTTCCTGCTTTTTGATCGAACTAAAACTGGTTTACAAAGGCTTATTGATGTGTTCTCGAAGTTTATAAGTGAATCCTCTTAAAACGGTTATCATAAAAATAGGACAAACCAATAGGAAATGCTGAAAACCAACGTGGTTTGTCGAGGGAACAGGGATTCATCTGCAGAAAGCACTCAGGTATTTTGGTTATTCCTTTTCAAGCACCTTGACACTAGGTTTTGTGAAAAACTGCTTAGAACTGAAGGCCATTGAAGCAGTTAGGCAAATGAGAGTGATTGAAAGGAGATATGGGAAATGTACAATGTCGGCATGTAGAGATTTCTGTATGCTGAAGGTTATTCCAAGATTGGCATATGGTTTTGAATTCTTCCCAGATAAACGTATCCCTTACTTAAAAACTATTGAAGCTTCAATTTGGAAAAAGGTATTGTTTTTTTTACCAAGATGCATACCAATGGAAATTATAAGGTATGAGTTTGGTCTTTGCTCTCTAAAAAGTATCATGGAATGTAAAAAAACAATGTTATGCAGAAAGTGTGTCATAGCATGAAAAAGTTTGCTGTATACATTATTTAATGATGATACTACAGGGGATTATATGAGGAATTTGAAAATCGAGGTGGAACATATTTTGTCAAATATTGGAGTTACAATCAAATGTCTGATTGCGAGACCAATAAAGATTAAATTGTTGAACAAATCGTTTGACTGGGTTGCTAACAATGCTATAATTATGAATTCCAAGTTGTACTGGCAAGTCTTATCCGTATGGAAATGGTTTCCCGAATTAGAGCCATATCTTGCAAAATATGCCTCTCGACACCTTCGAAATAATGTAATGCGGTTCAGGTTTAATGTAATGAACAATAAGGAGATTTTTTTTGCAGGAAATTGATTACTGAGAATCAAAAAGTGTGTAGATTCTGCTCTATAGTGGGGTGTACTAAAACATTGCTGCATTTATTGCTAGTTTGTCCAATGCTGACCAATGAGAGGCTTGCATATATTTCTGATTTTGTATATGACACATCATGTGTCATAAGAGAACATATATGGTATGAAATGCTGCACGGTTCTGATACCTCCTTGAGGATCAGAGTTATAGATTTCTTGACAAATATATGCATTGTGACCTAACCTGGGAATGAAAAGAATATATGAGTATATACTCAAGATTAGAGAAAGCAAGGACTCTATGGCACGACAAATGATTTTTATGTTCGTTTTCTAAAAGGATTTTAGATCTTATCTAAATTGTAAATATGAAGCAATATTTTGTGTGATAGATTGAATAGTTTGTAGAGAATCTTAAAGGTATTTGAATGTTAATATATGTGTTTTAATGTTTTTAATGATATTCTATGGATTTTTGTAAAGGTTTTTTCAAACCAATATACAATAAAGAAAAGAAAAGGCCTGAATGAAAATCACATTTATCCTAAAACCAAAGGCACAGTCTCAATCCATAAAATACATTTTGTTAAAACACCTAAATCATAATCATAGTCTGAACCATAATGTACAATTTTCAAATAACATTTGAGGCTCTTCATGCCAGTGATATTACGGTGAATTTTGTGGCAAAGGGTGTATTTTTAAGCCCAGTCAGCCAGTAACATTGTTTTAACTGTGGAGAATCCGAAGACCCATTTAGAGAAGAGGTTGGGCATTCTATTTTGATATTTGAAGGAAGTTATGGCCATGTTGCTTAGAGATACATGATTATTCAACAATGGACAGTTGGGCATGAATTTTAGTTATTTGCCTATTAGTCACTTTCCACATGAACAGAGTATCAGAGCGTGACTTTTTTCACCAGGACACTACAAGGCCTATGGAACATTTCTGACAAATATTATGCATGTGGCCTCAACCTTAATCCTTATATGTACAAAAATCAGCATATAAAAACATTATTTCATTAAGGAAAGTTGGGCATGCGTGCCACTTATTTGTCTGTTATGCCAGTTTTGCAGAAGAATAGAAAGCACCAATTTTGACTAGTGTACAAACACAGGCACGTGGGTAACTAATGTTGTCCATTAAAGTGTTTGTCAGCCAGGTAAGTATCAGAAGATGACAACGACCCTGGCGGACAGCCGTGCCTGTAAAACAGGCATGGCTGCCGCCGGAGTCATTTTTTTTTTCCGGTGCCCTGTAATGGGCAATTACCGGGGTTTTACAACACCAGCAGACCCAGTAATCTCCCATTCCAGGGCACCGGAAAAAATGTTTCCCCATTCCTATCTGAGCCACATAGGGCTCAATGAATGCTGCCAGAGCATGCGGCATGCTGGGCTCGCAGGTGCCGCTCTGCCCACCAAGTCCAACCTGGCGGGCAGAAAGCCACTCCCAAGAACAACTTGTATTTTGCCGGTCTGGGAAATATGGTACCGGCAAGCTTACCGGTACCGTAGACTGGTAAACTTGTAATGAGGCCCAATGTATTCAGAACAAAAGGTTATGGGTAGAAGGTTTAGAATGAATCTCAACCTCTGTCACAGCTCTGCGCAGCCCTCCAATCCATGGTTCTTTATACTGTCAAGCCATTACAGAAAGGTGGAAGACCATAGGCAATTCAGGCTCGGTCCCTCTCCAAAAGGGACAGTCTAGTCCGAACTGGTAGGTCACATCCCTTCTGCACGATACTACAAGCATCCCCAAGGCATATTTTAGACTCATTGGACATCATCAGTGAGGAGTAGCTTGGGTCTCTAGGCCCAGCAGGCTCGGGTGCCACATCTGGGCATACCTGTCCCACTCGGCGTTACTATAGCAAAAATAAGGTTGATGGCTGGAAGGTTTAGAATTAATCTCAATCTCTTATTCACAATTTATTTACACGAACACTGCAATGTGTGTAAGTATAAAATATCTGTACCAGTTCAAATCAATGGAGGCAACAAACGAAATCCTGGCCAATAGCAACGTATTTCATTGTGGGCCCGACTGCCCATGTGACTTATTTTTCCATTATACACTTAGCAAGTTTCAGCAAACAGACCAAGTACACCCCACTTCACAAGGACACTGCAATAATTATGGGGCATCTGTATAAAGAAATATGCACAGAAGCAGCTAACACGATCCTTGCCAATAGGGGCTTACCTATTCATGGACAGTTGAGTATTCACATGATTTATTTTCCCATTATGCTCTTAGCAAGCTTTGAAACCAGACCAATTACATCCAACCTGAGAGGAGCCGGGGGAAGCGCAATTGGGTATAACAGTTACTGCAAAGGGCTGCACAGTCAAATCAATGCCAGTTTGTTGAGGGTCATGTTTACTGCAGACTACTGCAGCTGCAGCTTGGACTTCATGGGGTGAGACAGGATGGCTGAGTTTCTGGGCCTCGGATTCTCTGCAGTCGCTACCTCTGTAGGTCCATGCTCATTGCACACCCATTCAGCATGGGCATTGTGCGCGCACCAGTAGCGAGCTATTGCTTGTGATGTCAACAGTAGTGCAGTCTTCATAGACCTTGTATGATCAGAGGCTTTGGGATTCAGCCTCCTCCCGTGCCCCCCTGCAGTGCAAATCCATTCGACCACCCATTATGATAACAGCATGCTATTGCTCTGTCAACCCCTCTTCACCTGTAAGCCTACTCTGATGACGCTTCCACAAAAGAATGCCATGTGTGTCTCTCAGAGCAGGCTGATTGGCCAGCTTTCAAACATTGTGCTGCCTCGGGCTACACTGTGATTGCTGTTTCATGTCTCCAGTGCCACCTCCTTCTTGATCCACACACTTTAGCCCAGAGCAACTGAGGAGCAAGATTTTGTGGTGCCGTAAGGAACATGTTGCTCACAGGCTACACTTTGGGGATTACTAATATATAATGAGCCCCTGTATAAGAACAGTACAGGATGTGTCTGTTGATACAAATGGAAAACAATATATTGGATACAAAGTTTAGATATAATTGGGGCAATATAGTTTCTATTTCCTAATACAAACTAAGTTCCTCTATGAAACGCTCATTGAGGTGCTGATGCGACAGCCTGCTTGCAACAGAGTCTTTTTATCATTTCTCCCTTTGGATTTGACTTAGGAATTGAAGCCATGTCATTAACAATGCTACAGATGACAGCCAAAACTATATAATACACCAGCTATTACAGTCTGTAAATGCTGACAGCCATTGGTAGTTTGAAAAAGGAGATCTTTTATTGTTTGAATCAATGATCCAGTCCGATGAACAGTGATATTTCGGAAAACAACACTATCTAAGATGGCCACGTTTGTCGACTGTGTACTCATGGGTCCTGCTTCTTCTATGGTTTATGTAAATAGCTTGCTAAATTGTGACCGCAGTTTGCCACGTGGATGTTGTAGCATTTGCCGGTTACCACCGGAACGCCTACAGGCAACAAAGCGTTAACGCAGGTGCATCAGTTGGCAACATTTAAACGTCTGCCATACACAAAACCTTGAGATTCTACCATTCATGGCCATTCTGACACAAGACTTTCTTTGTTTAATGTGTTACTTTTCTATTGCCGTCTGTAATGCTAGGATGTATTTGGACACACAGTTCCATTCGCGAGGAGACACCAAGAGCATGTCTTATTCTTCCATAAACTTAACCAATAATAAATGCAGTAATTAATTCCTATATATTACGATAATGCGTGCGAGTTCCAGCATAAAGGACTATTAATTAATGAACATTTCCTAAAGCAGTTATGTGCAGTGCATCATATAGAACAGAACCTAAGCATTGAATAGATAATGCTTGATTGTTGATTTATAATACCTCTCTTTACTATACCATCCTCAGGTCCCATATGAATTATCGCTGAACTTGATGAAGACGGGAGTCGTGTTTCAGTGATTGAGAGATGGGGGAAGAGGATTCAACACAGCCCCCAACGAGCATGACACAAGAAATTAAAAATCACCCATTCATGAAAGACTGATGCATTACAAGCTGAAGGAAGGCTAGAGATGAAAAGAGGGGGGGAATGGCTGCCACATTCATGGGCTTGGTCTGCAGGGTAGTCTCCACTGATCCCATGGCACCTGTGACCGAGAGTTGGGGGGGCCAGTAGGCGTGTGTGTGTCTAATATAAACTAAGCTCTGCAAATGTAAATCGAGAAAGGGAGAGGGAGTCTGGCTGTTCACAATAAAGGTGTTTACCATCTGATAAGAAAAGGTAAATAGGTGCAAAATTAGAACAGTGAAGGAGAGCCCAACGAATATGGCCATGTCTCTGTGAGCTCCGCTACACTGTTGGATCCCAACCCCAATATCCTGCTAAATTCTTGATTTTTGTGACAGTCTGGAGTATGGGCTGAGCCCCCGATGACACAAGACTAACAACGCCTAACATCTGACGGGATTCCATCGCGTCTTTGCCTGAAGGCCGGCTATGACCCTGGAGTGTTCACGCGCTCTGAGGCGTGTGGGATGGTGAGGGCCAACGGCAGCGAAATCGCCATGGAGCACAAGGAGGGGCTGGAGAGGTGAGGTGTGGTGGCCTACACCAATCCACATTCTGATCTGCATCTGGGGGCTATGGAGGGAGATCAGAGCTGGTCTTGCTGCAGATGTTTTGGAGGCAGAGGAGGAGGCGCTCGGACAGAGATATGGCTGCATATTAGGGTGGGGGACGAGGGGTGACAGGCCCAGTGGCAAAGCTGCCTTGTATCGATTGCTGATTTGGAGACAAGAGAGTGGACCCGGGGAACTCTGTAATTGCGAGACTGGGTGAAGGTGTTTGAGATGCACCTGCTTACTGCTAGTGCACTCGGGGCCATTGTGGTTACAGAGGCTGAGGTGATTTACCCGATAACTGCTCCATGCATGCAAAAATCCAGGAGAGACCCGAAGCAGAGGGGGTGCCAGGGCCCAAGGGTCAACAACAGAAGTTGGAGCAATGCATGGGGGACAAAAGCAGGCAGACGAAGCCTAAATCACATCCTGTGGAGGAAGAAAGGGACCCAGAGTCATCAGAAGAAACTATAACTATGTGACAGTTACTGAGGAGATTCAGGACTCTAGAACATCCCTGAAGAAAAAAGTGCAGTGAAAAAAGAGCTTTCACTGGTGAGGATGGACCTCAAGAAGGTGGGAGAATGGGTGACCAAGGTGGAAAAGAGAGTGAGTGAGGGGGAGGAAACAGTGACTGTTCTGCAATCACAGACTAATGCTCTCATGGCTGCTACGAGAACACTGGAATTCAGGATCAAGGACCCAGAGGGCCCCTCCTGATGGAGCTATGTTAGAATAATTGGGGTCGCTGAGGGGGAAGAAGGCCCTAGCATGGAATTATAGCTGGAACAACTCTTTGTGGACACTCTGAAAATCAAAGGTGTTTCGATGTGGTTCACCATTGGAAGGGCACACAGGGTTCCTAGAAGAAGACATGCAATCGGAGCTCTGCTGCAGAGTATATTGGCGAAGTTGCAAAACCTTTGGGACAGGGACGCGACCCTCCAAGATGCAAGACATTCCTCAGTCTACAAGATGGATGGCATGAGGATCATGGTCTTTCCTGAATTTACGCAGGAGGTGCAAAGGCAATGTAAGAGAACTCGAATATAAATACATTATATTTTTCCTTGCGAAACTGAAAGCACTGGCTGATGGATGCTCTCTCTTCTTGGATAGGCCGAGCAAGGTGTGGGACTGGTTGGACATCATGCCCTCAGTTGAAACAGCTTCCAGGTGAGTGAGCGGACATGGATCAAGATGACTCGTGGGGCTACCCCTCAACAGTTTTGAAATCTACCAATGGAGGTGCATACTGGATGTGTAAGGATGGCACGCTAGCCATCAGGAAGGAGTCACAGATCGGGGAGACTAGCCGAGATAACAAGGAGAATACTGCTGATCATTTTGACCCAGGCATTGAAGGAATGGAGGACAATGGATGATTACTCTGTCAGGTTGAGGCTGGTCGACACCAACCTTAATGGGTTAGTGGCCTGTGCATGAGAAAGACAGACTTATTGTCAGCACTGCTATGGTTTTTTTTTTTGGTTTTCTTCAGGTGAGCTTTCTCATGTAGAGAGCAGACTATGGTGGTTGGTCAGCTATATAAGTATGGGGGCATGAAGGTATTGCAGGGGATTGGGGTTATGTGGAGGCTGAATATGGATGGTATTATGGGGGGGGGCTCTTTGTTGGTGGCAGGAGAGGCTCACCCCTAGTGTTCTACTCTTGTCCTTGCACTTGGCCATACAGGTTGGGCTGGGGCATTGAGATGGAGCCTCAGATTGAGGTTGTTGGGGTGGGGAATATTACAGCAGATGAAATGGGGCTTGGGTTGCTTCCACTGTTGGGGATGTTCAGTGTGAGGAGGATGGCAGGGAGTGGGGGGAATAGGGGTTTTGTTGGTTTCAGGTCATCTTGTCATGCACATGGGATACTTGTTCTAGTTTACATGTGTTGGGGGACGGATACTGAGGAAACTGGGATTGATCCATTGCTACACTGAATTTGCTCATTTGGAACGTAAGAGGGCAAAACAATGTTTTGAAGATCGCCATGGTTCACTTGTACCTTATCTGGCATAAGGTGGATGCGGCGGTGCTGCAGGACAACTCATCTCAATGCACAAGGTTTGAGGTGTTGGTGACAAGACGGAAGGGCAGAGTGATTGGGACAGCCTTCTCTTCCTATTCCAGGTGGGCACTTTTATGGATCAGGGATACCTCAAAGTTGAGAATCATGCATTATATGGTAGATAAAGAAGGGAGATATGGGCATTAGTGGAAGGTTTGCTGGGACATCCCATATTTCTTCTGGTTACATAAGCCTCCAATATGGCCCAGGCAGAGGTTTTTCAGGGGGTGCAGGATCTAACATCTGGATACAGGACAGCTTGGATTCTCTGGCTCAGGGATTTTAATTGTGTGCTGGATTGTACATTGGATATTGAGGACACTACAGTGTAGCCCAGAGGAATGATTACTAAGACCGTATAACGGATTATTGTTGATCTGTGATTATGGGATGATTTACAGGTGATGCACAACAGCAAACGCAGCAACTCCTATTTTTCAGCAGCAGTACACAGGTCTTATTTGCACATCGACTACACCTTTGTAGGGGAGGAGTTTGATGTTGTCTGAACAGTGGAATTAGTAGATAGGACACTATCGGACCATGCACCATTGTTATTGGGGCTGGCTAAGAAACCTTTCAGGCAGCTTATTCCAAAAGGGAAATTTGATAATAGGATGCTTTTGGATGGCGCTTTCAGGACCTTAGTGCGGGATCAGATTCAGCAGTTTTTGTAGGATAACTGGGGTTCAACAGCACATAGATTCACTCAGTGGGAGGCAGTGACAGTGTTTATCGGGGTCTGTATTTCGGCAATTTTTGTGGTGCGTAAAGTCCTATCAGAGGAGGTGAGGTGTCTTCAATTGAAGGTAGCCTAACTGGAAAAAGAACTTGCCAGTGGGAAGGTATCGAGCGAGGCGGTTGCTGATGCTATGAGTGACTTACATGGGGCGAGGTAGCTACTGGACACTCATACCTATGCCGGATATGTGCTGGTGTCAGGCAAGTGGGAAACGGGGGAATCGGGAGTGGGGATAAGGGAATGGAGTGTGGTCCAGCGTGAGAGGGTCAAACAGCAGGAATGGGGGTGTGGGGAGGGCCTCCAAAACGTGGTGAGGCAGAGGGTCAAGAGGCAGATAGTAATATTGTGAGGGGCAGCCTTTAGCGGTAGACCTTCACAACTACACTATCATGAGAGTGCTATTTTCAGCTAGAGACAAAGGTCAAATGTTCCTTGTGGCAAAAGTATAAAAAAAAACAATGAAACAACAGCATGCATATAAAATCAACAAAAGGCTCTCGAAGAGGGTAAATAAACACACCAATTTGGAGAAAAATACCAATGCAACCAAACTAGCCAATGACAGCAAATGGAGGTAGAAACTATTGTTAGTTCTCCAGCGATGCGCTGCTCACCCACAATCGTGGATATGTAGCTGCAGAACATTGAAATGTACAAATCCTAACTAAGCAAGACTGGCAGACCATAGTGAAAAGGAATGCCCCGAGAGGTTCCCTTTTATAAAGTCAATCATCATGAAGTTATTGCATATGATAAAGTCAATTATGTAGCTAAGAAGCGAACATGAGCAGCTGTAGGACATAAACTCAAGGGGCTTTATCACATACATTATTTAGGGCAGTGCTGTCATTTTGTGATGGCAGTAAATTGGAGAGGAAGCAAACTTTGCACTGTCTTACACTTATTTTTCACTGTTCTCCTTTTAATTTCTTTTATTTGTCATATTTTGTTCATGGTTATCAATATACATTGTTAGTTTAATATTGCGAATAGTCCGAAGAAAAGTATCTAAAACCAACGCGCTCAAATCCCCCCGACTTACCCCCTCCATTATACAGCTCCTCTTCCCCGCTCCTCCGAGCTTGCACCCCCTGCCATTATATTCATAAGCCGGTCATCTACCCATCGCCCTATCCTGTCCCTATTAATGTTTTGGACCTCCCTCCCCCATGCACCCCCAACTTCACTGTCATGTTGTTTAAGTAGGGGCGGAGCCAGCTTCAAAATTTTGGGACACCCACTCCCTCCTTTCCTCTCTCTCTTTCTATGGCCACCCACTCTGGGCCCTCTTCCTGCTACTTCCTGTGAGGCTAAGAACCTTGGTGTTATCTTTGACTTCACCCTCTCCTTCTCTCCTCACATCTCTGACGTCTCTAAGATGTCAAACTATCAGCTGCACCTCAGAGGTATTGTTCATTTTCTCACTTTCCCCAGAAGCTCACAGTCTCCAGAGCTTTGGTCCTCTCTAGGCTGGACTATTGCAACAGCCTCATTGTAAATCTTCCTGCCTCTACTCTTCGACCTTTACAATGTATCCAGAACAGGACTGCAAGACTTGTCCTTGGCCTCAAGCCTAGGGATCATATCTCTCCAGCCCTGAAATCTCTTCACTGGCTCCACGTGGCTGCAAGGATAACGTTCAAGACTCTCTGCATCGTTCACAAGGCTTTCTAGGACCTGGGATCGCTCTACCTCCAACTTTCTGTTCCAAAACATCTTCCTTCTCGAGCTCTTTGCTCATCCACCTCCAACTCTCTGAGGCTCAGACGCTTCTCCAAGCAGAGAACTGGGGTCAAATCTATCTTCTCGGCGGGGGCATCTCTCTGGAACAGCCTCCCATCTCTCAAAATTGAGCAGAACCACCTTCGGTTCTGGAAGCAACTCAAGACATTTCTTTTCACTTCCGGTTTCTGCTGAGGCACCTGACTGTTCCACGCACTGGTCACCTGCATGTCCAGTTTTACTCACACTGCCTCCGGGCTCCCCAGCACTCAAGGGTCTGTATCTGCAACACTACAGTCCCTTGTCTCTGCACTTATGAGCCACCCACTGGCTGCACTTGTAAGTTAACTGCATTTCCCCCTTCCACTCCCCCCTGGCACTTCTCCCCTTCCCTCTTTTCCGCACTATCACGACCTGAATGACACAAGGCCTAATAAGATTGTTATGTTGTCCTCCCTTTGTATCCCCCTCCTTGCCTTCTCACGCCTAGAAACACTTGTGTACAAGCGCCTTATAAATGCCACATCATATCATATCAAAGTGACCTCCCTGATCTCTACCCTCCTCTAAGCACCTTGTACTATTATGTTGCTTTTGCACCTTTTTACCTCTCTCTTACTCTGTACTGTACTGTGTCTTCCCTGCTCACCAAGTTGTGCCAGCGCTGTAATACTTACAGGGTTGGGCGCTGTCAATAAATGCAATGAATAAATAAAGATCATTAAATGAGTGCAAACTTCGGTTGGGTGATACATTTTATGTAAAGATGTTCTCTGTACAGCGCTTTGGCGAAATCGCTATATAAATGACATATTATCTTTACGCAAATTCCCCCATATAAGAACACTCATGTTATATTCCCCATGTAAGAATATTTATGTTGGGTTTGCCCTTAATGTGAGTACAACATTCCATGCCACAGTAAGACTCAGCTAGGCCAACCCCACTGTAGTATCCCCACCCCACCATCACATACAAACACTCAAATTGGCTTTCCTTTGCCCAAAAACAGCAGTAAAACATGCCATGCTCTTGTCAAAAATGTTCATGCTCCAATGCCCCCCCACCCCAGGTCCCAGCGTGCATATACACAGACACACAGAGAGATATAGACACATTCAGACACATTCACCCACCAGTCACACACCGACAGGGCTGATCTGTCATTCACAGGAGAACTCATAAAATGTAGACTGTGCGCTCATTAACACACGCAATGTACAACATTAACACTGCATTCATTCATAGGTGTGCACTTGCAGACATCCCCTAGCATACAAACATACACTCACTTACACACTCCCTTGCATGCATGCATGCATACATTCATACATGCATGCACACAATACAATGCCTGCATGCACACAAATACACTTTTTTGGTTAATGTTAATTATTGAAGCATGGGCCATGCAAAATATTTGTAAAGCGCACTAGCAGCCCAGAGGCATTGAGGCACTGTTGCAAGAAAGTGTCCTAGTTACACGGATGGTACTTAGCTCAGGGTTACAGTGAGCGTAAAGCCTTCTCACCTCGGAGAACTGTGTATTTGCTTACGTAAATACACCGCTCTCCAAGGTGAGAAATGTGACAGGTTCTACTGTCTGAGCCCCTCACCACCCCGCCCCACACCCAACCCGGCTGGGGGGAACAGCAGAGTGATGCGTGCTGCATCAAAGTGGGGGGGGGGATTTAGGCCTACTCCCAAGCCCATGCCTGGCGCCGCCCCTGAGTCTAAGGAGGTCTTAAATCAGAACAGGCATTAAGCTTGTACCAGACTTCGTGCCATACAGTGTCGGCATCTAGTGGGCCCAGCAACGATGCCATGTCCGGTTGCCATGGAGAAGTGCAACGAACTCTCTTGTGTCGAACTACACACGACGCACTTTTGTGTTTAGGCATCCTCTGCACCGCTAATGTAGTTACATGTTGTTATTGGTCACTTTATTCTTTGTGTACATCTCTGAACATGTTTCTATAAGCCTGACTGTAGCCAGTTCCTTTTTGGCACTAATAGTGAACCTATTTCTCTATTTGCATGATCATTTTCTCGAGTAAGCCAGGAAAAGAAACACATTTTTAATTGGGCTCGAATCTTGAATGGAAAAACTGCAAGCGTGTACGACTGTGATTGGGTTAGGGCTCTAACACGGAATTTAGATTGTTGAGGCGTGCCTTCCGCTCCTGACATCTACATCCAAAAATCTTCCTTGAAGGTATGCAAACATTGGATGTTCTTCATGTATGGGACCCCTTCTCTGGGCCTGCTGTAGGCTGTCAAAGTAAGTGCAATGCAGACAAGTGTCTTTTCAGAGCCTCGCCTTCTCTGCCGTACCCTGAATGGAACCTCTCATGCATAATATGAGGGATAGTATTGACTTTGGTGCCTCTTGCAATGTGGTGTTGTTGCTATGGAGCCTGCTCCAGGACATGTACTGTTTTCGTTTTAAAGGCACGGTGTCTCTTTCCAGCAAGTGCCAGTTCTGTGGGCATGCGTTGTTTGCATTTATCAGGTGCAATTGCACTTTCTTTTACAAGTCGGTTCATGATTTTTGGTTATGGCACATTTTGGTGTTGAAACCCCCAAAATATGTCTGAAAACATTGCCATAGAGAAGGGGACGAAGCCGAAAATCTTTTTGGCATGACAGCTAGCAAAGCAGTGTCACGAATTTGCTGAACAACTAAATGTTAGTTCTTCATGCATTAGGGGATTGTTTATATTTTTCCTAACCAGGAGCTCCAAGACATGAGGAAGGGCCAAACACACGAACCAACTAACTTCCTTCCTTCCTTCCTTCCTTCCTTCCTTCCTTCCTTCCTTCCTTCCTTCCTTCCTTCCTTCCTTCCTTCCTTCCTTCCTTCCTTCCTTCCTTCCTTCCTTCCTTCCTTCCTTCCTTCCTTCCTTCCTTCCTTCCTTCCTTCCTTCCTTCCTTCCTTCCTCCTTCCTCCCTCCCTCCCTCCCTCCCTTCCTCCTCCCTCCCTTCCTTCCTTCCTTCCTTCCTTCCTTCCTTCCTTCCTTCCTCCCTCCCTCCCTCCTTCCTTCCTTCCTTCCTGTGACGAAATGACCTCTGCCCTGCAAGAGTACAAGGGTGAGTTGAGAATAAACCACAGCCTCATACTTCTTACCAATCATAAAGGTAAAACAAGCACAGTCCAAGGATATTCCTCCTTCACCTTTTGTAGCAAAGTGGGGCGAAGAGTGTGAATGTGATTCATTAGTGACCCAAACAGCAAAGTATTGCAGCTCAAAATAAAAGGAATGTCCAATCAACGTTCTATCACAAAAGATATACTTGAATTAAACACCCCATCTGCAAGAAAGATAAATAGAAAAACTGTACAAAACCCACCCCTGTGTAAAAGAACAAAGAATATGCAAGAAAATAAAGAATTATATTATTCTTGATAAGAATGTAGGGGTGATAGGCAATTTCAAAACCACAATGTTCTTTTAAAAGAATATGGGCTTAATTCAATGAAGCGTTTTATAATGGCAAAACCGCATTGTACGTTTTGTGAATTAGGCCCTATGGGCCTCATTCCGAGTACGGCGCTAACCAATGGCGCTATTAACGCCTTGGTTGACGCCGTACCCGGACCGGCAGCGCCTTGGTGGATGGCGGAATTACCGCCCCATTCCAAGGTTGGCGGGGCGGTAATTCCCCATTCACCAAGGCTCGTCCCCATTCCCAAATGAGCCCCCATAGGGCTCAATGGGAATGGGGAAGATGCAAATAACGGTGACCGTTCATTACGGTCACCGTTATTGGCTTGGAGGCCCCTTCGCGCCCTCGACTTTAACACCTGCTCAAAGCAGGCGTTAAGGGCGAGGGCGCAAAGGGAACTCGGAGTATGGCGGTAAGGGATCACCGCCACCGGTCTCGTTACCGGTGGCCGCTATCCCTTAAAGCCATACTCGGAATGAGGCCCTATGTCTTGAAGAAAAAGGTGCACAAGTGATCTAACCAGTCGCTAGGGCCCAATATGGACCAATATGGACCAAGGGACAGTAATGGGGCAATAGTACCTTCTTGGTGGTGCGACTACGGCAAACCAGGCTGTTCGGTGCTGTTTGCATGACTCAAGACTGTTTGGTTGCAGTGATTGCGTGGTTCTAAGCATGGAGCGGTGTTGAGCAGGGGTCGAATGGGAGATTGTTGTGATTTGAAGGCAATGATGGAAGAAGAGTGCATCATGAGGGCCACCAAGGTTGGTTAGGCAGTTGGTCCAACTGCGAAGGTGCAGGTGACTGCATGTGTTGGTCTATGGGATCGGTTTGATAAAGCACTTGAGGAGCTGTGTATTGTGAGGGACATCAGGGTTGGTTCAATGGTCAAGTAGACGGCACAGACGCTGGTGACTGTATGCGCAAGTTCGATATGAGTTATTCGATGCAGCATTTGATGGACAGGGCTCGAGGACCCACCAGGATCACTTTGACTTGCAATGACCATAGACAGCGAAGATGCTGGCGGGGTGAGTGGCAGTTCGAAGGAGGTAAATGCACAGTGTGGGATGTTTTTACCCATGCATCCAAGCCCTACCATAAAACTGTGCAGTACTGCCATGGAAAACATCATGATGGCCAGAACTCCCCAGAGAGTGCACAGGGAAAACATGAAGAATAGGCTGCCACACATTTTTGCCTCTGTTGTGAGCACAGGAGGGCGCTGCCTAAAACCACCATTGGGCTACACACACAGTAGCCTGAAACCATTGGGAATGGGTATGCTGATTGCCAAAAAGCAACTCAGAACTGTGCGGGAATTCATTTTCTTAATCCCAAAAATGGTTGCATTACCAGTACTCACCACTATCAGAAAGCCGGCGTTTTAAAACCACCAGACTTTTGTGTAAAACTGAACAAATGAAACAAAACCAGACCAAGGAAAGACTTGCTAAGAGGTGGATACAATGTAAAACTATATTCTGAAATGACTTGAAGGAAGTAATTATTTAATGTATAGGTAAAAATTATCAGTTTGATTTGAATGTAGAAAACTGGGAACAAAAAGTGACATTTAGCTGAAACCTGGCTTAATGAAACTGGATTCTGCCTGACAACTACCCCCGACAGGAGTTGAAACTGGATCAACAGCCACTCTTCCCAGGCCTAGCTGCATCCTGCTGCCCCTTGCCAAAAGGAGTTCTCCTCTCTGATTAGATTAGGGGTGGAGGACCTGGGAACTGGAAGGGATAGAACAATGCAACTTCCTTGACTCAGGCAAATGTTATATTGGGGGCGTCGTAAAATAGCTTCCTCTTGGGAGAAACTGGGGGGGGCAGCTGTACCTCTGTGAACAAGCTGGCTTGGGGGAAGTGGATAAACCAGTTATTCCACCATGTGATGTGGGAAGCCGCAACCCTTTTTGACCAGGGCATACTTTAAAAAAAGATGGATAATTCATAGTACGGACTTGTCAGAATTATATAAGTAATACCATTATTCTTGTGATTTTTCGGTGCACATTTTAAGAGGCGTTAGGACCCTGTGGTGTATTCTGGGGCGTTGCTAGCGGAAAATAGGGTCTTACTCCAAATGTCTGCATGTTAAAAATCTGACACTTCATCAATTAATGTCCATACTCCTTGCGCACATGTGTGTAATTTTGGGTAAATGTTCGATATTGCAAAACCAGTTAAAAAGCGCAAAATGTTGTCATTTTTTAATGCAAGCCCCCAGGAAGATCAGAGGCGGACAAGCATGGACCATAAGGAATATATAATGTGTACATGTAATTTCAACAAATTGTGTATCTGGGAAAGATGTATTTGAATCAAATATAGATTTGTGGGCAAACTGACCAGGGGAGGATCCTCTGACCCATAAACAGACCTCATCATGATGACAATCCATTTTCCTTCCCCCAATCATGGGAGAGGGGAGAATTGGGCCAATGACAAGTAGAGAGGGGCAGGCTTAGCTAGGCCCAGGCACACACCCATTTTCAAAACACATAAAAAGAGACTGCTGGGAGAGGTAGAGAGATTCAATTCCATTTGCTGCGGAGCATGCTGACCGACGACTTCACATCCAGAGATCCAGACTTCAAATACATCAATCTCCAGAACCTGTAGCAGAAATTAACTCCAGAATTTGTAGCGGAGAGGCCTGAATCCACCAGCTGAATCCTCTTCAGCAGGCCTCAAAACGAACCAAACTATTCAACAGCCGGGCGAGCTGTTTGAAGTTTTGTCGAGAATTTTTGCAAGAACCTGTAGCAGTACCCAGAAAGCAGTGTTACATCCAGAATCCAGAGAGCCTAGACCAGCAGAGCAGAGCTGACCCAGATCGCTGTGAGCAGAACCGGTGCCTGATTGACCCGCCGAGCAGACAGAACCGCAGCCGGACGTGTTGACCAGATCCGTGACGAGGCCTAGTTCAAATTTATATTGTGAGTACCTAGCAGAACTGTGCAGAACCAATCTCTTAGTTAAAATAATCTAATCCAAACTATTTTAACCTAAGTAGAACTGCCTCCTAGAATTCGTGTCATCTGTCATTTTTAAAGCTGCACAACTGTCACCTGTCAATTCTGCAGCTGCAAGCTGTCACCTGTCATTTTGAGGTTACTTTAAATCCAAAAAACTACCTTTATTTAATCATCTGTATCTCTGGAACCCTTTGGGCTAGGAACGAAATTTAACTTTCATCTGAAAGCTTAGAATCTAGGCTTTCCAACGAACCTAGAACCGACTTCTCCCTATACTTCTCCCATAATCGCGAGACACGCACTCGCGAAATATACCGCGATTTGCGATTTGGCCCGATTTCTTCATCTGTAGAAATCAGCAGCTTTTTGCTTCTCTTTGCTAAAATTCGTTTGCAATCTGCTAATCATTCATAGAGTATTGATAAAGTGAGCCTGAACTAATATAAAGTAGCCATCACCTACCCTGAACCTCTAGAGGGAATTAAAAGCAATTTTAGCACCTTTTCACTTCCTTGCAAACCACATTAAAGTAATTCACCTGTGTTTAAAACTCATCCCTGTTTTCCCTAAGCTTGCTGGGAGAACTGGAACTGTGTATTGCATTATAAAGTGTGATTTGTTGGGATTCTTGAAGACTGTGTGCTCTCCTTCCATTTCTGGTATTCCATAGGGGGGGAGTGAATTGTCAAAAGAAAAAGTGATGATATTACCTTTTGCTAAAATCATAACAAGTTATTTCTGTACTGCATTTTATTCCACCTTGCGTTTCCTCGAACCATATAAAGCATTCTTTCCCACCTTGTTCTTCTGTTCCTATTCATAAGTTATCTCTTGCGGACAACTGCTCATATTCTGAAGTGTGATATCAGTTATCAATTGATTTATAAAGTGTGATAGATATATATTGTTGATTTGTCCAAATAAACCTTTTAATTTGCAAAACAAACCTACTTCTTGGCTCAGTGGGGTCAGGGGGATTCTAAGAGGGGGGTGTTATACAAGGGTTGTCATCCAGAGTACTGAACTGGATATAAAAATACATCAATAAGGGTTTTCCTCAGCATCCCAGACTAGACATTGACTTAGCTGTAGTGTTGATTGAATATCGCTTACAAAAGTGGGGGCTCGGAGCCGGGATATTCTGGGTTAGATTTACCACTTGTGCAGATTAATACAGTGTGCCAACTGACCAGATACACATATCCGGTTAAATCACCACGCTGTTTTACACTGTGAAAGCATCCCTCAAAGGAACGCTCTAAGGAAACGGTCTGTTTTGCAAAATAAAATACAAACTTCTGTAAGTCAGGAAGGAACTCAAATTCCAGAATGACGACCTTGGTAGATATGAAAATAGCCAGAGAGCACTTCTTACATAAGCTATTTGTGAGAGGTGAGTGGACTCATCAGGACCAAACGGTCTGGTTGCAGGCAATCGCGCAACAGGTCACTGAAACAGGGTCAGATAAATGGGGAGATCAGGGTCCCCTACATGTGGCCCTGAGTGAACTATATATGGCCCCTAAAGCCAAAGATGAACATAATAAGATTGCCAGGATAGCGGCATATTTGTATCTATATATGGGAGCCATGCAGGACAAATGTGCTGAAGGCCAAGATCTGGCAAATAGGCAACAGATGGCGTTAGAGAAGGCCCAATCTGATCTGGACTCTTCTGAGCAGAGGCTGCTCAGGAGCCAGGAGTCAGAAAAGGACAGCAGACAGTACATCACTAAAATAAAGGAGGAAATGGATGTGCTGCAACAGGAAAAGGCGGACCAGGATACCAGATTTCTGGCCTTGCAGAAGGAGTACCAAGGAGGTTTGGACTCCCTACTGCTGAGCCAGAAAAAGCTGGAGCAACAATTAGATTTCAATAGGGCATTTGCCGAGCAGGTAGTCACCCTGCAAAGCCACCTAGATAGGGAGAAGGCAGAGAGCAATAAACTGATTTTGAAAGACCTGGATACCCAGGCAGAGTTTGACCAGGAGCGCCAGAAAGCTGGTGCCTTCCAAAGGTAAAGGGACGACCTGGCGGCACAGATGCAGGCTCTTAGTCAGGAAAGGGATACCTTAGGCCAGGAAGTCTGCCACTTAAAAAGGAAAATGGAAGAAAATCACCTGGCGCTCCAGGGACTGGGTGACCTCCAAAAAGAACACCAGAACTTGTTAGAGCACACCAGGAGGGTGGAGGATGCTCTGGCAAGAAAGGAGCAGGCCAATAGGGACACAGCTCAGGAGGTAACCCTCCTGCAGCAGAGACTGGGCCAGTACTCCAGGACCAATCAGGAGGCACAGAGAGAAAATGAGGCTCTCTGTCAGCACAATGATAGGCTCCAGCAACAGGTAGCGATGCAGGAGAGACTGATAGAGTCTAGTAAGCCCTAAATTGAGGAACTGAAAGCGCAGGCTCTTGCATTGCAACAGGGAGCAGGGGCTGATAGAGACGAGGTGCGCTGGGAAAGGGAAACGCCTGAACATAACCTCAGGAGCCCTGGTACCAGAGGCCTTCATCTCTCCCAGTCCCTGGACTCTGCCACCCCCATGTCCCCTCGCGCACATGAGCCCAGGGCCACGGAGATGGCAGATTACTATCCAGCTAGAAGTATGGGGCTCATAGGCCAGCACCTCCCAGGAATGGATGGGCGGGCATCCGGGTATGGGGACCCAAGCACAGTGCAATTTAGTGGGGAACTCCAGGAGAGTAGGCCCATTAAGGGCATCCTGAAAACCTCTGCCCAGTTAGGTCAGTGGTGGGGGTACCCATCAAATCCTGGCAGCAAGGAGGGGTCTGAAGACTCCTCTGAGCATTACAGGACACAGGAGACCAGGTCCCCACATTCTGCCAGCCATTCCCAGGCTCGCAGAATCCGGGAAAACCTGGAAGATCAGACGGGCACCTCTGGGAGCAGCGCTTCTGAGTCGGAGGATGAATGGACCAGTGTTACCCGAAGACAAAAAAGGCCAATAAGGCAAAAAGGGCCTTGCTTAAGGACCCATTGAAACAAATAAAGGCAATAAGGAGTGTCATCACGCCTTATCATAAGAACGCCAAGTATTCTGTTTGGGAACACTTGGAGCTCTATGAGCAAATGATGGAGACTTTCCATTTGAAGGACAGCCAAAGCTGTATTCAATATGTAAAGTGGACCTTCTCACCAGAATACTCCAGTTTATTTGCGGGGCTGGAGGATCAAAACCATTCAAGGTGGTCCACATACAGGGCGGCCATCTTGAAACATTTTTCTGTGCACAGAAATCCTCAAGAGGCTCGCAAGGCAGCCTACAATTTGCAATGTGGGGAGGATGAGGCCCCACAAGAGTTTGTGCAAGACTTAAAGCGTGCTTTTGCACAGACCACCAGAAGGGTGCGCACGGATAGCAGAGAATTTATCAATACGTTTTTCCATGCCTTACCCAAATACATAATGACCCAGCTTGTGAGAGATTTTCATGAGAAAAGATCTTTAGACTGGGTCATTGAACAGGCTACCCGGATCTATGAGGTGCAGAAGCCCATCGAAAAAAAAAATAATGCGCTGAAAAACCCCAAAACCAACAGCACCCCTGCTGCTGCCAAGGTGGCAGAGGTAAAGGTTGCCCCCGTTTTAGATTTGGAGATGGGGGGGGCCTAAAAACCTGCCTGCACCAAATAATTCACAGCCCAGAAGGCCCTCGGGCCAGTCACAGACAGGGAGTCGAGGAGGTAGTCCCACAAATGGGGTCCCCGCTCCCCTGACTATGTAAGTCCCCGCTACAAGGGAAACTGAGCAATTCTGGGTTATGTGTGGACTCCTCCAGCCCAAGGGGGGGGATCCAGCCAAGCACCTAACCCAGGGAACTTCCCTCCCAACTTCCCACAGGAGGGCAGAAATTCTCCAAATCCTGGGCAGAACTTTTTCCCCAGGTATCCACCAAATTTCCAACCCCAAAACCATCCATCCTTCTTTCCCCAATTCCCTGAGCCCAGACAACCTAATCCGGGAGAGGGGAGGCCAAGGGTGGAGGGGTACCCAAATCTTCCCAATCCGGGGTATTACCAGAGAAGGGACAGCTACCCTTCCCGGGATCAGCCCAGGGGAGAAAATAGAGCCCCGTATCAGCCTGAGTAGGTTTCACAACTTGAGCGCCAGGTCCAAAATATGGCACGGGATCTGAATCACATACTGAGGGCTCAACAGAACCCTCAAATGAGCATGCCACTGCAGAATGCCCCAAACTCTGGACCTGGTCCTCCAGAACAATGACGGGGCAGCACCCCGATAACCCACCGGTTCCCAGGGAGGAGGCACAAGCGGAAAGGGGGTGTAAAGCCTTGGAGGAAGCTTCCTTCCCAACTTGTAAACAGCCCCTGGAAAACCAGGAACCGGAAACAAAATCTCCTGCCCCTGAAAGCCTGCCTCCCAAGGAGCAGAGGGGGAGTAGGAGAAACAAAGGACCCAAACAGACCCACTTTGTGGAGGAGGTACAGGTCTTCCAATTTGAGGGAGAGGGATCCTCAGAAGATCCTGGGAAAAGGATCTTCTCCTTCAGAGATGGGGGAACTCCTCCCAAGGAAAAATGGGTCCCAAGGGATTCCAATCCAGACTGGGGAGATGTGGAGACTGAGCTACCGCCGCCCATCATCTCATCCCAGAACCGACAATACCAAAATCCCAAGGGTCAAACCCATCCTGATGACTGCCTCCAAAAAGGGCGGGGCGGCCCAGAACCAGAACCAGGGGAACCCACAATGGCTCTGATCTCCAGTTGCCAACCTTTTCTTTCAGATTCCCAAGGCTCTCCACAGAATTCTGCCCAAATCTCTTCGCTAGCAATGTCCAAAACCAGAAAGTTAGCCCACCAGTTGTCCAAAAATGTGCATTATCTGTGCCCCCTTGAGGAGAAGGAGGGAAGAGACTATGCCCCGGTACAAGAACAGGGGCAGAGTACAATTTTGGCACTGGTGGACACTGGATCTCAAGCTACCCTTTTGTCCAAAAGGGCCTTTGATGAACTAAATGCAGGAAGGGGGGAGAATTACCGTATTCCTCTCACCTCTCTTCCTGGACAACTGCAGAACTTTGACGGGAAGGAAATTCCTGTCGAGGGGACTGCAGATTTGGACATCAAAATTGGGCGACACAAGGTGAAACACCCGGTCATAGTAGTGACTCCAGAGGGCACCCCTTGTTTACTAGGGAATGACCTCCTGAGAAGGTTGTCACCCCTAATAGATTGCGTAAACAGGGTCCTCTGGACCCATACTAGCCCACCAATAAAATTAAAACAGAGTGTCAACCATGTTAGTTTAAACGGCACCTGCCACATGGTTGAACAAAAATCTGACCAAGTAGAATTTCACTTCCAGAACAATCAAATTCCAGACGTGACAGTAATAGCAGTAGGACAACAGACTGGTGATGGGGGGTCCTCTCTATTTCTGAAAATCAACCTTCCTTCTAGTTTAAGGTGGTATTCCACACTGGAAGGAAACACTCTGAAATTCTTTACCAATCCACAATCAGACACTCCCACTCCTATAGTCCGGAGAGATGTGAAATCAGCTCAGAGCCTGGCTGATATTCAGCAAATTAGAGAGCAGTTGTTCATCCCTGTTCAGTTAAATGATGGGAAGGACTCTATTCTCGCTTGAGTGTGTGTGAACAACGGTAAGAGCTTCATCAGCGAAGCCATGTTCCGCCAACTCCCAAAAAATCCAGCCATTCCCACATTCAAACTGATAGACAAATGGGAAATAGATCTGGAAACACCCAATTCCAAACATCTCCTGCCAAGCAGGTGTATGCTCAAAATCTCCATTGGCAACAAGAGCATAGTCCATAATTGTTGGGTCGTGCGAGACGTCACTGCCGCCTTTTACTTAGGCAGTGCCATTAATTTGGACCTTATAAACTTCAAAGCTTGGTCCCGATTAGCAGATAATCCCATGGGGTTTGATGATTCAGAAAAAGCATTTAGGTCAGCTCCTATGCAGTTGAAATTCAGCTTAAAGAGGAAGTCACCATCCCAGAAAGGACCCGACAATTCTCCCTGGAAGTGAAAGTTAAAAGAGGACAAAAATTGAACAACCCTGATGCTTATATTCATCTAAATGCTTCTCTCCAACAGCAAGGGTTAGGGGTAAACCCAACACCATTAGTCAACATAGAACATGACACCATTCCAATAGAGGTGGATAACAGCGACTTGAAGAGTATTACTCTAGCCCCAGGCACCATTATTGGAATGGCGGTTGATGACCGACATTTCTCCATTGATTTAGGAAATGAACTGTTAGGACCGATCCCCAAGGACTGTTTTGACAGTGACAGTGAGGACAATACAACACCAGACAGGATTTTCACCCGGCATGGGGGGAACTTCCTGGTGTACACTTCTTGCCCTTATGGTAAGGAAGATGTGACTTGTGACTTCAGGAGGGATGAGGTGATTTTCCAGGTCCATGAGGACTGCCTTTCCCACCTGAACCCCCAGTCCAAATCGGCACTCTGACCAGGGACTTCTCCACCCAGCTGGAGGAGGCCGCTGAGATAGCCAAACCAGAAGTCTTTCCAGGCTTCAGGCAGATGGTGGAAGAGAGAGTCAACCTAGCTGATGCCTGTGTGACTCTGGAACAGAAGCAAAAGTTGAAAAAGGTTTTCTTGGATTTCCAAGATCTCTTTGCGGTAGACTCATATGACTTCGGTCGCACCGACATCCACACCACAACAATTCCCACGGACCCTGGAATGACTCCAGTGTTTGTGAAGCAATATCGCTTGCCTCTCGCATCCATCGAGTCCCTTACTCAAATAATTAAGAACCTTGAGTCCCGGGGAATAATCTGTCCAGTCCACAGCACTTTCAATAATCCGGTGCTGGGAATATTGAAGCCAAACGGCCAGTGGAGACTCTGCGCCGACCTTAGGGAGCTCAAAAAACGGGTCCATACTTCCCGATGGCCTCTGCCCTACATTGACCAAGGGCTGGCCCAGATTCAGGGGTCACAGTTATTCACAGCAATAGACCTGACCAATGGAAACTGGACCATGCCTGTCAGTAGGGAGGACCAATACAAACTGGCTTTTACCTTTGGGGACCAGCAGTACACATGGACCCGGACTCCCTTCGGATACCTCAACTCCGGCAATGAATTCAACATTTTCCTACATAAGGCCATGCCCGACCTGGGTGCGAGGGGTAACCTGGCTTATGTAGATGATGTCCTCATCAAAAGTTCATCTGTGGAGGGACACATAGCGGAGATCCGTTATGTTCTGACACAGTTGAGGGCCGCCGAAGCAAAACTTTCCTTTCAGAAAGCACAGTGGTGTAGAACCCGTGTTAATTTCTTGGGGCATGAGATTACTCCTCAGGGTCTCTGTCCCCAAGAAAAGAAAGTGGAAGCACTCCAGAAACTGAAAGACCCCACAACTCTGCGGGAACTAAGGAGCCTCCTTGGACTGACTAATTACAGCAGAAAGTTCATTGAAGGCTACGCAGAGATCACTAGACCCCTGATTCATCTCTTGAAGGGGGGGTCAAGTGGGAATGGGGTCCAGAACAATCCGAGGCGGTAAGACAACTCAAAAGAAGCCTCTCACAAGCGCCTTGCCTAGCTTACCCTGCCAGAAACAAGGAGTTCTTCCTGGAGACAGGGTTCTCTAATACGTGCTTGACAGCAGTATTATACCAAAAGCATGACAAGGTCAATAAAGTAATCTCCTATGCGAGCAAAACTTTATCCTCTGTGGAGGAAAAATTCAACGATTGTGAGAAGGCACTCCTCGCAACGGTGTGGGCATTGAAGAATTACCGCCCGTTTATCCAGGGGGAACGCATCATAGTGGAGACCCCACACCAGCCTCTGCAATATCTCCAAAGTGACAGAATCCGGGCCGGAAATGTGAGTAATTCCTGAATTACTTCCTGGATTCTGTCAATGCAAGGCTTTCCTGTGGAGGTCAGATATGGCCAAAACAAGAAGAGTCCCCTCGCGCAAGGTCTGGCTGACTTGCATGATTGTGCCAGAGAAAACTGTCTCGAGGACGAAAGTCTAAAAATCAAGGACAACATAGAGGCATACCTTAATTACCCACACAAAGTCTTTGAAGAAGACAAGTGTGAGGGAATGCCCACTGTCTATGTGGATGGATGCTCTTACCATGTTGACAACGACGGGGAGAAAGAACTGGTGGCTGGCGTAGGGAATGAATGGGTGAAGGAGTTCTCAGAACCCTCCGCTGGATACAAAATTGGTCCCCGAAGTAGTCAGGTGGCAGAATTGATGGCTGTGCATCAGGCCATCCTCACTGCTGTCCAGCATCAACTCCACAAACTTGTCATAATCACAGATTCGGATTATGTACGGAACGGGTTCGTGGAGCACCTGGTCAACTGGAAAACCAGAGGCATGTTATGCGCTAATAACAAACCCCTGAAACATGGGAAGTTAATCCAAAATATTGATGATCTGGTCACATCGAATGGGATGACCATCTACTGGAAAAAGATCAAGGATCATTCCAAAGTAGAGGGACCAGACAAAACTGGAAATGACTTAGCTGATCAGCTGGCCAAAACCGGGGCCATCCAAGGGGATCTAATAGAAATAGAGTTCCTGTTGGGGGAAATCCAGGTCACTGCTATCACTAGGTCCCAGACAAATGCTCACAATGATCTTTCAACTGCACAACGGAGTAAGGAGACCCCTGATGCTGATTTAATTACAGCTCAGAAGGGGGATCCAATTATTGGTAAGTTTTACCAACACCTTGAGGACCCTGAGAACTATCCCCTGACGGAAACCGATTACATTGGGAAAGAGGACCTAAGAGTGTTGATGAAATGTCCAAAAATGTTCCGAATCCAAGACGGTTTGCTGGTGAGGAAATCCAAAGCTGGCCACGATCAGTGGGTGGTTCCTACCTCATTCCGAAGCCTGATGTTAATTCACGCCCATGATGCGGCCACCGCTGGTCATAGGGGGTTTCACACAACACTGGAAATCTTAAGAGAGGTTGCATACTGGCCACACATGGGGCAGGACCTCGACCATTACTTGAAGGGGTGTCTTGTGTGTGCACAATTTCAGCCATCATCCCTCACACACCGGGCGCCTCTCCAAAAGAGGGGGATGACACTGCCATGGTCAGATTTGCAAATCGACTTTGTAGGCCCTGTAATCCGCTCGTCTAGAGGAAACAAGTACATGTTGACCGTTACATGCTTGTTTACCAAGTGGGTGGAATGTCTCCCGGCCCCAAATTGCATGGCAGAAACAGCAGCTGCCCTGATGATTAACCACATCTTTTCCCGTTTTGGTCTACCTCAAAGGATTGAGTCAGACAGAGGTAGCCACTTCACCAGTTAAGTAATGACAAAGATGTGGGAGATACTGGGGGTTAAAAGGAAGCTACACATTGCTTACAGGGAAGCTTCTCCTGGAGCAGTAGAGAGGTATAACCGAACCATTGTGAGCATATTAAAAAAAGTTTGTGGCAGATTCTGGGCCAAGTTGGGATATCCGATTACCTCTGGTCCTAATGGCCATCAGATCTACCCCTTCATCTGCAACTAAAATGTCACCATTTGAGTTGATGACTGGACGCAAGATGGTGCTTCCCCAGCATTTGCTCTACAGAACACAAGAGCAAATGTTGATAAATGCCTCCACAACTCATGAGTATGTGGAGAATTTAAGGAAACACCTTCAGCATGCTTTTGCCTATGCTCAGCGGAATCTAGAAAGATCAGCCGAGAGCATGAAGACCCACTATGATTTAAAAACTACCCGAAAGGAATGTAAGGTGGGTGATCGGGTCTATCTATACAATTTCAAAAGGAACCAGGCCAAACAGCGAAAATTCTTGCCTACATAGAAGGGACCGTTTGAAATTATAGACAAGATCTCCCCTGTTGCCTATAAGATCTGCATCCCCAAGGGCAGTCTGGCGGAAGGGGAAGACAAGTGGGTACATATAAATCAGCTAAAGTGTTGCCATCCCAGGCACATTCTGCAACAACTGGAGGAATTCACTGGAATCCCAGAGGAGGCCACTCCAGAGTAATTCAGTTCCAACCCTAAAATATTCCACATATAGCATATAAAATTCTGTGATCCTTGTATATATATATGTTCTTGTCTCCTAATTTAAAAAAAGGAAATGTATATGTTCATATCTTCTGATTCATAAAATGTATATGTTCGCCACACCATTAATAGTGGTGAAGAAATGTCTACGAATAGGTATTGCCGCTTTGCTTTATCATCCTAGGAGAGATGGAAACTGACCAAGGAGGATGACTGGGGACCGGGAGCAGAGACCGGAGGGGCCCAGGGTACCGCCCAATCCTCCCATCAGGACCAGCAAGGAGAACTGATTGATCGACTGGAGGGAGGAAAAGATGCTGAACTGTGCCATCCATGGAATTGGAAAAAGAGGAGGCGAACATCCCAGATCTTGCGAGTTCCATCAGCGAAAGGACAGAATGGCCATCGCAAGAGGGGGGGCTTCTGGGATGTTTTTACCCATGCATCCAAGCCCTACCATAAAACTGTGCAGTACTGGCATGGAAAACATCATGCTGGCCAGAACTCCCCAGAGAGTGCACAGGGAAAACATGAAGAATAGGCTGCCACCCATTTTTGCCTATGTTGTGAGCACAGGAGGGCACTGCCTAAAACCACCATTGGGCTACACACACAGTAGCCTGAAACCATTGGGAATGGCAATGCTGATTGCCAAAAAGCAACTCAGAACTGTGGGGAATTCATTTTCTTAATCCCAAAAATGGTTGCATTACCAGTACTCACCACTATCAGAAAGCCGGCGTTTTGAAACCACCAGACTTTTGTGTAAAACTGAACAAATGAAACAACACCAGACCAAGGAAAGACTTGCTAAGAGGTGGATACAATGTAAAACTATATTCTGAAATGACTTGAAGGAAGTAATTATTTAATGTATAGGTAAAAATTGTCAGTTTGATTTGAATGTAGAAAACTGTGAACAAAAAGTGACATTTAGCTGAAACCTGGCTTAATGAAACTGGATTCTGCCTGACAACTACCCCCGACAGGAGTTGAAACTGGATCAACAGCCACTCTTCCCAGGCATAGCTGCATCCTGCTGCCCCTTGCCAAAAGGAGTTCACCTCTCTGATTAGATTAGGGGTGGAGCACCTGGGAACTGGAAGGGACAGAACAATGCAACTTCCTTGACTCAGGCAAATGTTATATTGGGGGCGTCTTAAAATAGCTTCCTCTTGGGAGAAACTGGGGGGCAGCTGTGCCTCTGTGAACAAGCTGGCTTGGGGGAAGTAGATAAACCAGTTATTCCACCATGTGATGTGGGAAGCCACAATCCTTTTTGACCAGGGCATAATTCAAAAAAAGATGGATAATTCATAGTACGGACTTGTCAGAATTATATAAGTAATACCATTATTCTTGTGATTTTTTGGTGCACATTTTAAGAGGTGTTAGGACCCTGTGGTGTATTCTGGGGGATTGCTAGCAGAAAATAGGGTCTTACTCCAAATGTCTGCATGTTAAAAATCTGACACTTCATCAATTAATGTCCATACTCCTTGCGCACATGTGTGTAATTTTGGGTAAATGTCTGATATTGCAAAACCAGTTAAAAAGCGCAAAATGTTGTCATCATGATGACAATCCATTTTCCTTCCCCCAATCATGGGAGAGGGGAGAATTGGGCCAATGACAAGTAAGAGAGGGGCAGGCTTAGCTAGGCCCAGGCACATACCCATTTTCAAAACACATAAAAAGAGACTGCTGGGACAGGTAGAGAGATTCAATTCCATTTGCAGCGGAGCATGATGACCGACGACTTCACATCCAGAGATCCAGACTTCAAATCCATCAACCTCCAGAACCTGTAGCAGAAATTAATTCCAGAATTTGTAGCAGAGAGGCCTGAATCCACCAGCTGAATCCTCTTCAGCAGGCCTCAAAACTAACCAAACTATTCAACAGCCGGGCGAGCTGTTTGAAGTTTTGCCGAGAATTTTTGCAAGAACATGTAGCAGTACCTAGAAAGCAGTGTTACATCCAGAATCCAGAGAGGCTAGACCAGCAGAGCAGAGCTGACCCAGATCGCTGTGAGCAGAACCGGTGCCTGATTGACCCGCCGAGCAGACAGAACCGCAGCCGGACGTGTTGACCAGATCCGTGACGAGGCCTAGTTCAAATTTATATTGTGAGTACCTAGCAGAACTGTGCAGAACCAATCTCTTAGTTAAAATAATCTAATCCAAACTATTTTAACCTAAGTAGAACTGCCTCCTAGAAATCGTGTCATCTGTCATTTTTAAAGCTGCACAACTGTCACCTGTCAATTCTGCAGCTGCAAGCTGTCACCTGTCATTTTGAGTTTACTTTAAATCCGAAAAACTACCTTTATTTAATCGTCCGTATCTCTGGAACCGTTTGGGCTAGGAACGAAATCTAGGCTTTCCAACGAACCTAGAACCGACGTCTCCCTATAATTCTCCCGTAATCGCGAGCACGCACACGCAAAATTTACCACGATTTGCGATTTGGCCCGATTTCTTCATCTGTAGAAATCAGCAGCTTTTTGCTTCTCTTTGCTAAAATTCGTTTGCAATCTGCTAATCATTCATAGAGTATTGTTAAAGTGAGCCTGAACTAATATAAAGTAGCCATCACCTACCCTGAACCTCTAGAGGGAATTAAAAGCAATTTTAGCACCTTTTCACTTCCTTGCAAACCACATTAAAGTAATTTGCCTGTGTTTAAAACTCATCCCTGTTTTCCCTAAGCTTGCTGGGAGAACTGGAACTGTGTATTGCATTAGAAAGTGTGATTTGTTGGGATTCTTGAAGACTATGTGCTCTCCTTCCATTTCTGGTATTGCATAGGGGGGGAGTCAATTGTCAAAAGAAAAAGTGATCGTATTACCTTTTGCTAAAATCATAACAAGTTATTTCTGTACTGCATTTTATTCCACCTTGCGTTTCCTCGAACCATATAAAGCATTCTTTCCCACCTTGTTCTTCTGTTCCTATTCATAAGTTACCTCTTGTGGACTACTGCTCATATTCTGAAGTGTGATATCAGTTATCAATTGATTTATAAAGTGTGATATATTGTTGAATTGTCCAAATAAACCTTTTAATTTGCAAAACAAACCTACTTCTTGGCTCAGTGGGGTCAGGGGGATTCTAAGAGGGGGGTGTTATACAAGGGTTGTCATCCAGAGTACTGAAAATACATCAATAAGGGTTTTCCTCAGCATCCCAGACTAGGCATTGACTTAGCTGTAGTGTTGATTGAATATCGCTTACAACAGAGAGCTTGTAGTTTGAGACAAGGCAAATACGCACTTAGCTAGCAGCTAGAATGGTGCAAGTTTGAAGAGCTTAATGAGTGCCAAAAGCAGCTCTGTAGGGTCCTGCTGGTTCAGGATGCGGTGAATCTGGTTCGACAATAGTTCAATTGGTTTGCTGTGATGAAACACAGGGCTCTTGGCTGTCTTGACTCTCATCATGCTGTGAGACCCACACTGGGTCTCAGGGACAGGTTTAGTCAGGTTCAGTCTTTGTTCTCAGGCTCCCAGCAAGGGAGGCTGGTGCACACTGTCAGGGGTCCTCCATCCCAATGAGGTCCATGAGGTCCTTGGCAGCAGTGTGACTGCCAGAGATTCAGGTAGTTATCACAGCATATTCACCACCAATGTACCCACGGGATGGGTAGGGAACAGAGGTCACCTCTGCCTTAGACTCTAAGGGCCTCATTACGACCCAGGCGGAAAACCATGGTGCTAATAGCACCATGGTCCATACCGGTAACTTACCGACTCCGCCATGGAGAAAGGGGGAATTACCACCCCATTACAAGGTTGGTGGGGCGGTAATTCCCCCTTCCTCCATGGCCCTTCCCCATTCCCATTTTTGCCCCATAGGGCTCAATGGGAATGGGGAAGGCACTAAGTACGGTACCGCAAATTGCTGTACCGTACTTAGCACCAAGGTCCCTTTGCGGGTCCCTACTTTAACGGCTCGTGTAGACCAGCCGTTAAGGTCGGGTCCCGCAAAGGGACCTCCTGATCAGGTGCTAATGGGTTAACGGCACCGCAGCCTTTTACGGCGCCGTTAACCCATTAGCGCCAGGGTCATAATGAGGCCTTAAGTCTTTACCTCACTGGTGGAAGGCTCTGGAAAGCCAATTCTCCAAACAGAAGTCCAACAAAATTCTTCTGAGGTGTTTATTCCAAAGTAAATCTGAGAAGGAGTGGGGGACCCCTTCTTTGAAAGGCAGAAGCCCCCAACCTTCTTTAAAGGTGCAATTCCTGTTCTAGGAACAAGCAGGCTTTGCCTCATGACATCACACCCAAAGTGCTTTGTCCTAAAGGAAGTGGAGGGGACAGGAATGAAAAACAGAGGCACAGAGAATAAATTTGATGTGCCATCCTCCAGCTGTAAAGATCTCACTCTCTCTACACTAACCTGCCTTGTTCCCTTCTGCGGCACTGTGGTGTGAGGATACTCCTGTTGTGAATGGGTGTGGTCCTTTGATTCCTGTTTCCAAGACAGCTTCCTGTGCAGTGGATGTCTCTCTGGGGATGGTGTTACCTGACCTCACAAAGGAATAAAGAAAGGCAATCCCAAAGGCTACAGTTTTGCTACCAGTAGCAAAGGCAGCCTGTCTGGGGAGAATACACATCGTTGTGTTCACAGCTAATCTGGGCCCACAGGGTTCACACATGTGTGATATCAAACTTTTGTGCTGTAATAATTATGTGAAATACCCTCCGTCATGCCATAAGACAAGTATGGCTTATTTTTAAAGTTGTTTGTTTGTTTGTTTGTTTGTTTACTTATAGGGCGCCAGAAAACCCTTGGGTAGCTGGGCGCACAGAATAACAAGAATGCTTAGAACTTGGTTACAGGTTGCATATTACAGGTTGTTGGTAACATAAATTGTATACAGTAATTACATTATGTACATTCTATTCATGTAAGGGTGGAAAGGTAACAAATTATATACAGTAAATACATTATGTACATTTTACATGTAAGAGTGGAGGGGTACGTGTGTCATCAGAACACAATGCTCAGGGTCACCGGTTTCAGAGGTTGTTGCGTCGAAGCCAGGTGCGGGTATGGTACCTGAAGCTGTTGTAGGGCTGGTCCCTTCTTAGTTCAACTGGTAGGGCGTTCCAGTACTGGGCTGCTTGCACAGGGAAGCTATTACCGCCTGTTTTTTTTGTCGGAATCTAGGGGTTTGGCAGCAGAAAGAGTTGGCTGTTCTGGTTGGTCGTGCAGTGGTTTTTCTTGTTATTCTATCCCTAAGGTATGGGGGGGCTGCATTGTTCAGACATTTGAATGTTAGTGTGACAATTTTGAAGGTGATCCTATCGCTAATTTTAGCCATTTGCATTTTCTCCGTACATTCGAGATGTGCTCTCTAGCTGGGTGGTTCAGGGCCGTTCTGAGCGCATTGTTTTGTAGGGCTTGAAGTTTATTGATGATGTATTTATTTGTGCCTGCATAAAGTGCATTGCAGTAATCCAGTTTTGAGAGGATTAGTGCATTGGCTAGGATAATGCAGCTAGCTGGTGAGAGGAAGGATCTGCATGCTTTAATAAGTTTACCGGTATAGGCTGTGGATGAGGCCAGGGAGTTCTCTTGTTTCCTTAGGGTCAAAGTAGAGTCCAAATAGAAACCAGGGGTTTTCACCTCTTTGGCGACGGGGATTATATTGCCATCGATATTGAAGGAGCTGTAGTTGGAATCGAGTTCTTTTAGGTTGTTGGGTGAGCCTAGAATGAGGATCTCTGTTTTTTCGTCATTCAGGCAGAGGCCATGGGTTGCCATCCATGCCTGAATGAGGGTGTACATTTTGTTTACTAAAGCTGTATCTGTAGTGAAATTGCCGAAAGGGGGATGAGGATTTGGGTGTCGTCTGCATAATTTGTCTAGGTGACACCCAGTCTGTCCAATTTGTCGAATAGAGGTTTAGTGAAGATATTATACATCATTGGCGAGACACAAGAGCCCTGTGGGACTCCACATGTTGTCTGGATAGGGTCTGCAGAGTCTAAGGTGGTGAAGACTCGCATGCTTCTGTTGTCGAGAAAGGATTGGATCCAGGCTATGGCTTCACTTGAGAAGTGGGTGGCTGACGCTAGGTGTTTGCAGTGTACTGAGAGGTTCACTAGGTCAAAAGCCACCGACAGATCAAGGAGGAGTAGCATAGCTGTGTTTCCTTTATCATTGAGCTCGTCAATTTGGGCTTTGAGATCTATAAGGGCGGTCTCAGTGCCGTGTTGCGGTCTGAAGCCCTATTGACGAGTGCCGAGGAGTTGGTTGGTCTCCGGGTATTTTTGGATTTTGAGATAGGCCACTTTGTCAATTATCTTCAGGAGGAAAGGGACAGTAGTGATGGGCCTATAGTTGGTGGGGATGGAGGGGTCTAGGGTTTGTTTTTTAAGCATGGGGAGAACCCAGGACTCTTTTAAGCTACTTGGGACGGTTCTAGATGAGAAGGAGGCCTTGATGAGTTTAGTGACGAAGGGGGCAAGGTTTCTGGCGGCATTCTTGATTATCTGGGACAGGCAGTAATCGCCTTTGCAATTGGATGGCTTTAGTGAGGCAATGATTTTTTCAGTTTCATGAGTGGAAACTTTAGAGAATTTGAAGGGTGTTAGGCTAGGTTTGAGCTTGGGCGTGGGTGTGCTTGGAATTTCACTAAGAGGGAGTGAGGCTTTTTTTATAGCAATTTTTGATTGCAGTGTTTTTACTTTATTTGCGAGGGTATTTTGGATATTGGAACACCATTGCTTGTCTTTGGGTACGTTATCAGGTGGTGATATGGGGGATTCGAGTTCTCGCAAGATTGCGAATAGTTCCTTTGTATTGGAGCATGCTTTGGAAATTCGGTCGTTATAGACTTCTTTTTTAGCTTGGATGATTGCTTTCTTATCATTCGTAGTGCACAGTTTGAGTTTAAGTTTATTTTCAGCTGTAGGGGAGTGTTGCCATACATTTTCAAGCTTCCTTTTTTCCAGTCTCAGTTCTTTTAGATAGGGGGTTAACCAAATATTAAGGTGGGATTGATGTTTACTTTTACAGTTTTTCAGTGGGGCGATGGTGTCCATGGCTGTGGCCATGGTGTTGTTGTATATTTTAACCATGGTGTCTGGGTCAGAATCAAATGGCAAGGCATTGATGGTTGGGAGGAGCAGGGGTAGGATATTGTCTGGTGTGATGTTTTTTCTGGATCTAGTAGGAACACATGGTGCCATTGTTTTTTCAATTCTGGGCATCTTGTTAAGTGTTAAGTAGAAATTGATGAGGAAGTGGTCAGTCCGAGGCTGGGGTGTAATATTTGTGACAGTAGTAGGGCAGTTGGAAGTGGCTACCCAGTCTAGTATTCTCCCTTTGTCGTGGGTTGGGGTGAGGACTTTTTGAGTGAGGCCATGCCCTTCAAGCCTGGTAGCGATTGCTTGCGCTTGTTTGTCATTTGGGTCGTTAAGACCTAGGTTAAGGTCGCCAAGGATCATTGACTGGGATGACTTTTTTGTGTTGCCCGCTAAGAGGCTGGATAATTCCTCTTTGAAAAGGCCTAAGGGCCCTGGTGGCCTGTAAATGAGATAAATAGTTAGGGTTTGGCATGGGGATATCGGTAATTTAGCAGCCAGTAGTTCACATGATTTTAAGGTGGGCAGTGTTGTTAACCTTACATTTAGGTTGGTTTTGGCGATGATGGCTAAGCCACCACCTCTGGCGTTAGGGCGGTCTAGTCTTAGTAGTTGGTACTCTTTGGGTATTGCTAGGGAGAGGGTTGGACCTGCTGCGTCATGTAGCCAGGTTTCTGTGACTGCTAGGAGGTCAAGGTTATCTAAGGTAAGGAGGTCGACTATTTCAGTGGCGTGGGCCACGACTGATCTAGCATTGATCAGTGCTCCTGTTATGGAGGTTGTTTTAGGTAGACAGGTTTAGGTTGCGTTGAGCTCCTAGTCTGGTTTTTGGGTCTGGTACGCTGGTTCAAATAGGCGTTGCTAGGTAACTGCAGTTCGTAGAGGGTGGAGAGTCTAGCGCGAAGCCTAGAGTTTCTGTGGAGAGTTGGGCAGGGTGCATGTTTAAATTGGTCCATAGTTGCCAGTATAAACTGTAATAACAGCAGTGGGGCGTATGTTAATAGGGTAGTGCTAAAATGCATTCTGTTAGAGTTGAGGATATAGTACTATATAATGTGTCGTATAGATAAGTGGGTTGAGAGCACAGGATCCTAAGGCTGGCACAGTAGGCGGTCACTCGATTAGGGCACAGTGGACTAGGATAAGGCTAAAACAACTATTTAGAGGTTCTAACTTCGTTACTGGGCTAGTCAATAGTCTAGGCAATAGGCTAGGCAATAGTCAGAGTCAAGTGCTGTAGTCACAGATTGTAGTGGGCAATACAATGTGCTAACATGCATATGTTCACAGTGGTAAGTAAGCCTGGTAAGGAGCATGGTAAAATGTGGCCTACGGACAGCAAGAGGCACAGTCAAGAGGGCAAATGTGGACTATAAGCGACCATAGGTACACTCAAAATGGCAGATGTGGCCTAGGACAGAGCAACATAGGCATATCATATAGTTCAGCTGTGTGAGTGCAGAAAAACAGTTCTAGCAGGGGGGCTAGATGCGGTTTTGCCAAATGTACTACAGGATACAGCAGTTTCAGCACAGCAGGCAAGTCATACAGTTTGGCTAGCAGAATACTGGGAGGCAGTTCTAGCAGAGGTGCTAAATGCGGTTTGCCAAATGTTCAACAAAATACAGTTTCATCACGTGTATACAAGGTAGGCATAATATGCAATTAGGTTACAGTGAATATTATGATGAGAAACTTTACTCGGATAGGCTAGGTGGGAGGCAGTGCTAGGCTAGATGCTGATTATAATAGAGAGGCATTGCGCTTTGCTCAAGCTACAATCACGGTGGGCAATATTGTGGCTCGCACACACTAAGTTACACCTTTACAGTTCTTTCTAATGAACGGATATGAGGACAAGCATAAGGTACAGAGCAAACCTAAACTCTACTGGAGCATAGATTCTACTAATATACCAATAGATAGCACAGGTAGATACTGGAGCATAGGTAAAAGAAGGCAGTGTAGCGCAAGTAATCAATAATAGAATTGCTAGACTTACAGCGTCATGTTTGTATCAAAGAGTCAGTGGCAGTTAGTCTTGGTGAGGGCTCAGTACATGGTGCTGATGGTCACAGGGGTAGTGGACCAGAAAAAGGGCAGAGGTTCTGGGTGAACTGCGAGAAAGGCTGGGACAGGCTAGGACAGGTATTGGCCTTGTTTCCCTGGGCCTTGGTAGGAGTGGGCCGGCTTCGCTTACCGGCTCATGATAGGTAGCTAAGATCATATCAATAGCCAATCGGTGCTCAGCATACTCTGCTGGGCTCAGTTAAGCAATGGAGGTCAGTGAAAGATTGCAGGCGGCCATCTTTGAAGGTGCAAAACTCCTCATGGTGGGTAAGGGTGGCAATGGGTCTCAGGCAGCTGTTGGCATCTAGATCACAGCATAGAGGCTGCAAATATTTTCTTGCAGTTGTATCTGCACTGGGGCACTAAACTCACAATTATATCTTTTTGGTACAGGAGTGCATGGCCTACAGAGACTTGGCTTTCACTGCAACTGTTAGATGGGCACCTGCTCTGTGCCAATGGAGACCAGGTGCTGCAGATGAGGTTACTGATGCAGCAGGGCACAGGTGTACACTATGCCTTTGGCTTGGAGCTTATGAAAGGGGAATCTGATCATCAGATTTCACTTTCAAAAATAGAATTACCCACATGATTGTATGGCAATCTTTCACATTCTGCCGATGCAGAGACAGAACCCTGCTCCAACCACGTTAGCCGTATGGCCCACTCCACTTTGTCCCTCTTCCCTCTGCCACCCAAGCAGCAGCAAATAATGTGGTGCCAGTCAGTAGCCCAAACGTAGTCATAGGCTATTCCATTTGTTTTCTTTTTTATGCTCCCCGAAGCACCTCAACCCACCACCCCCTTGCTTCAGAGATCATGCACCGCTACATGGTGTCATCAGAGGAACATGGCACGCTCTGCTATTTTTTTGTAGGTTGTCTTTTTGTCATTTACCTCCAAGGCCACCATGGCACGTTACACCCAACCACCCACATCAACCCCACTCTTCCCCACCACATCGTACCCCCACCCCACTACTTTACAACGTTATCTCACTTCTATACCCCACCATACTATTAACATAACCACTGTACCCCACCTGCTCTACACAATGTCACCACCCCACTCTTCCACCCACCACACTGCTTGATTTCATCTACCCCATTACAATACTCTGACCACACTTTACCCCATCCACTCTACCCCACATGACCACCCCATTTCTCAACATTAATTATTCATTCCCACTGACTCTACCCTGATTATATCCAACCTCCACCCCACTCTACCATACCTCCTCTGCTCTACCAGCTCTATCCCACCTCTCCCCCAATCTACCCCACCTCACCTCACTCTATGCAAACTCACTCAACTCTCACCCACTCAATCCACACTATACATACTGCCCTGCACCAGTAACCTACCCCACCACACTACTTGACCCCACCTGTCCCACCTACTCACCCTACCTCAGTACTCTACCCCATAGTCTAACCAACTAATCCAGTCCAGTACTACAACTTACCTCTCTACCAGACCTCACTACTCTACTCTATACCTCCATCTACCCCACCCACTCTCCTTCTTATCCCCTGTTCCACTTTTTCATCTGCCTCCACCCCACTCTTACCCAACACACCCTAACCCCCACTCTACCTTTGTCCCCCCACTGCACTCCAATCTATTCCTGCTCATCTTGCTCTACCATCATTCATCTCATTTTACTACCACTGACCTTACTCTAAACCCACTATACCGTATTCCACTCTACCTTCACCCCACTACTTTACCCCAAAACCTAATCTCTGCTCCACCCTATGACTCTAACCCACCCAAACACTCTACTACTCTACCAGACCCATTCAACGTAACTTCACCTTAACCTACCCAATTCAACCCCACTCTATTCTACACCACGCACTGTACATAACCTCACCTCACATTGAATACACTCTCCTTGGTTGATAACACATTGTCCACTGAGGAGTTCCTGCTTACAGGTACAAGTATTATGCAAGCTTTATGTTCTAGGTTCGCTCCAAAAAAACCTATGGAAAAAAGGATTTCCAAACCTTGGTTTACACAGAACCGGATATATTTACGTAAACAGTTCAGTTCGACAGGGAAAAAATGGCTAAAGGTTCATAAAGAAGCTAACAGTACTAATGCCAAAAAAGCACTTTTTACTTATGAAAAGGCTTTTTATTTTTAGGCAAAACTGATTTTTTTCCAAAAAGAAATTAGCGCAGCAGGTAACCATTCAAGAGAAATCTTTTCGATCATCTCTAAATTTAATCATCCCAATAGCAATATTTTGTCTATTACTTCTTCACTGGCAGAGGCTAATGAATTTAATCAATTCTTTGTTAATAAAATTGCTACAATTATGAATAATATTGCAGCCACAAACCCAGCTCTGTTTACTGCTGGGCAATTAGATGCAGGTCCAGATACTAGAGATCAGGATCAAGCTACTCATCTTTCAAAAGAATTTGATTTTCACCATGTGTCGTTGGACACTATTTGTACACTCATGAAGAACTTGAAACCCACCAATGGCTGTCTGTTTCCCTTACCGGCAGTTGCAGCTAAGCGTATGGCAGAGGAAATTTCTCCTTTTGGTACTGTTTTCGTAAATAAATCATTAGACCAAGGCGTAGTACCACAGTTGCTTACATAAACTACACTTACTCCCTTGTTAAAGAAATCCAATCTGGACCCTTTAGTTCTCCAGAACTACCGTCCTATTGCGGGAATTCCTTGGCCAGGGAAGATATTGGAAAAAGTGGTAACCCAACAATTACAGGTATTTGTTGAAGAAGAGTTACTTCTAGATCCCCTACAGTCTGGGTTTTGTCCAAAGTTTGGTTCGGAGACAGCCTTGTTGGCAGTCTACGATGAACTGTTGAGGTTGGCGGATCAGGGCACGCTTTCACTTTTTGTGATGCTTGACCTATCAGCCACCTTCGATACAGTCAATCATACCATTCTTCTGGACAGACTAAGGACAGTTGGGAAGTTCTCTAAACACGCTATTCATTGGTTTACATTATTCTGAAGAAAGGTCAACAATGTGTCAGACTGGGAGCTTTCACATCTCACCCCAATACGGTTGAATGTGGGGTGTCACAGGAGTTGTCACTGTCTCCTCTTCTTTTTCATTTGTATCTCTGATTGGTTATGGAGATTCTGAGACGACATGGAATAAGGTTTCAATCTTATGCTGACGAAACTCGGATTTTCATCACAATTGATAAAGCCAAGGATACTTTTGCCAAGATCAGTAAATGCCTTCAAGAAATTAGTGATTGGATGGCCTCGAGTCAACTACTACTGAATGCATCCAAGACAGAGTTTACTTTGTTTGGCCCAGAACATCTGACAGCCAACATAAAAAAGTTGTCACTTCCAAAGTTATTGAGAGTGGACCTAAAGTTTTCTACTAAAGTCAAAAACCTTGGCTGGATTGTCACGACCTTAGTCTCAGGCCAAGGAACTCTGGCTCTCTGGCCCTCGACAAAGTATTTTAACAAGACCCGAAGGGCCCTATTTTGCCCCTCTCAGGGCCCTTGGTGTCAGTCCTGGCACCGTTCGCATCAGGCTCACATGGCAGTTGCAGGTTTCAATGGGCAATGGACTAACATGGCTGCCCCCACAAGGACCAATGGGGAACTGTAACTAGCAGTGTAGCATCCAGGGCGCGGCCACCCCGAAGGCACCTGGAATACCTGCTGGTTATTTAAAATACACCCGACTCGAGGCACGCGCTTTGCGTTATTCTGCTCTAGCAGCGTGAAGTTCACCGGGTCCTGCTCAGCATCTTGGCCTGCACGGGCGAGAGAAGACAAAGAACCACAGTCATCCTTACCTGCCCAGCTTCAGCACCTTCCTCCATCCATCCGGAGTCTTCTTGGACATCATTATCTTCCTCCAGCAACATCCCTGAGAAGAAGAACAAGAATAAAGACATCAAGTAAGCTTACTTACCAAGCTCTTCTGGAAGGCCTTCGCCACTCGAACATCGTCCACCGTCGACTGGTCCCGTTCAATCACTGCTTCCAGGATTTCTCCCGCGACCTGCAAGGAACAACAGAACAGGTTAGACAACTTTCCAGGATGCTCTCAGTGCAGCGTTTTGCGCACCCTTTACCTTATCAAGCTCTGCCACCAGTATCAGCTCGTTCCACCATCATCCCTTCAGCACCTGCAAGAAGGAAGGAGAAGGTTATTCGGAACAATTACAATTACAGACATTTATTCTTAACACAAAAGCCTTACCTGAAAAGTGGAGTCGCAGCTGGTCTGGACTCCAGGCCCACACCAGTGAAGTAACTCGGAGGAACGGTGCCCGGCGACAACGCGCCCCTGCCTAGAACGGCAGGACGGAGAGCGCACCTTAACGAAAACAAAGGTGAGAGATGTCCCAAGGGGAAGCGCAAGGGGAACACCAGGAGGTGGTTCTCGAGGGAAGGAGTAGTAGCTAAAATCCACCTCCTGTCTTCTAGAACTGACCCCTGGCAGCAAAAACCCTGGAGAAGGTGCAGTGTTCCCAGAAGCATCCCTGACCAGTCGAGCAGCGTCCCTGTGGATACAAGGTGAGCGTTACAGGATTTGGCAGGATTTGGCAGGACAACCTGGGAACTGAAAGCCAGGTCGGGGCCAAGTGAAGGCTATTTTCTACTCCTTAAGACTTCTCCATCAAACCCTCCCTTATATTCCTGAAGAGGATCACGCCTTGGTAGTGGGAGCACTCACAAATGTCCACTTAGACTACTGTAATAGTCAATTGATGGGCATTCCAAAAAAACAACTCTGCAGACTCCAAAGAGCACAGAATACAGCAGGTAGGCTGATCTATGGACTAAATAAAACTACTCAAGTGTCCCCCTCATGTTGTTTACTTCATTGGTTATCGGTTGAGGATCACATTAAATTCAAGGTAGCATGTCTGGTGTTTAAATGCTTGAATAATCTTGCCTCAGACTACTTGAAAGACATGTTTAAACATTATCAACCATCCAGATGTCTATGCTCAAGGGAACATGCATTGTTAGCTATCCCCTCGTCTTCATGTGTGTCGAGAGGAGATAGAAGGTTTGCTGTATTTGGTCCAAGACTCTGGAACAGTTTACCTAGGGAAATTAATCATTGGACTCATTGTTTAAGTTCCGCAAGGCCCTTAAAACCCTTCTGTTTAAATGAAGAAGATTTTCTATGACAGTTCAGAAATGTGTTGCTCTTGGAAGAAATATAGGTATTATTGTAGTCCTGCATAATCTTTCTGCATAAAGTCATTAGCGCCATTATACGGTTTAAATTGTTCAAAATCAAAATCAAACTCAAATCACCCCACCCTACCCCCACCTCACTTCTCATTTCCACCCCACTACTCTAAACCATATCATCATCCTTCCTTTGACTACTGTACACCATTTCCACCAGTCTACTGAACCTTCACCCCTCTACTCCACCTCACCACACTCCACAATACCCTACTAATCTACCCCATAGCACAACTCTACCCTGCATCACCACTCTATTCCACCACACCTTACCCTATCCCTCACCTCAACACACTCTACTCCCCCCTACACTCACACACCACATTACCTGACTCGACTACTGTATCCCACTTATCTACCCCATCCCACAACTCTATCCCAGTACACCATACACCACTATACTACTCCACCCTACTGTAGCACAAACTACTACTCTACTTCACCACTCTACCCCACCCATATATATTACTCCCTCTACACCACCTACTCTACACCCACTCTCTCTACACCACTGCACAACTCCACTCTGCTCACTCTCACTCCGCCTTACACCACATTACCCCTCTCACTCCCCTCCACCACTCTACTCTATTCCATTCAACACCACTCCACCCCTACCCACTTTACCCCCACTTTACTGATACCCCACCCACTTTACCCCACCATGCCTCTCTATCGCAACCCACTGCTCATTGCCACTCAACCATTCGTCCAACACCACAGCACATTTTCCTACCACACCACCATAACGTACATCCCTCCAATGTACCCCACTCCATTTCTCTACCTTATCCCTAAAATCTACCCAAACCCACCCCACTTTTCTACCCTATCCCTCAATTCTACCCAACCCTACCCCACTACTCTAACCCACTAATCTACATTACCTCACCACTATACCCCACCACACTAATTCACCACAGCTCTTCCCATCTACACCACTTCAACCCACTATACCTCTACCTAAGATTCTCCCACTATGCTCCCAATCCCAATTCTCTGCCACGCCACATTTCCCCACCCCACTTATTTACCCATCTTCTCTTCTCCACCGCATTCCCCATTACCTCGCACCTGAATACACAACCCTGCCCCACCATTGTATCCCATGCCACCTCTTTAACCCACCATTGTATGTAACCATAATGCTCTGCCCTCTCTATCCCCTCCCATTCCACCTTTACAGACCATACTTGACCACACTCTATCCTCACCTTACCCAACTTCACCCCATTCTATCAACACCCACCCCTAGACCAGCACCCACCCAACTCTCCCCACACACTCCACTCTACATCAACCTACTCTAGCCCACCTCACGGCACTCTACTCTACCCTACCCCAGCCCACTGTCCCCAACCCCCACTCTACCCCCTTCTCTACTCTATCCCAACACACTCCACCTCACTCCACTATACCTCTACCATCCTATTCCAACCCCCACACCAGTCAACAATGACCTCCACCCAATTCTAGCCCTACCCAAGTATACCTCTACACACTCTTGAGAACCACACTAAACCCTTACTCACTCAACTTTACCCGACTCTACCCCTCCTTAATTATCTACCCAACTGCACTATTGTACCCGACTATCCAACCACACCCCACCAGTCTACCCCTCCATACCACTCAAGTCCGCACCAATCTACCCCCATTCACTCTACCTCACTAACTACTTAGTCCACCCTACTGCTCTTCCTTCCGTACCCACATCTACTCTACCCCATCCCGCTCTACCACATCCATCTTTACTTTAAAGTTTTCAAACATGTCTGCAATTTATTGTTTGCTGATATGCAACATTAGTAGTACACATAGTAAAAAGACTTCCGTAATCCACAATGAAGAGAAGACTATCTACTGTGTCTATTAGTAATTGTATGTGTCTGCAAACATGTTTGCACTTAAAGGTTAAGTAGATCACACATATGGACTGCATTGTTACCAAGAAAAGTAACATGCATTAACTGCAAACACCAAAACGATTGGCTTGGTCAATCCATGTCTGTTTGGTACCAGAAGACCATGTATTTCCTTGATCCATTTTTCTATGTGGCATGTCTGGTGCCATTCCACTTCTCATGCCTTTTGTAGCTTAACATCATTGGCGTTTGCCATTTATATATTTGTTGCCATTTTGTTTTAGTTAACCTTCCATTTTGCTTTAACTTACATGTTGTGCCAAAGATCTTGACATTCATGCTCGTGTCTAACCAGGTCTTTGGTATTCAGCGTTAATACTCTGCTGACATGTCAAGATTCTTATAAATCGATGTGTCATTCGTAATTAGAAAAGGCTAAATGCAAGTTCCCAATCCTTGGTTACTTCTTGTATCTCTTTTGAACAGTCCTATTGCACCTGATTCGGCTGCAAAATAGTACCAACCAACATAGCTCTAATTAAAGATCTATCTCGTGATAAAGTAATTGCTGGAAATCCAAATGAAAGTAGACAGTACCTATTGAAGGCAAATGAACATAATTACTTTGATCTTACCATTTGCAACTGATATTGCAAGCTTTCTTAATGACTGTTGTCAAGCCTAAGTGACTGCACATTGATTTATCATCATGTTTAGAAAGATGCCTTGCTGTTATCCTCTAAGACTAAAACTGACACTTTAACAGTAGTTTTTATTTCAGGAATAGCAGTGCAGCTGGGGTAAAAGGCATCCGAACTTATATATTGCAAAGAAGGCCGAGAAGACCCAGGGGATCATTCTGATCACAGGCATGTGTCCGTGGGAAGAACCTGACTGCCTGCAGGGACGGGATTGTGCACACTGTGCTGCTGTCCAAAGGTTCCCGCTGGGGCAGAACACCACCAATGCTGTGCTATGAAAAATGTTTCTGGGTGTAGTGGCTATGAAATGGGAGTGGGGACATGGAGAAGGAAGGGAGGTGTTGAGGAATGCCGCCCCTCCCAAAATGATATGTGTATAGTACGACGAGATGGAAGAAAAATCCTTGAAAAATGTATGCCCATATAAAGAGGGCAACTGATGCAGAAGTGTGCAGTGGTGCACCACATTGACAGATAAACAAGGTAAGCACTGCTTGGCCTGATGTGGTGGTTGGTGACGTTGTAATGAGGAATGAAAAAAGGGCCCCAAACTTGCTGAGACTCCAGAGTTCTCTTATGTCTTATGCCCAATTTATTTATTTTATTTACTGGGTATTTATAATGTGCCTATACCCAATGTGTTTCGAGGCACAACAAGAGAAAGGAGGGGGGGAGCAGAGAATACAAGACAAAAAGCGATCCTACCAGGCCCTGTAACATTCGGATCGTGCAAGTGCAGTAAAGAGAAATGAACGGGAGAGGGAAGCACAAGGCAGTCAACTGCGATGGCTGCACCCAATACGAATAACTTCTGCACCACCTCCACCATGACATGCCTTTAATTTGTAATAGAGAAGTTCACTTCCTTGACCTCAAAATCCAACATCAGTTAAAGAAGGTGAAATGCAGCCTTTTTCGCAAGCCTAGTGATAGTAACACCTTATTGCACTTCTCTAGTGATCATCCTCAACATCTCATGGAAAATTTACACTATGGACAATAACTCTGCATCCAGAGGAACAGCACAGCCCTGGAGGATTTCTACAGCCATGCAAACGACTTAGACCCAAGATTCAAACAAAGAGGCTATCCCAGCAAATTTCTCAGCAGGTCTAAAAAACGGGCAAGATTCACAGTTAGAGACAACTTACTTATTCCTAAAGTGCCTCCTAATGTGGAGCAGGAAGAGAGCAAGATGACATGTGTGATCACACATGGCCTCCATACCTTTCAAGTTAAGAAATTAATCACAAAATACTGGCCTTTGGCAAAACTTTGTCTACCAGATTAACCCATACCCAGATTTGCTTTCAAACGAGCACACAATCTGAGAGACCAACTATTACATTCAAAATTCTCTATACCCAAATCCAGGACAGGTGCCTGGAATCTATGCAGAGCCACTGAAAATGTCCCATTTGGGAACTGCATAGCCTGCACTTTCACCAAATACATTACATCTTTTACTATCGGAGACCGCGTTTGGAGTTTGTTCAACTTGACCAATTGCAAAACAAAACAGGTGGTCTCCTACATTGAGTGCCCTTGTGATTCATATACCTTGGTCAAACCATTAGACTTATCCACATCTGGATATCTGAACGCAGGTCTTAAATCTGTTGCAAAAACTCCACAGCACCTCTGGTCAACCATTGTATTGAACACCAACACTCACCAAATGATATTATATGGTGGGTGCTCTAGAAAGTGAAAGACTCACCCGATTTAACGAGGAGCCTCTTAACAAAAGAAACCAGTTGGATCCACAGATCAGACTCATATTGACATGGTCTGAATGAAGAATTCCATCCTTTACCATGAACTGGTGAATCTCACTGGCCCCTTCAGAGAATCTGTCTACTTAATGAAGGACCTTACTTCACACAACAACACTGAGTGCAGGTAAATGCTAGTGCCATTACGGGATGCACCCCACTTGCATTATGGACTAAAGCAACAATTAAGTCTATGTAGCCTCACATATACCCACTATCTATAGTAAACGTGTTTTATTTCCTCAGCCCTGGGTATACCCCATGACCCCAGCCACACAGCAATGTGAAATGAGAGTATATATGATCCTTATACTTTTGCCTCAGGAAATCCTTCCATTCTTTGATTCCAAATTGGTTTTACATTGGAATCTCCCACATCTTTAGACTGGGTAAAAATCAGCAATAATTGTGAACTTGTTCACCTTATCTGTGCCTCAGGAAGCACTCTGCTCATTCAAACTTGGTTTCATACTGCATCCTCAACAGGTGGTTTTACCTGCGTGACAATTTTCTCCCGTTTAAAAAAAAATAATTAGTAGAGTGTGCTCAACATCACCATTATTTTCTATAGATCACAAGCAGGTTTTTTTTGCTGACACGCGTGATACATAGGAACTGGTGCTATGGTTGCCATGGTGTAATAGAGCCATAAGCAGTTTTGAAAATGGTATTGGTGGAATAGAAGTTTGTTCCACTTTTAGCAGGTGAGACTCAGGATGTTGATTCTTCAGATAATGTGTATACCCCGTATATCTAAAGAGCTCTTCACTGATATATATTCAAATGCTCTATTTTCAGTAGGATCTTTCATCTCATGACAGGATAGTTATCCAGTTTTGTGAACACAGAATCAGAACACAGAATTTAAACATTCCTAGAAGAAGTATCTTCGCACACTCAAATAAAGGTATGCTTATGACTTTGTGAAACTATGTCTTGAGTTGTTTAGACACAGTGACACAGCAGTACATGATTAGAAGTGATACTAGATACCTAGTACTAGGACACAGGAATAGCAACTGAACTCACTGTAACTTAAGCTGTTGTGTTTTTAGTATACAAAGAAATTTCACTTTGATGGTAGGAAATTGTTTTGAATTAGAGGCGTTAGCCCTATACATATCACTTTCCTAGATGCTATAGTGGGCATTGTACTCATTAATCTATCACACCAATGGATCTTCTCTAGCAATTCTTTACAAATTGTGCGTATATTTCTTTGATTGAATGTGACTTACCTATGGTTTCTAATGTCAGATTGTGCTTTTCCTAATCTCTAAGTACTGAATTGTAAGGTAATATTCTTATAGACTTTTCATTTACATTGTTGCTTTACAGTTCAACTTTGGCTCAAGAAGAAGAGTTAGTTGTCTCGAAACGCATCAGCCGTTTACATTGAACTTCATACATGCATTGATGAAATTGTCCACACAAGCCGTTTATTTTGGACTCTGTGTCTGCAATGACGAAATTCTTCTCACATTAAATGAGTGTGTTTTTTATCAAATGAATAACCAGTATGTTGTTGACATTTATAATTTATGAGAGTAATAATTATCTTGAATAAGAGTATGGTTAACCGTCTTAAAGACAGGATAGTAATAGTGTGCAGGGGACGGGAGGTTTCCCACTTTTGGATCCTCTTCTTTTCTCTACATAAGAGGTTAGAGTACAGGCAGTTAAACAATTAAAATATTCAGGGTACACCATGTATGCATCAATCAATCCAAATGATTCCCCATACGGTGCTTCTATCTGCCCTGAGGAAGGCTTTTTTTACTGCTAACTTGTTGGCTACTGCCGAAACATGAGGCAGGATCCCAACTTCACTTTTCGAGTCATAATTAGACAATTTGTCCATAACAGAGAGATTAGCTCTCTCATTAATACTAGGAAGCAACCACTTCCTGCCACCTATTAGAACATTTCATGGTTTGTGAAACCTGGAACAATATTTAAATAAACTAATGTTAGGACAGTATTCAAAACCAACGAATGTTAGGAAATTGGACTCATCTCATTAAGTGACTGATTCTTTATTTAACATTATTAATGAAGTCTATGAGTTGCAACCGAAATATTTCGATAACTTTTCTTTATTGTTAAATCTATTTACAAGATATGTATGTCACAAGGCAAAAGGTAATTGAGTATTAATAATTTCTTCTGTTTAATTGGAAGCCAATAGCATCTTACTGTACATTTCCTTTTGATACAATTCTTTGATGTTTCACGTATTGTGTTATGTATTTTTGCTTAATTATTTTTTTCTTCTTTTTTTCTTCTTTGTCACTCATTACTTTTTTGAGTACTATTTTGGAATAAATCACACAACTACATGTGAACACAGGTTCTTTGCCCTTGTTTGCTTTGGTGTTAGCCAGTGCGAAATCTTCACAGATACTCGCAACCAGTAGGAAGAAATGTATTATTGCAAGTAGAAGTATTATATGCAGCGTGGACTATATATGTTTGATGACTATTACAGGACCCCTACCACTGCTACAAATCAGGTGCAGCCCTTCTTAGTTTTTGGTATTCATTTAATTTGGCCAGGTGTTTGCTTGACTAGGACAACTTCCACATTCCAGGAAACTGGAGACATGTTCCACAGAGCTGAATTTGTTTGCATCTCGGGATGCAGGCCATGTATCCAGAGGCGCATGATTAAAGAGCATGCCACAAATTGGGAAAGGTAAGGATGAATCAATAATGTAGAAAACATTTTCCACATCATTTTTCCTGCTTCCACCCATTGATTGCTTGACCTTTTTCATTTAATCTCCTTACATATGGGAAAGTCCCATGTGGGAGTGCAGCTAAGAGCAACTCCCAAAAAGAAGAATAAGACAGTTTTTCTAGTCGGATAAAAATTCTGGTATAATTGCTGTTAATTCCGGTACCTGCAATCTTACCGGACTGACAAAACACAAGTTTGCCAGTGGAGGCACTGATTTACCTCCAGCCAAGAGCTGGAGGTAAATCAGGCCCCTACTGGCAAATAAATGCCAGAATTACTGGAACCGGTATTATCAGTACCGTTAATTCCGACATTCCCCTCCATGGAGTCCTAAGGGGATCCATGGAATGAGGATTTACCACCATTTCTGCCACCTGTAATATACCGGTAATTCCAGGATATCAGGTGGCGGAAATGGTAGGGGCAATCGGCCGGTATCCCACCAGAATTACCGACAGGATACTGGCAAACTTGTAATAAGGCCAAAGACTTACTTTGATATTTATTTCTAATGTCATAAATAGATCATCACAAAAGCTATAATTGATTTTTATCAAGAAAGATAGTGCCAGTAAGCCACCATCAGCATCGCACTCATTATAGAGGATTTACAAATCGGAAATTGCAAGTTTAATTTTCACATGGTATAGACGGAAGAAAATTACTGGATTCTAGAAGTACTCCAGCTCCTACCTGCAGGCAGGACGCTGGCCTTACTTTTCTTACAGAAAAGGAACTGTGACAAAATTACTTCTGCTCTGCAGGTGTATAAGAATGAGTAGTGGCTAAATCGCCCACTCAGCCTCCACACCTCTAAAAACCAACAGTGATCACAATCATACAGGAAAAACAGGCATAGCTAAGTGATATACTCCTTTTCCTTTTGTTGTCACGTAGGCTGAGGGTAGGCATTACTCTCAGAAGGGATGTGAATTTGATCCAATAACAAGCCAAAGAAGCAATAGTAAAACAATTACCAAAAAAATAATTTCCAACAAAAGTTCTATAAAAATATACTTTAATTAAATAAATCACTTGCTCACTTATCCATTCAAAACACTATCAAAAACCCACCCATCTAAAGGAAAACAGAGACATGCAGAATATAACGAAGAAGACTCTGTATGGTTAGCATGGAGGGAAAACTCCCTAAGGCCAAGGATAATACTTGCATCTCTACTCTGGATAAGCTAGAGGGGTCATAGAGATGAAGCGGGTAGATTAAGGAAAAGGCTATAGCAGTAGTCTAGCCTAGAGAGAACCAGAGCTCTAGAGACATTGAGCTTCTGGTGGCAGTGAGGAAAGGAAGAATTCCTTTGAGAAGGTAGAATTGAAAGTGGGCCTTCTTGGCAAGGTCCAAAATGTGAGGCAGGAAGGAAAGAGAGGAGTTGAAGATGACTCCCAGGTTTCTGGCCTCAGAAGAAGCAGAAGGGAGAGAGCCCATAAAAGATGGCCAAATTCAGGGGAAGAAAGAGGGATCCCAATAGGTAGGATTTCAGTCTTGCTGGCATTGAGTCAGAGATTATTGAAAGTGCACCAGGACTGGATGGCAGAAAGGCAGTCAGGAATGATGGAGGAAGTGAGGAGAGGGTCAGAGGGAAGTTGAAAAAGAGTTGTGTGTCATCTGCTGAACACTGGGAGTTAGGTGAGAAGGTGGAGATGAGGTATGCAAGAGAGCCAATATTGTCCTGAATGCTTCTGGTAGAGCATGGGAAACTTGTTTTGTGGAGACCTTCATGGAGCGGACAACTCTGGTGACCTCATCAGGTGTGATAGGAGAGAAAGAGGTGAGAAAGGCAGAGGGAGGATGGGAGGCTGTAGGTGGCAGGGAGGTGGGCGAAGGGGGGATACAAGGGTGCTCAGGATGTCCTGTGTTTTCGCAGTGAAGAGAGTGGCCAATGCATTGCAGAGGGCCTGGGAGGGAAGAGGTGATGATGAGACTGTGGAAGGGCTGGCTAGTTCCCTGCAGATTGTAAAGAGTTCAGCCGTGTGGTTGGATGCACCAGAAATGCAAGCCTGGTTGTGGACCATTTTCTTGGTGCAGATGGAGAGTCTGTATTGTCTTTAGAGCAAGTGACAAGTCAGTTTGTCAGAGAGTAAGTCTGAAGTCTTCCACTTCCATTCCACAGCTCTGAAGTTGTGTTTCAAGGCTGCAAGTTTGGAGTCGTACCAGGTATTCCACTTGGAGGCATGTTTCAGGTGGATCCTCATGACTGGGGAAATAATGTGAAGGGTATTAGTAATGGCAAGATGGAGATGCTGAGAGCATAGTCAGAGGTAGAGTCTGTAGAGGCAGTTGTAGGGGTGCACATGCGAAGGCAGCAACTGAGAATTGTTTGATCGGATGGATGTTTGTGAACAAGGTTGGCAGGTCTAGGGGAGTTGCTGTCAGAGGGCCGAGAGGACCCAGGTGAGAAGAGAGAAGGGAGTGGTCTGACCAGGAGAGTGGGGTGATCAATGGGGGGGAAGAGTGAAAGATCAGTGTGGATGAAGGTGTCAAGAGTGTGTCAGCCGTGTGAGTGGGACCAGTAGGGAGATTAGAGAGGCAGAGCGAGGAGCAGAGGTCACGGACGAGAGTGCATTCCGTATTTAAGAGTCAAGGTGGATGTTGAAATCATCCACGAAAATGAGTTTAGAGGTGGTTGTGAAGAGAGAGGAGGAGAAATCAGCCCATTCAGAGAGGAACAGGGTGGTAGAGCTGGGTGGTCTGTAGAGAGTGGCAATGGTCAGGGAGGAGGTGGGAGAGATGACCAGCTTGCAGACCAGGCTCTCGAAGGAAGAGTAGAACTAAGTAGGCATGAGGGAATAAGGGACCCACTCAGGGAAGATCAGAGCAACCCCCTAGCCAGCACGATAGGGTTAGGCTTGGAGTAAAGAGGAGGGGCTGCACAGCACAGTATGAGCAGAAACTCACCAGGCGGCCTAGTATCCAGGAGAAGCAAGGAAACAAATGGACTGGCAATAGCAATGAAAGCACACAAAAGGAGAATGGCTACACAGATGGAAGGGCAGATACATTTGAATTCTTGATACAAGGCACTTTGAACACACAAAAGCAAAAATGGCAACACAGATCTAAGGGCAGCTAAATTCGATTTTTGATTCAGGCAGCTTGAACACACAAAAACGGAAATGGCAACACAGGTCTATGGGCAGCTAAATTTGATTTTTGATACAGGCACTTTGAACACAAAAAAGAAAATGGCAACACATATGGAAGGTGCATTTGATAAAACGTTTTGACTAAGCAAGCGTTTACAGGCAAGTGAGACACAGTGGTGGTGACTCGTGCTGTGTGGAAGTAAGAGAGATTTGGTGCCTAAAGCAGAACAGCAGAGTGTCTGAAAAAGTTAGTCTCACAGAGAGGAGGAGAGAGCGCACCTCATGGTAGCTTACTAGGGCTGGCAGTAGATCTTTGCGGGAGTTTTAGTGCTGAGATGTCACAGAAGCTTGCAGGGAGAGATGCCCCTTGCCCCATCATGCTCCAACAGGCTTGGACAGGGTCTTAGATGCGGGCCTTGGGTGGTTGGATGGCTTTTCCCTGCCAGCTTGCCTGATTTGGCCTTAGATGGAAGAGGGGTCCAATCAGAGCAGGGCTTCCCACAGCAGGGCAGGCACTCCAGTGTCAGCATGTCTGGGCGGCCATAATGGAAAGGATGGCCAAATGCTATACCACATTATAAGGTACAGGCACAAAGCAGCAATGGTGTGCTGCAGCAAGCATTTATGTCGATGGAAATCTTTTAAAATTAAAAATAAAATAAAATAATGACAGCTGCTGTGACACCAAAGTCATTTCAGACAGAGGATGCATATAAATCTGCATCTGCAATCCAAAGCCATTATAATTGTGCAGGCTATTCATCTTGTGGCAGGGTAATCTCTAAACATAAGCCATACCTGGGTTTTGGAAGGGTTAGTGATAGTACACAAAATGATTAAAAGCCACAGCAGATTTGTATCATACTCATGTTAAACCTATGACCTAAGACCAGCTATGGAAAGGCTATTTGGATTTGTATACAGACTGCCTGCCTCTACTGCAGCCAGCAGGACAATAGGAAAAAAGTGGTCTCTCTTTGATCCTATGGGAGGTTGGGTAACACCTCCCCTCAGCCCAGGAAACTCTCAGCAGGAGAACACCTGGGAATCATACTTGGTTGGGCACACCCATAACAAAAGGGCCAACCTCACACCAGGGTGTTGCATACCAAAGGGTCTTTGAAGCTGCAGGCTTGGTAAGGGAGTGGGGGTTAGAACAGTCAGATGTATCAGAAGGGACTGTGAGAAGGGTTCCTCCATCTTGGTTTTCTTTGAGCCCCTCTTGTCTTACTCTCTGCTCCACATCCTGTAATGCATAGCACTTTGGGTATGATGTAAGGCACTTGTCACCTCGAAAAGGGATGGGATCTCTTAAATCAGGCTTGCTTTTACCCAATCCCCTTCTACCTTTATAAGCAAGGGCTCTCCCACTCCTCCATTGATTCCTTTTGGACCTTCAAGTCAAAGTTAATTCATTTTGGCCCTTTTGGGAGAGCAGATCTCTTCAAAGTCTTCAAGGTGTGAGGTAAACGTAGGTGTTGCAAAAAAGAGGCAAGCTCTGTCCCCTCAAAATCACCCAGAACCATTGAGAGTGACTGCTATTGGATGAGGACCTTCACTTTCCTTTATGCCAGCTGCACTGGGACTCAGGATCCTCACTGGAGATGACGGACTCCTGCAGGTGCCACCTAGCCCCTCACACTAGGATTGAAGAGGAAAATGACCCATCTTATCTCTGAGCACGAAATGTGGGCTCACAGACCAGAAAATAGGAAAGCAACTGGATTCTGCTACTTCAAACCATCTTTGAGTCCAAGCAGATTGTGTTTGAATACCTTCAAACCATCCTGGACTGTCAAAATCCTTCATGGCCACATGACTGGCTGTGCACTCATGGAAAGAACTACAATCCCCAACAGGGCATGCATGGGACCACAGAGTCTGTGCGTCAGCAAATACATAAACACACAGTGAAAAGGGCTGTGTCCCTTTTCACTGGTCCTTGCAATTAAGGCTGCAAGCCTCTGTTGGGCTGTGGCATGCAGAAGTACATGCCTAACACGGTTCATAGCAACATATGGTTCTAGTTTTTCTAGCTATCCAGCACGGGGCACAGCGGTGATGCAATGTGCAGGTTGGTGTGAACAAACATCTTCCAGCCCGGGGCACGGCAGTGAATTATCTCTCATGTGGGTGTGAGGTAAGACCCAGGTTGCAGCGGTGATCGCCACATCTTAATAAGCAGTGTAATGACTGTCTCTGGGCTTGCACATAGGGTCAGGGGCCACAGAAAAGTGTTGAGAATGGTTGATGGTTGATATGAGTATAGAGTGACAAGAGTGGCAACACACAGATTGCAGAGGTGTGTTTGTTGTATGTGCCTTTGTTGTTACGTCCTTCTTTTTTCAGATGCTACACAGACAATTATTGTGAGGACAATAAGATGAGGATATCTAGAGGGGAGTGGTGGTATGGTTTTGAAGGATAAAGATTACTCCCAAGGAGTCAGAGTTATGTCAATGTTCTGTCATTGTGTTGTGCTTGCATTCTTGTTATACGAGATTCAGAAATATGTCAATGTTGTTTCATTGTATTGTGTTTGCATTCATGTAATAAGAGAATCAGAGTTATATCAATGTAGGTCATGATTTGTACTCTCATTCATGTTCTGAGGAAGAGGCATTAAATACAATAACTAGGGTGTATGCTTTTTATAGAAGTATGAGTCGTGCATGATATTGGGATTTTCACAGGCATCATGAGGACAGAGGACATAGAGGTTTCATCAGCCAGTGTGAGAATAAGTGTAGTGTGTTGGATAAGCCTTTCCTCACTCTCCCACCTATCCAATGTGTTACCCTTAATGATATGATATGATATGTATGATGCACCTGTACACAGGTGTTTCTTGGTGCCACTAGACATGGCAGGGGAGACAGAGGGAGGACAAGACAAACTATCCTACTAGGCCTTGTGACATGGGATCGTGCATGTGCGACAATGAGAAGTGCACGGGTAAGAGAGAGGGGGAAGTGCAAGGTAAGGTAGGGGGAAGTGCATACAGGGCAGCAAGGCTCTGAGTAAGTGCAGCCATGGCAGCACAGCTCTGGGTAAGTGCAAGAAGGCAGGGGGCTGTAGAGGTTACATTTACGGCCCCTAAGTGCGCAGTAGGCCAGGAGGCAGTGCAAGGAAGAGTGGTCCTGGAGTAGCCTGGTACCCAGTGAGAATCTTAGCATCCCAATTAATCAGTCTGCACCGCAGACAGGTAAGTTAGCAAGGAAGGGAACGAGAGTAGACAGAGGAGAAAAGTAAGGTCTTGAACTTCAGGTGGTGAGGCTCATGTTTGAGAGGGTTAGAGATGCCATTCCAGAGGGAGGCATCTGCAGAGGAGAGAGATCTACCCCCCACTCTCTGCGTGGAGAAACAAATGACCCTCAGAGAGTTAGAGGTAGCTGAGCAAAGGGATTGGGATCTAGAACAAAGGTATTTAGGCAGAGAGAGTTGGGATAGTGAGAGCCGCTCCCCCAGAAAGCCTTGTGGATTATGCAGTGGGTCTTGAGCTTGATCCTTTCTGCCACTGGTAGCCAGTTGAGAGATTTCAGGGCAGGAGAAATGCAGTCCTTGGGCTTGAAGCTAAGGATAAATCTTGCAGTCCTGTTCTGGATTAGTTGCAGGGGGCGAAGAGTAGAATTAGGAAGATTGAGAAAGAGGTTGTTACAGCAGTCCAGCCCTTAGAGAACCAGGCTCTGGAGACAGTGAGCTTCTGGGGGAAGGTGAGAAAAGGTAGAAAACCTCTGAGGAGCAGAAACTTTAGGTGTGCCTTCTTGGCAAGTTCTGTGATATGAGGAGAGAAGGAGAGAGTGTAGTCAAATGTTTTTTGCCTCACAGGAAGGCGAGGGAAGAGGGCCCAAGGAGGGCAGCCAGAGTGAGTAGAGGAAAAGTAGGAGCAGGGGTCCCAAAGAGAAGGATCTCAGTCTTACTGGCATTAAGGGATAGATTGTTAGAGGCACACCAATCCTGAATCGAGGATATACAGTCATGAATGAGCGAGGAAGAAGAGGAGGCTGAAGGAAGCCTGAAAGAGAGCAGAGCGTCCTCCGCATAACACTGAAAGTTAGAAGAGAAGGTGGTGATCAGGTGGGCCAAAGGGGTCAGATAGACATTGAAGAGCAGAGCAATGTGAGAGGATAGAGCCCTGGGGGACACCAAAATGTGGAGAGAGAGGTGGTAGAGAGAAAAGACCCAAGCGGGACCTGGGAGGGTCGGTCCAAGAGGAAGGAGTTCAGCCATGCTAGGGCCTGATCCATGATGCCCAGATTCTCACAGAGTCAATTGATCAGGGTGGCATGATTGACCATATCAAACACAGAGGAAAGGTCAAATAGGATGGGGACAGAGGGAGAGCTGGAATCAAGATTAGAGAGCAGATCTTCTTGAGTGTACAGGAGAGCAGTTCCCATGCCTCTGGCTGTTCAGAAGCCAGACTGATGGTCATGGAGACTACCAACAGATTCAGTGTGCAGAGTAAGCTGGGAGATGGACAGCTTTTCAAGGAGTCGGCCCCAGAAAAGAGTGATAGAAATTTTACAAATAGTTTTCCAGACAGGTAGGATCAGCAGAAAGCTTTTTTTTTAGGGGGTGCACAACAGAGTGCATGACGAAGGAGAGGAAAGATCCAGTGGTGAAAGAATGATTACTGAAATCGGGCAATTGTAATTTCTTCCGGTTTTCTACCTTTCCCATCCACAACCTCTTTCTAACCCTCTTCCACACATTGGCTGCCTCCAGGTGAGCTGTGGACTCAAGTGGGTATCTTATGCCAACCAAGAAGGGAGGGTCGTGTACATACAGCTTCCATGCATATGTTGAGCGTGTTGATCGCAATTAAGACAAGGCCCCACAGTGCTACCTTTGGCACTCACTGAACCTCGAACCACTGTTTTGCTGCATTAAACCAGTTTATCAATACATTGCACCAGCAGAGTTCATCACTTGCCCGGCTCAAACAATTAGCTTTCCACTGTGGAAGTCTTTGAACGGAACCCCAACTCGAACCACCTGCATCTTCATATTGAACTAACCCAAAGACGAACTTATACCGCTGGTGCCATTGTTTCGCAAAATAACTTAGCCCTGCAGGACTCATAGCATCGAACTTGCATGACTCTCTGGCATTACCTGGTGGGCACTTTGAAATACATTGTTCTGATGTTGCATCGAGTCTCACAGCGCTTCACATCGAACCCAAAACCGACCCGCTACTTGGATCACTGCAATATGATGCATTTGAACCTGGTTTGACACATATCCACTGCTCTCAGAAGCCCAGTTCAATTCTGTCTAGCCTTCAAGGGAAGAGTACAATACATTAGTGAGGTCCAGTCTCCATGGCCAAAGTTTGAGATTCTAGAGCAGAGGTCGCCAAACGGCCGATCGCGGGCGACTAGTAGCTAGCCTGAGCCTCTTCAGTCGCTCTTGCTGGAAATGCTGAAAAATAAACACTTTCTTAAAGATAAATTATTCAGTGCTGTGTTTTGCAGTTATTTTCCTTGATCAGGATGCAAACCCTGGTCGTCCCAATTGCGGGCAGGGAGCTTGGCTGCTGTGCCACATGGAACTGCTTGTAAATTCCCTGACAGATGTCAATATCACGTTCTGCTTCTGCAAGCCGCCTGTAGTACCAGAGTTGGCCTTGTGCGCCCCCCACCCCCACACACTGTCTTGCTTAAGCAAGCTGCTCTTGTTTAACAGAGATGTCAGAGGGGCTAGGGCAGGATCAGGATCATTGTGACCAGCAATCAAAATATCACAGTAGCACTGCCACTCGCCTGGAAATTTTCAAAATACTATTTTAAAAATGGTGCTTCTTTCCAAAACCCAATTTTAGTACATTAAGCGATCCATAGACACGCTGTACAGTAGAAGCCTACCAGGGTAACTCAGCAGGTTAACAGACCGATGCTGAGATGTTATATATCCAAAACTAAATGGCGTATCATATCATATCATAAGTGTTTCAAGGCACGACGAGGCAAGGGAGGGGGAACAGAGAGAAGATGGACAATGATCCTATTAGGCCAGGTGTCAATCAGATCGGACAAGTGCATGGGAAGGGGGAAGGAGGAAAGTGCGGAGGCGAGGGGAAAGGGACAGTGCAGTGCATGGGATAATAAATAAATAATAAGTAGCATTCGGCCAGCTGGTGGCAAGTGCAAGGGTAGTGCAGACATCAGGTGTCAAGTGCTAGTGGTGGAACTGTAGGGGTAAAGAACAGTCCCTAATTGCGGGGGGTTGCCAGGAAGGCAGTGCAGGTGTGCAACTGGGGTGGGGGCCTGGGCTTGAGGGCAGGGGGGGTTGCCAGGTGACCAGTGCAGTTTCAGTATCGGCCAGGAAGTCAGCAGGGGAGAGGAGGAGAAAAGGCAGAAGCAAAGAGAAAGGTTTTGAGGTGCTTTCAGAACCGGAGATGTTTCTCCTCAAGTTTCAGGGAAGCAGGGAGGCTGTTCCAGAGGGAGGCCCCAGCCGAGGAAAGAGATTTACCACCAACTCGTTACTTGGAGAAGCGACAGACCCTGAGGGAGTTGGAGGCGGATGAGCAAAGAGCTCGAGAAGGAAGATATTTTGGAAGAGAGCTGAAGGTATTGAGGCCCCAGGCCCCTGAAGGCCTCGTGGACAATACAGAGGGTTTTGAACTTAATCCTCGCAGCCACTGGGAGCCAGTGCAGAGATTTCAGTCCTGGAGAGATACGATCCCTGGGCTTGAGGCCAAGGACAAGTCTCGCAGTCCTGTTTTGGATGAGTTGCAGAGGGCGGACAGTAGTAGCAGGCAGATTTAGAAAGAGGCTGTTGCAATAGTCCAGCCTAGAGAGAACCAGAGCTCTGAAGACAGTGAGCATCTGGGGGAAGGAGAGGAAAGGAAGAATACCTCTGAGGAGGTGCTGCTGGTAGTGTGACTTCTTAGGGATGTCAAAGATGTGAGGAGAGAAGGAGAGTGTGGAGCCGAAGATGACCCCGAGGTTTTTAGCCTCACAGGTGAGAGCAGGAGGAGGGCCAAGGGAGGCCGGCCAGAGAGTGACAGGAAAGGAGGGAGCAGGTGTTCCAATGAGGAGAAACTCGGTGTTACTGGCATTAAGGCAGAGATCATTGATGGTACACCACACCTGGGTGGCGAACAGACAGTCAGAGATGAGGGAGGGAGAAGAGGTGGCTGAGGGAAGCCTGAAAATGAGCTGAGTGTTGTCCGCATAGCACTGAAAGCATAGAAAAGTGCAATAAAATGTGTTTGGCCAGGGTATGGGTTGGGCTGGTTGTTGCCACCCATGAACCCGCAGTTTAACTTCCTAAAAACTGCTGTCAGCACAACAGAAGCATTTATTTGTGATTAACCAGTTTGACAAGCATATAACATCTTTATAACCTGTGCTAAAACACAGAGGGGCACACAAATAACAGAGTATGTGTGGTGTCTGACAAAAAAAACATTTCAACAAAAACTAGTGAATGCAAGCAGCATTATTCAATTTGGAAATTACTTTTTTTTTGTTTATGGAAGTGTGAAATGCACATTTGTAGAACAATAGTGTGCCTACCATGTAGAAAGTCTGCATAAAATGCAAAGGAAGGGCACAAAAATTACAGGATATTTGTGTGGTAGTACAACAAATTTCTGTCTTTTTGAGACAGCTACTTTTTGAAGTTCTTAATATAATCGTGAAGGCATATGTTACTCCATCTCTTTATAGAGAGGAAATAATTGGGCCCAAAAAATATTGGTAAAAATTCAGAGGTTTATAAATATCCCCACCCCGATATCGCCCGCTAGTAGCTCTCCACTGTTGACCTCCACTACAAGTAGCTCTAGCTAACGTAAAGGTTGGAGACCCCTGCTCTAGAGACTGATAAACCATACTTTTGCACATTTTTCTAAAAATACCTAGCTATTAAAAAGTGACATAGTTACAATGTCTTGCTCCAAAAAACACTATGGAGGGACCCTATTGAATAGGAAAAGGATGAATCGGGTAAAGAAATAAGTTATATAAAATCAAGCTATTTTTCATATAATTTGTTATTCTTGAAAAATCATAATTAATTATTTATATATACTTGCAGCCAAAGACCGAGAAAAAGTTACTTTTTGTCATATAAATATGTTAATTGTATTCACAAAAAAACCTGATTCGAATTTTGAGAGATCATCACTATGAACAAAATTGATGTGTGTGATGTCTCTCATATACAAATCACCACAGCAATACACTATGCACACAGAAAACACTTATATGTAAAATGAAATAATTAACAATAATCGCCACTAGACCTTCACCAAGTGACATATGTGCAATAAAAGCTTTAAGTACACATCACAACATTCCCACTCAAACAAAACATTGAAAAGTTCAAGACTATACATAACTCACATATAACTTCATACAAAGTTCTAAAACAGATTGCATGGCTATTACACAATAGATGCTATTCAACTAGCCCAACATGTTTCTGTTCTTTTTTTATTGTAGAACATTCTTCAGGGGTGGATGATATAAAATAATGATTTTTCCATGACTCTAAATGCCAGTAGTCTGTGTGGCGATCTCCTCAGTACTCTGTAACATAAAGCAATGTATGCTTGTTTTATTAAAATATTTTTTCGTTTTTAAGCTGGACGTATATTGGAAGAAAAATCATCCTTATATGTGTGAATTTACACCACATGCTCCATAGTGCATTACATGTAACTGACCTGAAACTCTTAATGTGAGCACAATGTCTTGCTCTTCATACCTGCAACATAACCAAGAGTGTTTTCATAATTTGCTGTGTTCTTTCCAAAGGGGGGGAGGGTGGTTTGATAGTGTTTTATAGTCAGTTATTTTGCATATTGGTATGGTATGTATTTTTATAGAATCTACCTTCATTTTGGACTTTTGTACTATGGCTGTTTAGGTTGCTACTGTCACCAGATTAACAACCCTCGAAAGAGTATATCCTCCTCAATCCACGTTGCAACAAAAGCAAGTACACATCTTGACTTTTTCTGTTTCACTTTTATGATTGGTATCACTATTGGCTTGTAGTAGTGCAAGGGTTGACTAGGCAGTTTAATTTCTATTCATCCTTGTACTCCTGAAGGGCAGTAGTCATTTTGAAACAGATGGGTAACTTTTGTTTAGGTTTAAAAGGTATGTATGGGCCATCAATACGTTCAGACAAAGCACAGGCTTTCTATTTCAACAGTAGGTCTGGAAGAACTCTAGGGTTCTAGCACTAGGACTAGAGGAAATCTAGGGTATCTCTATGTTGATGATACATATATCTATCGCAAGACACTGATGAAACATAGATAAAACCCTTTGTACTCCATTACAAAAAGAACCCATCAACTGCCATTCAAGGGCAGATGTTTGAGATGGGTCACCTTGGACCTGTGTATTTTCTTGCTGATGTTATTCCATGCAGCAAAGGTGAAAGTGGAGATAATTATAAGAGGAATACGGCAAGCCGGATGAAGGAGTCAGACAAAGAGATGGCATTTTGGATACATACTTCTATTAAATAATAAGGTAGGAAAACCTAACTCTCCCTATTCTAGTAGAGGGTTCCCTATCTAACTAAGGAAACTCGGGTGCTTGTCGTCAGGATGATTGTCCAACACAAAATAATTGTCATCTGTCCCAAATTATTCTCAGTCTAACCATACCACTAAACCATAACCAACTAAATCTAGCCAAGGGGATGCCTCCCTCCTCCTGGTATCAGCAGTCTTCAGCAGTGTCGATTGTTCCAGACAACAATGGCATTTCCTCAATTTAGTAACAGTCTTGTGATTCAATCAGGAGAATGACTCCCCTTCTCCAGATATCACAACATTTACCAATATTGAAAATTCCAAATAATAATTGGTTCTATCCAAGCTCAACCTGTTGGTCTGATGAATTGGAGTCTGATTTACAAACCAGGAGAATGACTCCCTTCTCCTGGTATCATGAACACTTTACAAAGTTCTTGTGACTTTTCCTAAGGGTTCCTACAACACCCTCCAAGCTCTTCCCCAAGTACTTGAATTGCAAACCTTAGAGCCACTAGAGCCAGGGAGATTGCTCCCAAGCTTCCACACTTTTATTAGTTCTTTCTTGGTCAGTCTTGCTTTTCTGGCAACCATATATGATCCCATATACTGTGCCAGAGTGGGATCAGACCCGACTGATTAAAATCAGGGAACCCTTAAATTTGGTAAACGTAATGCTAATGCCTCAGATCCTAAAGTTGCTATGTAGAGTCCATTGGATTCGACCTTTGTACCTATTGGCCTGATATTGTCCCCTCCAGAAGGAACCTATATCCGCCTTGTTTTCAAATCTGGACTAGCATGCAAACATGGCCTAGATGTCATGGCCGGAGTGGTAGACTCAGATTAACGGGGTGACCCCAAGGTGTTATTGCATAATCATGGGGAACAAACTTATCACATTAAGGTAGGGGAGAATATTGCTCAGGGTTTTTTGGAAAATGCAATCTTGTCCTTACCTGTAGAAGTCCAAGAGCATGTTCCTACCACAAGAGGTGATAAAGGTTTTGGGGAAGCAGACCTGGTGTCTCCAGAAAGGGTCTGCTTCCCCAAAACCTTTAGTTCTGAAGAGATGGAGCTTATGCCAGACCTCAAATTCTCCCAACATAATGACCTCGTCCTGGCAGAGGCTTTTCTGAAAGTTATTCTGCAGGTTGAAGGTAGGGCACAAGGAGGTCCCTTCTTTTTTTAAAACATGGGCTCCTGTACCAAGGGGAGATAACTCCTGAGGGAATAACCAGAACTCAGTTGGTGATCTCCACCCAACCATAGGACAGTGGTCTTGGAAATGGCCCACTCTCATATTACAACAGGACATCTAGGGGCAGCGAAGATGCAGAGGCAGGTAATCCCCAAGTTTTACTGGCCAGGAATCCATACGGATGTGAAGACTTTTATGGCAACGTGTGCCCTTTGCCAAACGACTTGTCCCACTATGGTCCCTCGTGTGCCACTACAACCATTATCTATAATTTAGGTACTCTTCTCATGAAGCGGGATGGACATAATAGGTCTCCTTGATTCCTAGAAGTTAAGGACAAAAGTGTATCTTAGTTATACTCAATAATGCGACCAGATATCAGGAAGAATTTCCCCTCAGAAATAACACCTCCCAACAGATCATAAAATGTCTGATTCACATTTCTGTTTAGAGTTGGGCTTACTCTGGAAATGTTAACAGATCAAGATGGTTCCTTCATGTCAAAATTAATGGCTGAGAGAAAAGAGGGTTTGCAAATAAAGACCTTGCATACTTCTGTATATCATCCACAAACAGTTGGCCTGGTGGAGAGGTTTAACCAAACCCTCAAGAATATTCTAAAAAACTGGTGGGGGCAGACGGACATAACTGAGATATTATGATTCCCTAGGTGTTGTGTGCCATAAGGAAGTCGCCCCAGTCCTCTTTTGGTTTCCCTGTTTTAACTTTTGTACAGATGAGAACCAAGGGACATTTTAGATATGCTTTGTGAGACTTGGGGAAACAGAGAGGAGGCTGTTCTCTCTATGTCACAAAAAGCTAAGCTTCTCAAGGTACATATGACTATCGCCCATGAGATAGTTAAGAAACATCTGGGCCAGGCGTAAAAGGAACAAAAAGCCCACTATGACCAGAAGACCATCCCACTATTCCTTTTCTGTAAGACAGAAGGTCCTTGTTTTATTACCAACTTCTGAGCACAAAATGCTTTCAAGGTGGTTCGGCCCTCTGAGGTATTTGAAAGAAAAGGGCCATGTAATTATCTTATCCCGCAGCATGATCGTAAATCAAAAACACAAATCTACCACATAAATCTCCTAAAGGAGTGGAGAGTAGATCCGATATAGAAAACTTTCATAGGCACACTACTTATAGACGAAAAATCATAGTCAACATTCGTCTCGCCTGATTTCACATCACAACAGCAGGCAGACATTAGGATTTATTATGTCAGTTCCCAGATGTTTTTAATGAAAAACCACATCCGAACTCCACCCGTAAGAGTGGTACATTTAAAACACTAGCTTATTCCCGAGAACAAGAGGGAAACAATACTCCAGGAGATAGAGAATATGTTGGAGGCGGATGTTATCGAGCCATCCTGAAGCCCTTGGTCTTCCCTATGAGTCCTGGTTCTCTACTTCTCGAGGATTGTTCCAATTTAAAGTCCTTCCTTTTGGACTCCACAGGGCACCAGCAACCTTTCAAAGACTGATGGATAAAGTTGTGCAACCCTTTTCACCTTTAGCAGTACGCACTTAGATATCGTAGTCCACAGTCAAACATGGGAGGAACACCTTCTTCAACGATATGAAATAGCAAGAGCCCTAAGGAAGGTGGAACTGACTGCAAATCCTAAGAAATGCCATGTTGCATGGTCAACCATTAAAAACCTGTTTTTCGTTGTTGTAGGGAACAGCTTAGTACAGCCCCAACTATAAAGGTTTACAGCTGTTCAGGAAGCATCTCCTCCAAAAACAAAAAGGTAATGCTGAGCATTTTTCGGGCTTGTTGGATTTTACCGCTGGTTTATCCCAAGATATTCTCCTCGGGAGCCTCCTCTTCTCAGTACTGTCTAGCTTTGATGAGGGAGTAATCAGCATCACTCCTTCAATCTTCTTTTCATTACTTGAGGAAAAGGTATGCAAATTATCTTGTCTTTTCCTAGTCATATTTTGGTCAGTCCCAGTACAGGAGGGAATATCACACTATATGACAATAGTGCTCTGAGGTTGGTTAGCTGGGGTTTGTGGAGCTGTTAAGGCCTCAAGGGCAAACAGGTTAGGGAGTTCCATCATGGAACAGGAATCCACATCCCCATGAGGGAAATCTCTCCCTGTGAGGTCCTCCCCCTTTTTACCAACCCTAGGGGGAATATCTGGTAGTGACCTCACCTCCCTAGCCTCACAGAGAAGGGTTCGCCCATGGGGAGAAGTGACGTGATCCCATGATTTGTCACAGCAAACAGTGAGCCAAATGCAATTCTGAAGTCACCAGGTTAGGCATTTTCTCTCATTAGTAAACAGCTGACTGTTTTATAGAGGTTGTACCACCTGTTTGTTGTGCCGCCTCATTGTAAGGACCATGGGAGACCAGGATTGTTATAAGTATGGCTGGTGTGATGATGATTGCCTGAAAGAATATTGTTATTTGGCAAATACCCCACAATGTCTTTACATGACCCTCTCTGGAGATCTATAGCTATGTTCTGAGCAATTGTGGTATAGGAGAATTATTATAAAGAAGAGGATGTCAGTGAAGCAGTGGGCATACCTGTGAGCAGCAGGGTGTTTGGGATGGTCCTGGAGATTTTCAGTCTAAAAGGGTCAGAATGTTGTCAGCTTATATTAATTGGACTTTGAAAAGGTGTGGGATGTCTCTGGTGAAAATCCTCAGTGGTAGTGGATTAAAATAACATTCTGGCAATGTGTCATCCAATGGTGTCATATTACAGGATCACATTGCCCCTAGGTGTGTGTGCAGACTTCAATATTCCCCCATTTTCCCTGCTGAATGTGGACATAGCAGATAGTATTCAGAAAGCAGGGAAGGCAAATGGTACTGAGAGAATCCCAGTGGATGTATTCTTGCCCAGCTCGAAAATGTTGCAATCCCTGCAATTTAGGTACTTAAATGGCATCACATCATTAATGGATAATGTTCCAGTGACTCAGTCAACCACCAAGATCACCCCCATCTTTATCATGGGAAGTAAGGAGGCTGGTAAGTAGGGAAACCATAATGCATTGCCATCCTATTTCCTTGGTGGGTTTAGGTTATATAGTGTTCTGTAAGGTCCAAGACTTGCAGTATTCAGGGAAAACATTGACTGCCACCCAGGGAACTCCAGTCTTCTGAAATGATTGAACATTGTGCTGCAATTAATGCCATATGTGAAGCTAAACAGGGTGAAATCTAATACTAGGACTTGTGGATTTGAAAAATGCATGCAGTTTGAAGGACAGGGACTGTGGCGGTTCTTAGAATGACATATGTGCTCCCCACGGGACACACTCTCCTGTCAGAGCAGGGAGGTGAGACCACTAAAATATTCCCTCTGGGGCGGTACAACACAAGAGGATCTGTCAAGGGAGCATTCCCTTTGTGGGGATAGGGACACTCATTCTATGTGATCACCCCCTTTTTCCATTACACACCCCATCCCGACTTACACAACACATCCCGACTTCACTTATGTTGTATTGTGACTCTGATTCTGTTCCAACTACTGAGATGAGTAAGAACCAAGGAGTGAAAAGGGTTATGTCTGGAAAAACAACAAGAGACTCTGGGCCTTGTGTTCATCCAGCGGGTCATATCAAAACTGAAAATAGACCAACATTACCGTCAATCTAGCCCAGCCATAACCAGAAGGGTGACAAGGCAGAGAGCAGTCAACAGTGGCGTCCAGGAGGCCAAACTGACCAGAGGGCGGAGGATCCTCACGCTGAACAATGAATACTATTGAGCTGATACTGCAAGGAGGCTTATCTCCAACCTTGGGCGAGGCAGGGGCACGACCTCTTGGGGAAGTGGACCGTGTGGTCCAAAAAATGTGCTGATACTGCAGGGAGCCTTGAACCGCAGGGCTGCTGTGGAACCAGTGAACCTAAGGAAGGCCAAATGAAGATGGGAAGAGACAGCGACCAAGCCCAGGAAGGTCAGACACTGTATACTGAGGTTCCCAAAGGTAATGGGGAGTACGGGCAGTCCAGCAGGGGCAGGAGCGTGAGAGATTGGAACCTACTTCGCACCAGGTCAAGTGACCATAGAAACCCAGTGAACTGAAATCAGAAGTATGAAGTGTGGGGATGGGAGAGCCCCTCTATGCAGCGGTAGACATAAATCCACGGAACTGTTGAAGACAGAAATATGTCATTACAGCCAAGCAAGTAACCCTGGAAGCTACATAATACTGACGAACTGAGTCAACTGATTGACAGTGTGAGAACGGATGGGGCAAGGGAGACATTCTCCCGGTTCAAAAAACAAGTGTCGGTACTCGAGGGACATTGAAATCCTTTTGGTCCTACTAGGAGGAGGGAGTCATCCTTCGGGTCGCCCTTTTTTGTTTATTTGATGAAATTGTGAAAGGGCTGACATAGGAGTTACAGATGAAGGACTTAAACTTTCAGTTTGGTCATACTGACGACGTGTACCCAAGCTTTTGTTTCTCTTTTAGGGGGAACCTCTTTAGAATTAGGTATAGGTAGGTATGCGGTCAAGCTTTCTTTTCTCTTTTAGGGATAGCCTCTTTAGAATGAGGGATAGGTAGGCGTGTTGTCTTCTAAGTTAAATAAAGTACATTTTGTAATGGCACCACTGACTCCGTCTACTACTTCTGGCACTGTGTCACAGGGCCCTCTTTAGAATTCTTAATGTGTGTAAGGGGTAGGTGAGTGGCTGATTTGCCATCTAGATGATTTGTATGAAGGAACAGGTGGAAGTGTGTGGTTTGGGATTTTGGGAGGCAGAAACAATCAATTGTAAAGGGATTGAGACAGGGTTGTGATGCAGCCCAAATTCTCTGCAGCCTTTTCTTTTTACTGATGATGCCAATGTGTGGCTGTTAAGGATTGGAACGGACTCCCTTTGTGTGTGAAGTACCAAAATCCCCCAGCTCGTGTTCACTGATGACGTGGTTACCCTCACAAGGGTCAATAATTGGTGTGTTTACCTAATGAGGGTATTTAAGTTTCATTATCAAAAGACAGGGCTTCCCTTTATCGAACTCAAAACTAATACTTAGGTTACTGGGCCACCTACACAATTGAAACAAACTCCTCTTGGGTCAGAGTGAACTAACAATCATCCCATGGTTCCATTTCTCAGGGGCCTGCTTCTAAGCATTACAATGATGGCTGAGCCAGGTTATTAAAAGTGTAAAACTCCTGAAACAGTTCATAAGCTGTACTCGCCTGCTTAACAGGAGACATTGAGTGAGACAATGGTAGGATCACTGAAGGTGTCCCAGGCTAATGCAGATGCTAAGTCCTGTCTCTACAGTTGCTGTGTGGTGTTGCTTATTCGTTTATTTTAGAATCGTTTTGGATTTCTACAGTATACATTGTTGTTATCAGGGAGGGTCTCCCAGTCTTTGATTGTGCCACAGATTTAAGATTCCCTGTTTGCCCTGTTTGTACGGGTATACAATAAAGCTTTTCTGAAAGGGAGTGGTATGTCATTATGCATGTCCATCAACCTCCTTACATACCCCACCTCCTCCCATGATTGGATACTTACCCTATCCAATAATGTATCTGGTTTCCAAGGGCAGAGGTGAGCTGCTATGGGTAGGGCTTAAGAGGGCTTGTATGCCTCACCCATTTTCCAAGGTGGAAAATCTACTGGTCCAAGGGAGGTTTTGCTGTTTCAAGGCCTTTCAATGAGCCTTTATAACTATAAAGTAACCCTGGTGACCTAATGGGCCCCTTAGTGAGGTCTTTATTAATAGGTTTCCCTGATGGCTCAGTGGAATGGGGAAGACCTTCCAAGAGGAGTCTTTAAAGCATCAAACATTTCCTGGTGTGTTAGTGAACATCCTTTCCACATACGCAGCAGGCTGTGTTGCTGCTCATGTCGCATCCCGCAGCATTGCTTCCTGTCACTGTGCTGCTGCTCTGGTGTTGCTCCTGGGTGTGGTTGGCTCCCCATTGCCCCACCAACAGCATCTGATGCTTCCTGGGGGGCAGGCACCGCCCCCAGCAGTCAACCATGGTGGGAACATCGTCACAGATAAGAGGGAGGGGGACTGTCCCCACTCTGGCACCGATCGGGACTTTGGGGCAAGGAATAGTCCCCCCTTTTGACTGGGACTGAAAGCAGACACTGTCATATCAATGAGAGAACTTTCACTGTCTGTCAAAGAGAATTCAGAGTAACATATATTAGAAAACGGTCCTAGACATTGTTTGTGTAAAAATTAGAATGCTGTAAGATTTTGAAATTCTTGCTCACATCAAATAAGTTTTCAAACACGCAAAGAAAGTGTGAGGACAAGGATAGCGAGGATACACATAGCATAATGACTTTAGGCATTAATGTTGGGTACGATCTTGTGATATGTCACAAATACGCCTTGTAATTCAAATATATGCAACATAAAAGGTAATGCTTTTTCGGAAGGTTGCTTTGGAGGCTTCTGGGTATGTGTGGGAAAGAAGCACTTTAGCCGTCTAGATGAGAAAAACAAATTAAAAAGTAAAAACTTGCTATAGAAATATCAGAATGCATGAGGGAAGAAGAAAACACTTGAGAAATAAAAAAAAGGAAAATGATGAGTAGAAGAGACAAACTGAAAAGTGTGACGATTAAAAAAGTAAATATAAAATGAAAGACAGAACTCAATGTGACCTTATAAGAAAGAGGTAAGTATGGAGAATTATCTACATTTTAGACTTTTTGAAGGTAAACGAGTTCTTTGTCACAGTAAATAAATTATTTGTGATTTAGTCCTTGTTTCACGTGGATGTGTTCAGTGATAATTGTGAGGATTATTGTAAGAATTATGCAACTTCTCTTCTAGTTATTTCACCTGGAATATAATTAAATGTACTACTTCATCACCAGTGGAAAGCTCTTAAATGTAAATAAAGACACAGCCTCATCAATTGTAAAAAGCCAGAGAGACGTGTTAAATCAACCGTTAGTACAAGACTAAAGTTCAAGAAGTTCAAGAACATCCTTGGAATCTTCCCTTAGTTTCTCAGCCAACACTAACACACACTAACACACATTCACCACCTTCCTCTGTCCTCTCCTGGCTGTGTGACTCCTGTTTAATTTTAATGTATCAGATCTTTGTCACAGATTCAGGAACATTGATGATGTTGTCAGGAGTCTCAGAGGCCTTTGAAAGAAGAACATGTATTGTATTTTTAGATACTCTACAATGGCCGATTAATTTGGTTGGATGCATAGAAGATTGTATTTTTGTAGGTTTCCAATTGATAATTTTTTTTAGAATGGTTTATTCTTATTATTCATTGCCTTTTATGTCAATAATAGTATAAATCATTACATTATTGTTAATTACTGAATGTCCATGTTCTGGCTTTTATCTTCTGCATTTTTTAGACTCATTTGAATTGTGTGATGCAATATTGCAAGTCAGCCAACACCTCAAGAGGATTCATCCTGAATGTGTTCACTTCCAAATGGTGTGCCAATGGTTCTTTGTGTGTCCATGAATATTTGGTCTCGGAAATGGCAGGAGTTGAAGTATATTTAAGTGCACACACTTACTCGCAGGCAGCTTCAAATCAATTAAAGGTTTAATAAACTGCTTTGAAGAGAGGCATTCAAACTGTAGTTTTATTTGAGTTGTATTTGAGAAATAGGCTTGACAAAGGAAGAGGAAAATGGAATTTTGCCTGGAAAAAGACAGCTGGCTCCCTATGCGATAAAATTGGGGGTTATATTTTGAAGGAGAATGCTTAAACAGTTTGCAATTGGCGTATACCCCTAAAGAGTGAATGGAGACAAAAAAGATCTAGGGGGATTAGCACTGACATTTTTATATTGATGTATGTCTTGTTTTTACTATAGTTTAGTTTAGTTTACTGTATCCCTATTTTTAGAGTTTGCATCCGTCTTGCAGTATCTTGACACAAGTGAAGAAATGATCCTTGCAATAAACGTGTAGGTCAATACATCTAAGAGGGGTATATAGGCACATTTTAATCGTGTTGTGAAAAGTTTGCAAATCAAGGGTTGCCCTGATAGATGGGGGAGCGAGTTCCACAATCTAGACACCTGAAAAGATCAAAGCAACAATGCCACTGGAATGCGCCAAATAAATGTTTAATTGCCAGTGTTTATTATTTCTGGTCATTATAAATTGCTATGTCTTCCATTGGAGGGGATGTTAGTGAACAAGATGAGGGCAAATAGAAGCAGGTAATGCCACGCTTGAATAAACAATACACACGCAGAAGAACAGAATGTTTATTGGAACATTTTGTAGATACACAGTACAGCAGCAAAACAAAAGACAAGACAAGGGCCCTCATTCCGAGATTGGAGGTAGTCATGGCGCTATTTGCGCCATGACTTCCTCCAATAACGGGTTCGGCACCGGTATGGTTCAATGGGAACTTACCGGTGTAGTCCGACCTTTGCGGGACCGGTAAGTCCCCATTGAAAAAGCCATTCCCCATTCCCTCATATGGCTCAATGCGAATGGGGAAGGCGCTAATAACGGTACCGCAAATTAGCTCTGAAGTCTCTTAACGGGTCCCGTCCATAACGCCTGGTCAGACCAGGTGTTAAAGGAGGGACCCGCTAAGGGACCTCGTAGTAGGGTGGTAAGGGATTACCGGCACCGGTCTCCTTCCCGGTGGCCGGTATCCCTTACCGCCCTACTCGGAATGAGGCCCAATGTCAGTATGACCATATATGAACACACTTGTGATGCTTTCCCAAGATATTATCAGACCTTTTGCCCATTTAGGAACACAACTGTGATAGTTATGCCCCAGTATTGCCAGCATTTGCCCATATGAGGGTACACCTGTGATTGCTTTGCTCACCTTTTTCCAGCATTTCCCCTGTAAAGGCACACCAATGGTAAGTGTGTCCCAAGATGCTGGATGCTGGGTTTCCTCAAACATGCCAGCATTTATTCCTGTGTGGACACCCTTGTAATGACTTTACCCCAACAAGTCAGAAATACCACTTGTAATAGCACACCCGTGTTGGCTGTGTCCCAAAATGCCAGCAGGTTCCCATTTATGAAAACATCAGTGCTGGCTTTGCCCAAAATGCCATTGTCCCCCCCCCCCCCAGTTATAAAACAACTATAAGAGATTTGACACTACATGACACCATTTGCTTCCATAAGAGCACAGCTGTGATGGATTTGTCCCAACAAAGCAGGCCCCCGCCCCTCCTACTCCCCATGCTCCCCATAATCCCCTAAACAAAGGGGAACTTAACCAGGGAGGATAAAAGGCTAAGAAAACTTGCTCGGGATGTGGTCCATTGACAAATAGCCTATAATTAATTGTGTGAGATATGAGAATCAGCACACTTTGAGAGACATTTTGAAAACAAGTTAGGTTCGCCTGAATTCTTCATGCAGCCCTGCAAAATTTTGCTGAAATATGTTTTGTACTTCCACATTTTAAGAAAGCAATTTACAGAAATGGATGCAGCCACCATCAGACCTCTTACTGGATGGTTATCGCCCTTCGAAATTCTGAGAGAAATGAGGATTGATTTGGACAATGAAAAAGGGAACGCATTCCATGAGATGATAGGCCATACCAGAAGGACTCCTCAATGAGAAGTACTCAGCTAAAAAGTCAGGTCTTGAACTCTTTGAGCATATAAATGGTTGTCTTGAGAAGAACCACATATCTTCCATTTACAGTAATCTAGCCAAGATGATACAAGGCCATTTGAAAGAATAATTTGAGCGTTTGACAAAAAGGTTTTGAAGACTTTACAGAACATTTTGAGCTGGAAATATACAGTTTGTCCTACCGATGAAATGTCTGCTGACAATAAAAGTGCACCATCGAGTTTTACCCCGAAATGTTTCACCATTTGAATTGGGTCAGACAAGGTTCCATACAAGGGGTCCAATATTCTGCCATCCACGAGTCATTCATTATTCATTGTCATTATAGGTGTTAACTATTGATGGAGGTGTAAATGCTGGAACCTTCTGGGTCCCTGCACACTGGAGCTCCAATCGGATTCATATGTGAGTGAGCGTTTTTCTGACATTCTCACTGTAATCTCGGGGGAAATTCGTCAATACCACCCAGCAATTCAAAGTTAGGTCTGAAACAGATTCCACACATGATTTGGAGGTTGAATCATTAGTTTCATTCAGACAGTGGTTTCGGTCTCCCAAAACTGTTAGATGAGCACTGGTAATGAATAGAAGAGTTAGGTTCCAATATACCAGAATAATACCACAGGACGAGCAGAAGTCCCACTGCATTTCAGGTACACAGAATAATGTTGTCATTCTCTGTGACCTCTAGTGTCTCTATAAAGATCGCAGCAATTCACCCCCCCCCACCCGGGTTACAGTCATGGAATGGAAGATTATAGTCAAAGGGGACGGAGTCTACTGTTGTGCATGGGTTTGTGTTAATGAAGCATGAATCTGTTACTCAGGTAACTCAAGTATAAAGTCATGTTTTTAATGATTTTACAGCTGAGTAATTGTTAATTTGTATTGCATTTATAGAAATGTGATGTTCGTTGCAGCAACTCGTATATAATGTAAATTAGAGGACATAGCATGTGCATGTAACACAGGCTTAAATTAGGTGACGTGAAACAAAATGCGTTCCTTAATGAGCGAGAGCACTCTCAGATATTTCAGGCAGGGATAGTGAAAGTGTTTAGGGGAGGCCAATTAGTATTTCCGGACCAACTGTGTATGTTTTAAAAAAACATTCTATTGCTTTCACCTTTCATTTCCGCTATCTTCCTAATAATCACCCATTGAACCAGAATGTTACAAAAAGGTGCTTGAGCCTAGAGTTTCACTTGCTGGATCAGCCTTCTGCAGTCTACAGGTAATCACGTTCTGCCAGCTCATTCTTACGCCTGTCTGGTACTGTGTCATAGCATAACACTTTGCTTGTCCAACATACAGGGCCTCATTAGACGGTAGGCGGTAAGGGTTTACCGGTACCGGTATTTTACCGGTACCGGTAAATCCTTACCGCCTTACTACGAGGTCCCTTTGTGGGTTGGGGAATTTAATGCCTGCTTTTTGCAGGCGTTAAAAACCAACCCGCAAAGGGACCCAGGAGCTAATTACGGTACTGCAATTTGCAGTGCCGTAATTAGTGCCTTCCCCATTCCCATTATGCCCTATGGGGCAAAAATGGGAATGGGGAAGGGCAATGGTGGAAGGGGGAATTACCGCACTGCCAACCTTGGAATGGGGCGGTAATTCCCCTATCCACCAAGGCGGTGCCGGTATTTTACCGGCATGAACCATGGCGCTAATAGCGCCATGGTTCTCCGCTTACCGTGTAATGAGGCCCACAGTCTGGAAAGAATTAACATATACCATTAGGAGGTGTAGCTATCCCACCAAGAACCAGTAGATACTTACTGGTATCAAGAGGATAAAGAGGGAGGTTAGACTTTTGAAGAAAAAACATAAAAAGCATCTACTTAATGTGAAAGGATAACCTTTATTTACTATAAAGATATTGGTAAAAAAGCATGTTCTCCTTTTAATTAATGAAACACTCAGAGCAACCGTTATAGCCTAGGTAGTTCAGGTGGCAGAAGGGCATACTCAATAAATGCAAATACAAACTCAGTAGTAAAATATTAAAATCATTTGTGCTCAAAAACAGATATACAATTCTGGAAGGGAATTGACAACCTCCCTTAAATCTATCTCAGTTAAAAATGGGGTACTCGACCGCCTTAAATCGAAGATAAGCCTAAGGTTATTCTCCTGTTATTCTCCTGCCTTGCCTAAAAATGTTTCCAAAATGTTCACCACAATGGGCCGCATTATAAGTTTGCCGGTCCGGTAATAATGGTACTGGTAAGCTTGCTGGTACCGTTGTTACTGGACTGGCAAACTACGAGTTCTGCTCGCGGGTGCCTTCTCGCCCGCTAGGTCTGATCTGGCAGGCGTACCGGCAACCACGAGCAGAGCATATCGGATGCACCGGCACCATTTGCGAATGGTGCCGGTGCATCCAACCTCCCCAGTATTTAATTCCGGCGCCCACGAAAGGGCAAGTACCGGGTCCGGCGGGGCCATAATGACCCGGTAATTGGCCACTCGCGGGCGCCGGGAAAAAAATTATACCAGCACGGCTACCGCCGGTCTCATGTTTATAATGTACAACCAAGGATAGAGTTTATCTTCATTGGGAAGAATATGGCAAATTACTGTATCAGGCCTAACATTGTCCTCACTGCCTTATTCAAAGTATAAATGTCAATTTGGACTCACTGTATTTGTTTCCTGGTACCTACGGCAACCCAGATGGAAACACAGGCACTGCCCTTGTGGTCCCAGGTTGCTGGGGCAGTGGTAGCAGCAGAAATCAAACAGGTCCTTATAAAGCCATGGTTAATTTCTACAGTTACCAGCGTGTGTACCTCTTGTGGCCTGACAGCAGCTTCTGGTTGGCTAATGGGGAGGCAAAGAGAAGTGCATGAGATTTTAACTCCACCTCCCACGCCTGGCTCTCCTGTGTAAGCAGATGTACTGCAATGTTGTGATATCTTAGTATGCTCCCACTCCAGACTGGGTGCCATCATCAAAACTGTATGCTAAAAAGACAAATGTTTATCAGTCACAAATAGAGGATTGATAGAGATTTTATTTAAAATAAAAGGGTCAACGTGCAGATCTCTGAGGGACACCACACTTAAATGATTATATTTTAGAAGTGAATTGAACAAAGGAGGCCATCGGATAACTGAATAAAACGGAGAGAACCCGTTTCAAAGCAGTGTTTGTTGCATCTCAATTTGTAATGTCGCTGTCTCACTGAAACCTGGATTCCTCCCTTCAATACCAGCAAACTTGCTGGCCTAACCACAGTACAAACCTGTCTATTTTATTCTCATAATTCAACAGGAATCATGCGCCACTCCTAATGGACACCACTCTCGCCTTTTTCCCTTTCTGTCTGCACTTCTTTTGAATATCATTTTATTCCGGTTATGACATTTTAATCATCACATTACGATTATTTACTGCCCTCCATATCACTCTTCATTCCATGAAGCTCGGGATTCCATTTGCAAGTTACTCTATTGATTTTCCTCAATGTCTTTCTTTTAGGTGACTCAATGTTCATCTCTCATCCAATCATCTAATATGTTTTCTTCTTAGCGCAATTTATTTCACTATCCCCTACTTTCTACAGATCTGGTTCCTCTCCTGATTATATTTTTATTATCTTCCCTTCTTCTCTCTCATTTCTTAGTGTTGACCATATTTTCCTCTTGCTCCACTCCCCCTCTCCCAATTGTTTGCTAAGGCCACGAGATCCCCAAAACCTTGGCACTGACCAGAAATACTCTGCTCATTTCTGTCACTTGACAATTTTCCCTATTTACACCATGAGTTCTCCTCTGCTCCTCTGCATTCAGCCATGGCATCCTTTTTGGATTACCCTCTTCCTGTGATGAATCAACTGCCTGGGTACCAGTTGTCCGGGGGTGAATATCGGTCTCTAAACCATCAATCAGCCCCACACCTCTAATACACCAGAAGCGATCCGAACAGATGGAATAACTAGCAAATTATAAACTTCCTTGTCCAATTTTGGTAACGTGGCCAGAATGGCAAGCTGATCTCCAGAAAGGTTGTGAATCGTTGGTTAGTTGCAACACAGCAAAAATATAATTATTACCCAATGATAAACGGGACTGTCCAGTCACGGTTGTATCAAAAATATCTACTTTATATCACAACACACAACAGACAGCCTGACAGTCAGACAGTCTGACAACATTGCGAAGTACAACCCACACTTTAAGGGAATGCAGAGGACTGACAGTTTCAAAGAAGGAAAAGGGATGCACTCTGGATACTTACAGGAGGGTAGTCAGTATGGTTAATAACCACAACCATTTAAGGTTTCCTGACTTCAGAAAAAGGGAACAATGGGTCTTAATATGTCTCTAGAGGCCTTCTGAAGGACCGAGGGTTGGGGGGGTAACATGTACCTTGTGCTGTAGGTGGCTTGACAACAGTCAGCGTTGTCATCAGTTGCAGATCGAGGAACTCGACTCCCCCAAAAATGTCCTTTAAGGTGGACATCCCACAGCTGTGGAGTGTGTCGCAGGCAGCTGCCTTGTCCTTGGTTGTGGGTTCAGAGACCTTCTGGCACTTCCTATCCAGGAAGCTTGCTGCAGAACCTAACAGGGCACACCGTGTGCTGGCTGGGTACCGGTTCTGGAGCAGTTGGAGGGTCCACTGAGTTCTGTATCTCACTCTGCTTCCTGGGAGATGTTTAGGGAAGGGATCTTGCTTCCCGCTTTGGATATCCTGGCCTTTCTTCATTGGCGGAAGATGTAAGGCAGACTGTACCTTCAGCCAGGGTCCAAAGTTGAGTTATTCTTACTGACTTCTTATGAAGTCTTCAGGTAATCTGCAAAAAGAGGGGCTCTGGCCGTCTTTTAAAGCATAGTGGGCCACAGTGATTGGTGAAGGCTAAGCCCACCTTAGTCAACCAATCCTGGGTTCTTTGCCAAAAATCTCCTGTATGTGTGAGGTCGTAAACGTCTTCATTTTGCAACAGTAAAGGTAAAGGGGTGAAAACAGGAACAAGGTGTGCCCCAGAATTTAAAACGGCAGAACCCTTCTCTCAACAGAAAGAGCTCTGGGCTCACTCCCTTTTGCTACCAGGTCCCACCCATCTTCCTGTCTGTTGTGTTCAGTTAGAGCAGCATGTCTTCCTTAAAGCTGTGGCAAGACCAGACTCTCTAGCTCCAGCAAACTACCTTCTTGTACCTTATCAATGGGGTCCTCTTAGCGGTGTGGCCTACTGTAAATAACAGACCCAGGCATGACAGTTCACTTGTCATTGATACTGAGGGTGGGAGCTGGCTTCAGGTTGACACAGTTACATTTGAAAGATTGTTGGGTTTCCTGTCTCCATTTTTAACCACTGCAGGCCTGTTTGAAATACCCTCTATTGGTATGTCGCTGACACCAGCTGCAGGGCCTAACAAAAGAGCAGGGCGGTTCCATGGAGCCTTTGTCAGTTAATCGGGCTGGCCATGACAGGGGGAATGTTGGTCCTCCCCCTTCCTGGAGACGACATTGTGTACTTCTGGATGTCACATTCCAACTAAATAAGACAGGTTTGGACTAGGCATTGTCCCGCTCGGAGTACACAGGTCTATGCTTTATCGTGGTGTGAGCCTAGGAAACTGTGTGTGGATTTTCCCCACACTCTTTCATGAGATTGGTTTACCATCATTCCATTCAATAAAACATTTCAAAAAGTCCAGGTGAACGTACGCCCACCATACAGATGGTCGAATTCCTCTCACTTCCCCTCTCACCTTTTGTCCCCAATCTTAAACCTGCTTAACACTGGATGCCACCCTCGCTGCTACTGTATCAACTTGTATCTTTCTGCAAAGCTAAACATCTCAGGAAAAGGTCTTATTCTCCTGTAGATCTTTCCTCTTTATTTCTTCTCTACTCCTTCTCCTTCTCCACTCCTCTTATGACTTTAACTTATTTACAGCCAATCGACTGTTTGGCTACGGATGTTTTTTTATTCCGATCCATACGTACTGTAGCAGATATGCAATTGTGATGTTAGCACAGAACCAGAATTCTGTTCAGGTTCCAATTTGATCAGCTAACTGCAGGCAATTTGGGGTTAAGCTCCAGTCATCGAATCCTACACAGAACCACTACCTAGAACCCACTTAAAGGGCCATACAGGGCTGAAACATGGGGCAAGGATTTGCACCAGGGGGCCCACCTGTCCAAAGCGAGCATCAAAAGTGTTTTGAAGAAAAATTACAAAGGATCACTGATATGTCCAAAAGCATCTGGCTGCAAAGATAAGAATTGCAGACCCAGCAGAATGTCATGTTTATCAATGTAACTGACGAGCCTTGCAGCAGATCACTTTTTCTCTATCAACTAGCGACACAAATAGGACAGCATATCTTTCAAGAAAACAAACATGATCCAACTGTTTAACATACTCATCATCCACCTCACCTCCTGCCACAGGTCACAACAGACATCTACCACATTATTTTGCCAGTGCAATGTCAGATGTCATGAGTGTACTAAGGTAGATTGGCAGGTGCAATCATGTATTGTAGCTAGGCAACAAAGAGACACTAGAGACAGTCCTGAATACCAATCGGACAGGGGTCTACAACCCTAAGCTCTTCAGATGTTTTGAATTACAATTCTTATCAGCCCTATCTTAGAGAATGGTGGGGGATCACAGCAGCTTTAGTCCAAAACGTCATAGGTTGCAGACCCCTGTGATAGAACAGTAGAATGACAGTGGCATATAGCAAAAAGCTAAAAATATATCATTGAACACTAGCAGACAATATTCATATCTCCGGAAAGTATTAAAAAACAGTGCCATAAAATAAAAAGAAAAGAGATAGTGAACTTTCTTCAAAGAACTGCCTAAAAACATTCCCTACACAGTGTATCACCATATTAGTGTTTTTGTATTTGCAATGCAAGTGGCAAGTTAAAATGAAACAATTAGCACATCCTTTGAAATTCTAACCATGGCTGGGTGTTAAGATGGATTTCTAGGACCTGGCCTGGTGGACAGATTTTAGGAGGCCACCCTAGTTATAGATAACAGCAGAAGTCTGAGAGGTTAGCCAAACCCAATCAAGGTAAGCGTGGATAGAGGTCAACGCTTAGGGGGTCATTATGACCTTGGCGGTAAGAGGTTAATGGCGCCAGTAATGGTGCCGGAGCAATCAACCCCTTACCGCCCCATTATGAGTCTGCTCGCGGGACCCGCAAAGCGGGTACTGCTAGCAGACCAGGGAGCTAACAACGGGCCCGTTATTAACGGGTCCGTTGTTAGCTCACTCCCCATTCCAATTGAGCCCTATGGGGTCTCGAATGGGAATGGGGATGTACCGGGTCCGGGTTCCTTGAATGAGGAATTACCGGGTCCTCCAAGGTTGGAATGGCCCAGTAATTCCTCATTCAAGTAACTCGGACCCGGTACCCGGTAAGGGGGTAACCATGCTGCAAATTGCGGCATGGTTACCTCCAAGGTCATAATGACCCCCACAGTCTCAGGAGAATGTGAGTGAGGTCAGGGGTCCACAACAAATCCACATATTGAAGCACAAAATAATTCAATCTACACAAGTAAGAACAAAATAAACCTTTTTATTGTAGTCCCAAAAATACACACTAGAAAACTGAAATATGCAAGTGGTAATATACGCAACACTCAATTATCAAACATATGTACCCTTAGGTTTTTAGGAATCAATACTATAACTTGGACAACTAAAAGAAGGTAAGTATTGATGCAGAAGAATCAAAAAATGTTCACAAGAATGATGCCCTAACTTAGAAATCCAATCCCTATGATGAATGGCCCAAAAGTCAGAAGTTTCTTCTTAGGAGAGGGGACAGATATGGGAAGAGTTCTTGGGATGGTGAAAAGGTTCGAGAAGATATTCAACAAGTTACAGGTATTTAAAATATTTTGTTATATCTTTGAGATACCAGCTTTAAGATCCGATGAGCAAAAACCGATGGAATGGAGAAAAACAATGTTTACTCTAAGGTTTATTCTAAGGAGAACAGGCGGAGGCGAATGAGTTGCAATCACTTAACTCCTGACTCTGACTTTCTTATTGACTAGGCAGGTCGACTGGGAATTGCTGGAGGCAGTTTTTCCGCTGTTGGATCCAGTAGATTATGCCCATGACCTGTTGGTGCAAGGATTCTTCTGGTCGGTTCCAGAAGCAGAGGGCAACCATTTGGGAAAACGAAATGCAGTAGGCCCTGAAGCAGACCTTTTAAGCACAGTTCACGAAACAGCAGAAGGTGAGTTCCACCAATGGTTACCGCACAGTGGTGACAGCAGGCGTCTTTCCAGTTGCAGTTGAAGAAGAACTTCCAGAGCAGGATCTCTTGATTCTGGGAAACTTAAACTTGGCAGGAAGGTGACTTGTGGCAAGAGCTGGTGGCCACCGAAATTACATCGATGAACACAAAACGCAAAACAACAGAGAGCTAGTCAGTCCACCAGGAGGTCCAGGGGCACTTCTGAAGGATCAGGTAGGCAAACGTGAATGTGCACACTAAAAATGATGCAAAAAAATTGGTAACAATATATCTGCTGCCACCAGCTTGTCTTTAGGCACATATAAAAGCAACCAAATTCCCATGTGTAAGAGACTAGGGTGATACAAAAGTATCAACACTACACTGCATTGTAAGCTTTTGTGTGCACTGTTAAAAAGTTACCAAAAGGTAAAAGATAAAAGGTAAAAAGGTAAAAATGTAAAAAGGTAAAAAGAAACCTAGTGTCCCTGTACTGATAATCTGAAGAATTTATTAGTATCCCCATCACAAACATGAGCAAAATGCCAGGGTAGAAGTCGGCGATTGAGTCCCATCAGACTCTTCTGAAAGTTTCAAGATTCGTGCATCACGCGTCGGGTGGAACTAAGTGAAAAGAGAGTCCAGGGGAAGGGAGTCCTTCCCCCTGGCTTTGTGTCAAGATACCTGGCAAAGGGAGGTATTCTCCAGGAACCCAATAGTGAATAAGCATCTATGGGCAATAAGGAATGTTGATGTTTGAACTGGAACTTTACCTTTCGAGTTTGAATTGAGAACTTTACTGCTTTTTGGCATTACAACCTAGAACTTTGTTTTGTACCTTGGAAAGGGATTGAGACCTGGGGAAGGGAGTCATTCCTTCAGCTAAACCCGACGCGTGATGCACGAATCTTGAAACTTTCAGAAGAGTCTGATGGGACTTAATCGCCGACTACGCTAATGTGTAGCTGTAAAGTCAGCCGATAGACATTGCCCTGATCTGAGGAAGGCACATGGAATGTGCCGAAACACGTGTTATCGCAAAGGGCTATCAATAAATTGATTTTCAATATGTGAATAAGCTCAAATTATTGAAATCCAACTGTGGCGCAGTAATTAGATGTGTGCAGTTTTTCCTTCTTTTCACTTTTTACAAACGGAGTGGGGGAACTCAGTGTCTCCGTTTTCTGCACGAACCATTGCAACACCACCAAGATTGGTTTATAAATTTCAAGTCGCGGAGGTAAAAGAGTGATTTTACCAAAAAGTTCCCTGTACCATCATATTAATCTGATTGATGATTGTTTTTCCAGGTTTGACATTAAAAATCATAAAGGTGAAGGCCAGAATGATGGCAAATTCCTGATTTGTGAAATGGGTGGCAGTACGTGTGAGTCTGCTATGGCAGTGGGTGCTATACCCAGAGAGAAGTAGGACAATTTACATGGAAAATATAGCATGCCGAAAGAAGTTATGGAAAGGGTGTTTCATGGTTGGCCAACATTGGAGAATGTGTCAGACGAATTAGAGCCCCTCGCACAAATAACAGAGGAAGCCGCTGTTTTGTGGCATTGAGAAGAAAGTTATTCCCGCTGAGAGGCTAACCAAACAAGATTACATGAAATATAAACATTGGACCATCCAGGATAACAGGAAGCAAAACCCTAGTCAAAGTACATTATCGATTGCCGGGCATGGATAGACATATTGATCGTTACATGAAGAAATGTATACAGTATCCCAAATGTACACCACACCATGGCAGATCGATATGGTGCCAATAGAGGTATAAGAAACACAATGGCATAACATTGTTCTGGACATAGTAGAACCATTCTATACACTTCAAAGAGACACGCTGTTTTGCATAGTCACCATAGACTATCAGTCACATTGGCCGTGGGTCGGATTTATGGTTGAGGCCCAAACAGAGCATGTTATTGAATGTATCTGTACTGTGTTTTTAAGAGAGGGCATGCCTGGCATTTTGGTAACTGGCAATAGAAACCAGTTAGTCTAAAGAGAAATGCAAGCGTTTTGTGCCAAACAGGGACTAATGCAATGTACCACTTCCCTATACCACCCAAAGGTGAACAGGGGGTAGACAGGTTTGATAGGCTAACCAACCACAGCATGCAGCATTTGGTGATGTTAGGATTCCCTGCAGAGAAAGCAATACAATACATGTTACAGCCATACCGAGCTTGTATGCATCCCATGAAAGGATATAACCCAATCATGCTAATGAGAGGTTTGAAAGTGCCAGACATTAGATGGATGACGGAGTCACTATTTCCTCCAAGTCTCAATGTTGGGAAACAATGGAAAACATAGCAATGGCACAACAAACAGCATGAGCTACATATGAGACTGTTGGAGGGATAGTGTGCAGTAAATTGCCTTTTAAGGTAGTCATGTTGAAATGACTATTGTTTTCTATAATGATCCATCAGTTAATTCCCAGTTTTTGTTATAGAACGTATATAAAAACTAGAGAAAAACATAATTTTGCAAAGATGATGGGCCCGGTTGATCGAATGTCAAAATAGGGTCATGGGCGACTGAAAAGATGTGCATGTCACCGCTGCCAACACTCTGTAACGCCCGTCTACACCAACTGTAGACTACAGAAAACAAAGGGCAACACACAAACACTCAGCGACTATGTGAGTTGCTCAAAAACACCCGGAAGTGTTTGACATCTCTGTACAACCCCTACCACTCCTCTAGGAATACACAATGAAACATTGCGTCACAAAACCCCGTGTGAGGTCAGCTGCACTGTATCATGGTGGCTTCCGCCAGTCGCAGCACTACAATGTGCACGGAACTACAACACAAAAAACAGTGACCTCCTCAAGGTAACAACGCTGGGGCCATCATCCATTGATATAGGGGGATGGAATAGTCTGGAGCATAGGACAGGTGGCAAGTACTAGTAAGGCACCTTAAGAGAGTCAAGGGGAAAATTACTCAGGAACAGAGACAGGCCTCTGCATTTCAGAGACAGGCCAAGAATCCCCACTGATGCAGAAATTAAATTGCATCCCTTCAATCTTATCCTAAATGTTGTTGCTACAAAGTTTCCCTTTAGTTTCAACATGTTTTGTAATGTTCCTTCTCCTTTTCCAGATTGTCCTTTCTTTTCTCCTATTCTGTTCTTCTTTTTACGGATTCAAAACAAGAATATATTGTATGCCTTGTGTGCATCCAAATGCAATGAACACATATGTACTTTAGAAGCAAAATCTGCAGAACTCTGTGTGGGGTCTGATCTGGTGAGTTATCTGGCAGCTGGGCATGTTGATGATAATTTATTTACTCACCTCAATAACTTGCTCTCTCATGAAGCCCCTTATCCCACTCTCAATTCTATGCTTACTGCTTTTATTAATTTAGGTACAAAACTGGGAACTGCTGCTCTTCCTTCTCGTTTTGACCACTTCCTCATTCATTATTTATTCATTCTACTTACTCTTCATTTCTCTTTGACCCCACCACTAAGTCTGGGCTCATTTTGCTCCTTCAGCGTACTAACACTCTGTCTTCTGGTCTAGACCATCTCCCATTCACATTCACCAGATCCCTACTCCCATGTTTATTTCCTTATATTTCCTCTTTTTAACTGCTCTTTGTCCAGTGTTGAATGTCCTCACTCTTTAATGCATGCTATTTTCTTACTCTGAAAAGCTTTACCTTGGCCTATCTTTTCGGGCACACTTTCATCCAATCTCGCTCCTCCATTTTGTCTGAAAACTTCTTGTCCATGCGGATCAATGGCAACTCTCTCAATACCTTGGCCCTCATTACGACCCTGGCGGAAAGTGACTGACCTGACCGCCATAGCGTAAATAGCGTTTCCGCCATTGCACGACGGAGCAAAGTGCGGCTAATTCCGACCCATCGGGCACGAGCACTACGCCATGGCGGAAGTGCAAAGTCCGCGATGGCGGAAATGTCCCCAAAACGCCCCTCACCGCCGTCGTACGGCGCCCTAGGTGCAATTCCGCCACCCATCTTAGCGGTCACCGTAATGAGCGGCAATCGGAAAGTACGGTGACCGTAAATATACGGAAACGGAAGTAAAAACATGGTCCCGGAACGGGAAACAGCACGCCGTACACCTATAAAATCAGAATTCCCACACAACCATAAAAAATACTACCCTGAGACACATCCCAACCCGTCATCCACCCTAGTGAAAGCAATAAAAATGGGAAAAGTAGCGAAAAAAGCGTGCGACCGCAAGCGGCAGGTCCACTTCTCCCGTGAGGAACTCACCGTGCTCACAGAGACCCTCCAGGAGAATGCTGCCGTCGTCTTCTCGACGCAAATGACCAGGATGGCACTTGCGAACAAGAAGGCCATATGGGCCCTGGTGGCACAGCGCGTAAGTGCGGTGGGGACCGCACCCCGCAACCCACAGCAATGCAGAAAGCGATGGGACGACCTGCGGATACGCGTACGGAGAATACTATCCGCCAACCGTAACATTGCCACAGCTACCGGGGGAGGATCGGAATCACCCATCAAGTTGACCCCCTGGGAAGAAATCTGTGCCTCCACCATTGGAATGGAGAGTATCGAGGGAGTCGGAGGGATGGAGAAAGGAGTGCAGACATCCGAAGAATCAGGTAGGTGGGCCAAATAAAACAATGCCAAATCCACAATGTCCAATCATGTGAAGTACCATGTGTCCACATAGTGCAACAGTAACACATGTCCAGGAGAACGTCCACATACATTGGCCTGATAGCGCACTTTAAAACTCACATTAAATACATAAATAATTAAAAATCCTAAAAACACCCTCTACACGTGCAGCAGGCACACCCTAACTGCAGGCTGCAAAACAACTGCATCCTCAATCCACACAAAAATGAAACCACCTCCAAGGCCCTGACCCAAATCACCCTCAGGTACCACCCCAATGCATGTGATACATTGCCATTCCAATTTCAACAGACCCATTAATAACGCTCGCCCCAGCAGACAATATTCATATCTCCGGAAAGTATTAAAAAACAGTGCCATAAAATAAAAAGAAAAGAGATAGTGAACTTTCTTCAAAGAACTGCCTAAAAACATTCCCTACACAGTGTATCACCATATTAGTGTTTTTGTATTTGCAATGCAAGTGGCAAGTTAAAATGAAACAATTAGCACATCCTTTGAAATTCTAACCATGGCTGGGTGTTAAGATGGATTTCTAGGACCTGGCCTGGTGGACAGATTTTAGGAGGCCACCCTAGTTATAGATAACAGCAGAAGTCTGAGAGGTTAGCCAAACCCAATCAAGGTAAGCGTGGATAGAGGTCAACGCTTAGGGGGTCATTATGACCTTGGCGGTAAGAGGTTAATGGCGCCAGTAATGGTGCCGGAGCAATCAACCCCTTACCGCCCCATTATGAGTCTGCTCGCGGGACCCGCAAAGCGGGTACTGCTAGCCGACCAGGGAGCTAACAACGGGCCCGTTATTAACGGGTCCGTTGTTAGCTCACTCCCCATTCCAATTGAGCCCTATGGGGTCTCGAATGGGAATGGGGATGTACTGGGTCCGGGTTCCTTGAATGAGGAATTACCGGGTCCTCCAAGGTTGGAATGGCCCAGTAATTCCTCATTCAAGTAACTCGGACCCGGTACCCGGTAAGGGGGTAACCATGCTGCAAATTGCGGCATGGTTACCTCCAAGGTCATAATGACCCCCACAGTCTCAGGAGAATGTGAGTGAGGTCAGGGGTCCACAACAAATCCACATATTGAAGCACAAAATAATTCAATCTACACAAGTAAGAACAAAATAAACCTTTTTATTGTAGTCCCAAAAATACACACTAGAAAACTGAAATATGCAAGTGGTAATATACGCAACACTCAATTATCAAACATATGTACCCTTAGGTTTTTAGGAATCAATACTATAACTTGGACAACTAAAAGAAGGTAAGTATTGATGCAGAAGAATCAAAAAATGTTCACAAGAATGATGCCCTAACTTAGAAATCCAATCCCTATGATGAATGGCCCAAAAGTCAGAAGTTTCTTCTTAGGAGAGGGGACAGATATGGGAAGAGTTCTTGGGATGGTGAAAAGGTTCGAGAAGATATTCAACAAGTTACAGGTATTTAAAATATTTTGTTATATCTTTGAGATACCAGCTTTAAGATCCGATGAGCAAAAACCGATGGAATGGAGAAAAACAATGTTTACTCTAAGGTTTATTCTAAGGAGAACAGGCGGAGGCGAATGAGTTGCAATCACTTAACTCCTGACTCTGACTTTCTTATTGACTAGGCAGGTCGACTGGGAATTGCTGGAGGCAGTTTTTCCGCTGTTGGATCCAGTAGATTATGCCCATGACCTGTTGGTGCAAGGATTCTTCTGGTCGGTTCCAGAAGCAGAGGGCAACCATTTGGGAAAACGAAATGCAGTAGGCCCTGAAGCAGACCTTTTAAGCACAGTTCACGAAACAGCAGAAGGTGAGTTCCACCAATGGTTACCGCACAGTGGTGACAGCAGGCGTCTTTCCAGTTGCAGTTGAAGAAGAACTTCCAGAGCAGGATCTCTTGATTCTGGGAAACTTAAACTTGGCAGGAAGGTGACTTGTGGCAGGAGCTGGTGGCCACCGAAATTACATCGATGAACACAAAACGCAAAACAACAGAGAGCTAGTCAGTCCACCAGGAGGTCCAGGGGCACTTCTGAAGGATCAGGTAGGCAAACGTGAATGTGCACACTAAAAATGATGCAAAAAAATTGGTAACAATATATCTGCTGCCACCAGCTTGTCTTTAGGCACATATAAAAGCAACCAAATTCCCATGTGTAAGAGACTAGGGTGATACAAAAGTATCCCCACTGCACTGCATTGTAAGCTTTTGTGTGCACTGTTAAAAAGTTACCAAAAGGTAAAAGATAAAAGGTAAAAAGGTAAAAATGTAAAAAGGTAAAAAGAAACCTAGTGTCCCTGTACTGATAATCTGAAGAATTTATTAGTATCCCCATCACAAACATGAGCAAAATGCCAGGGTAGTAGTCGGCGATTGAGTCCCATCAGACTCTTCTGAAAGTTTCAAGATTCGTGCATCACGCGTCGGGTGGAACTAAGTGAAAAGAGAGTCCAGGGGAAGGGAGTCCTTCCCCCTGGCTTTGTGTCAAGATACCTGGCAAAGGGAGGTATTCTCCAGGAACCCAATAGTGAATAAGCATCTATGGGCAATAAGGAATGTTGATGTTTGAACTGGAACTTTACCTTTCGAGTTTGAATTGAGAACTTTACTGCTTTTTGGCATTACAACCTAGAACTTTGTTTTGTACCTTGGAAAGGGATTGAGACCTGGGGAAGGGAGTCATTCCTTCAGCTAAACCCGACGCGTGATGCACGAATCTTGAAACTTTCAGAAGAGTCTGATGGGACTCAATCGCCGACTACGCTAATGTGTAGCTGTAAAGTCAGCCGATAGACATTGCCCTGATCTGAGGAAGGCACATGGAATGTGCCGAAACACGTGTTATCGCAAAGGGCTATCAATAAATTGATTTTCAATATGTGAATAAGCTCAAATTATTGAAATCCAACTGTGGCGCAGTAATTAGATGTGTGCAGTTTTTCCTTCTTTTCACTTTTTACAAACGGAGTGGGGGAACTCAGTGTCTCCGTTTTCTGCACGAACCATTGCAACACCACCAAGATTGGTTTATAAATTTCAAGTCGCGGAGGTAAAAGAGTGATTTTACCAAAAAGTTCCCTGTACCATCATATTAATCTGATTGATGATTGTTTTTCCAGGTTTGACATTAAAAATCATAAAGGTGAAGGCCAGAATGATGGCAAATTCCTGATTTGTGAAATGGGTGGCAGTACGTGTGAGTCTGCTATGGCAGTGGGTGCTATACCCAGAGAGAAGTAGGACAATTTACATGGAAAATATAGCATGCCGAAAGAAGTTATGGAAAGGGTGTTTCATGGTTGGCCAACATTGGAGAATGTGTCAGACGAATTAGAGCCCCTCGCACAAATAACAGAGGAAGCCGCTGTTTTGTGGCATTGAGAAGAAAGTTATTCCCGCTGAGAGGCTAACCAAACAAGATTACATGAAATATAAACATTGGACCATCCAGGATAACAGGAAGCAAAACCCTAGTCAAAGTACATTATCGATTGCCGGGCATGGATAGACATATTGATCGTTACATGAAGAAATGTATACAGTATCCCAAATGTACACCACACCATGGCAGATCGATATGGTGCCAATAGAGGTATAAGAAACACAATGGCATAACATTGTTCTGGACATAGTAGAACCATTCTATACACTTCAAAGAGACACGCTGTTTTGCATAGTCACCATAGACTATCAGTCACATTGGCCGTGGGTCGGATTTATGGTTGAGGCCCAAACAGAGCATGTTATTGAATGTATCTGTACTGTGTTTTTAAGAGAGGGCATGCCTGGCATTTTGGTAACTGGCAATAGAAACCAGTTAGTCTAAAGAGAAATGCAAGCGTTTTGTGCCAAACAGGGACTAATGCAATGTACCACTTCCCTATACCACCCAAAGGTGAACAGGGGGTAGACAGGTTTGATAGGCTAACCAACCACAGCATGCAGCATTTGGTGATGTTAGGATTCCCTGCAGAGAAAGCAATACAATACATGTTACAGCCATACCGAGCTTGTATGCATCCCATGAAAGGATATAACCCAATCATGCTAATGAGAGGTTTGAAAGTGCCAGACATTAGATGGATGACGGAGTCACTATTTCCTCCAAGTCTCAATGTTGGGAAACAATGGAAAACATAGCAATGGCACAACAAACAGCATGAGCTACATATGAGACTGTTGGAGGGATAGTGTGCAGTAAATTGCCTTTTAAGGTAGTCATGTTGAAATGACTATTGTTTTCTATAATGATCCATCAGTTAATTCCCAGTTTTTGTTATAGAACGTATATAAAAACTAGAGAAAAACATAATTTTGCAAAGATGATGGGCCCGGTTGATCGAATGTCAAAATAGGGTCATGGGCGACTGAAAAGATGTGCATGTCACCGCTGCCAACACTCTGTAACGCCCGTCTACACCAACTGTAGACTACAGAAAACAAAGGGCAACACACAAACACTCAGCGACTATGTGAGTTGCTCAAAAACACCCGGAAGTGTTTGACATCTCTGTACAACCCCTACCACTCCTCTAGGAATACACAATGAAACATCGCGTCACAAAACCCCGTGTGAGGTCAGCTGCACTGTATCATGGTGGCTTCCGCCAGTCGCAGCACTACAATGTGCACGGAACTACAACACAAAAAACAGTGACCTCCTCAAGGTAACAACGCTGGGGCCATCATCCATTGATATAGGGGGATGGAATAGTCTGGAGCATAGGACAGGTGGCAAGTACTAGTAAGGCACCTTAAGAGAGTCAAGGGGAAAATTACTCAGGAACAGAGACAGGCCTCTGCATTTCAGAGACAGGCCAAGAATCCCCACTGATGCAGAAATTAAATTGCATCCCTTCAATCTTATCCTAAATGTTGTTGCTACAAAGTTTCCCTTTAGTTTCAACATGTTTTGTAATGTTCCTTCTCCTTTTCCAGATTGTCCTTTCTTTTCTCCTATTCTGTTCTTCTTTTTACGGATTCAAAACAAGAATATATTGTATGCCTTGTGTGCATCCAAATGCAATGAACACATATGTACTTTAGAAGCAAAATCTGCAGAACTCTGTGTGGGGTCTGATCTGGTGAGTTATCTGGCAGCTGGGCATGTTGATGATAATTTATTTACTCACCTCAATAACTTGCTCTCTCATGAAGCCCCTTATCCCGCTCTCAATTCTATGCTTACTGCTTTTATTAATTTAGGTACAAAACTGGGAACTGCTGCTCTTCCTTCTCGTTTTGACCACTTCCTCATTCATTATTTATTCATTCTACTTACTCTTCATTTCTCTTTGACCCCACCACTAAGTCTGGGCTCATTTTGCTCCTTCAGCGTACTAACACTCTGTCTTCTGGTCTAGACCATCTCCCATTCACATTCACCAGATCCCTACTCCCATGTTTATTTCCTTATATTTCCTCTTTTTAACTGCTCTTTGTCCAGTGTTGAATGTCCTCACTCTTTAATGCATGCTATTTTCTTACTCTGAAAAGCTTTACCTTGGCCTATCTTTTCGGGCACACTTTCATCCAATCTCGCTCCTCCATTTTGTCTGAAAACTTCTTGTCCATGCGGATCAATGGCAACTCTCTCAATACCTTGGCCCTCATTACGACCCTGGCGGAAAGTGACTGACCTGACCGCCATAGCGTAAATAGCGTTTCCGCCATTGCACGACGGAGCAAAGTGCGGCTAATTCCGACCCATCGGGCACGAGCACTACGCCATGGCGGAAGTGCAAAGTCCGCGATGGCGGAAATGTCCCCAAAACGCCCCTCACCGCCGTCGTACGGCGCCCTAGGTGCAATTCCGCCACCCATCTTAGCGGTCACCGTAATGAGCGGCAATCGGAAAGTACGGTGACCGTAAATATACGGAAACGGAAGTAAAAACATGGTCCCGGAACGGGAAACAGCACGCCGTACACCTATAAAATCAGAATTCCCACACAACCATAAAAAATACTACCCTGAGACACATCCCAACCCGTCATCCACCCTAGTGAAAGCAATAAAAATGGGAAAAGTAGCGAAAAAAGCGTGCGACCGCAAGCGGCAGGTCCACTTCTCCCGTGAGGAACTCACCGTGCTCACAGAGACCCTCCAGGAGAATGCTGCCGTCGTCTTCTCGACGCAAATGACCAGGACGGCACTTGCGAACAAGAAGGCCATATGGGCCCTGGTGGCACAGCGCGTAAGTGCGGTGGGGACCGCACCCCGCAACCCACAGCAATGCAGAAAGCGATGGGACGACCTGCGGATACGCGTACGGAGAATACTATCCGCCAACCGTAACATTGCCACAGCTACCGGGGGAGGATCGGAATCACCCATCAAGTTGACCCCCTGGGAAGAAATCTGTGCCTCCACCATTGGAATGGAGAGTATCGAGGGAGTCGGAGGGATGGAGAAAGGAGTGCAGACATCCGAAGAATCAGGTAGGTGGGCCAAATAAAACAATGCCAAATCCACAATGTCCAATCATGTGAAGTACCATGTGTCCACATAGTGCAACAGTAACACATGTCCAGGAGAACGTCCACATACATTGGCCTGATAGCGCACTTTAAAACTCACATTAAATACATAAATAATTAAAAATCCTAAAAACACCCTCTACACGTGCAGCAGGCACACCCTAACTGCAGGCTGCAAAACAACTGCATCCTCAATCCACACAAAAATGAAACCACCTCCAAGGCCCTGACCCAAATCACCCTCAGGTACCACCCCAATGCATGTGATACATTGCCATTCCAATTTCAACAGACCCATTAATAACGCTCGCCCCAGCAGACAATATTCATATCTCCGGAAAGTATTAAAAAACAGTGCCATAAAATAAAAAGAAAAGAGATAGTGAACTTTCTTCAAAGAACTGCCTAAAAACATTCCCTACACAGTGTATCACCATATTAGTGTTTTTGTATTTGCAATGCAAGTGGCAAGTTAAAATGAAACAATTAGCACATCCTTTGAAATTCTAACCATGGCTGGGTGTTAAGATGGATTTCTAGGACCTGGCCTGGTGGACAGATTTTAGGAGGCCACCCTAGTTATAGATAACAGCAGAAGTCTGAGAGGTTAGCCAAACCCAATCAAGGTAAGCGTGGATAGAGGTCAACGCTTAGGGGGTCATTATGACCTTGGCGGTAAGAGGTTAATGGCGCCAGTAATGGTGCCGGAGCAATCAACCCCTTACCGCCCCATTATGAGTCTGCTCGCGGGACCCGCAAAGCGGGTACTGCTAGCAGACCAGGGAGCTAACAACGGGCCCGTTATTAACGGGTCCGTTGTTAGCTCACTCCCCATTCCAATTGAGCCCTATGGGGTCTCGAATGGGAATGGGGATGTACTGGGTCCGGGTTCCTTGAATGAGGAATTACCGGGTCCTCCAAGGTTGGAATGGCCCAGTAATTCCTCATTCAAGTAACTCGGACCCGGTACCCGGTAAGGGGGTAACCATGCTGCAAATTGCGGCATGGTTACCTCCAAGGTCATAATGACCCCCACAGTCTCAGGAGAATGTGAGTGAGGTCAGGGGTCCACAACAAATCCACATATTGAAGCACAAAATAATTCAATCTACACAAGTAAGAACAAAATAAACCTTTTTATTGTAGTCCCAAAAATACACACTAGAAAACTGAAATATGCAAGTGGTAATATACGCAACACTCAATTATCAAACATATGTACCCTTAGGTTTTTAGGAATCAATACTATAACTTGGACAACTAAAAGAAGGTAAGTATTGATGCAGAAGAATCAAAAAATGTTCACAAGAATGATGCCCTAACTTAGAAATCCAATCCCTATGATGAATGGCCCAAAAGTCAGAAGTTTCTTCTTAGGAGAGGGGACAGATATGGGAAGAGTTCTTGGGATGGTGAAAAGGTTCGAGAAGATATTCAACAAGTTACAGGTATTTAAAATATTTTGTTATATCTTTGAGATACCAGCTTTAAGATCCGATGAGCAAAAACCGATGGAATGGAGAAAAACAATGTTTACTCTAAGGTTTATTCTAAGGAGAACAGGCGGAGGCGAATGAGTTGCAATCACTTAACTCCTGACTCTGACTTTCTTATTGACTAGGCAGGTCGACTGGGAATTGCTGGAGGCAGTTTTTCCGCTGTTGGATCCAGTAGATTATGCCCATGACCTGTTGGTGCAAGGATTCTTCTGGTCGGTTCCAGAAGCAGAGGGCAACCATTTGGGAAAACGAAATGCAGTAGGCCCTGAAGCAGACCTTTTAAGCACAGTTCACGAAACAGCAGAAGGTGAGTTCCACCAATGGTTACCGCACAGTGGTGACAGCAGGCGTCTTTCCAGTTGCAGTTGAAGAAGAACTTCCAGAGCAGGATCTCTTGATTCTGGGAAACTTAAACTTGGCAGGAAGGTGACTTGTGGCAAGAGCTGGTGGCCACCGAAATTACATCAATGAACACAAAACGCAAAACAACAGAGAGCTAGTCAGTCCACCAGGAGGTCCAGGGGCACTTCTGAAGGATCAGGTAGGCAAACGTGAATGTGCACACTAAAAATGATGCAAAAAAATTGGTAACAATATATCTGCTGCCACCAGCTTGTCTTTAGGCACATATAAAAGCAACCAAATTCCCATGTGTAAGAGACTAGGGTGATACAAAAGTATCAACACTACACTGCATTGTAAGCTTTTGTGTGCACTGTTAAAAAGTTACCAAAAGGTAAAAGATAAAAGGTAAAAAGGTAAAAATGTAAAAAGGTAAAAAGAAACCTAGTGTCCCTGTACTGATAATCTGAAGAATTTATTAGTATCCCCATCACAAACATGAGCAAAATGCCAGGGTAGTAGTCGGCGATTGAGTCCCATCAGACTCTTCTGAAAGTTTCAAGATTCGTGCATCACGCGTCGGGTGGAACTAAGTGAAAAGAGAGTCCAGGGGAAGGGAGTCCTTCCCCCTGGCTTTGTGTCAAGATACCTGGCAAAGGGAGGTATTCTCCAGGAACCCAATAGTGAATAAGCATCTATGGGCAATAAGGAATGTTGATGTTTGAACTGGAACTTTACCTTTCGAGTTTGAATTGAGAACTTTACTGCTTTTTGGCATTACAACCTAGAACTTTGTTTTGTACCTTGGAAAGGGATTGAGACCTGGGGAAGGGAGTCATTCCTTCAGCTAAACCCGACGCGTGATGCACGAATCTTGAAACTTTCAGAAGAGTCTGATGGGACTCAATCGCCGACTACGCTAATGTGTAGCTGTAAAGTCAGCCGATAGACATTGCCCTGATCTGAGGAAGGCACATGGAATGTGCCGAAACACGTGTTATCGCAAAGGGCTATCAATAAATTGATTTTCAATATGTGAATAAGCTCAAATTATTGAAATCCAACTGTGGCGCAGTAATTAGATGTGTGCAGTTTTTCCTTCTTTTCACTTTTTACAAACGGAGTGGGGGAACTCAGTGTCTCCGTTTTCTGCACGAACCATTGCAACACCACCAAGATTGGTTTATAAATTTCAAGTCGCGGAGGTAAAAGAGTGATTTTACCAAAAAGTTCCCTGTACCATCATATTAATCTGATTGATGATTGTTTTTCCAGGTTTGACATTAAAAATCATAAAGGTGAAGGCCAGAATGATGGCAAATTCCTGATTTGTGAAATGGGTGGCAGTACGTGTGAGTCTGCTATGGCAGTGGGTGCTATACCCAGAGAGAAGTAGGACAATTTACATGGAAAATATAGCATGCCGAAAGAAGTTATGGAAAGGGTGTTTCATGGTTGGCCAACATTGGAGAATGTGTCAGACGAATTAGAGCCCCTCGCACAAATAACAGAGGAAGCCGCTGTTTTGTGGCATTGAGAAGAAAGTTATTCCCGCTGAGAGGCTAACCAAACAAGATTACATGAAATATAAACATTGGACCATCCAGGATAACAGGAAGCAAAACCCTAGTCAAAGTACATTATCGATTGCCGGGCATGGATAGACATATTGATCGTTACATGAAGAAATGTATACAGTATCCCAAATGTACACCACACCATGGCAGATCGATATGGTGCCAATAGAGGTATAAGAAACACAATGGCATAACATTGTTCTGGACATAGTAGAACCATTCTATACACTTCAAAGAGACACGCTGTTTTGCATAGTCACCATAGACTATCAGTCACATTGGCCGTGGGTCGGATTTATGGTTGAGGCCCAAACAGAGCATGTTATTGAATGTATCTGTACTGTGTTTTTAAGAGAGGGCATGCCTGGCATTTTGGTAACTGGCAATAGAAACCAGTTAGTCTAAAGAGAAATGCAAGCGTTTTGTGCCAAACAGGGACTAATGCAATGTACCACTTCCCTATACCACCCAAAGGTGAACAGGGGGTAGACAGGTTTGATAGGCTAACCAACCACAGCATGCAGCATTTGGTGATGTTAGGATTCCCTGCAGAGAAAGCAATACAATACATGTTACAGCCATACCGAGCTTGTATGCATCCCATGAAAGGATATAACCCAATCATGCTAATGAGAGGTTTGAAAGTGCCAGACATTAGATGGATGACGGAGTCACTATTTCCTCCAAGTCTCAATGTTGGGAAACAATGGAAAACATAGCAATGGCACAACAAACAGCATGAGCTACATATGAGACTGTTGGAGGGATAGTGTGCAGTAAATTGCCTTTTAAGGTAGTCATGTTGAAATGACTATTGTTTTCTATAATGATCCATCAGTTAATTCCCAGTTTTTGTTATAGAACGTATATAAAAACTAGAGAAAAACATAATTTTGCAAAGATGATGGGCCCGGTTGATCGAATGTCAAAATAGGGTCATGGGCGACTGAAAAGATGTGCATGTCACCGCTGCCAACACTCTGTAACGCCCGTCTACACCAACTGTAGACTACAGAAAACAAAGGGCAACACACAAACACTCAGCGACTATGTGAGTTGCTCAAAAACACCCGGAAGTGTTTGACATCTCTGTACAACCCCTACCACTCCTCTAGGAATACACAATGAAACATCGCGTCACAAAACCCCGTGTGAGGTCAGCTGCACTGTATCATGGTGGCTTCCGCCAGTCGCAGCACTACAATGTGCACGGAACTACAACACAAAAAACAGTGACCTCCTCAAGGTAACAACGCTGGGGCCATCATCCATTGATATAGGGGGATGGAATAGTCTGGAGCATAGGACAGGTGGCAAGTACTAGTAAGGCACCTTAAGAGAGTCAAGGGGAAAATTACTCAGGAACAGAGACAGGCCTCTGCATTTCAGAGACAGGCCAGGAATCCCCACTGATGCAGAAATTAAATTGCATCCCTTCAATCTTATCCTAAATGTTGTTGCTACAAAGTTTCCCTTTAGTTTCAACATGTTTTGTAATGTTCCTTCTCCTTTTCCAGATTGTCCTTTCTTTTCTCCTATTCTGTTCTTCTTTTTACGGATTCAAAACAAGAATATATTGTATGCCTTGTGTGCATCCAAATGCAATGAACACATATGTACTTTAGAAGCAAAATCTGCAGAACTCTGTGTGGGGTCTGATCTGGTGAGTTATCTGGCAGCTGGGCATGTTGATGATAATTTATTTACTCACCTCAATAACTTGCTCTCTCATGAAGCCCCTTATCCCGCTCTCAATTCTATGCTTACTGCTTTTATTAATTTAGGTACAAAACTGGGAACTGCTGCTCTTCCTTCTCGTTTTGACCACTTCCTCATTCATTATTTATTCATTCTACTTACTCTTCATTTCTCTTTGACCCCACCACTAAGTCTGGGCTCATTTTGCTCCTTCAGCGTACTAACACTCTGTCTTCTGGTCTAGACCATCTCCCATTCACATTCACCAGATCCCTACTCCCATGTTTATTTCCTTATATTTCCTCTTTTTAACTGCTCTTTGTCCAGTGTTGAATGTCCTCACTCTTTAATGCATGCTATTTTCTTACTCTGAAAAGCTTTACCTTGGCCTATCTTTTCGGGCACACTTTCATCCAATCTCGCTCCTCCATTTTGTCTGAAAACTTCTTGTCCATGCGGATCAATGGCAACTCTCTCAATACCTTGGCCCTCATTACGACCCTGGCGGAAAGTGACTGACCTGACCGCCATAGCGTAAATAGCGTTTCCGCCATTGCACGACGGAGCAAAGTGCGGCTAATTCCGACCCATCGGGCACGAGCACTACGCCATGGCGGAAGTGCAAAGTCCGCGATGGCGGAAATGTCCCCAAAACGCCCCTCACCGCCGTCGTACGGCGCCCTAGGTGCAATTCCGCCACCCATCTTAGCGGTCACCGTAATGAGCGGCAATCGGAAAGTACGGTGACCGTAAATATACGGAAACGGAAGTAAAAACATGGTCCCGGAACGGGAAACAGCACGCCGTACACCTATAAAATCAGAATTCCCACACAACCATAAAAAATACTACCCTGAGACACATCCCAACCCGTCATCCACCCTAGTGAAAGCAATAAAAATGGGAAAAGTAGCGAAAAAAGCGTGCGACCGCAAGCGGCAGGTCCACTTCTCCCGTGAGGAACTCACCGTGCTCACAGAGACCCTCCAGGAGAATGCTGCCGTCGTCTTCTCGACGCAAATGACCAGGACGGCACTTGCGAACAAGAAGGCCATATGGGCCCTGGTGGCACAGCGCGTAAGTGCGGTGGGGACCGCACCCCGCAACCCACAGCAATACAGAAAGCGATGGGACGACCTGCGGATACGCGTACGGAGAATACTATCCGCCAACCGTAACATTGCCACAGCTACCGGGGGAGGATCGGAATCACCCATCAAGTTGACCCCCTGGGAAGAAATCTGTGCCTCCACCATTGAAATGGAGAGTATCGAGGGAGTCGGAGGGATGGAGAAAGGAGTGCAGACATCCGAAGAATCAGGTAGGTGGGCCAAATAAAACAATGCCAAATCCACAATGTCCAATCATGTGAAGTACCATGTGTCCACATAGTGCAACAGTAACACATGTCCAGGAGAACGTCCACATACATTGGCCTGATAGCGCACTTTAAAACTCACATTAAATACATAAATAATTAAAAATCCTAAAAACACCCTCTACACGTGCAGCAGGCACACCCTAACTGCAGGCTGCAAAACAACTGCATCCTCAATCCACACAAAAATGAAACCACCTCCAAGGCCCTGACCCAAATCACCCTCAGGTACCACCCCAATGCATGTGATACATTGCCATTCCAATTTCAACAGACCCATTAATAACGCTCGCCCTCCTTTACTCCACCACAGGGTCCGATTCAAACGACGAGCTCCAGGACACCCCTACCAGCACACCTGCAAAGAGGGCCAAAACCAACGGCCAAAGACCCTCCACCTCAGCTGCACGCATCAAGACACGGCAGCAGCACAAATCAAGTGGCAGCACACAGGAGGGAACTTCAACAGGCACCCCAGCAGCCAGCATGCCCACAACAGCACCACCACAGGTCCCCCCAATGGATGCCACAGAAGGCACTGCTTCTGGTGGCAGCAGCACCATAGGTGACACTGCATTAATGGCAGCATGCTCCGACACAGAAAACGGGGATGTCGAAGTAAGATCCATCCATGACCTGTCTCAATCCCCCTGTTTGTTTCATCCCGTACACCATGAGGATATCACGCAGGGGCACCCACAAGACGACGACTGGCCATCCCCCACAAGCCCTGTGGCAAGGCAACATGAGGTGACCAGCCCCTCTGTGACACCACCGCAAATGGCCATGGCACAGCAGAGGCAACAGTCCCTCGACCAGGTGATCGTGCAACAGCAGCAACTGGCCACGCTCCTCAAGGACCATGCTGATGAATGTGGGGGTACTAAGGCAGCCATAGAAACATCTACTGAGACACTTAGGGCAGAAATGGAGAGAAGCACCGAGACACTTAGGGCAGAAATGGAGAGAAGCACCGAGAGCCTGAGAGTACAAATGGAGAGAAGCACCGAGAGCCTGAGAGTACAAATGGAGAGAAGCACCGAGAGCCTGAGGGGGGAACTGCATGCGACGTCCAAAGACGTATGTGCTGAACTTGCCGCTGTGCGCCGTGTGCTCACTGAGCTCTCACAAACCCTTAGGGACATGCATGGACGTGAGCAGGCAGAGACATCATCCGTTGCAAGTTCCGTCCAGGGCAGCCCCCAACGTAGATCTGGGAGAGACCTGCGCTCCACAGGCAGGGGTGCCCCTGATACCCGGAGAGGGGGCTTGCAATAGCGTCTGCCCACTGACAATGAGCATCTTTGGACACTGGTGTTCGGGGGGGAGGTAGGAGGGTGGAGGGGGTGTGTTGGGCTCACTTGGGTGGCGGGTCGATGGGGTGTGTAACATAATTTCACATATGCTATAAACATTTCACAATCATCCAATGAGATGTGTGGACATTGATCTTTGTGTACGAGGCCTTTATAGGCGTACAGTCCATATTGTGCATGTTCCAGACACACACAGTGCCACAAGTCCCGTGTCCATGTATCAGCCACCAGGCGTGAGTGCTAGAAGCATGAATCAATGAGAATCTGACGAATGTCACGGCCCTCCTGTGCCTCGCAGACTCCTTGAGGTGCTGCCACATCCCCACCCTCATCATGACCATCTTCAGGTGCTTGCAGTTCTGCGTCAGGGGGCATGGGCACATTTCTACGTACGCACATGTTGTGTAGCATGACACATGCAATGACCATCTTTGCAACCTTCTCATGGCGGTACAGGAGTGCCCCGCCAGACCTGCTGAGGCAGCGGAAACGAGTCTTCAGTAGGCCGAATGCCTGTTCTATGACTACACGGGTACGTGAGTGGGCATGGTTGTAGTCCTCCTCATGCTGGTTCTGTGGGTTCCGGAGTGGTGTAAGGAGCCATCTCTTCAGTGGATACCCGGCATCACCTGTATGTGGACAATAAAGGATGTTTGTGGAATGACATTGCTACGTACGCACCCCCCCTCTTCCTGCCAGGTCATTGCCGCATCACATACCCCACATTATCATGCATGAAATGAGACTCACCGAGTAGCCAGGATCTGTTCCCTGCGTGTCGCTCCATGTAGCGTGGTATTGTAGAGTTCCTCAAGACCATAGAATCATGGGTTGATCCAGGAAATCGGGCACAACAATGTGTAAAGATCCTGTTGGAGTCACACACCATCTGTACATTAAGAGAATGATATTGTTTTCGGTTGCGGTACTGGACCTCCATGGCATGTGGGACAACCAATTCTACATGGGTGCAGTCGATGGCACCAATGCAACCCGGTATGCCGCCAAGTGCATGGAATCCCACTTTTGTGTTCGTAATTTCCTGCTCCGAGCGTGGTAGAGAGATGTAGTCGTCTGCGTGCTTCAGGAGGGCATCGAGCACTTGCAATAGTGTCCGTGAGAACACTGGCTGTGAAATGCCATGCAACTGTCCGACTGTGTGCTGGTAGGTGCCTGTGGCCAGGAAGTGGAGTACAGACACCACCTTCAGTAGGGGTGGGATGGCGGTTGGGCTATCTATCATGCTGACAAGGTCAGCCTATGCATTTCCACAATGGCGGTTATGGTGTCCCGGTCCAAACGGTAGAGGGTGTGGATCTGCTCATCCGTGAGGTTGAACGGATGTGCTCGGAGGCGTGGGATTGCGGGCTGCCTGCGTGGTGGTAGTGGCTGTGCTGGCGGGCCTTGCTGGCCCTGCCTTGCCCTCCTCCTCCTCCTGCGTCTCCTCTGTGCGGCCAGTTGTTGTAGTAGTTGGTGTTCGTCTTCTTCTTGAAGTTGGAGTACTTGCAGTGCTATCAGGTCCCCCAGGGCCAACATCGCTAGTCCTGCCGGTAGCATTTTGGAGTGGGTGTGGTTGTGGGAGGGGGTTGGGTGTGCAATTTATGTGTTTTCAAGCTGTATTGCCTCCACCTGTGGTGATTCATTCCACCTGTGCAAGCTGCAATCCCCTTTGGGCGAGCACGTCCCGCACACAACGCTGCAATTAGACGCATGGCATCTTGCTATTACAATCATGTATTTGATCACGATGGCAGTGAAATATTGGTTCATGTGTTCATTCTGCTATGGTCCCATTGTTTCACATACTATCTTTGCAGTCGCGAACAAACTTGTGAAGGGTCAGTGGAATGTAGTACTCGATTAACGGTGGACCCTCATGCAGCACTGTACCGCGGTTCACCAACGGGCGGGGCGTCCCATTTGTGAGTGAAGCCAGTTTGCATTTTCACAAATTGCCGCACTACATGGATGGATTTGTGATTTCAAGCGGTCACAGATGCCTTTTCGACGTGATGTTGCAAATGAGGAATTCGAAGGACAGCGCTTTCGGTTTTCAGCTAGCGGCGAGGAGACGCCCACAGGTCTGACTGCAAATATAACGTTCTATTGTTTAATGTCCTTCGGACAGGGGCCATGGCGAGAATGCAATGATTGATATGAATAGTATGGGATGCGCAATAGCGTAGTGGACGATAAGGCAGGACGTTCCCAAATACATGTTACTTCACAACACTGGAATTCCGGCCTGGAGCACAGTGGATTTTGCAGACTCAATGGAAATTTCACATGTTATGTGAGTAAATAATCAGGCGTTTTCATACCGGGATAAGGGAATGATGTATGGATGCATGGACAGATGATTTGATGGACAGTTTGCCATGTACAGGGCTTTTTGGAATCTATCCACCTCCCCTGCGCTATGTGATGCAGAGCTGCCATAGTGGGACCATCGTCTATCTGCCCTTGTTGAACCCTCCCTGTCTCGACGCGCCTTCAAACACTTGTGTCTATGCACATTACTAATCCCATCGAATGGATTCTGTTTTGACAGACGCATGCACACAAACACTCGTTTGTAATAGTGTTTTCAGCTCGATTTTTATAGTTATGATTCGCAAGTGATTTTTGGGTGGGAATAATCCTTTGGAGTGGGCTAGCATGCATATGGCTGTAGATTTAGTGTGATCATTGAAGTGAGTAATACAAATCAAGTTCTGATGGCCATACTATTCTTTTTCATTTCATTGGGGTGACAGGTATCTCCTCCCCTTTTGCCGCTGCCATCTGTATGCCACTCCTGCAGATGGCTTTTACTCCCGACACCTGCTGCTTCGAGTTAATCAGTGGAGCACCATTACGATCTTATGGGACGTAATGGTGCCCTTACGCAGTACTAGTGGCTAGGAGCAACATTTCGACCTTTCAGCTGGACTAGTGCCTACCTAATGGGATGGCCCTGCGGTTGTAGGCGCTTCCATGTTGCCTTTTTGAACGTGAATGTAGCCCCTGTGTACCATGAAGGAACAGGGCTGGTCATTTATTGCGGATGCAGCCCACAATAATGAAATATATTTTGGAGTTCATGACCTAATGGCTGTATGGGCTTGGTGATTTTGTGGTGCATTAAATTTCTATTCTGATATTAACCGTGTAGCGTTCTTCTTTGCAAGTAATGTAGCATATTCCTATTTGTGGTGCGATGTATTGTGAGAAGATCTGCATTGGGTTCCGGCTTCTGAGTATAGTTGCGTGGTACTGTACTGGCCGCGTTTGCCTACGAAGCCCAGTGTGGTCAGGGATAGGGGCTACCATTATGACTGTTTTAATGATGTCATGCTCAGGGGCGGGGGATTAGCTTTTGTGTGACAGATGCCGGTCAGCCAGGTGGATTGGTGGAATGATGTGATTATCAGAATATGGCTGGTCACAGGTGCCTGTGTTTGCGTGCGTTTCTTGGAGGGAGACTGAGGTCATGTCCATTGGAATAGCTTCTGTATTCGTGCCATCTGTGCCCTGCAGCTCCCATTGGCCCCTCTTGAGATGATCCTGGCTGCTCAGTCACTCTGCCAACTTGTGTGGTACATGCTTATGCTGATGGTTGGTTTGTTTACTGGCAGGAGTACAGGGCTGGTGCAGTCTCCCTCAGGATACTGCTTTGAATGTTGCCTTACACTGGTGTCAGTCGATGGGGGGCCTGTCTTTGTTTGTCTCATTTTTCTGCTCATGTTGCTGTACTTGAACCTTCACATGCCTGTGCTGCATCAGTGCGGCAATGGTGCCATGGCAAATATGGATGGCCACTCACAAGGCACTTGGAGCCCCTAGATTCATTTGTTCGTTGGCATGCATGGGTGACTTGTACATTTCACTGGTTGCATTGTGTGACTTCATTGCACCTACGAGGAGTTGTGCAATGTGGCCAGGGAGTGGTGTACAGGCACTCAGTAGGGCCGTTTACGGTTGGTTCGCGATGCCGTACTTCTCACCATGGCGGAATGGTACTTTCCGCCATGCTTGATGGCGTTAGGTACATGTCCGCTAGGGTCAGAATTCGCGTACCGTTGCGCCATGGTGGTAATTACGGTTTTGCATGGCGCGCGTGCGCGTACTTGGTGCAGTTAGCGTTGGCGTTCACTACGGTGTCGCTAATGGCATCGTACTTTACGGTGACGGGTCATAATCGCACCGAGCGCTATTCGATGGCGGTATTGCATTTCCGCCATCGTTTTTCGATTTCCGCCAGGGTCGTAATGAGGGCCCTTGACTCTGATTCTCTCTTACCTGTCTGAAATGTGCCATTTCCCATGAACGTTCTACAGAAACTACTCTTCCTCATGCCAAATCTTTATGCTCGCCCATCATATGAAATGTTCTTCTCGCTTGATTCTGCTAGACCTATAATCTGCTTTAGACAGTGTTGATGGCTGTATCTTTTGATCATATCAATTTCCTCTTGCTATCTCTGGGTCCGCCTACTTCTGGCTTCCCTGCAACATTTCTGAAAGATTCCTCTCTCCCCCATGAACTTGCAACACTACCTCTCCACTTGTGTTATGTGTCACTGTTCCACAATGCTGACATTGGTCATATTCTTTTTCCTTTACACCATTGCTCTTGCCAGTATTTTATCATTGTTTAGATTGAAAAGCCACATTTATTTTGATGATTGTCATATGTCCCTTCTCTGCTCCAGTTTCACAGATTAATTATACCTTGCTCTTAATTTTGCTTCTATGATCAAAATATGGATGTGTTCTCTATTCCTTCCTTTAAACTCATCCAAAATTGAAATCCACATTCCGCTTGTGCCTTCCCCAGACCCACTAACTCTCACTCAAGTATTCACTTCCCCACTATTCCTCAGCTCTGTTCGCCCTCTGCTTGCATCCTTGCAACCTTGGTGTAATCTTTAAATCTGTCCTCATGCTTTCCTGAGCCATTTTTTCTCTGGCCCATCCCTGCATCTTTAAATGTTCCCTCCTACTTAGTCTTCTTACCTATGCGACCACCCCTCACAATCAATCTTCCACTCTGCCATTCCTCTTTTTCTATGTCCTCCCTCCTCTCATATCACCTTCTTCATTTCCCCTCTTCACTGTTTTCCTTTTCCTACCTAAGTCCAATTTCCTTACCTGTGCACTGACTTGAAACAAGTCTGTGACCTGGCCACACCTTCTCAATTTGCTCTTGTATCTCTCCTTTTCCCTTCTCATTTTCTTCTCATTTTCTTTGTTCTTTCCCACTGCATACCCTCAAACCCCGGAACTCCCTCCCTCTTTCTGTTTGTTCTGACCCGACACTACTTTTCATTATTTTCCTCTCCTCTCACTATTATTGATTGTTGCCTCTCTTTTTTGCCATTGTTCATATTTATCTTATTTTGCACGTACCATTTTGTAATCATGTATTGCCCTTTGATGAAAGCACTTTATACAGTTGGAAAAAAATTAAACAAAGTTGAAAAATGTTCTCACTGGGTGTAAGCAAGAACTGTACAAGCAACTCTCTGAGCCTCTCTTTGACCAGGTGTAGGTTTAGGGAAAAAATATATGTTTTCAGTAACATATATCTTGGTTCTTGAGGCTGAAGACCACACCTCCTTGATGGGGTTTCTTGATAGCCCTTTGGAAGTTGCTTGTGGGAGGGAGGATGCTTTTTGTTTTTTTACAGGTGGACACAGTGCCACTTAAAATGCCAATTTGATAAAGAACATGTTCACACCATGTAGTAAAAGCATATCTGGGTATGGATCATTATTCTAGAGAAAGTTGTTTTGATATTTCTCTTCAGTTTTCAAGAAGATTTTGAATGTCCTTATATAAGAAATAGAGTCAAATATTTAATATTTGGCAGCTATTTGGTATGCACTATTACTTATACTCGGCATTTATTTGATGTGCACTATAGTCAATGTGTTTCCCACCCACAATGCTTTCTCAAGGATTAACAAATCCAATCAGAGAAATCCCTTGAGTGTTTAAAATGTTAGATCACATTACTTTCTAAGGCAGAAATCTACTGAAGGCTGAGAGTTATTTCAGATAGTCTACAATCTTTCATCAAGCGGAATGCCAACTTCAGGAGAAAGATTTGTCAAGCCCCTTGGAATATAGGATCAGCTTGTTATCACATACATCATCTCTCCGCCTGTAGCAAATCTCTGCCGTAGGAATTGATGCAATCTCCCTATAGCTATAAACCTTACACAATACCCTTAAAAACAAAAAGACAAAAATGAATGGAATTATAAAGATTAATATAAGGAAAATTAACAATATTTAAATGTAGACTTAGAAACAGTAGAATGTTCAAATATAAAAATGCTAAAATCTTCTCAATAAGTACTCCACAATAATTTAAACGCATTTCTCTTCACTTCTCTCGGATAACTCATAAATCTTTTCTAAAAAATGCAAAAGTGCCAAAATCAATTACATTTGGTGGCTGTACATACACCTGGTCCAGAACAATCTCTTTAATTCAATGATGGATCTCTTACAAACTTTCATAAAAAATGAAGTCTCAACATATTTATTCACTGACCTGTTATCATTAGATGTGTTAGGGTATACAACTCCCCTTCTTTCTTACACATCCTAAAAAATCAGAACCTCTGTTCTCACTTTCTTCTTGGATCTGAAAATTCCATGGTGTCTAACTGGTTTAAACATATTTTTAAAAATTGCCTCTGTTTGGGTCTTTCAGGAAATAGCGGATGCATGTTGGGGGCTCAACATATTTGGGGAAGGTTTTTAAATATTCTGAGGCAAATGTTTTACTATGGAGGTATTATAAATTGTGAAACAAGTCCCATAGGCAGCTTTGTATTTTCATTCCATTACTATCTCTGCCAATGAAATGGACCAGTCCACCATCCAGTTTATTGTGCCAAAGAAGGAAACATTAGATGTTTTGAATTCAAGTTCTATCGCTTGCCTACTGGATGCCCTTTTTTAATATCATCAATAAAGCATTCATTTTTACCATGTTAATCTTCAAATACAATACCACTATTCTGATTTTTTTTCTTTGGTCACTAAAGTTATCATACCAAGCTCAGTTCGGATAGATTGAACTCTGACAGGCCAAATACTCGTCTGCAGAGTTCACCTTTAAATCTGTAAGACCTGCATCATCAAAATCCAACCTGCCTACCTTGCACACAGTAACAAAAATAAATGGTTGAAACCCCTCAAGCATGCCTTACAGTTTTAAATGTGTTAGTCACTTTTGTGTTACTAAATATCACTACCAAGATGCATGCCTGAATAAGTAAATTGAGTAACTTTCTCAGTGAGTGAGATGTCAAGTTTCCATATAAACTTACCTTTAGTATTTTTTGTCGAGAACACTATCATTTTTGTTCACTCACAAGTCCACTCTTGAGAGAGCTAAAAGGGAATTCTACCAAACCCTCATTGAATCTCACTCAAATCATCCTCGCTGGCTACAGGGCACCCTAAACTCACTCCTTCTAAGGCTATGACTATCATCTCCACTCTCACAGGTAGTGACCTAGCCGAATACTTCACTGCTAAATATTCCCCCAAAATTGGAGACTCTCTTCTGACCTTCCTCCCACTCCCTCCTCCTACATTTTACACTCTTCCTACTCTACCATCATCTTCTGCCTCCATCTCCCACCTTAGTCACACTAACTGATGAAGTGCTCTCTCTATTGATGAAGGCAAACCCCTCTTGTGCCGCATCAGATCCTCTTGGTCCTCAGATAGTAAAGCCTATTGCCCCTATAGTCGCCTCTCACCTCACTAAACTCTTCAATCTGTTCTTCGCCTCTACTTGCTTTCCTTCTGTTTTTCAAAACAGCCACGATCATCCCTCTCCTAAAAAAAGCTAGGGGCTGACCTGAACCTACCGGCTAACCTTCACCCTGTGTCTCTCCTTCCGCATTGCTCTAGAGTGCTTGAAAGGGTTGTGTTGAACTGCCTTACCAATTTCTTAGGCATCCACAACCATTAAGACACTCTACACACAGGTTTCTGCTCCTGTCACTCTACAGAAACTGTTCTCATGAATGTGTCCTGCTTCATCGCCTCTGCTACGCACTCAAACCTATCCAAATTCTCCTTTACCTGTCTGCTGCCTTTGACACTGTCAATCACTCTGATCTCCTTCATTCTCTCATTCTTCTTGGGATTCACGATCAAGCCCTTGCCTGGATTGAATCCTATCTTGCATTTTGGCAATCAATGTTCTGTCTCCTGGAGCAACAACACCTCTCAACTCACTCCTCCAACTGTTGGTGTTCCACAAGGGTCTGTCTTGGGTCTGCTCCTCTTTATACTATACACTTCTGCTTTTGGGGCCCTAATCTCCTCCTTTGGGTCTTCGTACCAACTCTTTGCGGACAACACCCAAATCGTCTTCTCTTTTCCTGAACTCTCCTCTGATCTCTCTATCAAAATTTCCAACTGTCTCTATATGATTAAATATTGGATGGCTTTGCGCTCTCTGATGTTAAACTCTACCAAAACAGAGGTACTCTTCTTCCCTGCCAAATGCTCTCTCTCATCTCTTCCTCTGCCTATCCAGTATCCACCTGACACTCTCCCCTACTGTTCTTGAGCTACAAACCTTGGTGTCATCTATGACCATTCTAACACCTTCTTTACTTTCATTTCCAAAACTAGAACAGCAGCTTGCCTCAGCACCTAAATATTAGAAAAATCAGGCACCTTCTCCCTTTCAAGACCGTCAAACATCTCTTACCACTCTTGTCTTCTGTAAACTGGACGACTGTGCCAGCAACCTCTTTGGTCTCCCAACTATGCTTCCTATCCTCTGAACAAGATTATTAACTTTGCTACCAGGACTCTCTTTGATCTCCCTCATTTCAGACCTACATCCTCGTACCATCACTAGGCTGGATGGTTGATGGTGCAAAACAGGGCCAAATTGAAATGTCTACTCCTGGTTCACAAATCTATCCACAGTAAGGCACCACTGTATCTATCCTCCTCTATCCAACTTTATAAGCCTTCTCGTAATCTCTGCCTCCTTGACTACCCTTGTAGCTCCTCGCCCTCCCTGTGCTTCCTCTCGCTTCTGCTCGTTATCTCTTCTTGCTCCACTTGCATGGAATTCTCCTCCCCCGGACGTCCAGGAAACAGTCCCTATGGATTTCTTCAAAACCTAACTAAAAGCCTACCTCCTCGCTTCTGAGTTATCCTCTTAGCCTTTCTCTCATCTCACTGCTAGCTAACATTTTACCCTCCCCATTACCTGCCTCTTTCTCTCACTTCCTCTGCCTCCATTCTAGCACTTTACCCATCATGATCACGTCCCGAGCAGCGCACGGCCGTACCGCTTACCTGCACTTAAACATTTCCTATGTTTGTTTTCCATAATCTATGTATGTCCACTTATGTATTGTCCCTGGTGACTGTTCCATTTACTTCCCTCCACAACCAGGTCAGAATGTCCCTCAAACTCATCCCATTGTAAGAAGCTCACTGCTTCCCCTCAAATCTGATTTCATATCTATTGTACATTCTTTTGTGATCAAAACACCATCGTTCCTCCTGTATATAAATAAATAAATAAAAAATAAATAAAAAAATAGTCGTATTTAATTTTTATCTAATATTTGCGATTGTACACTGCATAGAACTTCTGTATGATTCCAGACGTGGTCTACTGTATCTTTTGTCTTTAATGTACACCTGCTGTCCTCGGGAGGAGCACACTGTTTCTGTGTCTTCAATGCGCCCTGTTAAATGACCACAGGCAGTGTTGCTGACATTGACTGAACGCTTTATTTACTCTTGATTAAGCATAGACAAACCAGTTTGGGCACATCTCGAGCTACCGGAAAATCGGATGGCTCAATGCCTTTTGTTCGTATCTGGAGATTTTTTATAAATATGTTTTAGGTTCACCTATGGATCAACAAGTTAGGCCCTTCAAGGCAGGGCCGGCTACTCCCATCCGCACATGGCCATACAACAGGCCATACTGGGGCATGGCACACCGTAAAAGGCTCTGGAGCATGTTCATCTTTTTTACTACTTCCAGCACTTTTGTACTAGAACAAGAGCAGATGAGTTTCCAATACTTGGAATGGTGAGTGGGATTAGTCTGGGAAAGAGGGGCATGGGGGCTTTGGAAGTGTCATGCTGGCTGCCTGATGTATACACCAACAAATTGACTCCCCACTATTTTGTGTTCACTACACCTTTTAATCTGTTGCCAGCGTCTATTTTTGGGTCACATTCTGTTTGTTCACACATGATTACTCTCTTGATACCAGCAGAGCCTGCACATTTTACAAGCAGACTCAAAAATCTTCTGTTTGGCCCTGAAAATGTCATGTGGAACAGCAGAAGAAATCTGCCACGGTTCAGATATCGCAAATGCGTTCCTGTTCTTCTAATTCTCTGAAAGGCAGTGAAGTATTTTGTGTAGATGAGAATGCGTAGCTGCAAAGATGTATTCGCACTCTCCAAACCTCGACTCGTTGCTCCAAAGCCTGCGGTAACTGTTTCTGGCGTGTGTGCGCTTCTGTCTGCCGCAATTGCGTTTGACATGTAAGAAGAGTGACAAAGGTCGAACTTGAAGATGCACGGCCTGTCGCCTTGGATTACACACAAGGCAGCCACTGCTACTGTTCGCAGCACTATGCTCGAGGAATCAAGCCCAGATCAGCAATACTAAGAGCGGCTGCCTTTTTTATTCACGTCTGAGAATGACACATTTGTTCGAACCATATAACTCTCCTTTGGCAAATAACACTGATTGCAGCTCTTCCAACCATACAAAACAACCACCCTCTAGCAAAACAATCCTTGAAATTTTATTGCCACGCCACGCATTCGTGTTAGAACATTTCTAAAAGAGCAATATGTGTACACACGAGTTGTTACACAAAGCAGAGCAACTTAATCCCCTCCATTAGGGTCAGACTGGGACAAGAAATAGGCCCGGACACCTAAAAAAAAGTGGCCCACCCCTCGCCTCAAAAAAAGTGTCCCTCAAACCATCATACGTGAATCGCGTCAATTCACGACTGTACAGAAAATGCTACGTATGGGGGGTTCATGTGTCTGTTACATTACAACACAACTCATAAAATAACATAACTTTGCATACAAGAATGGATCACCATATGTATCATTAATATCTGTGTGTATAGATCCATATTGTCAAATTACTGTGAATGCAAGCAGACGTCCAAGGCCAAATGATAATATGTTATTGTATAGAACTTACGTGTACGTTTTTTCTTTAGAGAACATATATGCATAGAATATCACCCAACCTGTGTTGGTACTCATTTATCAACCTCAGAAGGATGAAAGGCTGAGATGGCCTTGCAGTGATTGAAACCTGCAACCTGCAGATCACACATGCATCACAGCAGCGAGTGCTCAACCCACTGAGCTATCATATCGGCTATAGTAAAAAGAACAATTATCCACTGGATACCATTAAACTGGTACATCTGCAAGTCTGTTGCAAATTTGGCCGCATGTCAAGCCTGCATGCATCTACTTTTCAGGCTTCAGAGGTTGGCAAAATAGGGAGAGCAGCGCACTCACAGGACATCCCATACTCTGAGCACTCGTTACGCTCATATATGCAAACAAACATCCTGAACAGCATGCCAGGGAGATAGGAAAGATAGACACATTACAACAAAGCATTAATTGTGGCACAATGAAGTAAATGGCCACTTGATGTGCTATGGTCAAATATTTCTACACTGTACCCAAGCTTTTAGGCACAAGGATTTTGTCAAGTGACCGAGGACACCGAGTTGGAATGTCTTGTGATGATCGTAACAGAGACAACGGCAGAAAAAAACATGCTATTACTGCAACTTGCGAAAAGCAAAATACATCGGTAGGCGGTAGGGGTTTACCGGTACCGGTAAGGGCACCGGTACCGGTAAACCCCTACCGCCTTACTACGGGTTCCCTTTGCGGGACCCGACATTAACGGCTGGTTTTACCAGCCATTAAAGTAGGGTGCCGCAAAGGGACCTCAGAGCTAATTACGGTACCACAATTTGCGGTACCGTAATTAGCACCTTCCCCATTCCCATTATGCCCTATGGGGGCACAAATGGGAATGGGGAAGAGCCTTGGTGAATGGGGAATTACCGCTCCCGCTCACCTTGGAGTAGGGCGGTAAATCTGCCATCCTCCAAGGCGGACACAGTAAAATACCGGCGGCAACCATGGCGCTAATAGCGCCATGGTTACCGCCTACTGTGTAATGAGGCCCATAGTCCGAAAAGGATGCTGATTCAGGTGCCTCGAAAGCACCTCAAAGACAGGGACACCCGGGGGAGTGATAACTGAACGTTTAGAACGTGTAATTTCGAGAGGAAATTACACTAAGAGGACGATTGACCGCAGGAGGACCTGGTCTCAGCAAAACAATCGGAAAGGGTAAAGACTGCGTAGAAGAGAGGAAGCCGTGCAACCTCGGCACCAGAATGTGCTGCACTAAACAGGAAACCGATGGTAACACTGATCAGTGCCCCTAAACGTAACGCGGGTAACAGGAGAGACAGCCCTATGCCGAACAGGACTAAATGGGATGGAGAAACAATGTACACAAGGTGTTTGTCCTGACCTCAAAAATTTAATTGCAGTCAATTCTTGCAATAATTATTCAAACCTTTTGAAGAGAACCCAGTGGAACATAATTAAAGTTTGTGTCACTGGGAGAAATCCATCCTTACACAAAGATTTAGCTATAATGAAGATTCATGTATTTTTTGTAAAGGAAGAAAAAAAGGTGCTCAGACAGTATGTGAGAACAAATCTGTAAATAGTACTTACAGTCAAAAAAGAGACAAACATTTTTTTGTCATATGCACAGTCTAGTACCAATAGATATATAGCCTGACTAGTATTGCTTCATGGTAGTCAAACAGATGAAATCATTAAGAATTCGTTGGGTACTGTCTGCAAAATATACACATTCCATCCAGTGTTTTAAATACAACATTCCGTACATAATTGGTAAACAATGTGCGTAGAGAATGCATATATTACAAGCTGATACACATTAGAAACCTGGTTTGCTATAAATGGGGTTACCACAAATGTCACAGTAACCAAGGAGGATGGGTTTGAGTTGCTATCCTTGTGACTAGGTACAGGGTGGCAGGAATCTGGTGAGTGGATCCACTGAGGGTGGAACTGTGACCTCTAAGTGGGGTCTACCAAAGCCTGGCAATGAGGGATGACCAAGAAACTAGTCGACGTCTAGGTGTTAATATAAAAAGTTGATGTGGTCCATGTTCACGGCAGCCCCAGCGGGGGGCGCGGTAACCACTGACATTTCGGCTTGGCTGGATATAAGCCTTCTTCTAGGGCCAAGTGTTAGTAGGTCTCCCTGGGGGTGGAAACATATAAATACACAGTGTTAGGCATGTAACTGGAGCGTGCCGAGTTAGGATTAAAAGAGATTAAAAAATCTGTGATAAGGATAAAAGCAAGCGAAAGGCATTTGGCCCCGTATCTAAAAGACTGACCTTAGACTGAGCTGTGTTTAGTTAGACTCAGAGGAATTTCTTGAAAAAAGTGGCAGACAAGTGTTGGTGTTCATGTCTGGAATGGGCTCCTCTCTCAAAAATGGCGGTTCAGGCAACCTGGTGCAGCCTAAGGAGAAGTGCCCGATGGAGACAGGGAGTTAGTAGCAGCCATGGCCTGGGAATGTGTGGATGCATGGATAATCAGAGGCTGGTTGCGGCAAGTGGACAGAGTAGTTACCTTGCCGTCAGGGAACTGTGTGCATGGTTCTTAAATCCCATGAAGAGTAAGTCCAGAAAATGGATTCCGAAGGCTGCGTGCCTATGGACAGGGAACATAAAAGACAGAGCCCATGTCAGGAGTGGCACCCAAAGCATGAATGGCTGTGGGTGCCTAGTGAATGTAAGGGCTAAACACACCTCTCTTGTAGTGGTCGGCACCTGTAGACGCTGCGGTGGCATCTTAGCTCGTCCCTGCATCGGAAGGAGAAGTAGCTGTATTCGCATACGGAGTGCACATGAGTAGGTGATAAGTGGCTGAGTGACATGGCGCATGCGCGCTGGATATGGCATAACATTGCCATGGTACCTACACTGAAGTGCAATGTGATGATTCACGTATCTACGGGGAATCAATTAAAAAGGAATTAAGCGATATTGGGGGCAGTAAACTAGGGAGGCTGCTATTTAGTAGACGAGGCATGCTGAGCACGTGTGGCAATCAGTGCCACAAAGGACGTGATAACGCTCTAATGTTGGCGTCTCGTGATCATGGGAGCCGTTGTAACAAGCAGCTGGCTGGGCTCCATGGGTGAGAGAGGCCTGTATGAGGTGCAGCAGGAAACAGAGGTGGATAGTCACTCCTGTATGGAGAGTCAACCCTCAGGGGCGGCAGGCCACTCTAGTGGAGGACCTAGTGGCCAATGGCAGACCAGCAATCCGGCAATCAGGTGCCCAGCCTGTGCCGCGTGGAGATAGACCGCGCTGTACGTGTAACAAATTAAAGCATAATCAGGGTGGCCATCCTGTCAACCGGATGTAGAGCTTCATGCACCGGTATGTATAGTGACTTGGTGTAAAAGTGTAGAGAGCACTGGTCAGGGCCAGTCATGCTGGTAGTGAACTGCTCCGAATGTCAGTGGTGAAGAGGGCACCCCTAACGGATGCCTACATCGCCTAAGTGTGGTATGTACTCGACCCGGCTAGTCTTACTAAGAGTGGTGTATTTGCGGGGTGCACATAAATCAAATGAGAAACGGGGCTGCCCTTGCTGACCTCTCAAAGATCTGTGTAAAAAGTAAATGGGAAGGTCTCAGCCGGGGTCAAGTTGGGCATATGGGGTTTACTGCTGGTACTCCCGGGGTGATGCTTCATTGAGGCCCCTGGTAGTTGTTTGTACTTTAAAAATCCACCAGGCTTCTTTGAGGTTCAGTGCATTGTTGATATTGGATGGCTCCAGTACTTTGTCAATCACCCGCCATGTGAATTAATCTTGGCCATGTTGGAATTCCATGAAATGGGATACAAGTGGTGCTGCATGAGCTTTGCACCTGATCCTAGATCTGTGCTCTCCTATCTTTTATGCACGGGTCTGGATGTTTGCCCGACATAGCGGAGTCCACAGGGACATTCAATGAGATAGATGACAATGGACGTTTTACAGTGGTGAACTGTCTCAGTTCCCATTCTTTGCCCTCTATGGGGAATGATTTTAACTTTTGGGTTTGACTCCAAGCCGCGCAACTGCCACGGGTGGTGTCCCCGAATTTTGCGCATGTTCCAGAGAGTGGATCTAGCATTTTTACGTCTGGATCGTGCGTGGGTAAGGACGTCTTTGCCATCCTTGGTAGGGGTTCTGCCGGCAGGCTAAGTTGCTAAACGTAACGCCCCCCTCTACCAATGGTGGGTCCATCAACCTCATGTAGCGCCACTTCTAAAAAAACAAATAAGCAAACGCCCTGTTCAAATAAACAGGTCTAAGAGCACGTGCTTTGAAGATTTGTGTGCATCGAAAAGTTGTTTAAAAGGAATTATAAAACATGTTTTTCTTTGCTGGTGTGATTTGTACTGTCATACTGTGGCACGTTGTCATAATAATTATTCTGTGAAAACAGGATGGCTAGCAGACCCAGCAGAGCGTCTCCCTCCCTCTCCTGCTCCCCCTTTCCTACGACTCCTTCACTGCGCATTGAAGCAGGCTCCCGGGTGGAACAAACACCACAGAAGCAACCAACAAAACCTAGCATGTTGATTCCCTTCCTACCACTGCAGACCTCCGCCTGCTCTCCTTTCTTTCTCTCTCAGTGCTTTGATACGACCATGGTAGCAATGGCGCTATAAAGGCAATTTGCAGAATATGATCTAGCTCCAACAAGACACCCTGAACCATTTAGACACTTGCATTGCTCCAGGGGACCAGCACGCGGCCAGAGTTGACCCTCACACAGCCCACATCGAGACCCCTCACCCAGACATAAGAAAGACTCCCATATCCCCAACTTGCACTCAACCACTCCTGATGCCTGGAGGAGTCTGTCTGTGGCGTACACTTTCGAAACCCAACATAACAAAATGAAGCTGCCTCACTCCGTATCTGAACTGGTGCCCACATCATTGCATAGTGCCCAGCAAACCCTTGAAATCCCTCAATCATACCTTCCTTTCACCCCACATAAAGAAAGAGTGCGTACTCCTAAAAACACACTCTGGACCAAATAGAGGGGGCTGGGACTCTGACCTCAGTGCCGCTGCTGAACCTGGCAGAAGGGACAGTTCCTTACCTGCTTACCGTCTTCATTGGCATCAAGCTTTAAAAACGCAGAGCACAGCCCTTCCCTCGACTCCCTTCCATGCTATGTGGGGAAAGGGATGCAGCCATTTCCGTCTATGCTGCTACCTGAGGTGTTCTCCTCAGCCTCTCCTTCTCCCTGCCCGCGGCTCGGGCCACTAGCTGAGAGTGGAGTCCTGACTCCTGTTAGCTTTGTTGTTTCAAATGCAATGAATCGCAAACAAAAGGAGCTGCTCATGGTCCACGAGGTGCTCCTTTTGCAATTCATTGCATTTGCAACAACTAGCACCACGCCGACGCCGGATTGGCTCAGGGCCCAGAGCACTGCCAGGCCATCACACCTACATGATGCATTTATCAAAGATTGGTCTGTTACCTTTCTTTAATGAATGTATCCGCTGTGCCGTGACGAGGCATGAGGCCGAGCTGGCTGCTGAGCGGGCTGCAGCCTGTAGGCAATCCAGCCAGCCCTCAGCCAAGGTTGTCACCTGGCACACCGCTGCCGGCCCACATATAGTAGACACACCCTGGACATCGGACCGAATGGCTGATGGGCCGGTCTGACTCTGCCCTCAATGTGCTTCCAAATCACCTCCCAAGTGTAGTGGCAGATATTGATTGGACATTTGTGCACATAGTAGGTGCCACAGGGGCAGGTATACCTGACAAGGTATACCTGCCTTCTCTGCTCTTGGAGTGCAGAGGTGGAAAGGAGTAGTAACGGTGCGCTGCCAACATATTCTGACACAACTCCCATTGGTCCTGTGATTAACCAGGGCACTGCAGATGGCAGGGTTGGAAATGTTAAGGAACCTTAGACCCGTGTATCACTCCTATAGATTGATGGGCACCTGCCCTCCTGCCCCTTGAAGAAACCGGCACAATTATTTATTTATTTATTTATCACATTTGTGTAACGCCCAGGCGGTATCACAGCGTTTGTACAGAAGAATATAGTGAGTGCAGAGGTTGCAAATAGATATACATTAGCAGACATTGATCATATTTGTTCAACAGCCATGTTTTAACAAGTTTTTTAAAGGCTGGGTAAGAGGGTTTGATGTTGAGGGAAGGAGTTCCAGAGCGAGGGTGCTGTCACAGAGAAGCTTACGACTCCAGCTCTAATCCTTTTGTAACCAGCAGTGTGCAGCATGAGGCAAGCGGGTGATCGGGCCGCAAGCGTGTTATTTTTCTGGGCAATGCTGTTGTTGAGGTAGACAGGGCTTCTTTGCATGATCCCTTTGGCTAGGCTTGTGCGAAATGCAGATTGAGGAAAATAGTGCTGGGCCTGCTCATGCCACAATAAAAGGCGGATTTAAGCTGGGCTCTCTCTTGCCGGGTGGGCAGTCACAGGTCAGTGCCATTTCTTCGACCTGAATTTCTTTTTGCAAGGGTAAGTGGTGATGGCGAGTGGGGGTGAGCGTACACCGTACAGGTAGTCACATCACAAGTACAGGACCAGTGGGGTTCCCTTACTTGTTCAGCAATAATGCAATGCTTTATTTATCGCTGGTCAGGCTCTGGAAACAATGTTCAAAGTGGTCCCATATTATACATTATAGCGCGCTCTGAAACACTTGTGTATGAGCGCGACATAAATAAATTATCATACTATGTCATATATCATATTTTCAGCAAGCCCAAGGTCTTTCCTATTGTCTCGGGAGGATAGCTCAGGGGCAACGTGCTCGCCTTGGTAGCAAGACGACACGCAGCACCACAGGTTCGATCCCCGGGTTCAGGTGCTTAGAAACCTCTGGGTATTAAATGCGTTACAAATAACCTATCACATCATATCATGAGAACATTTGGAAATAAAATGGGTTCTCCGACAAAAGAAGTCCAGGGTGCAGAGACCTAGCGGTATATCTCCAGAGTTCCCTATAGGCCAGCCCCGCCCTGGTACCATGGGATGCGGCAGACCATTGCCACGATGGCCTCAGGCATACAATGGCTTTAGCAAAAGTGGCACACGCCCTTCAGTGTGTCGCTCAGTCCTTCATTGAAGTTAATGTGCAGTGACACCCTGGACTGCCGTGCTACTTTCACTGCACAACAGGGCAACCAAATAAGGCACAAGAATGCTGTTTTGTCTATAACATCAGCAACTGCTAGTGAAAAAGCCCACCACATATATTTCACAGAAATAAATAAGAGGAACATGTACCAGGAGAAAATATCCCATCACCAGTGCCTCCTGACCAGCCAATGATTTCTCTCATTTTCTTTAGTGTGACATATTCCAAAAGTACAAAGACTGGAGCAATTTCATAGGTGAACCTGAAAGGAGAAACATATAAAACGTGTTATTTGTGAGTGCGTAAACAGCCCTCTAACAGCAAACCATGTTTTACAAACATTGAGAAGAAATTCGACTTTTCACTGTCTTTGTGTTTACGTCCCAGTATTGCAAAAGCTAAAAATACAATGTTTAATAATTTTGTATTTATAAATCATACACTATATTCAGGCTATTTTAATGCTACCGTGAGCACAAATAATTGGTTTAGTCACCAGAAGGAAATGCTTTATCTTGAAATGACTATTGTTTTCTATAATATTCCATCAGTTAATTCCCAGTTTTTGTTATAGAACGTATATAAAAACTAGGAAAAAACATAATTTTGCAAAGATGATGAGCCCGGTTGATCGAATGCCAAAATAGGGTCATGGGCGACTACGAATATGTGCAAATCATCTCTGCCAACACTCTGTACCGCCCGTCTACACCAACTGAAGACTACAGAAAACAAAGGGCAACACACAAAAACTCAGCAACTGTGTGAGTTGCTCAAAAACACCCGGATGTGTTTGCCATCTCTGTACAACCCCTCGCACTTTTCTAGTATACACGTTGAAACATCACCTCACAAAACCGCAGACGAGGTCAGCAGCACTGCATCATGGCGGCTTCCCTATGGGGGCACAAATAGGAATGAAGGCGTACCGGCTCTGGGTCCCGCGAAAGGGAAACTACTGGGCCTGCCGAAGTCAGAAAGGCCCGGTTATTTCCCCTTTCACGGGACCCGGAGTCAGACCCAAGTTTGGGGGTAGCCATGCCCTTATGGTGAGGAACCATGGGAGTCATAGTCCAGAACATCTGGAGAGCCAAAGGTTGAAGACCCCTGCCCTAGAATCCTCTTCCTAAGGGCTGGTCCTTTCCCTTTTAAACTGAGCATTGATGCTACCTGGCACTTCTGGGTGTTGGTCCTGCCACAGTTGGCGAACCAGGCAACTTTTCTCCCAGTTGCATACCTACACTTTAGGCCTCCTGTGGCTCCACCGGTCTGAACTCCGGAAAGCTGGTTGGCTATTTTTTCACTGGGTTTGATACACAGATTACTCTCCATTCATTAGCCTCCTGCTCCTGGGCCCAGCAGACTCACCATGGTCAAAGCGCTATTAAGTTTCAATCCAAGCAAACAGGAAAGGACTTCCAAATTGAGTGCTGCAGATACTTGAATTATCTTTACTGGTCCCTGTCGGATATGCATCCCATTACCCTGAAAGGCGTCTGACTGAGACGAAATCTATGTGATCACATAGATCACTTTTTCCCACATGCCCTGCAACACTCCAAACCCCACCCCCCCACCCAACTTACCTATACTGTGGCACACTTCTGTGTGCTCCGCCAACTGTCCTGAACCCCTCCGGCGTCAGTTCCTCCCACTTACATGAGGCGGTGCTCACGTCACTGGGTCCTTTTTTTAAAACAAAATTTCTTTCCTGTCCACGCTTACTGTAATGGTAAGCGGAGGTCTTCCCCCGCAAACCCCAACTCCTGTTACCGCGACCAAGAGAGCAGGGGACACCCCCGCAACCCCTGATCCGTGCAGTAATGAGAGGCAGCATTTTCTAAAATACTGACAGTGCAGTAAAAGTGCAGTCAGCATTTTAGAGTCACAGTGATGGGCCGGTTCCACTCAGAAGGATGGTTTTGAGACCTGAAGTGTACACATCCTGATAGAGGGGCATAGGTGGAAACAGGGGAGGGAGATGTGTCCCACTTAATCGGACCACCAAGGGTGTGAAACGCATCACACTCAAAGGAATAGGGCTTGACGCAGAAACCAGGCAGCCCATGAGCTCACCATGGGGCACCATGGGGCACAGGGAACACACTGCCTCTGGAGGAACTCGTCAGGAAGGTAATTGCTACACTCTAGAATGATCGACAGAGGAAGGGATATGGATCGCATTTAGTCAGAACAGCGGGGTTAGGACATGTACTGTCACTAACAAACCATACTAAAAACTCACCCTTCTGTATACACCTCTCAAACTCTGAACTAAACACAACCATACCTTTACAGCACCACAAACCGCACATACTTCACAACACCACAGCAATGAGATAAACCACACATTATATTGCCCTACACATGGCGGCCAACAACTGAAAATCACAACTACATTTAGTGAACAGTGTATCTGAACTGAAACTGCCAACAGCATAGCTCTCTTGCTCTTTTTCCTACACAATCCTACTAACCAATCCCCGTCCCAGTTGCATTACAGATCTGCCAGAGCACTAAGAGACCATGTAAGTGGCAACAGTGAGCGGTATAAGAACCATTAACATAACATACACAATGTTCCCTCCATGCTTTTTCCCCGTTTACAATATGTGACATTTTCACACTTATTCATTGCCCAGTGACCGCATTTCCAATGAAAGGCTTTTTCTTGTGGGACTGCCCCAGCCACTATTTGTAATTTGGTATTACTTGTCAAAATACCCTGGCACATATTCTTAGAAAGTGGCAAGCTGCAAATAAAGAAAGCACAAAGCTTCTTTTTTTTATTTTCAGTACTTAAGCAAATGCTAAGGTTTGTGTCAGTGCAAATGATGTGTTGACAAGCCCCTGCTCCCTACAATGATGTATAACAGGCTTCCAGCACTCAGACGGCTGTTCAGTACACATTTTACAGTGGCAGCCCTTTAAGGCCATTCATTGTGAACTGTCAAAAGAAAAACATTCTATCCTTGTTTCAGGACTAGAAATTCAAATCAGATGCTGTTCATGGCATTACACTTAAAAGAAAATACAGGTCATGGTCAGAAATGACCCTGCCATGTATTGTGCATCCAGCTGGACCTTTTCCAACAGGCACAGGTCGACGTGTTTGTTTTCTATGCACTGTAAAGTGAATCCTGTTTCTGAATATGGGGTGTGCTTTAAAATGCGCAGAAATGCCCATGATTTGCATTGTTTCATGAAATGGTGAAAAAGGGCAGCTGCATGTTCACATTCAGAAGAACTTTGTGAATACGGAGCAACCATTTTTGACATCAGAGAAGGAGAAGTGCTAACACATCTCATCACTTGTGCCACAAATGGTTTTGAGAATCTATCCCTGCTTACTTAATAAATGTCACAGGCGGAAACTGCTCATTATGTGTGGCTGCAGCTACTGCAAAGCAGGGGGACCCTAAACACATGTTCTGTCAGCATCTCTCTTGTGTGGTGAACGCCCAAAATATTCTCAAGTGTGTTTTCCTGTCTTGCTGAAAGGTGGCTCTCTGGTGAACGCCCAAAATATTCTCAAGTGTGTTTTCCTGTCTTGCTGAAAGGTGGCTCTCTTCTCCACTATCGTGGTTCTAAAAAAAACAGATGTGGGTCTTAAGAACAGAACAGTAGTAGCACCAATGTGAATGACATTTTGTCATGTTGTGACAGTAATCACACCAGGAGCAATCCGTGATCAGAGCTATTTGTTTCACAACCACAAGTCCCACGAAACAACCCAGCAACAGTCTCAGTGACTGACTTGATGTGGTCAAGCTTCCATTATTGGAGCGAACGTGTTGGCTACGGCTTGGTGTCTTGTCATAGTCTTCCTCAATTAAGCGCTGGTTAATGGGGCACTGTCAGGCTTTTCCTGCACTCAGATACAACATTTCCCGAAGCACATAAGACTCATATATTGGCAGAGGGGCAGCATTGGGATTATATGGCGAGTCTCGCCGGTGTTGCTGGTTGAATGGACTGCTTACTGAAATAGTACTGTAGTGTATCATCATATATGCCAGTGTGAGATGAGTCAAGTAGATTAACATCCACCATCGGAGCGGCCGTATGCCCACTGTTCTTGGACACCATCTGTATTTAGGATTCCTGATTAAGTAAGGAGTGCATATCACAGTCTCTCCATCTCCAGCCAGTAACTATCGTTAGTTGTGTACATTTTCACAACCATGGGCCAGTTGGTGTAGGCGACAACAGCAATATGCTGCCTGATAATGAAGAGGACATTGGCCGCATTACGAGTTTACGGTATTTCAGCACTAAATCTGCTGACATAGAACCAAACGGAATTACCCTTACCCCCACTTGGTTACGTAGATGTACAGCTTAATTACAAGTGGTGGTAGGGGGGTGTGTAAGTGCCCATTGTTGGAGTTCTTTGGACTCCATGGGGATTTCGTCAGATTTGCTGTTGGCAGTAATTCTCTCTGCAGTAATTCTGACAATTTTGCCAATGTTTGGTGGTAAGGTATATAATTTACCTTCTGCTTTTTGCTGGAGGTTTATCCTCCATGTTACCAACAAACTCATTACGTAATTATCACCACATTACTACTGCTTTACTGCATCACCGTACTTGTAATGAGGCACTGTACTGAGAGTTCTTAAAATATCTGGTAGTGTGTGGATCTCAGACTTTGTTTCACTGTCTTCCTGACTCTTTCCTTCACACAATTTCATCTCTACACACTGCATTGGTGCATCTTTTCACGTGTTACGTGTGCCTCATTCTTTTGGGTTTTCAGTGTAATTGGTGCAGCCTACTACTTGCACTGCAGGCATGGCTAAAGTGTGAGTTGGACTTCTGGGCAATGGCAAGCATTTCCTTCACAGGCTTGTGTGACACTAAAAGGTGAAGGATATGGGCAAAGCAAGGAATATGCGCAGTCTTGCCAGTTATGTGGCCTGGATTGTAGACCCCTTGTTAGCAGAAACAAAGCCGAGCTGTAGGTATCACAAATCTAGCCACTGCACCACCACCATGCCCAGCTTGTCCCAGATGTCAACTCCACTGTGGACTTTGCCTTCAGGTCATTGCATACACATTATGCCCTGGAACCAGGCGACATGCACTTTCCTCCCTTTAGGATCACTTTGGGTTGGATACCCATCTCTGCTAGCAGGGGAAGGGAAGGTCACCCAATGTGTGGTCACAGCCATGTAGTCACTGCTTTGTCCACTGATCCACATGTTCAGAGCAACGTGGACATTCAGACTGATGGAATGTCTGCCCCCACTATGAAATGTTCATCATCGTATAACGCTATTACAGACGTAGTTGAAAAGTAACGCCAACTGGGAATTTCCCAGCAGTCATCTACTTTCCTCATTAGGCAAGAGAAACAGGGTTTGTTGACAAAGGAATACTGCAAGAGGTTCATGGACAACATTTCAGCTGTGTTACTAGTGAGCAAGAACACTCTGTCATGTGAACTTTGGCATTATTGTCCATGTGTAAATGCCTCTATCACATTGACTTAGTATGAAGGAGCATAACTGTGTGAACATCAACAATGTTTCCTGGGGGAGCAGTTTGGTCTTGGGGATGTTGTGATTTACTGCTGGCGGGAGGGCTTAACACATGGTATTTGTGTGTTCATCCCAGTCATGTGCCTTGGGGCATATAGATAGCAGGTAACTAAGATGACCCGGGGCTTCCCCCTGAATACAGTTTTCTTGCACAGTGTGCAGTTGGTGAGATATTTGTGATCATTGCCCTGGTTGAAAACAAATATATGCTTTGCATGTTGGTGGCGGGATGAGATATGTCATCTGGCTATGGATGTGATGATGGTGGGGAGGGTGTTCACGGTTTGGCTTCCACACAATGTTGTTGCACCATCATATATCATACAGATTGTGTTTTGAAAGACACAGAACGCAGGTGGAGGAGAGGGTTGTCCTTTAATACCTATCTCTGTAACGGTGGCATTGTCCCCCTCCTCCTCTGTAGTAGTGGTTTCCAGCATTGTGTGTTAAATGCTGCCTCGACTTGTACGGGTCATAATCTGTACCTAGCTCATCAACATAACTATTCTCCTAGTCACTGGAACTTTCCATAATCTGCTTCTCCTAACTGTGTGTCCCAGCTCCAGGCTTATTATGCTCCCCCCCTACATTTGCTTTATTTCGGGGCATGCCCATAAAAACCAACATGTAAAATATAAGTGCAAAACTTAACAAGCCACCAGTCTATATAAATTGCATGGAATTAAAAACGTCAACTCCATTTAAAACAAAAAAAGTATATATACATATAAAACATCATGTTCAAAGACATAATCGGCCTAGCAAGTGCAACATGTGATCTGACGCACATGCAGAACAGAGGAGATATATTTAGCCAGAACATGAAACATAATAGGGCCTCGTTACGAGTCCGGCGGTAGCTGTGCCGGTAAAACCATCAGGCTGTCGCCGGACTCGTGATGATTTACCGCTGCCTGACTTGCCAGGATAACCGGGCATTAAAGCCCCGGCGGTCCGGTAAGTCAGGCGGCAGCATTTGTAATTCCCCGTTCCAATTTGGGTCAGGAATGGGGAGGACGGAAGCACCGGCACTGTGCGCAACAGGGTGCTTCCTTCAAAGTCTGTGGGTGGGTGCCGTCCCGCTCGCAGAACTCGTAGTTTGCCGGTCCGGAAACAACAGTGCTGGTAAACTTATCGTCACCGCTGTTTCCGGACCAGCAAACTTGTAATGAGGTGCATAGACTTTTCAGACAGGAGGTTAGCTCAGGGGCAACGTGCTAGCATTGGAAGCAAGACGACACAGAGGAACACAGGTTTCATACCCGGTCCGCGCTTAGAAACCTCTGTCTACTAAGCGTGTTATAAATAACCTATCATATCATATCCCGTGCTTTCAACAAAGCAAATTACTGTGAAATGTCAAATTTACTTCGCTGTAGTAGAGGGAGAGGGGTATGGGCTGCTCCCTCCAAAAAAGGATATTTTGAAGTGTTTATTTGAAGTAATTTCAACAAAGTAAATCTCATCAAAGTAATTTAATTTGTTGAAATGACATGGAACCTTTTATACAATGATTGCCAAAAGAAGTGGACCAAAATCATAAAATGCTCAGCTTACGAAGTAAAGGGCAGAAGAATAGGAAAATGGGTTAGTGTCTTGATTTCCGCAGTGTCCTGTGGGCAGCACATAGCCAGCGGGTCTGCGTATGTATTGGTAAATCCTGTAACCTAAAGCCAGCTAATAAGCAAGATGGGCTGTTATTTAACCAATGACAAGTTACCCTTCTTTACCCCTCAGCCAATCGTCATTTATGTGCAAACTGTCAGGAACATGTAACTGACCTACTGAAGGTCTACAGAATGTGTTTAGATCTTGAACCTGCGATGAAGTTATTCACCGTCTTTTTAGAGAGTTGCCAAAAATGCACTTTAATGCCTCACAGACATTTTTTACATAATGGGCCTCATAGCACGGATGTCGGTAAGGATTTACCGGTACCGGTAAAATACCGGTACCTGTAAATCCTTACCGCCTTACTACGAGGTCCCTTTGCGGGTTGGGGGATTTAACGCCTGCTTTTTGCAGGCGTTAAAAACCAACCCGCAAAGGGACCCAGGGAGCTAATTACAGTACCGCAATTTGCGGTAACGTAATTAGCGCCTTCCCCATTCCCATTATGCCCTATGGGGCAAAAATGGGAATGGGGAAGGGCAATGGTGGAAGGGGGAATTACCGCCCCGCCAACCTTGGAATCGGGCGGTAATTCACCTTTCCGCCAAGGCGGTGCCGGTATTTTACCGGCATGAACCATGGCGCTAATAGCACCATGGTTCTCCGCCATCCGTGTAAGGAGGCCCATAGTCTTTTTAACATGAAATAGCCTCCATCGGAGTAATGTGCATATTGGACACTGGTGACACAAGTCACTCGTTTAGGAAATATCTATATTTACAGAAATGCTGCAACCTTCCTCAGACACAAATAAACACAATTTTAAGTTTGCTGAAAAAAATAAACAAATGACAAGTAATGATCTCCCTTACTAACTGGTGCAATGGGAACATATTCCAAAGCCATTCTTATGGTTAGGGCCTCACATGCCTTATTACAATCAAACTAACTCATAAGGGTTACAGTACATTTTGACGTTGCATCCTTGGGTGTAGAAGCTCGATTTGTATACACCGGGCAATACGTCCAACTGCCTGTGAATTGAATTGTATAAATGAAAGCCATGGATTTCTTCATGTAATGTCAGATATTAAAGGTTCCATATAATGTATTGAGTAAGGAGAGACTTTTCAATGCACCAATGAGAAACACACAAACGTATAACTTGACAGTTGTGTATATCCGATACATAAGGCAAACCCACTTGCATTGTTCTTGACAATCCCAATATTTTGATTAATAAACAGTTCTCTATTTGAATTAAATCATAGCCCATAAACCCACACCATATTGACCAATAGCAATAGCTTTAGCCTTATAAACCTTAATTATATCAGCTATAGCTTTGTAAGGGAACTTTTAAAGTAACCTCAGAATTTCTCCATTCATCTGGGTTATTCCCTGTTTACTTATAGGTTGGTGCCAGAATATGTATTAGTGACTCATATGCACACATAATCATACTGGGCACATGATTCCAACTTTACTCCAGAGGAGAACATGTACTTTCAAATCTTAGTCATGATTGGTCATACCATTATGTATTATCTTTTTATATTCACTATTAGTCCTCTGGCCAACGTATAATCTGTGTATCTAATAACCAGGCTTTGTGATGCATCCGGGGTCTTGGATCAAATCAGTATCATGCGTGTACGTTAACAAAGGAACACACTTTCCAGATATTCTTGAAGCATCTGCTGTTGATTTAACCAAACACTCAATTCAATAATGTGTTTATGAATTAAGAAAGTAGAGGCTCCAGGACACATCCTGTTGCACTCCCTTCTCCACTCAAAAAAGTGTTTTCAGTTCCCCCTTCAAGCCAGACCTCACGTGGCCATGGTAGTGACATCATTATTGTCAATACATCTTTTGGGATTCCAGGTTTATATAATGTGAACCATAGGATGTTCCTACTAAGATTATCGAACATGGAGCTGATGTCCACATAAACTGGGTAAATTGGCTGTCTATGTACTACTATGTATTTCTCACAGAGAAAATGTTAATTAAGAGTTTGTATCTACGTCCCTAATTTCACCCTAAATCCCAGTTGTACATTGGGCAGAATACTATAGTCCTTAAACCATGTATTTGATGTTTTATGGGTTATTTTACTAAATTGCTTTGCCATACTGCTGATCAAAGAAATAGGCTGAACCCATAGTGGTGAAGATCTTGAGCTCATTTTATAGATGGGGAGAATCTTACTAAGACATCCTTATGTATGTATGCAGCATAAAGAACAGGATTACATCCCATTGTCAAAATTGGGCACCATAAGGAAGGGGGACATTTCAAATGTCAACTGGGATTCTGTCTGGTCCCAGGCTATTTCCTAAGGCTAGTTTTGATAGAGCTTAGTCTACCTCTCCTAAAGAAAAAGGAGGCAATTTAAAATGTAATTGATTTATGAATGTCGACTGGGATTCCGTCTGGTCCTAGGCTATTTCCTACATATCAATGCCTTCCAATGAGACCCTATTCATACGAGCAGCTACTATGAAGCTCCCTTGAATATTAGCACCAATGTCATTTATTTATATATGGAACTAAAATGATCCGCCCATATATGAAGCAGAATATATACAACTGTTATATTCCTCTTAGAGTCGTTGGTGATATGCAGCAACTAATTTCCAAAGTGCACAACTACCTGTGCTTTCTGTCACAGTTGTTAGTACATTCTGTACATCTAAGTAATAGTATTATTTTGTCATGATCTCTGCTTCCAAAAGGTCAGGGTTTTCCCAACTCCCTTGGAAGCAGATCCATAACCCAGGTTCCGAGTGCCAACCAGTCCCAATTGGGACCTTTTGGACCCAGTCCTGGCGCCAGTGGCACCAGGCTCATAAATATGCCCAGTCCCAGCGCTGGAAGCGCCGGGCTCATAATGCTTGGGTGGACTTACCTGCAGCAGACCATGCTGCTTACTTGCCTGCCAGTTGAGCCTCTGATCCTCTTCTGTTTGGAACTACTTTTCCTGTTGGGTGGGGCTGGAGCCACTCCCTAGATTTAGAACACTGGAACTCTTCTGGAAGGCAGGAACTCTTTTCTTACCAGGAACTCTTTTCTTACTTAGGCGTGGCTGTGGAAGGAGACACCTAAGCACTACAGGAGGCTATTTAAACCACACCCGGTGGATGAATCTTGCTTTGCGTTATTCTGCACCCTCTGCAGCAGGACGCTCATCGTGTCTTCTGCATCCAGTCCTGGGCCTAAGGAAAAAGGCTTACCATCCTGAATCCAGTCTTCAGCAGCACCTATAAAGACAAGAAAGAACAGGTTAGCATTCCGGCATCTGAAAGGCAGAGGCTTACCTACTCCTCGTGCGCTCCGGAGGTCTTCATACTGCATTCCGGCATCTGAAAGACAAAAGCTTACCAACTCTTCGCACGCTCCGGAGGCCTTCGGCGCTGCATCCCGCATCTGAAAGACAAAACAAGGTGCGTTTAAAGACATTGGGGAACTTTAATACTCACGTGCCATTACTCCTTTCCACATCTAATCCAGTGGGTATTCCGGCACCCTGCAGCCGCTCCGAACTCGTACCTGCAAAATAAAAAGACAGTTAGAGCGCATCGTGAAGCAGGCAACAAGCGCTTACTCACGTGCTTGCAGGCGCTTCTATTCATCACACGGGCTCCAACTTCAACTCACTTCAGCCCGTCATCCGCCATCGCCGGAACCCTGCAAAACAAGAGACATCATTACTAAAGACTTTAAAAAGACATTTGAATGACTCGAAACTTACCGTTCGTGCAGTAAACGACGGACAGCAGTCCTCTGAAGTCAAGAGGCCTGCGCTACCTATCCAGTGAGGAAACTGGCTACAGCACCCTGCCCCGAGGCAGATGGAGAGCTCGGCATTCACTTACCTAAGGTGAGAGCGTTAACCTTTGGGGGTCTACAGGAGAGGAGAAGAGGAAAGAGATAGGGACACCCCAATAACCCCAGTTCATTAACCCCATATTTTCTATCTGCAGACATCTTACTCTACACGTCAGGCATACAGTGCACAGAGGTCCAGCCCAAAGAGCCAACCGGGTGCTACACATCACCTGTGAAGATACGGTAGTCGCCCAGTCAAGACCGGCGCCTCTGCGAGAATCAGGTGAGCGTTACAGAACGCAAAGCCTACCGCAAAACTCTCGCCCAGGCGCTATGGAAACCTCGGATACTGACCCCCTAGCCCGGTTACTTGGGGAACTAAGGACAGAAGTGCATGCAACTCGTCAGGAAACGAATGCTCTAAGAAGGGAACTAATTATTTCCAAGGAGAGAACAGACAATCTTGCTAGACAAGTGCTACAGTCACAAGCCGGACAGACCCCGTTACCCGCATCAGGGGCAAATCTTCCTTCAACATCCTTTATGAATCCAGTACAGATCAACCTACCTGGGAATGTACCTCTGGCTCCGCCCGAGCGATTTTCTGGTGACCCAAAGAGGTTTGCAGTATTTATCAATCAGTGCCGGTTGCACTTCTTATGCCGGCCAGCAGCCTTTCCAACTGATCAAGCTAAAGTAGCTTTTGTACTTTCGTACCTTAGTGGCAATGCGGCAGACTGGTCGATCCCTCTAGTTCATCAAGATGATCCGGTTCTCCATGATTTTCAAGCCTTTCAGCTTAGTATGGAAAAACTGCTCGCAAGACATTCACAGGGGCAGGCCTTGGACAATGAGCTCCTTTCGTTGCGACAGGGTAATCAAGACCTATTGGCTTATATTGCATCTTTCAATAGACTAATAGTGGAAACTCAATGGCCTGAGGACAAAAGGATTACGCTGTTTTATAGAGGTCTACGTGGAGAGCTCAAAGACGTTTTAGCCCAAGTAGTGAATCCCCCACAAGACTGTTCGGATTACATAGACTTGGTCGTTCAAATAGATCACAGGCTGCAGAACAGGAAGGCCGATCGTTCCAAGTTTGATGCTCGAGTATTTTCCAAACCGCCAACTCCTTCCAAAGGAGTAGACTCCGGGGAACCCATGCAAATAGGGGGTCTGAAAGGTCCTCTAACACAACGGGAGCGGGAAAGGAGGAAACAGTTGCAATTATGCCTATATTGCGGAAACTCAGGGCACTTTCTTCGAGACTGTCCGGTGAAACCTGCCAAGAAGGCAGTAGGAGCTGCAGTTACCAAAGTTACAAACTCTGAGCAGGGAAACGACCTCGCCCGACAAGAATAGAGGTCCTCTTGCCGAGCGTAAAAACCAGTTCCGTGACCTCGCATTTCGTGATACCTATGGTCCTCATTAGCCCTGATAATCCGGATCGATTACATGCAATTGAAGCTTACGTCGACAGCGGTGCCATCGGCAATTATGTGGATCATGAAATGGTTTTGAGGATGAATCTAACTCTTTGTCCCAAGGCTGTAAAGGACGTCATTACTACGGTGGATGGTACGGAGATAGCCTCCGGGCCAGTAACGCATACCACTCAAGAAGTGACGCTAGTAAGTCAAGATGGACACCATGAGAAGATCGTGTTCGATGTGATCAAGGCCCCTCAGTTTCAGATTATTCTGGGAATACCTTGGTTAGAGAAACACAATCCTCTGATCGATTGGCGAGCAAGAACGGTCCAGTTTCCAGAATGTGTCTCTACTTGTCACCCTCCCCTTGGTGTTGCACTGGCCGCAATTTCTTCAGAGACTCCCCAGTTACCTCCAGAATACCTAGAATACCAAGATGTTTTCCGGAAGGATCAGGCTAACTCTCTACCTCCTCATAGGTCTTATGACTGCCAGATAGACCTGATACCTGGATCTACTCCCCCTTGTAGTAGAATTTATGCCCTCACCGAGCCTGAGAACCTTCACCTTCGACAATACCTGGATCAATACCTGGCAAATGGGTTTATTCGTCCTTCCAAGTCCCCTGCTGCTTCAGCTTTGTTCTTCATTCCAAAAAAGGAAGGAGACCTTAGAACTTGTATCGATTATCGCTCCCTGAACCAGATCACCGTTAAGAATAGATATCCGTTACCTTTGATCCCTGAACTCCTGGACCAAGTCAGAAAAGCATGCATATATACAAAGCTGGATCTTAGAGGAGCTTACCACTTGGTACGAGTAAAACAGGGCGATGAATTGAAGACGGCCTACCGCACCAAGTATGGGCTATTTGAATATCAGGTCATGCCCTTCGGACTTTGCAATGCCCCGGCCGCCTTTCAATATTTTATGAACGATGTCCTCAGAGAGCTCATAGATGTATGTGTTGTTGTTTACATTGACGACATCCTCGTTTATTCTTCATCGGAATCTGAACATCGGAAACACGTGAAAATGGTCCTCGAAAGATTGCGTCAACACAAACTTTTCGCTAAATTGGAAAAATGTGTTTTCAACGTGACTGAAGTTGAATTCTTGGGATTCATATTATCACCTGGCGGAGTGCGTATGGATTCAAAGAAGGTCGATGCAGTTCTCAAATGGCCATCACCGTCTTCCGTAAAAGGTGTGCAAAGCATGTTAGGCTTCGCTAACTTTTACCGCAGGTTTATCCCCGAGTTCTCTCGAATAGTCCAGCCCATCACTGCCTTGTTAAAGAAAAACAAACGTTTTGAATGGTCTACCGAGGCGGAACAAGCTTTCCAGGATTTGAAGACTAAATTTATCTCTGCACCAATCTTAAAACACCCTCGCCCCGAACTCCCCTACATCGTGGAAACCGATGCTTCAAGCCTTGCCATGGGGGCAGTTCTATCACAAAAGGACCCGGTAACCAATCAGTTGCATCCCGTGGCATTTTGGTCCCACAAATTCTCGCCTCCTGAAATCAATTACACGATTACTGACAAGGAACTTCTGGCTATCAAGTCTGCCTTTAAGGCTTGGCGGCATTATCTGCTGGGGGCCCGACACAACGTTACTGTGATTACGAATCACCGAAACCTGCAATATTTGAAAACCGCAAAAGCCCAATCCTCTAGACAACTCCGTTGGGCATTATTCTTTGCCGAGTTCGACTTCATAATTACCTATCGACCTGGTACAAAGAACGGTAAAGCCGATGCCCTTTCTCGGATGGGAGTGGAAGAACACTTGATCAACCCTAAACCTGTACCAATCATTCCCGAACAAAGAATTCTGGGTGTAATCGCCACAGAATCCATAGAGGAAGTTAAGGATAATGCCAGGCAACTTGTAACTCCAGCAGATATACAGAATTGGCATCTGCAGGGAAAGGACTTTGCAGTAAAGGACAACTTATTGTATTTCCAAGAACGATTATACCTACCCAGCACAGATTTACAGAAAAAAGTAATCTCTTGTTATCACGACTCTCTAATGGAAGGTCATCCCGGTATAGCCAAGACCTCAGAAAAGATCAAACGCTACTTCTGGTGGCCGTCTTGGAAAAAAGATATCAGAGACTTTATAATGTCCTGTGGAGTATGCGCCCAAAACAAGAGTCAAAAGGAAAGACCAGCAGGCCTCTTACACCCTATTGACATCCCACCTCGCCCTTGGCATACGCTTTCTATGGACTTCATCACCGATCTACCTCCATGCTCCGGATACAATACGATTCTAGTAATCGTGGACTTATTCTCCAAGATGGCGCATTTCATTCCGCTCAAAGGCTTGCCAACAGCAGCAACTCTGGCCCGAGAATTTCTCGAAAACATCGTCCGACTGCACGGTTTTCCTTCGGTTCTAATTTCGGATCGAGGTAGTCAATTTATTTCTCATTTTTGGCGAAGTTGCTGTCGGTCGGCTCAAATTGATGTGAGACTATCGACCAGTCACCACCCTCAGACCGACGGACAAACCGAGAGGACCAATCAAACTCTGGAGCAGTATTTACGCTGCATGCTGCAACAAACTGAAAAAACTTGGAAAGATATCCTTTGGATAGCCGAGTATGCCTACAATAACTCTGTCCATTCGGGAACTGGGAAAACCCCGTTTTTTCTTTTGTACGGCAGTCACCCTCGAACCTCGGATTTGGATCCCCTCCAAGATCTTGAAACACCAGCAGTAGACTACCTGCATTCCACAATCACCCAAGCCTTTAAGGAAGCTGTTTCTCACCTTCAAAGGGCTAAAGAACAATACAAGAAAAGAGCAGATCAACATCGGAAGGAAGCCCCTCACTATCAAGTAGGGGATCAAGTCTGGTTGTCCACCAAATATCTATCTCTAAAAAGGCCACGCACATTCAACCCAAGATACCTTGGTCCCTATTCCATCACTACCATAGTAAACCCAGTAGCGGTCAAGTTGGACTTGCCCCCGCACATGAAGATACATCCGGTCTTCCACGTCTCTCTATTAAAACCCGTGCAACCTCAAACCCGACTAACCAAATCTCCAAAACCTATCCTAGTGGATGGAGAACTCGAGTTTGAAGTCAAAAGCATTCTGGACTCCAAGATCTCCAAATCTAAACTATTCTACCTAATTGACTGGAAAGGCTACGGCCCCCAAGAGAGATCCTGGGAACCTGCTGAATATGTCCACGCTCCTCGCCTAATCAAAAGATTTCACCGAACATTTCCTGACAAGCCAAAACCCCCGGAGAAGCCCGGTTTGGGAGGGGCCTTGAGGGGGGGTACTGTCATGATCTCTGCTTCCAAAAGGTCAGGGTTTTCCCAACTCCCTTGGAAGCAGATCCATAACCCAGGTTCCGAGTGCCAACCAGTCCCAATTGGGACCTTTTGGACCCAGTCCTGGCGCCAGTGGCACCAGGCTCATAAATATGCCCAGTCCCAGCGCTGGAAGCGCCGGGCTCATAATGCTTGGGTGGACTTACCTGCAGCAGACCATGCTGCTTACTTGCCTGCCAGTTGAGCCTCTGATCCTCTTCTGTTTGGAACTACTTTTCCTGTTGGGTGGGGCTGGAGCCACTCCCTAGATTTAGAACACTGGAACTCTTCTGGAAGGCAGGAACTCTTTTCTTACCAGGAACTCTTTTCTTACTTAGGCGTGGCTGTGGAAGGAGACACCTAAGCACTACAGGAGGCTATTTAAACCACACCCGGTGGATGAATCTTGCTTTGCGTTATTCTGCACCCTCTGCAGCAGGACGCTCATCGTGTCTTCTGCATCCAGTCCTGGGCCTAAGGAAAAAGGCTTACCATCCTGAATCCAGTCTTCAGCAGCACCTATAAAGACAAGAAAGAACAGGTTAGCATTCCGGCATCTGAAAGGCAAAGGCTTACCTACTCCTCGTGCGCTCCGGAGGTCTTCATACTGCATTCCGGCATCTGAAAGACAAAAGCTTACCAACTCTTCGCACGCTCCGGAGGCCTTCGGCGCTGCATCCCGCATCTGAAAGACAAAACAAGGTGCGTTTAAAGACATTGGGGAACTTTAATACTCACGTGCCGTTACTCCTTTCCACATCTAATCCAGTGGGTATTCCGGCACCCTGCAGCCGCTCCGAACTCGTACCTGCAAAATAAAAAGACAGTTAGAGCGCATCGTGAAGCAGGCAACAAGCGCTTACTCACGTGCTTCCAGGCGCTTCTATTCATCACACGGGCTCCATCTTCAACTCACTTCAGCCCGTCATCCGCCATCGCCGGAACCCTGCAAAACAAGAGACATCATTACTAAAGACTTTAAAAAGACATTTGAATGACTCGAAACTTACCGTTCGTGCAGTAAACGACGGACAGCAGTCCTCTGAAGTCAAGAGGCCTGCGCTACCTATCCAGTGAGGAAACTGGCTACAGCACCCTGCCCCGAGGCAGATGGAGAGCTCGGCATTCACTTACCTAAGGTGAGAGCGTTAACCTTTGGGGGTCTACAGGAGAGGAGAAGAGGAAAGAGATAGGGACACCCCAATAACCCCAGTTCATTAACCCCATATTTTCTATCTGCAGACATCTTACTCTACACGTCAGGCATACAGTGCACAGAGGTCCAGCCCAAAGAGCCAACCGGGTGCTACACATCACCTGTGAAGATACGGTAGGCGCCTAGTCAAGACCTGCGCCTCTGCGAGAATCAGGTGAGCGTTACATATTTCTTGTCTCTAAAGTTTGTTTACAAATTACCTCTGAGGGATCTCACCCAGAATTCATCCCTAGGATATGTTTTTAAGGCAGCAAACAGCTCCCGCTTTAAATGCCCACACCTAGTGTAGTACCAGTAATTTAGTTGGTGAGTTTTTAACAATGTCCTATTGTACAAAAATCACCTTGTTATAGAGCCCAACCCAGCAAGAAAATATGTTATTTTCCTGTCTTCTCTGACACTACAGTCCAGGATGAGAGAAATATTTCCAGGGTTATTTCTTACCACGTTAGAGTTCATATCATACACCATTTCCATGGTCCATCTAACATATTTAAAATTATGGATGATACAAACTGTTTAGTTTAAATAGCAGTACAGTCCTGCACAAGGAATTGGTGACCAGACTTAATAAATATGGTGTATGATAACTATTTATGAATATTTAGAATAAAAAAGGCCGAAAATCCAACCCCCCTCTCTTTAGGATGAGAATCCAATAGGAATGTGGGAGGAACTCCAAATACCTCGTCCTCTTCTAACCCATTTAAGACATGTAGCCCATCCCTCAATCTCAAGTTGAAATCACCTGCAATGATGCTATATGGCTGAACAGGTCAAGATCTTACAGCTGTTTATCTTTCATTAGTTAAATCCTCCTTCAATTGTATTAAATGCAAAGGCAGCTTTATACAAATCATACACTTTGTACAATTAATCATCCTATGTTTTTAAAAGTTATCCTTTGCAAATTAGGGGTGAATTCCTGATCTAGAATCACTATGACCCTGACAGTTAAATTGATCAATATCATCATCTCACCTGAGGGTCTACTCTGTAAACGTTTGGTAGCACTAATATGATAAGACCTAAATATACTTATTGCCAAAGGTGCTGTTACACATGTTTCTTGAAACAATATTACAAACTCATCAATATTACACCATACGGAAAAATCAGCCATTCTGGGTCATTACTGTTGCTGTTCCTACCAGCAATTTCCCAAGAAATAATGTTCTGCTTTTTTACCCAAGAAGGCACTATTTCCCCAGTAGTACTCCTAGTGAATCATACCTATTTTGTCTTTCATGTGGGACACAGTGATCATTGACTCCACATGATAACTTAGATGTAAGACACAGCCCTCTTTTCCCCCTATCAAAATGTACAGGACATGTACATTGGAGACAGTTATATACAGAGTATTTTGCAGCTTTAGATAACACAACCTGCAGCATATGCCATAATTCCAACTTGAAGTTCTTGTTATTACTATCCAAAATACAAGCCCTATTGGACCAAAGATAGAACCAGAAGAGGGCTCCAATATGGAGGGATCACCATGTATGACTTTTAGATGATGCATCACTTCAGGTGCATACAGGGTATGGTGCAGCTGGCAATGCTTAAAAACTCTGCCCAAATATACTTATACCCGCTCATTCAACGTTAGATCTCTTCGGACCCATATGCACACTCTGTTAGGGTTGTCAAATGAAATGTACACCCTACAGTCCCAACAATACATGCAATCAGATAGAATTCACAACTCTGCAAAGCCTTACATTGTGTAATGTTTCTACCAGATTATCATTGGATGTAACCTGTACCTTTTCCCCCTGCGGACCCAGCAACAGTAGACTGAACCTCCTCCTCCTCCAGCATCCATACGTGAGCATGCACAGCTGTCTCCTGCACTGCCTGTGATTGTTAATGTGATGTGCATTCCTTCAGTTCATGACACATAATCCTAGATATCCATGTGCATATAATGATGCAAATAATGTAAACAATCATCTAGATGCATGCCTCCCCTGGCATGTGTAGGTGGTCCAGACATGTTAGCAGTCAAGTAAATGATTTCTTCTCCTACTGGCAACACATGTAACATGTGTGTATATCACACATGGTGATTACTGGACTTGTGGATTGTCTCCTCCCTAGAAACAGAGGATAGTTTCACTATAGCATGACAAGGGTGTTGTGCACTCATTTACAGCCATTGGGTACACCCTTTTGCCACATAACAATTATAACATTTCTTTCACAACTATTATTTTGTCTTGTCAAAAATCTTGGTAACTGATATTTTCTCTCGATCATCACACACATTTGGCACAGCCTGTACAACCACTGAATGCACTTGCCTGCCTCTACTGAATTCTAAACATGTTTCTTCGTAATTACTATATTGTCTCCTTACAAAACCTTTGCACATGCAGTTATAGCCACGGTTCTACGTTAATTTGGCGCAGGATTTTTCGTCGCGGGACTTTTCATCGCCATTTTTTTATCGAAAAAAACTCGTTTTTTTTTTTTTTCTTTGGGGGTTTATTTTATATTTTTTTAATTATTCCCTTTCACCCACAAATATGAATTTAATTTTTAAAACCCCTCAAAAAAAAAAAAGCAGATTTTTTTTCGATAAAAAAACAGCGATGAAAAGTCCTGCGACGAAAAATCCTGCGGCAAAAGAACTGTATACCATAGCCACTGACTATATTCTTCTTCCTCCAAACAATTCTAAGAGGTATTTTTCACAACGACTATTGTGTCTTGTTGCAAATCTTGTAAACAGAATGGACTTTGGTCCATAAGAATAAATTGGCACTCCCCCATACAACCACAAGTACACGCCTGCTTCCAAACTATCTTTTTGCAGCTACTATTTTGCCCAATCACAGAAAGGGTCTGCAGTGATTTTAGCTACGCAATATTTAAAGTGGACAGTTTGGTTATTGCATATAGATATAGTTATAGATTTAGATAGTGTGGAGGGGATTTGCAGGGGAGATTTATTGGAGGAGGGGTTTGGGTAAAGGACTGCCAACCCCTGCACACTTGAAATATTTTGGAGGTGAAACCAAAAAGAACCCACAAAATGACGATGCAATCAGTTACAGTCACTACATGCAATCTCCTGAATAATTCTAGGAATGTGTCCTCACACCAAGTTACTTACAAGAAAAGTCATATGCATGCGGTTTATAGTCATAATGTCGACAACAAAAATGTCGACAGTCAAAAAGTCAAAAAAAAAATGTCGAAAAAAAAAATGTCGACTTTTTTTTTCAATGCATTTTTTTTTCGAAATGGGGGGGTTCCCCCCCCCAGCCCCCCTTTTTTAAATTTTTTTTTTTAATTTTTCCCTTTTTTTTAGTCCCGAACCCCTAAAATAAATATATAATTAAAAAAAAACAAAGTCGACATTTTTTTTTTCGACATTTTTTTGTCGACATTTTTGTCTGTCGACATTTTTTTTTCGACATTATGACTGTCCACCATGCATGCATGTCTTCAAAAGTGCTAGTTGGGATTTAGCCTCCCATAGTGGTAATCAGTAGTAGGCAAGTCACTGTCTGCAGTGTAAGAGAGGACAGGAGAGGACAAGCAGGATCGTTATCATCTCTGTGTCCCCCACCATCCCACCGTTGGATTCATTTAAGGGACGGACTGAATCAAGCGGCTGCCCTCGCCCTTACCTGCAGCACTCATTATTCTTTCCCCACCATTTTGCGCAGCCTAAATATCCCACCCACCGCCATCATCAGCTTCCGTGAACCAGAGGCACAAAGAACTGCTTCCAGGTCGAAGCCCTGGTGAAGTCATTGCAAAGTCACTATCTGCAGCTGGGCGTGGCAGTCACGGGCGTCCACTCCCCTTCTGTTTGATGGCCTCTCTAATAACAGCAGTCCCTCTGACTTATTCTTCTGTTGTCTTCTCCCTGAGTAAGTGGCTCTCTCTCAGCCATCTACTGAGGGACCATTGACATTATGACCTGGCTCTTCATACATCCCACACTACTCCTTTGTGCAGGTACTCAACCTATTCAGCGTATTCTTCTCCTATGTGCTTCCTTTGTACTCTTTGTAGCTCTACTCTCGCCTACTATGCCTGGCCTTATTCCAGTGCATTATTCCCCTTGACAATCATTCTCCTTCCCTCTGGCGAGAAGTCACCCTAGCTCTATCCTATGCTGCCCATTCGTCTCTCTTCGTTTAGATGGCACTATGGCTATTGCTCTTCGGAGCCCAACATCTTTATGTAACAAAACGCATTACATTCTTTATCTTTTTTTCCGATTACATCTACAGTTTGGATGTCTCACAGAAACTGGATTTCTTCTAACACTGCCCCTATTGTTGCCCTGTCTACCTCTCTTTTGAAACGTACTCATTCTCCTCGCACGACTGGTCACAGTGGAGGTACCACGATTATTACTCACTCCTCCTGCCTGCTTTTCTATCACCATCTTAATCTTCCATATTTTTCCCGATTTGAATATCGCTTTAATTCATTGAAGACTCCTTACCTTTAAATCTCCTTGTCATCTAGCGCCTTCCTTACACAATACCATCTTTTTGCGAAGAAGACGTTTAACATACTTCAACTACTTCCAAACTCAACAGGCCATTCAAAGCAAAACACCAACAAACAACACACAACAGCAAACAATATGGAAACATTGTCTAATACATATACATTTTAACCTAATACTAAAGCAGTCAAAAGTTGAACCCTGGATGATATCCCAAGCGCATGAAGAAAACACGTCCCAAAGCGAAGATGGCACTGATTGCCCCTCACCTTCATGTCTAAGTGTCCCAAAAAATGAACAGGAATGTCACAAAATATTTACTTTACATATCCTGCACCCTCAAGTCCCACAATAAATGTTAAGTTTAATTTGAGATTACAGACCATTCATAAACCATCATGCTGGCTCGGCTCCTTCAGCACCTAGTTTCACCCGTGGACTCAGTTACCTCGGTGCCTGCTCTGACTCCTGCCCAAAGATGTTTTGACCTTCCAGTGCAGCCGCCACTATGTGGGCCGCTGACTGTGGTACCCCACAAATAGTTGTGACTGCCACTCCATGGGCAAATGCAACATCCTCACCACTTTTTCTTATCAGAGTCCTGCTGGTGGTCCTTCAGTTAGCCATTACAGCCACCTCCTCACCTTCCTGCTGCCTCCCACTTCGTTGTTGTATCAAAGCTGCTGACTCCATCCTTGCTGGTGTACCAAGCTTTGTGATGACCTATTTTGGGGTGTGGATGGATCTTTGGGAGTCAGTGGCTGTCCCTTAAACTGCTCCCCCCGAGCACTCCAGCACTCCTATACCTCCTATACCTCTAGCACAAAAACACCTCATCACCAAAATGTAGTGGGCACTGGACCCTGGCTTCTATGTAAGCAATTTGAATGTCTGTTGGTGTACAAAAGGTAAGTGAACACCCAGGTAAGTTGGTACGCAGATAGGGACCCACAGACAGAGCTTTAGAAAAACCACTGGCCATTCACACCAAACCAGCTCCCATTTGTAACTGTCATTCTCAGAACACTCACAAAGTCACACACACTACATTCCACACTGACCTCACAGGCTAACACATACATCATTGCAGCCAGACAATTAAGATCACCACACGATGATATCTTTCTCTCTATTCTACTTCTTCTGTCTTCTGCACCTAATATTGTGTTTGGTGATTTCAATCTTCACCTTGCTGCTGTTCAAAGTTCTTCCCTCGTTATACCAATCATGGAATATTACCATCCGTCTCAGTTACACCTTCCCATTGCTGTGACTCCTCCCTGGATTTCATCTTCTCAACAATTCCCCCTGTTTCTGTTTCTCCTCTGCATTTCTCTGATCGCTTCCTTCTCTCCTCCCTTACTATTCCTGAAGTTTCGTCTTCTCCTCCCTCCTCTGTGACTTTCTTTTGCTGTGAATATAATTATTATAATTAAAATTCAATATAATTGTTCACTTATAACGCGCTTAATACCAACAAGTTGTTTCTCAGCACAGGATCAGGATTTGAACCTGTATTGCACTGCGTTGTCTTGCTTCCAAGACAAACACGTTGCCCCTGAGCTAACCTTACTCAATCAATTAATTTCAATTCATCTATATTTGCCTCCTCACGTTTTCATTGAATTCCATAGGTTTTTATTAGTGCAACTTAACCATAACGTCTACGAACTTCATTGCAGACCTTCTGGACAGTGCCACATGAACATATGCTGACGCGCGGCATGATGACGTGTCCGAGAACCCGTCCGCACTTCACGATAAGATCCGTGCTTGGCGGACAGTTCGAACTGCATTTTCTACTGAACTAGGAACTTTCAACTTCAAAATTTCCCTTGCACAGCTCCAACACCTATTCCTACTCATCCATTAACAATCTAGTACACAGTACATACTTTTAGCAAAACTGCTATTTATTTAATGGAATCAGCTAATGCCATCTCTCCTCCCCAAGAGACACCACCACTGCTGTAATCAAGGAGCATGAGAAACACTTCCCCCTACCTTAGAAATAACACATGCGCAACATTTTCCCCTGTTCACCTGCCCCTCCATATTAGTGTTTGGTGCCTCTTCCCTCATTTCCCTCCCCACCTTTCATTCTAAGCTCTACTGCCAAAAAAAAAATACTGCATCCAAAAACAATAAAAGAAATGTTCCTTTAGGAACCACCTTTCACAGTTAAAAAATACAATAAAAAAAAAAACGTATAGACTCCATCTACTTCACATTTCTCAGTAAAGTATATAGACTCAATAAGATTTTCCAACATTTCCATTTGCATTTTGTGTTATGCTAATGGCGATATTGTGGCGTTTATCCCCCGTTCCAGGGATGGAACGGTGGATATCGACCTGGCAGCCCAAGTTATCAGCCCAAGCAAATCGAGGGTGGATAGCCAGGTCTCCGGACAATTATCCCCCCATTCCAGCCCCTGTAATGGGGGATGAAGGCCATTAGCACCCTCGGATCCCAAAGTGTGAACCCGGGGTGCTAAAAAAAGGATTTTTCTTCCTACAGGAATGCAAATCCTTTTCCAAGATGGCCACCATGCAAAGGGAAGGCGGGGTTCCATACAGGGCCCTTCTTCGCTTTCCATGGCAGCCTGCAGAAGGCGAAAAGAGAATCCTACGACCATATTACCACAAGCACATTTTTCTTCCCTTTCAAACCTATCCTAATTCCGAATAACTTTACCACAAAGCCAGTCCCGGGTGGACATGGCCACTTTAAACCTCATGTGTTCTCCTTCGTGGTCATGGCCAGTATCCTGATTGTCCGGATCATGACCTTATTCCATGACCTGGACAATCTGGCCACTGCCCATGGCCACAGGCTACACCTCAGTCACCAAAGGTAAATCACTATTTTTTGTACCTACATTATGACACTTGTCAAAAAACGAAATCCATTCAGACTTTACGAAAACATTTATATCTAGATCTATAATCTTTTTGCAAACCTTTGTGTAGATCTGTCAATTGGCACCACATTTATAAGCGTTTACCATATTTAGGGACCCCCCTCTAATGTTACCCCCTCTTGACAAAATCCCACCAAACTTCTCAAAAACATTTATATCTAGATGCATTATCAGTTTGCCAAAATAAGTGTAGATTCGTCAAATTGCACCTCATTTATAAGCCTTTACATTATTTTGAGACCCCCCTCTAATTTTGCCCCCTCTTGACAGAATCTCACCAAACTCTGCAAACACATTCGGAATCAGGACGAGAATATAGCTGCTAGATATCATGCGGTTTCATTGAGTGGTGCCAAAGTTATATGCCATCCCAAAACTGCCCCCAAACATCTAAAGTGTCCCCATCTTCTCAGAACTGTTCGTGAACATCCAAACCGTTTGCGGACTTGGAAAAAACACCCTTTTTTTGCTTCTTGCAGCCATATTCCATCCCATCCTCATCACCCCTCACCTCACCAGAGATTATTTGATAAGTTTGACAAGTGCAATGTTGTGTTTTTTAATCTGTTTTTGCCACGATGCCCGCGCACATCGGCCGACGTCCGCGAATCCAAGATGGCGGACGTTTCCAAAAATTTGACTCACCTCACGCTTCACGCCAACCAATCAGTGAACACGTTGTGTGACCGCGGACATGACGCAAGTTTATTAGCCAATCAGTGTCCTGTCCGTGGAGCGAACAGGGAAGTGTGTCCGGACACAGATATCACACATTTTTTTGCCTTATGTTTTGGTTGTTTAAAAAAAAACTACTAGACGGATTTACACCAAATTAACAAAAGCACGCTTTCTGGACCAAGCCACCGCTCCTGACGCAAATTTGGTGAAAATCTGTCCATGGTTTGGGCTGTAGGCGTGAGCACAATTTTTTCCCATTATGTCTATGGAAAAAAAGACATTTTGGGACTCACCCTATAACTCCCCCACCCCCAAAACCTCACTAACCTTTGCAAAGAAATTCAGAGTGGAACAAAAACTTTTTTTCCAAAGTTTGCTGAGGATTCGTCCAGGGTGAGCAAAGTTATAAGCCGCCCAATAAGTGCTCTTCCTATGGGTTTAGCAAATTAACCATAACTACATGGCCGCTATGGCAGGCCATGTAATATGTCCACTGTAAAAACATTGTTAAATGGACGTTATGGTTAAGTTGCACTAATAACAACCTATTAAATTCAATGAAAATACTTTGTTACAATTAAAACCGAAAAACCTCATAAATTCGCAAGTCATGGTAAGCTAAGCATAATTAACTCACGCCACCACCGTGTACTGCTCCTCACAAATGTCATTGATGTCATCACTGCTGACATCGCATATCTGGCCCACTTTTTATTTACTGACATGATTAGGCTACTTTTTTGTTTTTACTGACAATGAGAATTTCCAAAGTTGAAAAGGTACTATATATCTACATATTAACCTTTTGATATGTTCTTAAAGTACTTTCCTTAGGGTTTGGTCTCAGCTCATGGTGCACATACATGGGACAATAAGCAGGCCTAAAACACACAATTTATTTGTATACATAAAGATACACTTTAATGTTATTAACATTTTCTTGTGATTTTTTTTCTTCCTTACTTTAGTTTCCCTGTATGTGCCTCTGATTTGTATGCATTGTGTTGGGTCTTCATATCTATTGTTTGTACTAGCACAAGTGTGTAGTTAGTCCTGAATTACATGTTTAACATTACTCAAAACTCTGATAAGGTTGTATTCTTTTACTATCCAAAAGTGCAAGATTATAAATTGTGTACTTCTATTGTGCATGCTGCAGCCTTTGCCTATGTTTAAGTATGGTTAGGTTTCTGTATTAACAACACTCCAATATAATGTTTTGTATAGATGAGTACCTTCTTTAATAGATTACGTAGTTCATGATAGGTTTTCCGATCACCCCTGACATCATGATACCAACATTATGAACACAACCCCTTGTAGGAACTTTTAATCAAAACTTATTTCATATGTAATGTCATCAGTGATGTCTTCAACAACATTTGTGATGTCATCTTTGATGTCATGGGTTTGTTTGTTTGTTTATTTTATTTATATAGCGCGCCTGACCCAGGGGTATCTGGGCACTTTTCATACAAGGTTACATATACAGGGCAGATATATATGGCAAACAATATAGTACATGCATCCTTGAAAAAGAAACAAAGCCAGAATACAGACAGGTAACATATGTACACATGTAAAGGAGCTAAATACAGTAGATAGCAGTTAGAGTAGGTGCTATGTGGTGTGATAAGAGGTGAAGGTGCAATATGGGAGAAAGACAGTGGTGAGGAGGTTGCAAAAAGAGGGAGGAAGGTGTGTTCCAGTTAGGTGGGTGTGGTAAGAGGTCATGTTAGGAGCTAGACACCAGTAGGTTCGTTTTTGTTGAGTATCCAGGAGATTACACTTCTCCTGAAGCTATCAAATACTTGTATGGCCCTGATGTTGGAAGGGAGGGAGTTCCAGAGTTGGGAGGCTAGTACCGGAAAACTAGATCTGCCGGATCTTTTTAGATTGTACCTTGGGACCGTCAGACAAGAGGTGTCGGTGGATCTGGTCATTCGTGTGGAAGATCTCCGAGTTAATTTTTCCAGTGAGGTAAGTGGGGGATGTATGGTTCAGCGCTTTGAAGCTGAGACATAGGGCCTCTTTACAGGTCGGGCGGTCCGGAAATAACTGTGGCGGTAAACCCGCCGCCACTGTTAATTCCGGACCGCCCGATCTCGAGTCCTATAGGCGGGAGGTGGCGTTCCCGCCAGGTCTGACCTGGCAGGTTTACCACCGCGGTAAACACCGGCACTATCACGAGATGGTGCCAGTGTTTCCATGGTCCCCATTCCCCTTGAGTCCTATGGGACTCAAGGGGAATGGGGATTTACACCATTCCGCCTCTGGAATTCCCGGGTCACTGGGGTTGTAATGCCCCGGTAATTCCGGGAATCACGGAGGCGGAATGGTAATATGAGTCTGGCGGTAACCAGGTGGTTTTTCCGCCTCAGTTACTGCCGGACTAGTAATGAGGCCCATAGTGTGTTAGTATTAGCAGTGCATGGTTGTGGCACCAGTTATGGTTGCTTAGTTTACCATTACTGGCACATTTCTGATGTTTTTCGGTTTTACTCGTAGCCGGAACCTCCCTTTAACAACGTTTTTTCATTGAATATCAAAGGTTTTTATTAGTGCAACTTAACCATAACATCCTTTAACAGCGTTTTTTCAGTGAATTTCATAGTTTTTTTTCAGTGCAACTTAACCATAACATCCCTTTAACAACGTTATTGCAGTGAATTACATAGGTTTTTACTAGTGCAACTTAACCATAACATCCCTTTTAACAAGATTTTTCAGTGAATTTCATAGGTTTTTATTAGTGCACCTTCACTCTGCTACAGGTCCCTAATATTGTACAGCCTCCTCCCCATGTGGCAGCCCTGGAGTCCGAGGACATTGCAGTAGTCTGCAGACGTCAGGCGGCATTTACAAGCCTCAGAATCATAGGGGAGACCCAAGAAAGATGTGCCCATCAAGCAACAAACAGATGTACCTAAAATCACAACTAATGTTCACAACTTGCAAGCATAGCTTTTTGTAAAAATGCTCGCATTTAAAAATACTCATTTATTTTTAGGTAAGAGACAATGCAATGGAATGCACCAATCACAAACCGTAACTGTACACTTCATATAATCCCCTCAGTACAATTCTGGATACAGATTAAGAAACACCAGGTGTTTACTGGTCAAGACATTCACACTAAATAGTAAGTGTATTGCATTTATTTTTCTTTTATTAGCTTTCATTACATAAACATGTGTTATGAGACAGAAGCCCTTTATTCACAGTAATGGCAAGCACACCTGAATAGTTAGAAGAGAACTTTCCAAGAGAGGAAATGAGTGACAATAACATCTCCACTGGTATGAAATACATATGTTACTGTCAAACAAATAATATACTTTGTACGCACCTTACGAAAATAATATTTCTATTTCTCTTACAGTACATGACAAAAACATGCCCCAGTTTCATCATTTAGTCTCTAGAATCAGAAAGAGAAGTCGTACCCCCAATGTAATTAATGAAATCATGAGCTTTTTAAAGAAATTGGATGAACTAAGTAATGATGTCAATGAACGTGTACAATACGTAAAAAATAATCTGATTAAGAATTTTCCCTATCACTTTCCTACTTGCACCTGTAGCCCTTGTCCCCAGTAATCATCCCCATCAAATTCTGAACATTTTAATCAAAGAAGATTTGATGAAACCTCAGTCCCTTCCTCCCCTCATGATTATTCTACACAAATGCCTAATTCTCCCATTTATGTTTCCCATTCCGATCCCCCATTCCTTTCTTAAATAAATCTTTTTACTACAAATGTTTTGTTTATTGATGTCTGTTAGTCCCTTGTTTTTTTTAAATTCCCATTATGTGTTTGTGAACTGTGCGACTGTCGGGGGGTATCTGCACTCAAAATAGAGGTGCCCCCGGACAGGCAGAATGTACGGACATGTCAATTTTCATATGACACACCTTTAATTGGCCTGTTCTCTGGGCACCCAATGCATGCACACTGAAATTTCCTGCCTACACGGTGTCTGGGGACAGACATCGGGCCGTGCATTTCTAGGGACGTCATCATGTGACCGTGCCTGTGCAGCATGACGGCAGTATCACTGAACGGTGTCCTCGGCTGCAGACAGTTTAAACGTGCTTTTCTGGCCAAAGCATGCTGTTTTGAACAGAAACATTAACCTTGCACACCCAATTCTACGGTCATCTGGCTGCTTTTTACAACTTTGCAAAGTCTATTTTGGACTTGTTAGCCCGTGAACAGCATGACTGTCCAGGGACGGTTCCTCCAAAGGGGCCCACCCATTACTTTTCGTCATTCTCAATCTGGCTGTCCAGGAGAGAGCACCTGGAGAACACCTACTTTGCACATCTCTGAAAACTTGTTGCAGTGGCATCTGCTATGGCCCTCTTTGCTTCCCAACCACCACCACCTAAACAACCTGGAGGGCCTCAAGAGGGGAACAAGCGTGGTGATAAAAAGGAGGATCAAGAAGTAGAAAAGGATGAAGTGGAGGAAGTCCCTGTCACCAGTACTCGGAGTAAGTCCTGGGTGTGGCAATGTTTCACCACCGTTGGAAATGTCCCAAAGGCTCATGCAAGCAAGGTTCGATGTACTGAGTGCAAAGTTGTACTCAGTCATGGGAAACCTAGCTTGTATTCCTATGGGACCACTTCAATGAGGCGCCACACCAAATCGGCCCCCCCGGAGTGCTCTGAAAAAGGGAATACTTTTCTCAGGTAAGAGCAGGTTGACTTCCTCCACCCAATCTGCTTCATATGCTCCTGTCACCACAAAAGATACTCCTTTGGGGCAGAGGATAACAGCGGCTGCTTCACAGGCCACACAAAATGCTGTTGACCATTACCTTTCGAGGGTCAAAGTGCTATGCTTGTACTGCAAAGCACCGATCTGTAGGGGGAGAAGTTTCAGAGTGCTTTCGAGGCTGCGGTCAAGGAGCATGAAAATCACTGCCACCTACCTGATTAAAGCCCGCCCAACATCTTCCTCTCTCCACCTGCCCATTCATCCCTGTGGTTGGTGCCACTCACCCCCTACTTTGCATTTCCTGAGAAAAAAATGCCAAAAAAATGCCAAAAAAAATCCAAAATTGAAACAATAAACAAAAGATTCCGTTAGGAGCCACCTTTCACAGTTAAAAAATAGAAGTGAGGAAAAGAAATCACAGGTCACTGCGCAAACTGCATAGTCCGCGGACAGCGAGGTAGTCGCGGACAGGTACAGAATTCTGAGCATGGGATGATTGTGATCAATGCAATTGTTTTGAGATGAAAAAAGGTGGCTCTAAAAAGAAGCGATTATTTGGGTTTTTGTCTTTTATTTTTTTTTATTTTTACCTTAACAAACTGAAGTAAGAAAAGATTTCACGGATTTTCATTATTTCTTCTCACTTTCACAGAAACTGCTTGAAAGCATTTTGAATGTTTTCCACAAAAATCTGATTAGCCACATCAGTTAGATGGACTCCATCTTGCTGAAAAATGTTGCCCCTATCAAATTTAATGTTCTCTTTGTGGAAGGATGTCATGCCAACATTGCGAACAAAAGCACACAGAGCTTTATTGACGTTGCGCCTCACTTTTTCCATTTGTGGCCCAAATGAACAAGAACGCATCCACATCTGTCTATGGGCAATTTATGAAAACAATTTTTCGGAATTAGGGAACATTTCCTTCAACTTTCCCAATGTCTCCTTCATTGCAACTGTAATGAGATTCCAGTCACATTCACCAAACTGTTCCCACCACAATGAATGATAATAATGTCCAAATGCTTCATCTGATCCATATTTGCACAAAATGGGAGAGAGTCCACCCACTTCATGTCACACACTCTATAACAGAACACTTTCAAATCAGGAAATCGAAGATTTGCAGCTATTCCACAATGCTCAGCATACACCCTCACCCAGTGGACCCAATATTCCCCCAAAAGCCAAACACCTTGCCTGCTGAAATACATTGCCATGGCCATTTTCAATCTTGTCACAACTCGTACTAACAAAACTCCTGTCACCCTCTCATCCTGTACACCACACCCATGAAACCTGATTGGCTAATTCCCCAATGTCTGTGGACACCTTGACTGTCTACAGCCTCCGCAGTCCCCTTTCCATGCCACGCAATCTCAAAATACCTGCGTGTGGCACACGCCGCCCCAGGACTACCGCTGGGGGAAGGAAGTTAAACACATTGGCCCTCATTACGACCCTGGCGGAAAGCGACTGACCGGAGCGCCACAGCGTAAATAGCGTTTCCGCCATTGCACGAAGGAGCAAAGTGCGGCCCATTCCGACCCATCGGGCACGAGCACCACGCCACGGCGGAAGTGCAAAGTCCGCGATGGCGGAAATGACCCCAAAACGGCCCACACCGCCGCCGTACGGCGCCCTAGGTGCAATACCGCCACCCCTCTCAGCGGTCACCGCAGTGTGCGCCTACCGGAAAGTACGGTGACCGGAAATATACGGAAACGGAAGTTAAAACATGGGCCCGGAACGGGAAACATCCCGGCGTACACCTATAAAAACACTAAAACCACACAACCACTAAAATCACCACCCTGAAACACACCCCAACCCGTCAACCACCCTAGCGAAACCAAGAAAAATGGGAAAAGTAGCGAAGAAAGCGTGCGACCGCAAGCGGCAGGTCCACTTCTCCCGTGAGGAACTCACCGTGCTAATAGAGACCCTCCAGGAGAATGCTGCCGTCGTCTTCTCCACGCAAATGACCAGGACGGCACTTGCAAACAAGAAGGCCATATGGGCTCTGGTGGCACAGCGGGTAAGTGCGGTGGGGACCGCACCCCGCACCCCACAGCAATGCCGCAAGCGATGGGACGACCTGCGGATACGCGTCCGCAGCATACTCTCTGCCAACCGCAACATTGCCACAGCCACCGGGGGAGGTCCTGAATCACCCATCAAGTTGACCCCCTGGGAAGAAATCTGTGCCTCCACCATCGGAATGGAGAGCATAGAGGGAGTCGGAGGGATGGAGAAAGGAGTGCAGACATCCGAAGATTCAGGTAGGTGGACCAGATAAAACAATGCCAAATCCACACAGTCCATCCATGTGAAGTACCATGCGTCCACATAGTGCAACAGAAACACATGTCCAGGAGAACGTCCACACACATCGGCCTGATAGCGCACGTTAAAACCCACAATAAATACATAAATAATCAAAAACCCCTAAAACACGCACTACACGTGCAGCAGGCACACCCTAACTGCAGGCTGCCAAACAACTGCACCCTCACTCCACACACAAATCAAAGCACCTCCAAGGCCCCGACCCAAATCACCCTCAGGTACCACCCCAAAGCATGTGATACAATGCCATTCCCATTCCCACAGACCCATCAATAACCCTCGCCCTCCTTTACTCCACCACAGGGTCCGATCCAAACGACGAGCTACAGGACACCCCTACCAGCACACCTGCAAAGAGGGCCAAGACCAACGGCCAGAGACCCTCCACCTCAGCTGCACGCATCAAGACACGGCAGCAGCACAAATCAGGTGGCAGCACAGAGGAGGGAACATCAACAGGCACCCCAGCAGCCAGCATGCCCACAACACCACCACCACAGGTCCCCCCAATGGATGCCACAGAAGGCACTGCCTCAGGTGGCAGCAGCACCATAGGCGACACCTCATTGATGGCAGCATGCTCCGACACAGAAAACGGGGATGCCGAAGTCAGATCCATCCATGACCTGTCCCAATCCCCCTGTCTGTCCCATCCCGTACAACATGAGGATACCACGCAGGGGCACCCACAAGACGACGACTGGCCATCCCCCACAAGCCCTGTGGCAAGGCAACATGAGGACAACAGCCCCTCTGCGACACCCCCGCAAATGGCCATGGCCCAGCAGAGGCAACAGTCCCTCGACCAGTTGATCGAACAACAGCAGCAACTGGCCACACTCCTCAAGGACCATGCCGATGAATGTGGGGGCACTAAGGCAGACATAGAAACATCAACTGAGACACTTAGGGCAGAAATGGAGAGAGGCACAGAGACGCTAAGGGCACAAATTGAGAGAAGCACCGAGAGCCTGAGGGGGGAACTGCATGCGACGTCCAAAGACGTATGTGCCGAACTTGCCGCAGTGCGCCGTGTGCTCACTGAGCTCTCGCAAACCCTTAGGGACATGCATGGACGTGAGCAGGCAGACACATCATCCGTTGCAAGTTCCGTCCAGGGCAGCCCCCAACGTAGATCTGGAAGGAACCTGCGCTCCACAGGCAGGGGTGCCCCTGATACCCGCAGAGGGGGCTTGCAATAGCGACAGCCCACTGACAATGAGCATCTTTGGACACTGGTGTTCGGGGGGGAGGTAGGAGGGTGGAGGGGGTGTGTTGGGCTCACTTGGGTGGCGGGTCGATAGGGTGTTCAACATGACATCACATATGCCATAAAAAGTGCACGATAAACCAATGAGATGTGTGGACATTGATCTTTGTGTACTAGGCCATCATAGGCGTAGAGTCCATATTGTGCATGTCCCAGACACACGCAGTGCCACGAGTCCCGTGTCCATGTATCAGCCACCAGGCGTGAGTGCTAGAAGCATACATCAATGAGATGCTGACGAATGTCACGGGCCTCCGGTGCCTCGCAGACTCCATGAGGTGCTGCCACATCCCCACCCTCATCATGACCATCATCAGGTGCTTGCAGTACTGCGTCAGGGGGCATGGGCACATTTCTACGTACGCACATGTTGTGGAGCATGACACATGCCATGACCATCTTTGCAACCTTCTCATGGCGGTACAGGAGTGCCCCGCCAGACCTGCTGAGGCAGCGGAAACGGCCCTTCAGTAGGCCGAATGCCTGTTCTATGACTACACGGGTACGTGAGTGGGCATGGTTGTAGTCCTCCTCATGCTGGTCCCGTGGGTTCCGGACTGGTGTGAGGAGCCATCTCTTCAGTGGATATCCAGCATCACCTGTATGTGGACGAGAAACGTATGATGTGGAATGCCATTGATACGTACGCACACCCCCCCCCTTCCTGCCAGTACATTGCCAATTCACATACCCCACATCATCATGCATGTAATGAGACTCACCGAGTAGCCAGGATCTGTTCCCTGCGTGTCGCTCCATGTAGCGTGGTATTGTAGAGTTCCTCAAGACCATAGAATCATGGGTTGATCCAGGGAATCGGGCACAACAATGTGTAATGATCCTGTTGGAGTCACACACCATTTGTACATTCAGGGAATGAAATTGTTTTCGGTTGCGGTACTGGGCCTCCATGGCATGTGGGACGACCAATTCAACATGGGTGCAGTCGATGGCACCAATGCAACCCGGTATGCCGGCAAGTGCATGGAATCCCACTTTTGTGTTGGTAATTTCCTGCTCCGAGCGTGGTAGAGAGATGTAGTCGTCTGCGTGCTGCAGGAGGGCATCGAGCACTTGAAATAGTGTCCGTGAGAACAGTGGCTGAGAAATGCCATGCAACTGTCCGACTGTGTGCTGGTAGGTGCCTGTGGCCAGGAAGTGTAGTACAGACACCACCTTCAGTAGGGGTGGGATGGCGGTTGGGCTATCTATCATGCTGACAAGGTCAGCCTGTGTCATGTCCACAATGGCGGCTATGGTGTCCCGGTCCAGACGGTAGAGGGTGTGGATCTGCTCATCAGTGAGGTTGAACGGATGTGCTCGGAGGCGTGGGATTGCGGGCTGCCTGCGTGGTGGTAGTGGCTGTGCTGGTGGGCCTTGCTGGCCCTGCCTTGGCCTCCTCCTCCTCCTGCGTCTCCTCCGTGCGGCTGGTTGTAGTTGGTGTTCGTCTTCTTCTTGGAGTCGGAGCACTTGCAGTGCTATCAGGTCCCCCAGGGCCAACATCGCGAGTCCTGCCGGTAGCATTTCGGTGTGGTTGTGGGAGGAGACTGGCTGTGCAATTTATGTGTTTCCAGGCTGTATGGCCTCCACCTGTGGTGATTAATTCCACCTGTGCAAACTGCTCTCCCCTTTGGCCGAGCACATCCCGCGCACAACGCTGCAAATCGGGGAATGGTATCTTGCTATTGCAATCATGTATTTGTACCCGATGGCCGTGTAAGATTGGTTGATATGTTCATTCTGCTGTGGTCCCATTGTTTCCCATACTATCTGTGCAGTCGCGAACGGACTTGTGAAGGGTCAGTGGAACGTAGTACTCGAGTAACGGTGGGCCCTCATGCATCACTGTACCGAGTTGCAACGACGGGCGGGGCGTCCCATTTGTGGGTGAAGGCAGTTGCCATTTTCACACACAGCCGCACTCGATGGAATAATTAGTGATTTCAAACGGCCACAGATGCCTTTTCGACGTGATGTTGCAAATGAGGAATTCGAAGGGCGGCGCTTTCGGTTTCCAGCTAGCGGCGAGGAGATGCCCACAGGTCTGACTGCAAATGTAACGTTCTATTGTTCAATGTCCTTGAGACAGGGCCCATGGCGAGGGAGCAATGATTGATATGAATAGTTTGGGATGCGCAATAGCTACGTGGGCGATGAGGCAGGCCGTTCCCAAATACATGTTACTTCACAACACTGGAATTACGGGCTGGGGCACTGTGGATTTAGCAGGCTGCATTACGCACAGACTCAATGGATGTTTCTAATGTTATGTGAGTAATTATTCATGCGTTTTGATCCCGGGATGAGGGAATGATGAATGGATGCATGGGCAGGTGATTTGATACAGAGTTTGCCATGTACAGGGCTTCTTGGGATCTATCCGCCTCCCCTACGCTATGTGATGCAGGGCTGCCATAGTGGGACCATCGTCTATCTGGCCTTGTTGAGCCCTCCCTGTCTCGACGCGCCCTCAGACACTTGTGTCCATGCACGTTAACATTCCCATCTGATGGATTCTGTTTTGACAGACGCATGCACAGGTACACTCGTTTGTGATGGTGTTTGCACCTCGATATAGATGGTCATGAGTCGCAAGTGGTTTTGGGGTGGTGATGATCCTTTTGAGTGGGCTAGCATGCATATGGCTGTGGATTTCGTGTGATCATTGAAGTGAGTTGTTCGAATGTAGTTCTGATGGCCATTCTGTTCTTGTTCTTTTCTTTTGGTTGACAGGTATCTCCTCCCCTTTTGCCACTGCCATCTGTATGCCACTCCTGCAGATGGATTTTACTCCCGACACCTGCTGCTTCGTGTTAATCAGTGGAGCAGCATTACGATCTTATGGGACGATCGCCAATGGCCCACATGCCCTTACGCAGTACTGGTGGCTCGGAGCTACATTTCGGCCTTTCAGCTGGACTAGTGCCTCCCCATTGGGTCGGCCCTGCGGTTCTGTGCGCTTCCATGTTGCCTTTTCGTACGTGAATGTGGCTCTGTGTACCATGGGGGAACAGGGCGACACACAGGTAGTGGCTGGTCATTTCTTGCGGATGCAGCCCACAATGGTGATTAGTGTTTTGTAGTTCATGGCCTGATGGCTGTATGGGCTTGGTGACTTTGATGTGCATTAAATTTCTATTCTGATTTGGCCCGTGTAGCGTTTTTCTTTGCAAGTGATGTGGCATATGCCTATTTGGGGGGCGATGTATTGTGAGGAGATCTGCATTGGGTTCCAGCTTCGGGGTTTAGTTGCGTGGTACTGTGCTGGGCGCGTTTGCCTACGAAGCACAGTGAGGTCAGGGATGGGGGCTGCCAATATGACTGTTTGAATGTTGTCATGCTCAGGGGCGGGGGATTGGGTTTTGTGTAACAGATGCCGGTCAGCCAGGTGGACTGGTGGAATGATGTGATTTTCGGAATATTGCTGGTCACAGGTGCCTGTGTTTGCGTGCGTTTCTTGGTGGGGGACTGTGGTCATGTCCATTGGGATGGCTTCTGTATTCGTGCCATCTGTGCCCTGCAGCTCCCATTGGCCCCTCTTGTGTTTCTTTTGTTCGTTGCCATGCAGGGGTGACTTGTACATTTCAATGGTTGCATTGTGACTTCATTGCACCTACGGGGAGTTGTACTTTGTGGGCAGGGAGCGGTGTACAGGCACTCAGTGGGGCCGTTTACGGTTGATTCGCGATGCCGTACTTCTCGCCATGGCGGAATGGTACATTACGCCATGCCTGATGGCGTTAGGTACATGTCCGCTAGGGTCGGAATTGGCGTACCCTTGCGCCATGGTGGTGTTTGCGGTTTGGCATGGCGCGCGCGCGCGTGCTTGGTGCAGTTAGCGTTGGCGTTCACTACGGTGTCGCTAATGGCTTCGTACTTTCCGGTGACGGGTCATAGTCGCACCGAGCGCTATTCGATGGCGGAATTGCATTTCCGCCATCGTTTTCCCCTTTCCGCCAGGGTCGTAATGAGGGCCATTGTAAATTATTTGATCTTTAGTGGTGGCTCTGAAAAGAACCTTTTGGGGGTGGCGGGGTTGTAAACAAACACCTTTTGTTTCCTTTTTTTGTTTTTATGTTTTTTTCCCTTACAGCAATCTCTTCAATGCATTAGTAATATTGTAAAGGAAAAATGCATTTCTGACATCTGGGAAGTGAAGTCCATCTGGACAAACAGAATTCACACCCTCATAATTGATATTATCATTCCCAAAAGTGACATTCCTGAAGCATACAAAAAAGCAGATAGACCTTTATTGACAATCTGCCTTGATTAATCAATTTGAGGACTGAAAAGGGTTGTTGGACATATAAATCTGCATTTCTGTTTTATTTCTGAAAGAATAATCTGAGCAGCAGGAAACAGTTGCACTAGGCTTTTTAAGAAATCCTTCAGCGCAACTTGCAAAGACACTGGAGTCAAAAACCCCAAACTGTCCCCTGCACAATTGACAATCACAATATCTGGACATTTGCCAATCCAATATTTCCAAGGATGCTATGATTATCAGGATCTACCTTCAATGACTGAATTGATGAGTCCCCGACAATTCACACAGTCTGCCATCTCAAGCACACAAGCATAGCCATTATCACTGCTCTCACAACTCCTGCAAACAAAACTCCTACTACCCTCCCTTCCTGTACACGACACCCAGCAAACAGTATTGCCTACTCCCCACAGTCCTTTGTTCATGCCAGGCATCTACAAAATACCCGGATGTGGCGCGTGCCATCCGCAGACTACCGCACTGTCCAGGGGACTCCTTACAGTGGGATAGCACTTCTACCCTTTCCACTGCCATGCTCTTAACACTCCCTCATCAGCTGCTTTCAATGACTCACACATCCATCCACCAATCACATTCGAAACCTCTACACCTAACCCTGTCATCTCTCTTTAACACTTCATATGTACACTTGAACTCTCAGAGTACATATCTCCTATTAATGAGAGATATCTGCATAAAAAATGACTGTGCAACAGACCAAGATATCTATTTCCAGATTCAGAAAGATCTGCATATAACAAAACATAGTAGAGGTATGCTTATATTTAAAAATAAAATCTTGAACTCTTTCACAAATAAACATATATATACAGGGTTCCTACTACTTACCCTGTAATAAGCTTCTCAATAAGCATATTGTCTTTTTTAACCACTCTTGCAAATGCCATTCAATGCAGCATTCATCGCCTGCTCACATGAAGCAGCAAACAATTAGAATGCTCTGCATTTCAAAATGTTTCTTTTTACAAGCATGTTGATGAAAGTAAAAAAATGCATATGTGCATGTATAGTAGCACTGTGTCACTTTTCCATAGAATAACGGAAAACCAGATAGAAATAGACCTGTACACCATTTTGAAATGCCACTTAGTGTCTCACAGTTTAATATGTTGGCAGCAGATGCATACATCCCAACATGTTCCATTCCAATGTATAGGTGCTTCTTAAGTCTTTCTTTTTTCCTTTGCACTGTCGCTTCCAATTGACTACGTCCATTATAAAACTGAAACTACAAGTCCCAGAATGCAAAGAAAAATCACGACTAAACTTCACAATTCGAAACTCTGACATGTATTTCAAATAAAGATATGTAATGCTGTGCTTTTCTAAATATTTTTTAAAGCCTTTTTAAGAAAGTTAAACAATGCATATCTGCATTTTCAGCAGCAGTGTGTCACGTTTTCATAAAATGAAGTAAAAGCAGAAAACATTGAGTTGTACACCATTTGTAATCCACGCTCTGTGTGTGCCAGTTTAATTTAATAACAGTACAGGTATACTTCCTAACATAACCCATTCCAATCGTCAGCTGCTTATGCAGTCCTACTTTTTTCTCTACATTCTGTGACTTGTACTCCAACTTTTATAGTGGTAAAAGTGGAACTACAAGTCCCATAATGCAAGAAAACTCTATGACTACATAAACACCTACAGATTATAATGCATCATGTTGGCAAGTATGCATATACTCCTTACACAATAAACGTATGCACACCAACTACCATGTAAAAGTGTACTACAAATCTTTTACATCAACTTTTCTTCGCTTTTACAAATTGCTACAGAGCTTCTGGAAATGCACATACACATTTCTTAAATGTCAAGAAAATGATCCTAAAAGCAACCATTTTTAACCGTCCACCAATTTTATTAACTCTTTCTCCACCACTCCTCCTTCCATTAAAAATATAACCCTTCTTTCCTAACAGTACTTCACCATTGCCACATATCCCCACTAACTTTCTATTACAACTACAGGAAAAAAGCACATCACTGCAATCAACAACCCAAAAATGAATACCCTTTGCATCCGACAAAGTAAGTACATTAATGGACCAGGTATATGTATGTTATTATTGCAGCACAGTGCCACCATATATATATTACCTACATTTCTTTCACTCAAGCCCATTACTAGCCCATTATATTCCACCATTGACACTCCTACTATTCCCATATACACACGATCATTGCAACACCCACAGCACAGTCACTATACAGATTCCATCAGACTATCACTGCCTTCCTCACTAACTCAACGCCATCACACCTCTGTACACTCGTATTCCCACAACCTTCCCAACCACACCTAATATACCACCTCACAATCAAACACCACGCAATTCATCTCTGCAATCACACCCACATACCCATGCATTATACATGCACATACATTGCACAACTTCCCAATACAAGCTTTCTCTTTTCCCAACAGACACACCAGAAAAACCACTAAACAGCACCTCCGTTGAAAAGAAAGAAAAACTAGAGCAGATAAGACTAAAGGTACACCACATAGTCATCCACCCGTAAAAGAATGTATAGAAAAATTTAAAACAAAAGAGCTAGTCAAGTCACTCAACTAAACCAATGATGACTAAAGCAGGGAAGGGGCCTCTTGCAAAAACAAAAGGTAAAAAAGTATGTAAAAATAAAAGCAGACCTACTAACAAACCCAATCCTCTATCTACCAGTGTTAACGTAGTCACGGTAAAGCAATCCAAAAAAATGATGTTCCAAAAAATGTTCACCCGTAGAGTCCTTCACTTCTTATGAAAACATCTGAAAAGTCACTATCTTCCCTTAAAGACTACCGCAGGAGACTACTCCTGCAAGCTCTAAATGACAGCGCTTTTCCACTGAATAGAAAATACTTTATATTGATTTTAAACAGAATGAAAACACTAAGTAAATTAATCAATAAATTTCAAGTACTTCTAAACATGCACAGTGTCAATATAGAGACCTTTTCAAACTTCTGTGATTGTGAATGGTTTCACACAAGCAGCACAGAACCATACTTCAATGAAGAAGCATATAAACAAGAACAACAAAAACAATTGCCATACACAATAGTGGTCGAGGGAATGAAATGGTGGAACAAACCATTATGGCAAAAGAGACCCTTATAGAAAAGGAATACCCAACAAACTTTGAACCAAATATTACTTTCATCCAAACAAACATCCAGTGTACAAATGGACATGCAGCTCAATGTGTAATGTACGCCAACAATCCATTAAATCTTTACGGCAGTTCCTCAATCACTATGTAAAACTAAAAGATACAAGTAAAATGAAAACTTTAAACCATAAATTCCTGTCCAGTGCGCACCCTCACTGGTCTGCGAGGACATTCATTAGCCTGTATTTTAGGAACTGCGTGCAAAAGCACTTTCCACCAAATCAAAATGTTAGCGACACACCACTCTACTATACAGAATCTTGTGCATTTACTATACTATGCAAAAGGTCCTGCTGTAGAACTGCAAAATTTAAATAACATTCTCCTACATGGAATAGCCAAAGAACTAATTCAAGAAATAGAGCACATCCAACGTAAATACTTTGGAACTGAAGGTGACTTAGAGAATTCTGTACCTTCAGAAAACATTACCAAAAACCTCATAAACACCAACATCCTAAAAACACATACAAAAAAGAAATAGCTAAGTTTCAAAACACATTTGCTCAAATATCAGACCAAATATGTGTCTTTTGCCACAGAATGTTTTATAAAAAAGAGCACAAAAATAGTATATCTAGCTTACAAAATAGAAGATAATGAAGTATCCCAATGGTTCCAATTAGCTTTATATCTAACAGCAGAAAGTAAATACAAAATAACGAACCCATCAACAGTGTGCACATACTGCAACACAAAGCTTGACAATAACCAAGCCATCACGTACTATCACTTATAATAATCCCACTTTCAAAGGCTCTCCAACAGCTTAACTTGTACGAGAGCATTATAATACAAACAGTGCACACATTTCAAGCTATAATACGCCTTCAACCAAAATGAGCCAAATTACCTCCATCCGAGATAATAAAGGGCATCCATTCCAAAGTAGTATATTTACCATTGGATCAGAAAAAATTTCAAACTCTAGGACTACAATGGCCAATAGATCAATCTTTGATTATACTAGTTAATTTTGTGCCAACGAAAGACAATAAAATTCGGCAACAACTAGTCTACTTAAACAAAGTTAGACAGGCCCTTCAATATCTAAAAGAATACAATGAATACTACAAAGATATAAACATAGAGGAAAACTTAAAAGAAACCACCCACATTATTCAAGATTCATCAGAAACTGGCCAATCTGAATGTGTAGATTATGTTACAGCAGCCAACATTTTAGACCAGTATACCATTCACCCACTGCACTCCAAAGACACAATTGATGATGCATTAGAAACATATCAACTGCATCAAGCAAAAGGATACCCAATGAGCATATGGGATAAAAGTGTAGAAGCATGTTCTTTTCCTCTACTCTTTCCAACAGGAAAAGGAGGAAAATATGGGTAAAGGTCCACACAAATTAGTGCATCAGAATATCCCTCTTTACAAATGTATTCTGAAGACCCCCGATTCAGGCAAAATGTTGAATACATTTTCCACCTCCTCTTGGAACGTGAACTAGCAACTCTAGGTTATGGAGTTTCACACACATTAAAAACAGGCTCTAACTTTTTTAACTTCAAAAAATAAAAAACAAAGATGAAGTTTTACAGTCAAGTATCACAAATCTCTTGGCAAACATGCATGGTACAAAAGAACACTGATTCCATCGTCACTCTGATGTACGGTGTATATAAAGGAACCTTGGCCCAACCATATGGATGGTTTGTTACTTTAAGTTATACAGAGTACGCATGAGATGACCTGCACAACTTCCTACGCACTACAAACCAAAATAAAGACAGAATAGACATAATAACACCAGAAGAACTCTGTTCTCTCGACCCTGTAAATGTACCAAGGTACTTTCACCGTTGCTTCATAGCCATGCTGCAGTTTATCCGCAATAAAACTACCCCTCTGCTCAGAGAAGTGCAACACTTATATTGGAGAAAAGAATATCAATCCAGAGGAGCACAACACATCCACATGCTTTTGTGGATAAAAGATGCTCTATAATTGGCCCATGATTGTGATACCACTGTTTCACAGTTTATTGGAAAAATACATTACCTGTGACATCCCTTCAGAAACCACAGAAAGTGACCTGCATACACAGTGTGCAAAAAAGTACAAGTAAATAGCTTGATGTCTTCTATTAGACACAGAGTAAAAGGCAAATATCCTAAAAATACATACTAGATTAAAAGGGACAAAGCTTCCAAGTACATCAATGATTACAATGCAATCATTGCCCTCTTGTGGAATGCAAACATAGACATACAATACATTGCAGATCATTCCACTGCAGTTGCAAGATGTGTCACAACCTATCTAACCAAAAGCTGAAAATGTTCAGAGAAGTGCAACACTTATATTGGAGAAAAGAATATCAATCCAGAGGAGCACAACACATCCACATGCTTTTGTGGATAAAAGATGCTCTATAATTGGCCCATGATTGCGATACCACTGTTTCACAGTTTATTGGAAAAATACATTGCCTGTGACATCCCTTCAGAAACCACAGAAAGTGACCTGCATACACAGTGTGCAAAAAAGCACAAGTAAATAGCTTGATGTATTCTATTAGACACAGAGTAAAAGGCAAATATCCTAAAAATACATACTAGATTAAAAGGGACAAAACTTCCAAGTACATCAATGATTACAATGCAATCATTGCCCTCTTGTGGAATGCAAACATAGACATACAATACATTGCAGATCATTCCACTGCAGTTGCAAGATGTGTCACAGCCTATCTAACCAAAAGCTGAGAAAACAGAGCTAAAGTACCCTCAGGATGACATCATCATCTGACAAAACACTATCACAGATGTTTTACAGATTCAGTATAAAAATGTTCTCTCATAGAGAATGCGGGTCCTATGAAGCTGCAGATCATTTAGCATGTACAGCCTGTACAGCCTTAAATGGCAAATCTGAGCACATTGTCTGGCTGAACCTTGGACCAGCCTCATCCCGGAAAAGAGTACTAAAATCCTACCAAGTGATAGAAAGCACAGCCACAAATAATTCCAACAGCCAGAACATTTTAAAAAATAATTTACTTGACACATACTACTAAAACAGAAGAACTACTTTGGAAAACACGTGTCTCTATGACAAGGACCAAAACTACACCTACAAAATCAATGTCACACCAAATGAGACAACTGGCAAATATTCAGTTTCAACTTGTGAAGGAAGCCTAGTAAAACTAAGTATCCAGGTCTAGTTAATCATTTAAAGTCATCATTTAAAACTCCACATGGAGTACTGCATTACATGGCCCTACTCCAACCTTTTAAACATTGGAGAAAAGAAAAAGAATTATTAGGTGACTTTGACTAATTTGAAGTTGCATTTAAAGCAAAAATAAAAGCAGTATAACAAATGACAATTTCAAACAAAGCAATGAAATGTTGGACAATGAACACCAACAAGAGGAAGAAATTGAAGCTCAACTGCACAAAGACACACCTTAGGGCAGTCAACCTTCCCTTAGAAGAATCCAAGACCCACTTGAAGAACCGCTCATTCTAAATGAAGCAGAAATAGCCATGACTGAGGTAGAACATACCACATATCAATATAAACAATCTGAGGAAACCTTGTCAATTCTGGAATCTCAGCTAAATGATGAACTCACAATTTATCTAGTCATCACTCAAGAAGTTGAGCATGGTTTTAAACATGAAATTAAAACCTGAACATGTAAAAATTAAGTAGGGGCAGCTGGTTCTGGCAAAACATTCTTAATTAAAATAATCAGCAGATGTCTACAAAACGTAAACAGCAACCTTTCGGGTGTCGTAACAGCCCCTATAGGTTTAGCTGCTTACAACATAGGTGGTGTCACTTTACACCAACTACTACTCCTCCTCATAGAACACCAAAACAAATTAAAATACTACAAATTGTCAGCAGAAGCTTCGACTGAGGTATGCAGAATTCTAAAACAAATGCAAGTGCTCCTGATGGATGAAGTAAGCATGGTGTCCAACCTCATGGTGGCTTTAATTCATCTCAGAATGCAAGAAGTCCTGAAACTAACCACAAGGAACTGTTTGGAGGAAAACATGTTATTGTTTTCAGAGACCTCCTACATATTTTCAAAGCATTAGGACACAAAGAATACCTTAATGCTCTCAGCAGCATTGGAAATGTAAATCTCTTGCAACATTTTCACTCAGGAGAACTAACTCAAAATTTGCGCCAGTCTGCAGACCTCACATATGCTAACATTTTAAAAAGCATTAAAACTGGACTGCTTACTAAAGATGCAAAATCCATCTTAAATAGTAGACTAATCCATGAGCTACATGGGCAAAATACATCTGCTCCTGATGTCATGGAACACTTAACTCAACTAAATCTAAAATGTATGTCCTTAATGCCAGCCCTTGCAAGCTGTAGTCAATTCAAAGAGGCAATGTTGAAAAAAGAAATGCAACCTATACTGCATATCAGCTCCACAGACAAACTAGAAGTGCAGGGCATGAGACTTCCTATGTGTCAACAAGAAACAGCACAACTAAATAGCTTAGAAAAATGTATCTCCAACACAGCCGCATTGGAATAAATATGAACTTTGTGTCTAAACTGCAGAGTAATTCTAAAACGTAACCTTAAAATAGAACAAGGTTTAGTCAATGGATCAATTGGTACAGTTTTTGGCTTCCAGACATATCTGCATGACAACAACATTCAGTTTGTCAATATCTACTTTGACAAACTTGCAGAGGTTAAACAAATTGGCCAAACAATAGGACGTTTCCTTCTTTTCAAAGATATGTGCGTACAAAGAGAGCTAATTTCCGCTGTCACTTGCATATGCTGTCACTATTCACAAATCGCATGATCTAACCCTAGATCAAGCATTAATTAACATTGGCAGCACAGTCCTTAAAGAAGGAATGAGTTACCTAGCACTTTCACATCTGCATAAACTCAATGGTCTACGCCTAGTTAACTTTGATGCAAACAAAGTCAATGCTGACATTCCTTGCATCCTTGAATAAAAAAGGCCACAGGCACTACACACCCCATCTAAATATGTACCATGTACCTCAAAAAAAGAAACCTTTTAAAAGTCAAACAATAGAAACAGAACCTATAGCAGATTTCCCAAAAATACCACTAAAATACCACTAAAAAAACAACGACCAACTCCTGCATCAAACAATACAACCACAATACACAATACAATACAACCACAAAACTATCTAGTATAAAGTCAAGTTCACATCCATCAGAAAAGAAAGACACACATGTCTCTTCTCCACAAACATCTGCAAGCCCGTCTAATAATCCACAGATAGAACACACAAATGGAGTAAATTGTTATTTTAATGTGACAATGACTCTTCTCTTTCAATTACCACCAATTGTTCTCAAAATGTACTTAAACGACTCAGACCAGTTGTGTTTGCAAATGCTCGTCCTTCAAAGAAATGTCACAAATAATCCTGACAACACTTACAGTGTCTCAGGTATAAGGCAAGAATTCGACTAATGTGTAGGAATGGTAGAATTTACCATAAGCACACAAGAAGATCCACAGGAATTCCAAATGTACTTACTACAAGTATTTGAAACCAAAAACATCCGTATAAATAATATCTTCCAGATCTCATACATGGAAGCTTGCATGCACTCTCTCAAACCATGTTTCACAAGATCACATACCTAATGAAGGATTTGTATATGTATCCATACCAAATTGTGAATCCATTCCTTTTCACCAGCTTCTACAGAATACAATCATGGCATATTATGTCCTCTTTGCAATTCAGTCAATCGTTCCACCATACAAATAAACTCACATAGCCAATATGTAATACTAATGCTTCTAAGGTACAATGCAGATGGTACCAAAAATAACTGTAAGCTAACAGGCTTCACAGATGGCCAAGTATCTCTTGGAAAGAAAACCTTCACAACAGTGGGTATAAGATACCACACTGGTGCCGCAACTACTTCAGGGCACTACACTGCATATGTGGGGAAAAGAATTGTTGGTCTGAATGTAACGGTACCTCTGTTACCCCAAAACATAGGTTATAAGCAAATTTAACAAATACCTACTTAATATTCCTTCAACCCAAATTTAGTCACTAAACTATAGCATAATAAACAGTTACAATACGCCAGCAGGTATCTAACTACATCCATAATACTACAATAGGACGTTTGAAAATCAATCTAGTTAGAATATGCCAACAGGTATCTAAAAACTTGAAAAACCCCCTTAATTGCAAAGCACTTCAAATACGTCATCTCAATTCTTATATGACAAAACCTCTTTTAACCTCTAACGTAGCTAGAGTATGCCAACAGGTATCTAACTATTTCAAGCATTCCCTTAAAAACAACATACTTCCAACAAACATACTGGGCCTCATTATAACATTGGCGGTAGCCATGCCTGTAATACAGGCACGGTTGCCGCCGGTGTCATTTTCTTTCCGGTGCCCTTGAATGTGCAATTACCAGGTCATTATGGCCCTGACGGAGCCGGTAATTGCCCATTTGTTGGCGCTGGGAAAAAGATGCTCCCCATTCCCATTCGGCCCATAAGGGCCGAATGGGAATGGGGAGGTCAGATGAACCGCCACCGCTTATAACAGTGCCAGTGCATCCGACATGCTGGCACAATTGTAATGAGGCCCACTCTCCTTAAATTTAAGAAAGCCCTCATGAGATTGCTGTTTAAGAAGACTGTCATATTAAAACCTAAGCATGTATTGCACTATGGAGACAACAGTTTGTGAACGTACCAAACGCAGAAATGCGAACTCAGTCCAGCTGTAGCAAGGTTCATTTCCGCCAACCACTCTCAATCTGAACTCCCAGACTCTGTTCTATCACCCTCTCGTGTTTCCTGTCCTTTCTCTTCATCTGACATGCTTGGAAGAGCATGTTTTACTTGTGGTGCTGCTGATTCAATTCATGCATAAATAAAACAAACTCAATTCTGTTCAGGGCTTTGATCATTACTATTAGTTGTTTACCATCATTCAAGGTCAGAGCTTATGCTCAGTACAGTGCAAAGGAGGGGTTCTGACATTTCCTCAACAAACAATGGGCTGCAGTTCGCTAAAAAGGACAAGTTGTGAAGTGTTAATTTATTTCACACTTTTCATTGAAACCATAGCTGCATGTTACTGGTGTGACTTCATGCCTTCCATTGGATTGGACTCTACTTGCATACTGTATCTAATGATCACATCCTTTCATGCCTTTTATCAATGAATTCCGTATGGCACTCCTTAACAACCAGACCACCAGCAGAGTGCCCCCTACCACAAGGTGCAATGCCTCTACTTCGTCTATATTACTAAAACATAAACTGAAATGGAAACCGTTTGTTAAATTCCTAACACGAGTATCTTTGGTTTAATTGTTATTTATCAAGTACAAATTGCGCACTCCCTCCCAATGCCCCCCCCCTTCCTTAAACTCATCCTCCCTCACGTGTGTGTTTTTTTCTTGTCTTGTTAATGTTCTTAAATGTACTCACAGCCCCCTTTCTGGCCAAAACTGAGATTTACATGAATAACGAGATCCATGCTAACCCTTCTTGTACCTTAACAGCTAAGTTCCATTTGTAATCCTTTATGTTATAATGTTTTTAAGACATGGTATGATCCTCGCATGCCTTCTATGAGTTGATTTAAATAAAAGCTTTTAAACACAAAAGAAATAGTAGTACAATTGATTTCACTTATCGGTGTAGAGACAGAACTTTGGCTCACAAATGCCACTGCCACGCGTGCTTAAAGACATATTAGGCAGCTGTACGTACTGTATGGTTTATTATTATTGTTATTATTATTATTATTATTATTATTATTATTATTATTATTATAATAATATGAAGCAATATTGTAGTGTATTAAGCCATGTATGAGTAAATATGTTTGTGCAGATCACATAAAAGAGTCCTTTTATGAGATCCCAAGTGTAGCTGCTAAGAAAAATAAGACACAGTGATGTGACATGATATGCTAAGGATCAAAGAGTAAGGTTACGTATTGAAGTCATAATGTGAGCCCATGTTTCCTGGTTCCACGGTCAGGCTTGAATTGGGCCGTCGGCCATTTCGGCCTGTGGCTAGGCCGAAATCATTTTTGAGGCGGGCGAGGCCCTGGGGACCGGTTCCTGAAGCCCATGCCTGGGCTGGTTTTTTAGTAACTTAAGTTACATTGATTGCCTTTGTGGTCAACCGTGCTCAGAGTGCCTGCAGTGTTGCAGGCAGCCCTGAGATGTTGCAACACCATGTTTATTTGACAAAACACTGGGAGCAGCCGTGCTTGGCGGGCCGGGTCAGCTGCCTCAAACCGGCCCGCTCCCAGTGAAGGCTGTACCTTTGGGGGACTGTGGGGCATAGGAAGTTTAGCTCTGCTGCCTCTGACCCTATGCTCACCCAGCGCAACTGTGGCCCAGTGTGACAGATAGGAGACTTTGGCCAATCTGAAGCCAGGGTCTGCTGTCAGTCATGCACACATAAAAAAATCCATTGTCCGCTATTTGAGCCTGTCATAATTTTAATGCGTGCTGAGTCAAAGTGGGGCTGGCCTGGCACATTGTTGCACTTGGAAGGAGTGGCTGTGGTGCCAAGTCGATCCCAAGCCTGTGAAGTAACTGCAAATTAATACTATCACCCGAATCCAGCCGACGATGCAAGCCTCTCTGACTGCCTCAGTGCAGACCCTTGAGTGGCATGGTGTGGAGGACGAGGTAAGTGAGGTACATTGCGCAGACCACGCGTGCTATTGTTATAAAAGGCACTCAAGGCGGGAGTATGCCACCAGGGGAGCGGAGTACAGCAGCAGGAGAGCCATGGTGACCTGAAAAGTAGAGTGGGACTTGTGCCTCGTGCATGACAGACTAGAAATAATTTAGAAAAGGGGTGTCCTATTTTTCAGACGGTGAGACATTTAATATAATTCCTTGAAAGTCAAAATTTCGTTTTACACCATTCAAATTCTGGTTTACAAGTTCACCTTTAAAAACAAAATGCACGGGCAACGCATATTTCAGAGAATCACAGGAGAAAAAATGTGTTATTTATGTACAGTGAGTATAAGCTTCCAAATAAGCATCCCACTTGTTAAATTGTGTAATAGTAAATTATTTTTACAGTGCCGCGAGTTGACAAAACTGCTTCGGCAAGCGCCATGTAAAAAACACTTATTATAGCGAACTGCCATGTCATACAATTCATACGGCTACGGCTCACTGGCTGTGGTTTGTGCCACACTGTAAGCTCCGTGTGACCCAAGCTCTCACGCTAACTTTGGGTGGTGCGGTCCTCTGCTGCCCTTTGTCCCTGTAGAGCTCCAGTCTATATCAGTAATTCTGCAAGTTAGCAATGTTTCAACTATATTGTTTATTGAGTGGTTAACCCTTCTACAAAGTTCTGCCATAAAATGGCATTATGCAACCCTTGCAATAAGAACACATTCTTGTCCATCTGGGAATGGCTGAAGTTCTGTTTTAAGCAAGGTTTCAAAACAATGTAGTGTCACAAATTGGATTGCATCAGTTAGCACTGGAGTTAGATGGATCAAAGGCACTGCTTGTTAAATGATTCACTCGTACAAGTTAAAGTGTTCATCTATCTGCTCATCAGTGAACATGTGCATTAACCGGGACTGCTCATTTGTCCCTGCACCCTGAAGCAAATCATTTGTACACATGTCTCTGTAAGCATGTTTATGCAAGCAAGTGATTATAATGCCCACATGTGTCTGCTAATGCACATACCAACAAATCTGAATATGCCTCCTATGTTTGTAAATGTACTCGTATCATGTGCCCTTAAATGCGCACATCCTCAAACACCACCATGGAGAGAAAAGCCATGCGTGCCTACACACACCTCAAGTCAAACCAAGTGAAGCCATAAAAATACAGCATTTGTTGGCACGGCGCTCCTCTCAAAAAAATAAACCTTCGGATGGCCACTAATTTGGCCCACTGTAGTACATTACCATAGTTACCTGCCACTCAGTGGGCACAGAGAAGGCAATTTCCAGAAGTCCTTCCTACTAATCCAACTCCACACATCACCCCCATTCCGCATACCTCGCCATGATAAAATGGGAGAGCTTTCAGGATTGTTTATTCATTTGGGGTTTCATAATGTGCCCCTATGTTCACATCAAGCTGCTTAAGGGAGCTAACGGGAGGGAGGAGAAGCGCAGGACAGAGGGATGGCAGTGAGGGGAGGGTACAGACATTGATACTTGAGGAGTTCATGTGAAGTAACATTAAAGAAGCAGAAAGGTTTAAGCCAAGAGACATATACGGTTTGTCATATGCAATATGGCCACTATTATTATTGCTATAGCTGGAGCAGTGGAACAGGGATCAGTCAGGCTTTTTTGAGTAGTAACTAGTTGGAAATAAATCACTTGTTGAAATTTCTATTTTTGATATAAAGGCACAGTGGCAAAGTGATTTGTCCAGGATCACACACTTTAGTTTAGTGTTGGAGCAGGGATTTTCGATCAGTCTGCAATGTATGCACTTGTCTACATTTCTTCCCAACTATAATTGCCAGAATTATGTTTTTGGCTATATCAATAAACCACTTGTAAAACTATAAATAGTTACCTGCCACCGACTGAAACGCACGGGCACCAGGATACTGCATGACCTGTGAGCAGTAGCCCATTGCACTTCCTCTGGGCCTCCCACCCACTTAGGGACTGTATCTGCAACTCTACAGTCCCCTGCCTCTCTGCACTTTCTTTAGCTACCACCGGGGCAGCATTTACCACTTTCTTGCCATTGCACTCGCCCCTCCCCCTGGCACTTCTCCTCTTCCCTTCCATTCCCCTAGCACTTGCATGATCTGAATGACACAAGGCCTGGTAAGATCGTTTGTTTTGTCCTCCCTCTGTCTTCTCTTTCTTGTCTTGTCACACCTAGAAACACTTGTGTACAGGCACGTTATGAATGATTTATCATATCATAAGAAACATCATAGTCCCGACCCGTGCTTCCTGTAAAGTAGTGAATTGACGCGATTCACAGATGATGGTTTGAAGGACACTTTTTTTGAGGCGAAGGGTGGGCCACTTTTTTGAGGTGAGGGGTGGGCCACATTTCTTTGGGTGTCCGTGCCTATTTCTTGTCCCAGTCTGACCCTGTCCACGATTAGCAATTTAGTCAGTTGACTACATCACCTCCTTTGCTGCGTTTAGATTTACACCAACGCACAATTTGTTTTGCACAGTTGTTTTTCAACAGTCAAACTAGTACTTATCATTCAAAAAAGCTGGCTTAAAAAGATCCAGACCACCGTGTGTATCAATCGAACAATCTATGTGAAATCCTGAAATGTGTTAGGCTAGCATATATGTTTCTCTCTGAAAAAGGCAAAAGAGTAAAACTAAGAATGAATATGCACAAAAATAATATGCAGGCAATCTAGTAAATGCATGTGAGCCATTCTCCGGGTACCACGCTACGAGTGTTAGGCTGTTCGACCCCTTGGTCTCCATCGGCAATGTCGACTGCAGGTTACTACTTAAATAGACTATTGATGATGTCCATCCCTCTCCCATGGCAGACCGGTGGACCATTTCCTTTTTGTCCAAGCCCAAAAGGTAACACCCAGCTCTTTTCACTGTGGGATATACCCTTTCAGGCCTGGTATTCTACAAGGGTACCCCACTGCCCTGTTTTTCAACCGATATGTGATCTCCCCTGTTTAAAGTTATCCAATGCCATATCAGCTTATCTCACATGTATGAAGAATATACCCACCTTTACTTTTACATCTCCAACACGCAGGGTCAAATGACAGAGCTGGAGCACTGTGTTGATGACATGTAATTGTAGGTGCCTAAAAACAGGTTGCAGTTAAACCAAGGTGAAACAGAGCTTTTGTTTTGTCCCACTAAAATCATGCATACCTGTAATCCCCCAACACCATGTACTGCCCTGCTTACCAATATCTCCCTCAGCATGTCTGAGAAGGATTGCCATTTGGGAAAGGTGTAGAAGAGAAGTCCTGACGTTTTCCTTTTCATTATAAATGCAATGAAGCGAGCAGTTAGCAGGCATCAGAACATTTCAGAACATTGAAAGAAAACGAAGGTGCTCTACCTTTAAGATTCGCGCAGTGAGAAGCCCCGCCCATCCAGGAAGTTCGGGCTACAAATTGCAAGACAAGCCGCCCTTGCGGCGTGATGCCTGTGCATGCAAAGGGCGCGATTCTAAACTGTTAGGCTGTTTGCTGTGCGCTGGACGTGGGCGCGAGACCACAGCAGTCCAACAACAGCTTGCAGCCGATCAGGTCACAACCTATTCTGAAAACTAGAGAAGCGGAAACGCGAGGTAAGCACCATTGGGGCACCACATAAAAAGTGGAATTGCATAAAACATTACCTCGAACTCGCTGACAATTACACAGTGGAGACTGCGGGCGATTTTCGCCTTTGATCCACCATTGAATAACTTGGGAATCTCTGCCGATTAAATTGAAAATATATCTTAAAAAACAAAATAATTCCATCTGTGACACTCCAGTGGAGCCTGCGGGCCCACAAGCCTTTGATCCACCGGTGGCGACATCATCAAACTGAAACGATTGACCTGAACAACTACTAATATAATACAATACCTGATCATTAAAAAAAAACAACAAGAAAGAAATAAGACCCATAGAAAAGAAATGACTCCACCCCAGACCAGACTGCGTAAAAAGAAAAATGGCACCCCAAACATGAGGAAAAACAACATAAAGGAACAGGAACAAAGTGAAACCTCTACATGTGACACCTCGATACTATATCACAGTGATACTGAGAAAGAAAGAGAGCACAATGCTCAAAAACAAACACCACCTCCAAACATGAATGAGAAGCAACAGACAAACAACAATCTGTATGCACAGGATGGAGAGAACACGCACACCCAAAAGGAGAAACAAAAGTGGGCGACCACTAGAAAAGTCAAATGTAACCAAGGGGTAACAAGGGCTTTACCTGAAACACAAGATACAAGAAACAATGAAGAGGAAAGAGGAAAACGAGGTCGAAGAGATAGCAACAAGAGATTGACACCCAGAAAGACCATCACAAACCCCATAAAGCCTGCTCAATCAAGCATGGAAATTAACCAGTCGAACTTTAACAACATAATAAAGAAGAGCGAAAGTACGAGAAGAGCAAGCATACCGAAGGAAATAGAAATAGAAATTGATAGCAAAGACTCCGCCGAGGGGAAAGAGACAGAGAATCAACAGGAAAAGCATGCGAACGAGACCAAAGTGCTAACCCAACAACAAAAAGCAAACAAGGCAAAGAAAGATGGCAGTCTCTCTATGAGAGCCGAAGATACTCAAATATGCCAGTAACCCAAACACCCTTGACAACAAATCCAAAAGCTGCATGACTCTCTTTAGATATAGCTGAAATTGAAAATCTCATGAAAAACCATGAAAAAAGAAAGGAAGTATTCGGAAATAGACAAACGTTTGAGAAGAATAATGTGAAAGAAATGACTCCCCTCGAGCAACAGCCAAGTATAAAACAAAGCAAAGCAAACAGAAGGATTACCACAAACAGAGAATCCAAGTGAAAGGTGACCAATTAATAAATGAACGATTCCACAACGGCAACACTTCGTTCTACCCAGAAGATTCATCGACTCCAAATATATGTGGATGCGAGAAAGGAGATAACCACGAAATAGCATCAATTCCAACATCAATGCTAGATCTTCAAAATATGCTAATAACGACCACATCTCAATCACTGATCCCATATATGAAATTACAAGAGTCATTAATAGAGACAATAAAAGATCAAGCCACCCTATTGGCACTAATACATACAAAACAAGCCTGTCAGGAAATATATATGAAGAAATTACAAGAACGGCTAGAAACCGAAGCAACTGTCAGTCATCTATGGCAATCCAGACTTATTGATAGCGAACGAGCCGAAAAAACAGATTTAACGCATGCACTGATCACGATGATGACTGCCAGGAACAGCTCGACAAACCAGAATGAGAAAGAAAGAATAAATGGAAAAGTACACAACAAAACAACTACAAGGGCGATACAAGTTGAAGACTTAAGCCCATCTTGCAAAGAGAATGTTGCAGTTCCACAAAGAACAACAGAGAACATCCCAGTGGAAAATTGAATAGACCTGACCGACGACCCAACTCTCCTCGGAAACCTTACAAAAAATAATGTGGAAAAAGCTGAGACTTACAAAATTTTTAAAAAGGGAGCCAAAACGAGGCAAGGTAAAGAAAAACAAAAAAAAGGCATCAGCGAGAAAAGCAAAGGACATTCTGGATCTCGAGCCTTCCTAAGAAATCTTAAATTGCCAGGAAACAAGAGTGCAGACACTAAACATAAAAACAAAGAGATGAAGACAAAAACACTGCGACAGGAGAAGAAAGATGATAACCCGCCAAAAGTACAATCAACGCAACATGAAGCCAACACAGAAGAAAGAATAAACGATGAACTGATGGACATGTCAATATAGGCGGACGAAATAAATGATTTATCCGAGGAAGCACAAATTCAAATGAGTCAAGCTTCCATGATTATCCTGGATCAATATGAGGAGAACAACTCACAAGATTCCACAAGATACGATTACACACTCAAGGAAATATCAAATGATGATCTACAAGACGAAACAGAACAAATAACGTAGAGGACTGAAACAAGTTTGGAAGACAGCAGTGCCGATGAGTACTATTCCCCAAAGGAGCAAAATCGAAAGAAGGAAGACACCCGCATAATGCCTAAAAGACAAACAGAACAGATGATACAACTCCCGATATTTATTGATGCATTGACAAAAAAAAAATTCTGGAACATAGGATAAAATTACAAAGAATAACGAAGCAGAACGATAACCTAATATTGAATCACACAAATATATTGAGACTGATACAATTGATACCAAATATGAAAGAAATATCTACAAAAGATATTCATACCATAGAATTTATGTACAATACTACAATGGATCAAGTATGGATTGAATTTAACAACAAAAAGGCATTAACAACAATGACGGAAAACAAGGCAATTCTTAAATAACTAGGATTTGATATATCACTTCCTGACCAAAGAAATAAAGATGCAGCAAAGCAAAGAGGCACCCTTGAAAAACAAGAGACAATATTTCCAAAGCATCTCGAGACTAAAAGTCAAAATGAACCACAGAGTAGACCGGAGATGTCGAACCAAACAAGGAAAATTAATGAAAGCGGAAGAAAGGAGAACGAACAGCTGGCGAAGTGGCAGGAACCATACATCAAACAAGGAATATGGAGGCAATTTAATGAACCAAACGGCAGCGTTCAAGAGAGTCTTAATCAACAATGGTAACAACTAAAGAAAGAGAGGACGACAACACTCTCACTGTGCTCATGGAACACGCGTGGACACAGACATTTATTTAGAGACACAGAAAAAGATGTATTCAACTGTGACTTTATATGCATACAGGAATCATGGATTGCGGACCAACCAATATGCAATGGATATGTGGTGCACATGAATCCAGCCATACAAGGAAAAAAGGTCACCCCTCGGCTGGTCTACTTACCCTTATAAAAAGCGCAACAAACATCGAAATAATCGAGTCACAAAATGTGTATCCATGGGCTCAAACAACGATAATCAAAACCATGAGATCTCCCATACAGACAGATGATACAAATACTTTCACGAAAGCTCTATTATGGTGTATAGTCAACGTATATTGGATCCCCATCGTCATAACAGAAGGAAAATTTATCAATACTGTTTTCTCAGCAATTGACTATGCTAAAATCAAATATGCTGAAATAGAATTCATAATTTGCGGAGACTTAAATATCCACCTATGCAACAACGACAGTGAAGATAACGAAGAACATGCACTGCAAGCATGAGCAAAGAAATTGAGCAAGGAAACAGCAAATAGGCACATGTGCAAATCAGACTACCATGACAAAGGGACAGGTCGCCAGATTGAAACCTGGGCCAATGGCAAGACAACAGCAATAATCAATTACATATACATGAATAAAGGATTGTATGATGGGCTCATTCATTCTACCAATATCAAAAACGCCACCAGTGATCATTACATATTGAAAAGAACATGGAAGATCGAAACCATGAGGATGGTACCCAACCACGTTCCACGTATAGAGGTAAACAACAGAATGAATAGACTAAAGAACAGTCAGAATAAGATAGAAAAACTACCAAGTATATTCTCAAATACAAACCCGGATGACACACAGAAAATGAATTATGAATGGTTATTGCTACCTTACAGGAAAGAGACAAAAAGCAACCTACAGGCCCTAAAGAACCATCTGCACACATTTAACCCAAAAGTTGCACAAAAGAAGAAGGAATTGAGACAGAGAATAAAAGTGATTAAAAAAAGACCAGTCGAGGGACATGTATGAAAAGATGAAATGGGTAAAACAACAACACCGGAATTGGAAAGAAAAAAAACAAAGCCATGACATTGCAGGAAGATGCTGAGAGTATGCTACAGGTGATGATAAACCGGAACACGAGGCAACTATGGACACTGATAAATCAGCAAACACAGACTAAGGTTGCTATGACTGGCAATGTCCAGAGAGGCAAGATGGATAAAATATTTCATGGATTTATAGGGAGTAAAACAATAGAACAAAAACACTGAAAACCAGCAAAAGAACATTTCTTGGCACCTGATGTGGGAGCTAGATGACATAAAAGATGCCATAAAGAGCTTAAACGCTTTCAGAGCACCGGGACCAGACGGTTTAACCAACTTGATAATAAAACAGAACCCTGATTCCTGGAGCATAATATGTGATAGCATAGTTAAGCTTATACAGAAAACCAACCAAAAACATACCAGAAACGTGGCAACAAGCGACTATAATTCCTATCTTCAAAAATGGAAAAACTGAAGAGCCAAGAAATTATCGCCCATTGGCCCTACGGGGTCCACTTGGCAAAATATTCACCAAAATTCTACTGGGGAACTTAAAAATGGGCAACAAAGGAAAAAAAATATGCCATGAGACAGACAGGATTTGTAAAAACACTAAGAACCAACATCAACCTGTTTATACTGAATTTACTGAAACATGAAGCTATACGATCAAGAACGCAAATCTATGCAGCATTCATAGACCTAAGACTAGCATTCGATTCAGTAAAAAGAAACATGCTTTGGAAGAAATTAAGTGACTGGGAATGCCCAAGCAACATCTTGGAACCCATTAAGCTATTATATTAGAATACTACCATAAGAGTCAGAATGTCCAAGGAAGGTCTACTCACAGACCAGATAAGAACATGCAAGGGCCTAAAACAGGGCTGTCCCTTGGCAGCTACACTGTTTCATCTATATATAGCAGATCTGTAAACAAGCATGTATACACTGCACAGTAATCCTCCGAAATTAAACAGTACAACTATAACATGCATCATGTATGCAGATGAGTACTAGCCAAAACACCAAGAGGCCTACAGATTGCTCTGCAGAGGTTGGAGCTCTACATGACGAAAAGTCAGCTCAAAATAAATGTCCAGAAAACAAAAATGATGTCATTGATGAGACAAAAGAGAAAAAGAGGGCCAGCGTCCAGGTTTTACATCGGAAAAGAAAACAACGAAGAAGTAAAAAAGGTCAAATATCTTGGAGTGTGGCTAAACCGATCATCAACAGAGACCAATTTGACATTGATCCTTAAGGCGAAATCGTTATCACTAGCCCGACAAGCAAAAATGATACATATGAAATATGGAAAATGTTCTTTCTTGCCTGTCATCACTTTCTACAGACAAAAGGTCATGGCAATATTAACATACGGTGCGGAAGGAATGCTAAATATAGAAAGTGCGATATGGCAACAAATAGAAGGCCTGTTCTGGAAGAAATTTCTGAATTTGCCAGCTGCATTCCCGATACCACGTATTCAAGCAGAACTTGTCCTTCAATCACTAAAATCCCTCGTTGTCTGGAAACAAATGGACTTATGCAGGAAAATAATGAGTGACACATATGCACCACAGATAGAACTCCTAAGAACAAAGACCAACGGAAAGAGCCAACAACGGTTGGAAATGTGGAAAAGTGCAATTGAAACAAGTTGTGACGAAGAAGGAATTTCTAGAGACATGCTCCTAAACAGACCCCAGAGAGTGAAAACGAAGCTGATTGAGAATAATTGGATAAAATCAAATGAGACCAAAGCAAAATATGCAATGGAAATTGCCTCCAAATTCGACGTCAGACCAATAAATAAACTACCAACTTATCTAAAGTCATTCCCATCTCCGAAGATCAGAGAAATCTTTATGAGCATGAGGCTAAACATTCTCCCAACACGTGAAATTATGGCCAATAGGAGAAAAATTGCAGACGACGGAAAATTCTGCAGATTTTGCGGCAAAGAGGAATCAAATGAAAGCTTATACCATATCATGATGACATGCCCAGCGTTAAGTGAAAAAAGAAACCTATTGAGAATATGGTTCATGCAGAATCAAATGACATTCTCCCCAGAAGACCGATGGGCCATATTCATAGCAGGAAATTAGAAGAAAATGATATATGCAGTAGTATCGTTTTGGAATGACATCATGAAACTCTCTCAGACTGGCTGAGGAGCAAGAAAGAAATGACACAAAGCGACATCAAAACTGTAAATTACTGAAATTTCCAAAAGCTTCACAGATAAACTCAGTAAATCAGACAGAGACACAAAGAAAACGCAAGGAATAAATGAGATGAAAGGTTTGACATTCAAACCAAAACATTTTAAATAAAAGAAATTTAAAAAAAGAATGATGTGGGTATTCCATCTCAGAAAAGGTGGTCTGCTAAAAGGTCCTCCTTTCAGAATACTCCATGCCAAAAGCAAATTGTGCACATGTGCACTGCTGCATCAGTATCCCTGATCTGCATTCCCTGCTCTTTAGTGGCACAGAGAGGTTCAAATGTTGCAGGGGCCCTAGTTGGTAGCTTCCGTGACTGGAAAGTCACTCCAGATAGAGGTTGCATTTAAATCTCAACCCTTTATCCAAAACCAGGGCTCAAGTTGAGGACATGTGTGGCTGGACGGAGTCCTCCTTTTTTCAGAGGGCACCATCACATGCTAATTTCTGGTGATGCCACATTCAATTGGCATGTTAATGAGTCCCCCCACTTGTTTTTTAAGAACTTGACCTCTGTCCAAAATCGTAATAATTATTGTAAACTGTTGCCTGGTGTCAGGGTAATCTTGAATAATAAGCCATACCTGAGTCTTGGCATTGTGGCTAATAGGTCACATAATTATTAGAGCCACACCTGATGTGTATAATACACATGGTAACACCACTCTGTGTGGCCAGGTTAGCTATGGACAGGCTATGTGTATTCTCTCCAGAATGCCTGACTCTGCTGCAGCCAGCAGAACTGTTGGCAAGGAAGATGTCTCTCTAAGATTCTTTGTGGGGGGTCACTTAACACCTCTTCCCAGCCCAGGAAGTACCCAGCAGTAACCTCCTGGCAGCCCAGCTTCAATGTTGCAAAACCTTAACAAAAGGGGCAGCCGTACACTAGGGTGTTAAATATCAAATGGCCTTTGAAGTTGCAGGTTTGAGAAGGGGTAGGATTAGACAGTCAGAGAAAGCAGAATAGAAAGGGTTCTCCATATTCATTTTTGTGGGCTTCTCTTTCCTTTCTGGCACCTCCACTTCCTGCACAGCAGAGAACTTTCGGTATGCTGCAAGAAGGCAACAGATACGTGTTACCTTTAAAGGGCGCTGACCCCTTAAAGCTGTCTTGCTTTCACCCAATCTCCTCTGGCCTTTAGCCTTTTATAAGGAAGGGTTCTCCCACGCCTTCATCTCCTTTGGACGGCTATGAGAAAAACAGAACAATTAGTTTGAACCCTGAGGGGAGAGAGTTCTCCAGTTGTCAGAAGACAGGTGTTTCAAGACAAAAGGAGGCTCTGCTCCTTACCTATCCCCAAGGCATCTTGGGGTCAGCATGCTATTTGTCCATAGCTGCCCTTGTACCCAGCCCCATCACTAGAGGTAAAGGACTCCTGAAGGTGCAAGATAGTATCCTCCAAATAAGAGTAAAGAGAAAAGGACCAATATTTTCCTTTAATCCCTAGAAGGGGACTCACACCACCATAAGAAGTAATGCATCAGGATTCCTATATTCTTCATCTTTGAACCATCCTTGAACTGGAGTCAGCCGTTTTTGAAAACCTTCGAACCATGAGGACCTAATAGGCTGCTTTTGGCACTTCTTTGATCCTTCTTCGAACCGATTTTGGATAGGACCTTCCTTTCTTTTGAAATATTTTTACTATTGTTGTTTGGGTTGATGCTGTTATCACATTCACATCCCTCTTAAGCACATATCCAGCCCTAAACCCAAAGGAGAAGGAGGTATATCTATTGATTGTGCCTGTTTAATCTTTAAGATTAGGATCACTTTTGGTTTGTAGTAGTGTGAGGGCTGAATAGGGGTTTAGCCACAACTGATCCGTGTACACCTGCAGAGCAGCAGTCATTTCATCACAAGTCCCGAGTACAAAATCTCTATGGTTGTGTGGCCCCCTGCATGTCTGTTACCCCCAGATTCCAAAAATGTAAACAAAACTGATTCTTCCAGTTCAAATACATTACATTTCTCCTTACATTCATGTGACATAAGCTCATCACTGTTGTGGTGTAAGCTGTTCTAAACTCTCGCCTTGACTTCTGCAACTCTCTTTTCTCAGGACTGTGCTTGGTTGAGTACATTTATCTGAACCCTGAATCACACATATTTTCACTGTTTACTGGTGATTTAGGTTTGAACATATTTTAAGAGATTCGGGTGACAAGAGTGTTAAGCTCATGCTGATGAAATGTGGCTGTAAACATTCTGTTGAAGAGGTCAAACTGTTTTCCTACTGGCACATGTTTAAAGCAAATACAGCACATGGTCATATAATAGGTCAGAAGTTGAAAACCTTTCCAGTCAAGGAATTCATAGAAAGCAAACTGTCTACATGACTAAAGGTTTGCACTTGGCTGCTTTGTTAATATATAAACCAGAATGAACTCTCTTCAGTTGACAAAAAAATAACTTTTCTTTTAAAAACACAGTGCCAAATTCACAAAAGGTAATGCAAATAACAAATGTCCAGAAAATGCATTGTTGATTTCCATTAAAAATATGCAGGCCACCTTATTCACAAAGGTGGCCTGTGGATTGTCCAGGGGGTTGTACTGCAGCACAAAAGATCTGCTGGTCAGCCCCATTGCACACTTTAGAGCCCAAAGCATGTATGGAGCTCCCTGCCCTCATGTGCATGCTGGAGGTATATGTCATCCTGATGGACCCTTAAAGTCCCTGCCATTGTGAAATGTGTAAAGAAAACATTTTCTAATTGTTTGAGGGATCATAATGTAAATGGGACCATAGTGGTTCATGCTGCTGCTGTACCACACAAGAGGAAATGCATGAACAGGTCAGAAATAACCCTCTGATGCATTCCACTGCCCTTGCGCCTGCATAATACACAATGGTGTGGGATGTATTGACCCACTCAACGGCATTGCACCACATCACCAAGCTGCATTATGCAAGAAACAGCAACCTGTGCGCACTTGGTCCTCAAAACTGTGCTTTGGCATCAACAAAAGATGGCTGCACCATCCTGCCTAGTGCACTTCAAGCAAGATGGAACAAGGGGATACACTGAAAAACTATGCCAGTGTGTTCTGAGACATATATATGGAATCAAGTGGAAAGGCAGCCCTGCTTTTCTGCCAAAAGCCAAAAATTCCCCTTAAAAATGAAACCTTTTTCACCCTTTCAAAATGCTGTGTTATTCTATTTCTGTCTGTGCATTCTGAAACCACTGTGATGGAAACGGCCCTGCCAGGCCCAGGATAATTTGTTGTGCCTCAGATAAACCGGGCATAATTCCTGAATGACAGGTCCTGTCAAAGTAGATTTGAAAGAAATCAACAGCAACTTTCTTTTCACTCACACGGGAACACGTGTTTATTACTTGACAAATTGTATCCAGGCGCAGCAGTTCAAAGAGACTTTAAACACTTTGAGCCAGGTCAAGTGCAAATGTATCTATACTTTGGACAAACCTCCTGCTGCAAGGAAATGACTACAGCTGCAAAGACAGTGTGGGCAATCTGAGGAGCTGCAAACTGAATTAAATAAAGAAATGCTAGCAGTTTTTAACACATGTGTAAAAATGGGCTGTGCTGACTGAAGAAAAAACAAATGGCCTGTTTAAAACTAAATTGTTGATGAAAGCCTGCTTACGTAGCAATATGAAGGGATTATGTTAGTGGCGATAATACACACATAGGCTATCTTCTTTCACAGGTTTGTTTAATTCAAGACACATAGTAAGAAATAAAACAATTTAAAACACATGTGATGGATTTGCAAACTCTCAGAAAAAACAGTCATTCCAGTTGCCAGCCATGAAACTTTCAAATGGAAGGGAGGTACACCATAAATCCAGGACGCGTAGGTGAGAATTTCCAGCTTGAAAAACTTTGAATGGGACAGGACAATGAAAGTTCACACGCTTATCAGACATTCCTCTGTGCTCCAGCCTGGGACAATAGCAGTCCTGGGACACTCACCTGTCAAGTGTGAAGGGGCAATAAAACCTTCAATTAAGATTGGAAACCCGCTTGCCTGGAAGGAAATGACAGCTGCTTGCAGTTGGAGGAATGAAAAACAGGATCTAGTAACAAAGGGACTGTCTTTTGGTTACACAGACTATGTTATAAAGAAACGTTAAAGACTTTTATTTCTGTAGCAAGAATTAGCAAAAATGTTAAAACTGCACAGTTTTAAATCTAATTTGTGGGCTATCTTTTAAAACTTGGTAGAACTAATTGCTGCATGGGGCACAGAAGTTACAAAATATGACAGATTCCAATGAAAGTATTAATGTGGCAAATATAACATTTTGTACATACATCCCAGGGGACAATTTGCATTTGTGTATAAAATTGGGGAATTTTAGGCCAAAACTTTAATGTGTAAAATTACCAAAATCTATCAGAAAGGCGGAACACGGTTATACAGGCCTGAGGATTGGACTGATGGGGCTGCACATAATATGTAACCTGTGTGTATAATTTGCCAAGAGATTGCAAGTGAAGAAATGTATGTTTTTGGCAAAATCGGATTTTAAGTAAAGTAAATGTGGGAGTGTTTGGGCATTGTAAACCTCACCTCATAAACCTGACATCATTCTCTTAGAAATCCAACCAACTGAGAGCGAGGCAGAGACTAGCTCCCCTGCCCAATCCAAGTAGTTTAGGGCCGGCATAGTTAACCCTCCCCAGCCTCTACCTTGATGAAGTCATTAAATAAGGGTCAATGACAAGACCCTGGAGAGACACTCTTCCTGATTTCCTGCACTGCGTTCCTGTTCCCGTTTCATCTCTCAGACTCCAGAATCCAACAACAAGGCCAAGCATTGCTGATACTATTCCAGGGCCCAATATAAAACCCAGGCATTGCTGATCCTGCTCCAGCAAGACCTACACTAATCTCCCAGTAACCAGGAGAAACTGTGGTACTTTTGGCATCCTAGTCCAGCTTGGCTTGCCACCACTCACTGTATCCTGCTGCCATCCTGTTACCCTGCTGACCTATAGTATCCAATAACCAGAATTGCCAGTCCAGAAGAACTATCCTTTGGTATCCAGTCCCTGCCCAGCTGACCCTGACCTGCTGATTTTTCCCGGCTGTCCTTTGTTAGACCATATCCATGTGGTGACCAGGACCACTGACTGTCCAAAATCCAAACTAAAAAGTGGACTGTGAGTATCAATAGGAACCATAGAAAACCATGGTATACCTTGCCTTGTCCTTAGTTCCACTATCTAAGTCATCCTATCCTTATCTTGATAACTTGTAATATTGTCAAAAATCATTCTTGAAACCCTACCTTTGATTTCTTGTGCTAGCGCCAATATCTTTAATAATTTTGTCTCGTGAAATCGTAAACCCTTAATCCTCTTTCAGGTGATCGGACTGGTTCCACCAGGGTGGGCGCGGTGGTGCTAGTGTTGAATTTGCGAATCAACCCTGGAGCTTACTTTGTCCCAATCTGGTAATCTAGCCTGAATGCTCTAGCGTAGTAGAGTAAAACTGTTCCTGTCAAAACTGATTCCTTAACGTTTTCGCGCATTCATTTTCTCAAAAACGCACCTCACTAGATCTTGCATAACTCACTCAATTTACCAGCTAGAGACCCACTTCCATATTGTACCTATGATCCATAGCTACACCTCAACACAAAAACTGCATCGCGATTCACAATATTTCACCCGTTTTCATTAAACACTGTTTTGTAATTTCGGGTGGGAATTGCAAAGGTTTGCTAAATTTCCAATGTGTCATTTTGATTATAAACTGTTTTAAATCTTCCATTCAATTTCGAATTGTATGTTTTTGCTCAATCCATTGCTTGTGATTGATAGTATCTTTCCAGTGTTGCTCCAGTAAAGAATTGTTTTTATTTCAAGAGTTTTATACACATTCATTGTTTTATTCATCCATTTCCGCGTGTCATTTTTAGCATTGCCAGGGTTTAAAATCCGTTTTTCTCTCTTGTTTGGGGAGGGAAGGTCGGATTTCAGTTCTGTTGTCCATTTGTCATTCCTGATTACCTGCTGCTCTGTTTATCTACTTAGAATTTATTCTTTGTGGGTTGAGGGAACATTGCAGGGAGAAACTCAACTGCTATCTTACCTAAAATCAAAAAGTGCTCCGATTCCCTGGTGTTTTGTAGTTGTGTCAATAGAAGATTAAACTAAGTGCATTGCTTACATTCCTATTGTTCTTATCACCCCATTGGTGATTGCTGTCCCATTTTGAAAATTGTATGATTTCTTTTGAATTTTAAAGTAAGCATTTCAATTGCGCGCTGCATACTGGGCCGAGACTAAGGTGTGCATCGCCTGATTGAAATCCTTAACAAATTTGGGGGCTCGAGTCTGGGGATTGATTTGGTTACCACCCGTGACAGTCTAACAAAGCAGACTAACCTGCAAGGTTGCAATACTTTGTGTGGTGGGAATACTGTGTTACACTGTACAAGCGCCCCCCAAACAAAATACTCAAAGCACCAGGCCTGTCTAGAAAAGTAAAATTAAATCAACCCCGAAATAATTAATAAAGAAAGAACATTTCCAAAATGGCTGTTACAGTAGAGATCAATATGGATAGGAAGCACCTTCTGCACAAGCTATTTGTCAGAGGTGAGTGGCCAGAACAGGATGAGAAAGTCTGGCTACAAGACATAACCCAACAGGTCACTGCCATGGACCTGGATACATGGCAGGACTGTGGCCTATTACACCAAGCTCTGAGTGAGCTATATATGACCCAAAAAAATCAAAGAGGAGCAAAGCAAAATTGCCAGAATCACAGCCTACCTGTATCTCCCCACGGGAGTGATGCGGGAAAGGCAGGAGGAAAATGTAATGTTAGCGCAGAATCAATCTGAACTGATAAATAAAATGCAGATTGATTTAAGTTTAGCGGAACAAACATTACAAAAGAGCCAAGAGTTGGAGGTAGAATCTGCAAACTACATCATAAAATTAAAAGAGGAGATGGCTCACCAACAGAAAAATAATGCAGATCAAGAGGCCCAACTAGAAGCAGCAAAAATAGAGCGTCAGGAGAAGGTTGACTCTCTAGAAGAGAGTCAACAGAAGCTGACTCAACAATTAATATATAACAGGGCCTGCTCAGGACAAATAACCATGTTGCAAAATCAGATAGATGAATTGAAAGAGGAAAATCAGAAGTTAATCTTGAGAGACCGCCACTCTCAAAGAGAATTTGATGAAGAGCACCAGAAATCCAAGGCCATCAAAAAACAATGGGATGACCTAGCTGAATAGAGAGGCACCCTAAATCAAGAGAAAGACGCCCTAGGCCAGGAAATAAGCAAGTTAAAACCTGAGTTAGAGGGAAGAAAGTTAGCCCTCCAGAAGCTCAATGAACTAAAAACCGAGTACGGGAAGCTACTGGGGCACGCCAGGCGGGTAGAGGGTGCTCTGGAAGAGAACACCCAGACCAAAGATATCAAGACATAACCCAACAGGTCACTGCCATGGACCTGGATACATGGCAGGATTGTGGCCTATTACACCAAGCTCTGAGTGAGCTATATATGACCCCAAAAATCAAAGAGGAGCAAAGCAAAATTGCCAGAATCACAGCCTACCTGTATCTCCCCACGGGAGTGATGCGGGAAAGGCAGGAGGAAAATGTAATGTTAGCGCAGAACCAATCTGAACTGATAAATAAAATGCAGATTGATTTAAGTTTAGCGGAACAAACATTACAAAGGAGCCAAGAATTGGAGGTAGAATCTGCAAACTACATCATAAAATTAAAAGAGGAGATGGCTCACCAACAGAAAAATAATGCAGATCAAGAAGCCCAACTAGAAGCAGCAAAAATAGAGCGTCAGGAGAAGGTTGACTCTCTAGAAGAGAGTCAAGAGAAGCTGACTCAACAATTAATATATAACAGGGCCTGCTCAGGACAAATAACCATGTTGCAAAATCAGATAGATGAATTGAAAGAGGAAAATCAGAAGTTAATCTTGAGAGACCTCCCCTCTCAAAGAGAATTTGATGAAGAGCACCAGAAATCCAAGGCCATAAAAAAACAATGGGATGACCTAGCTGAACAGAGAGGCACCCTAAATCAAGAGAAAGACGCCCCAGGCCAGGAAATAAGCAAGTTAAAACCTGAGTTAGAGGGAAGAGAGTTAGCCCTCCAGGAGCTCAGTGAACTAAAAACTGAGTACGGGAAGCTACTGGGGCACGCCAGGCGGGTAGAGGGTGCTCAGGAAGAGAACACCCAGACCAAAGATGCTCAAACTCAGGAGGTGAGTCTCCTGCAGCAGAAATTGTCTCAGTATTCCCAGACCATACAGGAAGCACAGAGAGACAATGAGGCTCTCTGTGAAAAGAATGATGGCTCCACCAGAAAGTGGAAGCACAAGAGCAGATTATTGAGTCCAGTAAGGCTTTGATAGATGAACAAAAGGCTCAGATCTTTGCTTATTAACAAGAAATAGGAGCTGAAAAAGAAAGGCTAGCAAGGTTGGAGAAAGAGGGTGCTAGACTAAATCCTAACAGACCCTGACCAGGTAGAGAGGGACAGGGCAACCCCTGATCATAGCATAAGGACCTCTGTACTCAGGGACTCAAACCCATTCAATACCATGAACACTTCCAACTTCATGTCTACTGGCTCACATGAGCCGGGAGCCATGGGCCTGGCAGAATTCAATAGGTTTGGTATGGTAAAATGGGACTGATAGATCAGCGTCCCCCCAGAAATTGATGGACGGGTGTCCCTGTACAGATACCCAAATATTAGGGCTGATATCGCTGACAAGGAAGACTCCTATGAGGCGAGGGTCAGGGAATTAGATCCACTGAAATACCGCCTTCCAGGAGACCAGTTGGTTAAATTTGATGAGAAACTAAAGGAAATAAGGCCCAAAAAGAGCATCCTGAAGACCTCTACCCAGTTAGGGCAGTGATGGGATACTCAACCAACCCTGGGAGCAGGGAAGAGTCAAAGGACCACCACAGGAGTAGAGAAACTAGGCCCCAACACTCTGTGAGCCCTTCTCAAGCTCGCAGAATCCGGGAGTACCTAGTGGATCAAGAAGGGACCTCCAGTAGCAGAGCCTCTGAGTCTGAGGGCATGTGGACTCGGGTGAGTAAAACAAAGAAGGCAAACAAAATTAAGAGAGCTATGAACAAAGATCCCATTAGGCAGATTAAGGCCATTAGGAGTGTCATAACTCCATATCATAAAAATGGGAAGTATTCTGTTTGGGAACATTTAGAACTATATGAGCAAATGATGGATACTTTTCATATGACAGCCAGAATTGCATAGAGTATGTAAAATTGACCTTCTCCACTGAATACTCCAGTTTCTTTGCGGGACTGGAGGACCAGAACCACTCCAGATGGTCCACCCACAGGGAGTCATCTTGAATCATTTTTCTGCTCACATAAACCCCCAAGAGGCCCACAAGGCGGTCTACAATCTGCAGTACAGGGAAGATCAGGCCCCCCAAGAATTTGTGCAGGAGCTCAAATGCGCCTTTGCACAGACCACCGGGGGGTGCGCACAGATTGTCAGGAGTTCATCACCACCTTTATTCATGCACTACCAAAATATATAATGACCCAGCTGGTGAGGGTCTTTCATGAAAAATGATCGCTGGACAGGGTCATAGAGCAGGCGAACCTCATTTATGAGGTCCAAAAACCTGCAGACAACAAATATTCAAACAAAAACCCCAAACCAGCTAACACCCCTGCTGCTGCTAAGGTGGCGGAGGTGAACGCTGCCCCCATTTTAGATCTGGAGATGGGGGGAGGGCCTAAAAACATACTTGTACCAAATCAACCCAATCAAAGAACCAGAAGACCTTTGGGCCAATCCCAGACAGGTGGTAGTCAGGGAGATAATGCCACAAATGGGACCCCTAATTCCCCTGATTACATCAGCCCCCGATACAAGGGTAACAGACCAATCCTGGGGTATGTATGGACTCCCACCGCCCAAGGGGGGTGGGGAATCGAACCAGGTAGGTACCGCCCCAGGAAATTTCCCACCTAACTTTCCCCAGGAGGGCAGTAATCCCCCAAATGCCGGGTTGAGTTTCTTTTCCCGGTACCCACAAAACCTAAACCTGCAGGACAACCTTCCTTTCTTTCCCCGCTTTCAGGAGCACAGACAGCCCAATCCAGGAGAGAGGAGGCCAAGGGTGGACGGTTACCAAAATTCTCAATACCCAGTGTACTCTAGGAGAAGGGATAGTTACCCTCCCCGTGACTCACCTAGGGTTGACCAGAGACCCCCGTACCAGCCAGAACGGGTGTCACAACTGGAGCACCAGGTCCAGAACCTATCCCAGGATCTGGGTCGCATGTTGAGGGCTCAACAGAACCCTCAGATGAACATGGCGGCTCAGAACCCCACCAACCAAGGGTCTGATACTCCAGAAAGATGACGGGGAGAGCACCCCGACAACTCATCAGTTCCAGAGGAGATGGCACGGGGGAAGGGAGGTGTAAAGCCCTAGAGGAAGCTTCCTTACTCACCCATGAAAAACCCCTGACACCCGGGAACCGGAACAAAAATCTCCTGCCTCTGAAAGTCTGCAACCCATGGAACAGAGGGCGTGTAGGAGAAATAAAGAACCTAAAAAGACCCATTTTGTGGAGCAAGTTAGGGTCCTCCAATTTGAAGGAGAAGCATCCTCAGAGGATTCTGGGAAAAAGATCTTCTCCTTCGGGGAAGGGGCACTCCTCCCAAAGAAAAATGGGTCCCTAGAGATCCAGATGAAGACTGGGTGGAAGTGGGGACTGATTCTGAATCGCCCATCATTCAACCCCAGAATGAGCATCAAGGAAACCACACCGTCCAAACCAAGTCTGGTGACTGCCTCCAAAAACGGGGCCGGGGGACCCCCAGAATCAGAAAGAGGGGAGCCCAAAACTCCCCACATATCCCAATGTCAAATTTTTCTTTCAGATCCCCAAACTCCAACACAGAATCATGACCAAACTACCCCTGTGTCGGAGTCATAAATAAGGAAATTGACCACCAAACTTGCCCAGAATACCCATTACCTTTGCCCATTGGAGGAGAAGGAGGGTAGATTTTATGCCCCAGTCCAAGTGCAAGGGCAATGTACATTTTCGGCACTGGTGGAAACTGGATCCCAAGCCACTCTTCTGTCAAAGAGGGCCTTTGATCATCTGAATTCAGGAAGGGGCAGAGATACCAGATCCCTCTCACCCCTCTTCCTGGACAACTTCAGAACTTCAATCAGAATGAAATTCCTGTCGAGGGTATTGCAGATTTGGAAATAAAAAGAGGGCGACACAAGGTGAAACACCCGGGCATAGTAGTGATTTCAGGGGGCACACCCTGTCTACTGGGGAATTACATTCTCCGTAGGTTGTCCCCCCAAATAGACAGGACAATAAAATTAAAACATAGTTTCAACCATGTTAGTTTAAATGGCACATGCCACATGGTTGAAGAAAAACCTGATCATATTGAGTTCCATTTTCAGAACAACCAAATACCTGACATGACAGTAATTGCTGAAGGACAACAAACTGCTGATGGGAACTCCTCTCCATTTCTGAAAATCAACCTTCCTACCAGTCTCAAGTGGCATTCCACACTGGAAGGAAATACTTTGAAATTGTATACCCATTCACAATCTGAAAATACCAATTCATAGTCAAGAGTGATGAGAAACCAGCTCAAAGTTTAGCTGACATTCAGAAAATTAGAGAACAGTTATTCATCACTATTCAGTTAAATGAGGGGAAGGAATCTGTCCTCGCCGAGTATGCGTGAACAACGCTAAGAGCTTCATCAGCAAAGCCATGTTCCGACAGCTCCCAAAAGATCCAGCCATTCTCACATTTAAATTGATCAGGTGTATGCTCAAAATCTCTATCGGAAACAAAAGCATGGTGCATAATTGTTCGGTCATGCGAGATGTCCTTGCTGCATTCTATTTAGGCAGTAACATTTTCAATCATTTTGCCATTAACTTGGACCTGATAAATTACAAAGCCTGGTCCCGCCTAGGGGGTGATCCCATGGACTTTGATGAGTCAGAAAAAGCATTTCGGTCAGCCCAATTGACGCCGTATGCGGTTGAAGTTCAAATTGGAGAGGAGGTCACCATCCCAGGATGGACATGACTATTTCCATTTGAATAAAAAATTAAAAGAGGACAGAAACTGCAAAATTCGGACGCATATGTACACCTCAATGCCCATCTCCAACAGCAGCATTTGGGGCTAAACCCAACACCATTAGTCAATTTAGAACACAACACCATTCCAAAGTTGATGGATAACAGAGACCTTAGGAGTATCACTCTTGGCACAGGCACCATTATTGAAATGGTGGTTGATGACCAACATTTTTCCATGGATCTAGGTAATGAACTGATAGGACTAATCCCCAATGACTGTTTTGACAGTGATGGTGACAATGACATAACACTAGAAAGGATCTTCACCATGCAAGGGGGGAATTTCCTGGTGTACTCTTCCTGCCCTTATGGCGAGGAAGAGGTGACCTGTGAAATCAAGCAGGATGAAGTGATCTTCCAGGTCCACAAGGACTACCTCCCTTGCCTGAAATCCTCTGTCCAGGCCAATACTTTAACGAGGGACCTCTCCACTCAGATGGAAGAGGCCGCTGAAATAGCCAAACCAGAAGTCTTTCCAGGCTTCAGGCAAATGGTTGAAGAGAGAGTCAACCGAGCTGATGCCTGTGAGACTCCGGAGTAAAAGAAAAGGTTGAAGCAGGTGTTCTTAGATTTTCAAGATCTCTTTGCGGTGGACTCATATGACTGTTGTCATACTGAAATCCACACAACAATTCCCACGGACTCTGGTATGACTCCAGTGTTTGTGACGCAATACTGTTTGCCTCTCCCATCCATGGAGTCCCTCATGGAAATAATCAAAAACCTTGAGTCCCGTGGGAACATTCGTCCAGTCCACAGCACCTTTGATATTCCGGTGCTGGGGATTTTAAAACTGAACGGCCAGTGGAGACTTTGTGCTGACCTTAGGAAGCTAAACAAATGGGTCCACATGTCCCGATGGCCTCTCCTCTACATTGACCAGGGGCTGGCCCAGATACTGTCATGCCACGCGGTACTTGGCGCCTGTGGAACCGCTGGCGGCGCGGACATTATCCGGCCGTGCACGCTGGTAGCCTGTCACGCCCACTTTCAGTTCCGCCCGTGCGTATGCGCGCTTACGCGGCCCGGAGTATAAATACAGCTCCTTCCGGGTTGTGTACGCGTTGCAACGCTTCCGGTTTCCTCCGTTAGTGCTGTCTGCCTTTTCGCCTGCTCTCACTCACTGCTGGGTACCCGAATTCTATCGGGTCCTTTTTCCTATTCCCCTTGTCTTGCCTTCTGCCCTTCCTGTTTTTCTCCTCCTGCCTCTTTGTGTACCAGACCTAGGCCTATTTTCTTGGATTGATGATTCTTCTGATTCGGATACCTTCCTCTGTGATCCCCCGTGTACCAGATCCCGGCCTGATTAAGGACTGCCTATCCATTACACTTAACCTTTGGACTTGGTTCTCCCTGTGAGATTCCGTTCTACTTTCTGCCTACCTTCCTTCGGAGCTTCATCCTAATACCACGGAGTTTCTGCTTCAGCCGACTGCATTCCAAAACATTCCAGCTCATTCCGAAGGAGAGTTACGCAGGTCGCTTCGGGGTTTTTTGTGCCTTTCGGCTTTTTCCCCTTGCCGGCGTTCCCGGGAGGAGGCACCGGAAACCCTTTTTGGGTACACGGTGGCTTCCTTCCGTGGGCGCCCCTACCTACATAAAAAAAAGGAGCGACCAAGAAGTAAAGGGAAGAAGGGTACTGGAAGCAGAGACGAAGGTGAGGAGTTAGGGGAGGGTGGCGAATCGGATTATACGTTCTCTGACGAGGATATCACCAATCCTGGTGACAGTTTGCAACGCCAAATTGAGGTTGAGATGGCTACACCACAGCATGTACAGGAACTTGTAGCAGCAGTCCAGAACTTAAATATGGAAATGCAGAATCTCAAGGCCGCCAATGCCACCCTTCAGCAACGAATAACAGAGAGAGAACGACCTTCCACCGATCTTCCACCGCTCCCCCTTGTGTCGGGCAAGTTTGATGGCACTCCAAAAAAAGTAAAAGAGTTTTTGGATGCGTGCCATTTGCACTTCTCATTCCGCCCTCAGACCTTTTCCTCGGACCATGCCAAGGTGGGGTTTATGATAACACACATGTCAGGTAATGCCCTGGCATGGGCTACTCTGTTGGTGAACCTGCCGGATCCAGTCTTACAGGATTATGATGCTTTCAAGGGCTTGATACAACAAACATTTCTACGTACTGAAAGTACCTACCTGGCTTCAGAGGATCTGCTGGACATCCGTCAAGGAAATTCGGATCTGCTAACCTACATTACAACATTTAAACAGGTGGCAGCTGAAGCCGGGTGGCAGGAACAGGCTCAATATGCAATCTTTCGGCGAGGTCTGAGAGAAGACTTAAAGGATGAGCTAGCCAGGATAGAAAGACCTATATCCTTTGCGGATCTCCTTACGGCAACCCTCCGGATAGATTTCCGCCTGACCGAACGACGGATGGAAAGAAGAAAGACCAAGACAAATGCTCCCCCTCTTCTGGAAACACACCTGTCTCCTTCTGTACCCTTCTCACGCTCCTCCAAAGAGGAGCCCATGCAAATTGGGACAGCGCGTGCTCCGCTTACCCCTGAGGAACGCAAACGGCGCAGGGACAGCTGCCTGTGCATGTATTGCGGAGCTTCTACTCATATGTTACGAGACTGTCCCGAGGTTCCACCCAGAAGGTCGGGAAACGCTCGCCCTCGGTAAGTGTTGGGACTCACTACCGAGGGGCTGGTCCTAGTCCTTACGTTTCTCTATCTGTGTCATCTCCCGAAATCCCTGAAGACTCTCGTCTTATGGTGCTCACTGTTACCCTCAAACTAGAGTCTACAGAAGTGACTACATTAGCTCTACTGGATTGTGGTGCTGCCGGCAACTTCATCGACATTCACTGGGCCAAACAAAAAGGTCTTAAAAGAATTGCCAAACAGGAAGACCAGAAGGTTGAAGGTGTGGATGGTGAACCTTTGAGCTCAGGCATGATCACCCACACCACCGAGGAACTCACCTTGTCGATACAACAGCACACAGAAAGAATTATTTTTGACATCATCAGAGCCGCGCACTTCCCCATCATTCTGGGAATCTGCTGGCTACGCAAGCACAACCCCAGCATTGACTGGTCAAAAAATCTATTGAGTTTTCAATCTTCCTTCTGTAGAGCTGAATGTTTACCCGAGCCAAGATTCGAAACTGTCAAGACATCTAATAGTTGTGAAACCAAGTCTGTCCATTGTTTGCCCCATTATCTAAGGGAGTTCACTGAGGTGGTGACAGAAAAGATACCTATTGAACTACCTCCACACCGGCCTGAGGACTGTTGCATCGAACTAACTCCAGGAGCTTTAGTACCATTCGGCAGGATGTTTCCTCTGTCACTGGAGGAAAAGCAATATCTCAGAGGTTATCTGGACGATAACATGGCTAATGGACTGATCCGACCTTCAAAGTCTCCTGCTGGAGCTTCCTTGTTTTTCGTTTCCAAAAAAGATTCGAAGGATCTAAGACCTTGCATTGATTATCAAGGCTTAAATAAAGTCACTGTTAAGGACCGTTATCCAATGCCTTTGATAACTGAGATCTTACAAGCCGTCCACGGTGCAACAACATTTACTAAGCTCGATTTAAGGAACGCCTACCACCTTCTCCGAGTACACAAAGGAGATGAATGGAAAACTGCCTTCCGGACTCCGTTTGGGCTCTTTGAGTACCAGGTCATGCCATTTGGGTTGGTTAATGCCCCTTCTATTTTTCAACGGTTTATGGACAGACTGTTCTCCGATTTGTTGTGCCAAACAACTCTAGTGTATCTTGACGATATTCTAATATTTTCCAACAATGCCAAAGAACACGAGGAACATGTCAAGGAAGTTTTCCTAAGGCTTAAGAACAATAACTTGTCAGTTAAACTGTCAAAATGTGTTTTCTCCGCTTCATCCATACCTTATCTGGGTTATATCTTGTCCAGTCAGGGTATCTCAATGGACCCCCACAAGGTGTCATCCATCCTAGACTGGCTTTCACCCTCTTCAGTGAAAGAAATTCAAAGATTCCTGGGTCTGGCGAACTTCTATCGTAGGTTCATTCCCAATTTCTCCCAGAAGATCCTGCCCATAACTACTCTCCTTAAGAAATCTTCTGAGCCGTTCAGATGGTCGGCTGAGGCCGAGGATAGCTTTGGGGATGTTAAGAACGCCTTTTGTGCCGCACCCATACTTCTACAGCCTGACCAGGAGCTGCCCTTCATTCTGGAGACCGACGCCTCTGCTGCTGCCATAGGAGCTGTCCTTCTCCAAGAGGTTCGAGGAGTAGAGCATCCTGTCGCCTACTTCTCGAAGACACTTAACGCCAGTCAAAGAAACTACTCGGTCATTGAACGAGAATTACTAGCAATGAAATAGGCTTGTGTGGAATGGCGGCATCTCCTTCAGGGAGGCAGGTATCCATTTACAATCCGGACTGATCACAAGAACCTGCAAGTTCTGAGGCAATTCGAATGCTACAACACCCGACAGGCCCGATGGGCTCATTTCTTCGCCCAATTCGATTTTCACATCACTTATATCCCAGGAAAGATGAATGTGTTGGCTGACTCCCTTTCACGGCGTTGTGACTACCTACCCGATTCCGAGTCTCCTCGTGAACACATGTTTCCCCGACCCAGAAGCATCGGAATGGTTTCGACGTTCCTCAGTCAGGTCAAAGATGAATCGGGAGGGCGCTTTGAAGTAGAGAGACATCCCAAAGGCTTGACGTACGAAATTAAAGGTGGTCTTTACCTGGTCAAAGGTAGACTCTATCTACCCACGCCTGCCTTTCGCAAGATGGCCTTGAACTGGTGTCACGACACAAAACTTGCTGGGCATCGGGGGGGTACAGGCACCCTGGAATTCCTTCGTCGTCACTTCTACTGGCCTAGAATGAGGGAGGACGTGGATCGTTATGTACAATCCTGTATCATCTGCCTCCGAAGTAAAACCCCTCGTCAACGACCTATAGGATTACTCGAACCTTGTGCTGTGCCTGACGGCCCCTGGAGCTCAATCTCTACTGATTTCATTATGGATCTTCCCATCTCACAGGGGTGCACATGTATAATGGTGGTGGTTGATTCATTCACTAAAATGGCTCATTTTTCCCCTTTGCCCGGAGTTCCCACTGCAGCCAACATGGCCGAAGTATTTCTCCAAGACATCTTTAGACTGCACGGTATGCCCTCTAAGATCATTTCTGACAGGGGAAGCCAGTACACCTCTCATTTCTGGAAGGCTCTCTGTGAGCGGCTGGGGATTGAAAGAGCTCTCACGTCGGGGTTTCACCCCCAGTCTAATGGGCAAACTGAACGGCTAAACAGAACTCTGGAACAATACTTAAGGTGTTTTACTAATTCCCAACAAGACAACTGGCACTCGTTATTGGCTCTGGCCGAATTCTCCTACAACAATTCCGTACACTCAGCTCTAGGGGTTAGTCCGTTTTTCTGTAATTATGGCTACCATCCCCGGTCTATTCTTCCTATCTCCTGTCTTTCTACTAATATACCATCTGTAGATTCCTCACTAACCCGTCTAAAAGAAATACACAAGAAGGCTATGGAAAGCCTTCAGGCTGCGCAGGAACGCTATAGGTCCCAAGCCAACAGACATCGTCAACCCGTGCCAGGTTGGGAGGTTGGTTCCAGGGTAATGCTTTCTACGAGATACTTACCTCGTTGGGCCCATCCATCCAAACTATCCCCGAAGTTTTTAGGGCCTTATAAGATTGTACAAAGGATCAACCCTGTGGCCTTCCGTCTTAAACTTCCTGCCAGCTTGAACAGAGTTCATCCTGTCTTTCATGCGTCTCAGCTCAAGCCCTTTCATGTTGATGCCTGGAGGCGTCAAGCTGAGGGAGTTAATGTTCCTCAGGATTCCACTCCGAAAGAATACGAGGTAGCTCAAATTTGCGACTCCAGATATCATAGAGGCAGACTAGAATACCTTGTACGATGGAAGGGCTTCCCCTCCTCTGAGAATTCCTGGGAACCCCTCTCCCATATTTCTGCCCCTACACTGTTGCGCAAATTCCACTTTTACCATCCGGGCAAACCAGGGGGAGGGTCCCTTGGGAGGGGGCATACTGTCATGCCACGTGGTACTTGGCGCCTGTGGAACCGCTGGCGGCGCAGACATTATCCGGCCGTGCACGCTGGTAGCCTGTCACGCCCACTTTCAGTTCCGCCCGTGCGTATGCGCGCTTATGCAGCCCGGAGTATAAATACAGCTCCTTCCGGGTTGTGTACGCGTTGCAACGCTTCCGGTTTCCTCCGTTAGTGCTGTCTGCCTTTTTGCCTGCTCTCACTCACTGCTGGGTACCCGAATTCTATCGGGTCCTTTTTCCTATTCCCCTTGTCTTGCCTTCTGCCCTTCCTGTTTTTCTCCTCCTGCCTCTTTGTGTACCAGACCTAGGCCTGTTTTCTTGGATTGCTGATTCTTCTGATTCGGATACCTTCCTCTGTGATCCCCCGTGTACCAGATCCCGGCCTGATTAAGGACTGCCTATCCATTACGCTTAACCTTTGGACTTGGTTCTCCCTGTGAGATTCCGTTCTACTTTCTGCCTACCTTCCTTCGGAGCTTCATCCTAATACCACGGAGTTTCTGCTTCAGCCGACTGCATTCCAGCACATTCCAGCTCATTCCGAAGGAGAGTTACGCAGGTCGCTTCGGGGTTTTTTGTGCCTTTCGGCTTTTTCCCCTTGCCGGCGTTCCCGGGAGGAGGCACCGGAAACCCTTTTTGGGTACACGGTGGCTTCCTTCCGTGGGCGCCCCTACCTACATAAAAAAAAGGAGCGACCAAGAAGTAAAGGGAAGAAGGGTACTGGAAGCAGAGACGAAGGTGAGGAGTTAGGGGAGGGTGGCGAATCGGATTATACGTTCTCTGACGAGGATATCACCAATCCTGGTGACAGATACAGGGGTCAAAGGTATACACTGTTATTGACCTGACCAATGGGTACTGGACCTGGCCCATCAGTAGGGACGACCAATACAAGCTGGTGTTTACCTTTGGGGGGCAGCAGTACACATGGACTCGGACTCCCTTCGGATACATCAACTCCAGCAACAAATTTAACATCTTCTTGCATAACGCCATGCCCGACTTGGGTGAAAGAGGTAACCTGGCCTATGTAGATGATGTCCTGATCAAAAGCTCAACTGTGGAGGAACACATAGCGGAAATCCATTATGTTCTGACACATTTGAGGGTTGCCGGAGCAAAACTCTCCTTTCAAAAGGCACAGTGGTGCAGAACCCATGTCAACTTCCTGGGGCATGAGATAACTCCTGAGGGTCTCTGTCCCCAAGAAAAGAAAGTGGAAGCACTTCTGAAACTCAAAGACCACTCGACTAAGAAGCCTCCTTGGACTGACTAATTACAGTAGAAAGTTCATTGAGGACTACGCAGAGATTAGAAGACCGCTGATCCATCTGTTGAAGGGGGGTCAAGTGGGAGTGGGTTGCAGAACAGGCCGAGGCAGTAAAGCAACTCAAAAGAAGAATCTCACAAGTGCCTTGCCTAGCTTACCTTGTCCAAAACAAGACGTTCTTCTTGGAGACAGGGTTCTCAAATACCTGCTTGACAGCAGTATTATATGAAAAGCATGCCAAGGTCAAAGAAGTCATCTCCTATGCAAGCAATACTTTATCCTCTGTGGAGGAAAAATTCAACGTTTGTGAGAAAGCACACCTGGCAACAGTGTGTGTATTGAAAAATGATTGCACGTTCATCCAGGGGGAACACATCATAGTGGAGACTCGACACCAGCCTTTGCAATATCTCCAAAGTGACAGAATCCGGGCCGGAAATGTGAGTAATTCCAGAATTACCTCCTGGATTCTGTCAATGCAAGGCTTTCCTGTGCAGGTCAGATAGGGCCAAAACAAGAAGAGTCCCATCACGCAAGGTCTGGCTGTCTTGCATGATTGTGCCAGAGAAAACTGTCTCGAGGACGAAAGTCTTAAAATCCAGGACAATGTGGAGGCGTACCTGAGTTCCCTGCACCAAGTCTATGAAGAAGACAAGTGCAAGGGAATGCCCACAGTTTATGTGGATGGGTACTCCTACCATGTTGACAACAACGGAGAAAAGGAACTGGTGGCCGGCGTTGGGAATGCTTGGGTGAATGATGCCCCACAACCCTCCGCTGGGTACAAAATCGGTCCCCGTAGTAGTCAGGTGGCAGAGTTGATGGCAGTTCATCAGGCCATCCTCACTGCTGTCCAACACCAACTCCACAAACTGTTCATAATCGCTGATTCAGATTATGTCCGGAACAGGTTTGTGGAGCACCTGGTTAATTGGAAAACCAGAGGAATGCTATGTGCTAATAATAAACCACTTAAACATGGCAAACCTATCCAAAATATTGATGATCTGGTCACCTGTAGTGGGATGACCATCTATTGGAAGAAGGTCAAGGGTCATTCCAGAATAGAGGGGCCAAACAAAACTGGAAAGGACCTAGCTGATCAGCTGGCCAAAACCAGAGCCATCCAGGGGGCGCTCCTCGAGATTGAGTCCCTGTTGGGGGACATCCAGGACACTGCTATCAATTGGTCCCAGACAAATGCCCACAATGAACTCTCAACTGCCAATTGGAGTAAGGAGACCCCAGATGCTGATTTAATCAAGGCACAAAAAGAGAATCCGATTATTCGCAAATTTTATCAACACATTGAGGACCCTGAGAACTTCCCCCTGAAAGATACCAATTACATTGGGAAAGAGGACCTCAGGGTGTAGATGAAATGTCCTAAAATGTTCTGAATCCAAGACGGTTTGTTGGTAAGGAGATCCATATCTGGCTGTGACTAGTGGGTGATCCCTACCTCATTCCAAAGCCTGATGCTAAGTCACACCCATGATGCGGCCAGAGCGGGTCATTGGGGGTTTCACACTACTTTAGAAATCTTGCGAGAGGTTGCATACTGGCCACACATGGGGCATGACCTCGACCAATGTTTGAAGGGGTGTCTTGTGTGTGCACAATTTCAGCCAACTTCACTCACACACCGAGCTCCCCTCCAGAAGAAGGGGGTGACACTGCCTTGGTCAGATTTACAAGTAGATTTTATCGGGCCCGTGATTCGATCCTCTAGGGAGAACAAGTAGATGTTAACCGTTACATGCTTGTTTACCAAATGGGTGGAAAGTCCCAAATTGCAAGGCACAAACAGCAGGTGCCCTGATGATCAATCACATCTTCTCGCATTTTGGCCTACCCCAAAGGATTGAGTCACACCAAGGTAGTCACTTCACCAGCGAGGTGATGACAAAGATGTGGGAGAGACTTGGGGTAAAAAGGAAACTTCACATTGCATGCCACTGAAGTGGGAGAATGGGAGAAAAAGCTCTGCACAATCTCCTCGCGACCATGGCCTAGAGGATCGCGGCCCAGACACCCGCCACGAGATGAATTTGTCTATCTACCAGACGACCAAATACCCTGGTTCAAGAACATAAGGGTATGCCCACCAGTCTGCCCTACTAAAGCCGACACCTGCGGAATGGATGAACTCGACTAAGACCTCAACAACGAGCACCCACATCGTTAGAGATGCCATGACGACATAGCCAACTGCCAAGAACACATGTGCCACCATGCACACTGGTCACTCACGCACCAACCCACACGAAGAACATATTCAGTGCTATGACGTAGGTGACGGATACACCCACTGACGCGCATCTTTATTATTTTTCACATAGGTTTTTCCGTAATGCAGAAACGCAAGAGGCATAAAACACTCGCGTATACGCTTGCTGACACTTCTCCCACCCCTCGCACCGTGATGAGAATATAATGAGGACATAATACTGCCTATGAAGCCATGTCACACTGCAACACATGTGCCGTGCATTACACCACCCCACCCATGAACCAGGCCCAAGTAGGCCGCAAGCAAGAACCACCATGAACACTGAATGAGCGAGAGTAAAGTGCTGATCAAGCAGAACAAGCCCAGCGAGATCTCACAGCCAAGAGGGCGATGTTGCAAATCGTATGCTACCAGCCAGTGCCAAGGTCACACCTGTAAGCAAAGCCAAGCACACAGAAGCAAAATACAACTTTAAATGTGCACAATTCTGCCCCAGCCACGGTCTCTCCACATGTGACCAAGCCAACCTGACAGGGTGCCAGACCCATGAGAGAGAAGTCGCCTGGGTCCCACGTCTGGGACACAGGTTGCAACAATGAAATGACCCAATGGACACCTACAGCGATGGGAATGGTCTGCTAATAAGCCTATGAGCAAATCCGCACATTGTCTGCACAAACTCATAGTTACACATTGCTGCTAGTGACAGGTACACCGTGAGCTGGGAACAACAATGGTCCCAGACTGGGGGGCTCGCGGGTGGACCAATCAGAACATGGGGGCACTCATCACTGACGCCACTAACATTAGCCAATCATCAGGGGTCTTTGTATAACAATTTTCAAGTATCTAATAGAAGGGACAACCCAAGTATACCACCTGACTCATCCTCAACCATTAATATTTCTCTCTATATGTATGCTATACTAACCCTACCACTTGAGAACCAATCCGGAGTGGCAATAGGTTTTTCGCTAACTTTCCCAGGTGACGCAAGTAGCGCGTCATACTGAGGCAAAAAGGGCCTGCGAGCCCCACAAATTTTGAGAGTCTGGATGGACGCGTACGATCCTAGACCCATCCCTGCCATTGTTTTAATAAACAGCAGAACCGCCTTGCTTCTTGTGTGTGTCTCATACTCATTTTTGGGGAACACGGGAGGAGTTGGGGCCTCCCAGCCCGGAGGTCTGTGGACGGCCCAGCCGACCCCGGGATAATCACCCCAACACCGCCAATCCTCTAGTGGTGGAGTTGAGAGTTACAATAAAACCATTGTGAGCATTTAAAAAAAAAATGTGACAGATTCTGGGCCAAGTTGGGACATCCGATTACCGCTTGTCCTGATGGCCATCAGATCTACACCTTCTTCTGCAAATAAGATGTCTCCATTTGAGCTGATGACTGGACGAAAGGTGGTGCTACCTCAGCATCTGCTCTATAGAACACAGGAACAGGCACTGATTAACACCTCCACAACTCATGAATATGTTGACAACCTAAGAAAACACCTTCAACATGCTTTTGCTGCACTCAGCGGAATCTAGAAAGATCTGCAGAAGGGATGAAGACTTGGTATGATCTAAAAACAACCAAAAAGGAATACCAAGTAGGAGACAGGGTCTACGTGTACAATTTCCAAAGGAACCAGACCAAAGAGCGCATATTTTTGCCTAGCTGGCGAGGACCTTTTGAAATTGTAGACAAAATCTCACCAGTCACCTACAGAATCCGCATCCCCAAAGGTGACTTGACAGAAGAGAAATGGGTCCATATTAATCAGCTAAAGAGTTGTCACCCTAGGCATACTTTGCAACAAATTGAGGAGCCCAGAGAGAATCAAACAGAGGAGACGTCGGAAACATGAGAATAAGGAAAAGAAGAACCAGAAGGGAACCGATAGGAGTTATAGATAAGATTAAGTAACAGGGAGTATTTTCTTCATTATGAATTGTTATTCTTAAATGCCTGTGTATCCCACTGCTGCCAACCCAGTTGGTGGGCAGTTAGTGGGAAATTGTCGTAACTGGTTTGTGTTCTCTTTTATAGATTCATACTGGTTGCACCTATCTAACAACCAAGGAGGACCTCCCCGGCAACCTGGAAGGGAGAAACCAAAGGAGATCCGGAAGTGTCGCTCCACACCATGAAAGGAAGATCACAGGGAAAGCACGGTGTGTTGTTCCCCGTTCTGACCAGAGACAACAAGAGGAGCAGGATGCACTGTTCTCTGATAGAAGAGAGACTCAGACCTGCCGGATCCTGCTGTGGCCCATGGAGAAGTCCCACTTGCCCAATTCCCCCTCAACTTGGAAACCCAGGAGAAGTCATGGGGGTGATGTGTGGGATATATTGACCCACTCAACGGCATTGCACCACATCACCAAGCTGCATTATGTAAGAAACAGCAACCTGGCGGCGCTGGCTCCTGTGCACACCAGGACCTCAAAACTATATTTTGGTAGCAACAAAAGATGTCTGCACCATCCTGCTTAGTACACTTCAGGCAAGATGGAACAAGGGGATACACTGAAAAAAGTATGCCAGTGTGTTCTGAGACATATGTATGGAATCAAGTGGAAAGGCAGCACTGCTTTCCTGCAAAAAGCCAAAAATTCCCCTTCAAAATGAAACCTTTTTCATCCTTTCAAAATGCTGTGTTATTCTATTTCCATCTGTGCATTCTGAAACCACTGTGATGGAAAGATGGAAACGGCCCTGCCAGGCCTAGGATAATTCATTGTGTCTCAGAAAAACCAGCCATAATTCCTGAATGACAGGTCCTGTCAAAGTAGATTTGAAAGAAATCAACAAGCAACTTTCTTTTCACTCGCACGGGAACACGCATTTATTTCTTGCCAAAATGTATCCAAGCGCAGCAGTTCAAAGAGACTTTTAACTCTTTGAGCCAGGTCAAGTGCAAATGTATCTATACTTTGGATAAAACTTCTGCTACAAGGAAATTACTTCAGTAACCAGGAGAAACGGTGGTACTTTTGGCAACCTAGTCCAGGTTGGCTTGCCGCCACTCACTGCATGCTGCTGCCATCCTGTTACCCTGCTGACCTACAGTATCCAGCAACCAGTATTGCCAGTCCAGAAGAAGGACTTTGGAAGTGAGATTAGTACTATTACCGAGTGAGATCACATGTTGGCAGATCGCATCTCTCTACACAGTCTTGACATCAGGGTCCTCAATAAAGTACTGTCTCTGATCCACAAATGTCTTTGGGGTAGCACTCCGTTCTGCTGTCTGAAGACAAAGTTTATGCTACAAGTCTCTTTAAGCACGTGGATGCTCACTCTGGACTCCTGGTTGGGCCTAGATTAAACTGCTCCAATCAGGGGTCAGGGGCAAGTGGTTCTCTGCCTGGTGTCCTAGACAGTGGAACCAGGGTCGGACTGGAATACAAACAAGAAATAGGCCCGGTCACCCAAAACAAGAGGCCCACCCCTTGCCTCACGACCCTTGACCTCTGTTGACATCACCCGAAGTGATGTAATTTGACCCCACCCCAAAGTGACATCCCGGGAAGTGTTGAAACACGACCTTTCACCCCTTGACAAAACCGGAAGTGCCATCAAACAGCATTGTTCCTAAGTACACTCAATTACTGTGACTCCAATATCCTTTAATATCCAGTCCCTGCCTAGCTGGTTCTGTCCCGCTGATTTTGTCCAGATGTCCTTTGTTAGACCAGATTCGTGTGGTGACCAGAACCGCTGACTGTCCAAAATCCAAACTAAAAAGTGGACTGTGAGCATCAATAGGAACCATAGAAAACCATAGTATATCTTGCCTTGCCTTGTCCTTAGTTCCACTCTCTAAGTCATCCTATCCTTATCTTGATAACTTGTAATATTGTCAAAAATCATTCTTGAAACCCTGTCTTTGACTTATTGTGCTAGAGCCAACATCTTTAATAATTTTGTCTCATGAAATCCTAAGCCCTCAATCCTCTTTTGGGTGATCAGACTGGGTCCGCCAGGGCGGGCGCGGGGGTGCTAGGGTTGAATTAGCAAGTCAACCCTGGAGCTTACTGTGACTCAATTGGGTAGTCTATCCTGAATGCTCTAGTGTAGAGTAAAACTGTTCCTGTCAAACTGATTCCTTTCCTTTTTCACGCCTTCTTTTTCTCAAAAATGCACCTCGCTAGATCTTGCATAACTCACTCGATTTACCAGGTAGAGATCTAATTTCACCTGCATATTGTACCTATGATCCATAGCTACACCCCAACACAAAAACCGCATCGCGATTCACCATTTTGGTAAATTCAGGTGGGAATTGCAAACGTTTGCTAAGTTTCCAAATTGTCATTTTGATTATAAACTGTTTTAACCCAGTTAGTGCCACGGGCCGTTCTAATCGGCCCTTGTATGATGATGAATTTGCTCCGGCCGTTTCTATCGGCCCTGGGCAACGCCCCCATGTAGGAGGAGTTTTGCTCACTGTTTCCAGAGCAGAGTCCATTTGTTTAAATGGAAACATGTTTTAGACCCCTCCCTCTAAACCAACCCTCTAGTCCCACTCCAAGAGCCAACCATTTCATGATGTGAAAACAGAGGTAAATATACGTGTTTTTTAGAACACTGCTTATTTTGTTATGCTGCAGTGCTGTCTGTTATAAGGGCACTCGCAGCTCTGGGCTCTGTATTACATGATTTGTGTTATCCGCGCATTTTGTAACTTACTGTCTCACCCCCACTGACATAACTCAATTGGTTTAGTCCATCTGCTGCAAGAGCAGAGGCCCTGCACGTGCAAAACGAATAACTGATCCGGTGCACAGCATAGGTGTTTTCAGGAGGCCTACTTTCACTTTGGATTACGTTTCTGCAGTTCGATGTCCCTGGGAAATGTGGAATTCAACATGGAATACTAAGGTAAGCTTGAGGTGGGGCATTTCCGCACACACGTGAGTCTGCAGTGGGAGAATGAGCACGGGGGCCGTGAGCAGGAGCTGAGCTGCAGAACCATTGCGCGATCAAAAAAGGAAGTGTACATTTAAAAATAATCTGTGTGTACATATGTTAATCTGCATGTGTATTTGAGTGTGTGTTTGAACTTGGATCAGTCCGTTGACAAGCACGTTGTGCCATAATGAATCACGCACAGCTCCTGCAGGATTTGTTATTAAATGTTCGTTCTTCCTCCCTGACAACCTCTTCTGTGTTTCCGCTTTTGTGCCCCAACCTGCTCGCAGGCGAGAGGGGATCGGGGGAACAGTAGAGGAGAAACGATATTCAAATATAGCATTAGCATTCAAATGCATCTGAAAAACACTTTTTTCAAATGTTCGTACTTAAAAGCACGGAAATGTAACGTGTAAAAAAAATGTGCATTTTCAAGATTTAATTTCAAACTTTGGTCTTCAGCTGCAGTGCAATCCGATTTTTCTATAGCAGGTCAATTTGGCGCATTTTTTTCGGACTGAGGCCTTGGTCTAATGTTCAGTGGTTCTCCTGTTCAAATCCAGCTGCTTGCTTTATATGGCCGTGTCTGCTGTTTCTATTGCAGCCAAAGTAAACAACCACTGACACAATTTGATATTACATGCGGTCTTGTATGCCTAAATAGAGCAACGGTGTGGGCCGCCGGAGCTGGTGTGGTTACACTATGCCGCTAGTTCCCATGCAGTCAGGGGCTGCCTGGTGCAGATGGCAGAGTGTTGCAGCCCACTGAGCAGGAAGAGGCCGGGATGAGAGGTGACCAGGCAGCCTGCTGCCGAGCATGGGGGGCGAGGAGCTGGGAGCTGTCCTCATGCCTGATGACTGAGGCAGCACAACTGCATACAGCACATTTCTGTTGTGAGCATAAACACATGCTCATTACTTGGGAAGGGGAAAGTGTTCTGACTGGCTTTCAAATAAATCCACCCGTCAACGTTAGATGGAATGCACACCCAAAGGTAAGCAGGCGCTATAGTCTGCACCGCAAAGCGGGTCACAAATTCAGCAGAACAAAGGTGCTGCACACTGTAAATCTGCTTGTTGCCTTTGGGTTGGCAAAAGAGTTGTGAAGGTAATCGGATTGTCGCCAGAACAAAATCCGATGTTTCAGAATGCTCCTAGAAGCCGTGTTTCCTTGAAGCTGGTAATGCTGGCTCATTCGAAATGTTCAGATAAATGAATATTAAAGGTCTGTAGCCCTATCTATGCATGACAGAATACCCTATAGTGCGGAATTGACACACGAGTCAGATCTGTGCAGAGGAGAAGGAAGGGTCATGCTTGTGCACGTGCTGTCAGAAAAGCAGCAGCTAAATACACCTTCTGTGAGCTCCAGTCATTTACTCAACAGTCATTCTTGCTGTTCCCTTGACTCCCACCGGATTCCTCTCCACGGAACTTCAGACTCTATTCCCAAACTCCTAAATCATACTCTGGCCAACATCTCTGATGCTCACTCCTTCAGTGTCTTCCCTCAGAAAGTTGCTCTCCTCTGTCCAAGCCATTACTGCACCAAAAGGTAAGTGAAGGAAAATAGTGTAAACACGTGTTTGGGTGCATGCAAGAAAGGATGTGTCTGCTCGTCTGCAAGTGAGAATGTGTGAATATTGGAGTACGAATAAGTATGCATGTGTGACTGGGGCTGCATGCAGGCATTAGTGGAAGTAAGCGTGTGTTGCAGTGAATGATGACAATGGCACTTTGGCATAGCTTTTTTATAATGTCATACATTGTCAACCATCAGGAATGTTAATTGGAGTCATAATTCAATATGTTTCAATGGCCCCATGAAAACGAATTTTATGGGGCCATGCTGGCTAATATTTTTTGCTTCATTGGCATGTGCTGTAATGTGTGTAGCATGCATTTCTGGTTAGGCGTTTGACTCTTGTCCAAACTGAAGGGTGGCTGGGCTGCTGGCAATTAAATGGCCACACTTCAGCAGACAGATCAAGTTTCAATAAACGATTGCAATGTGCCTATATGTGAATCTGCCTTTTCCTTTCAGCTGGAGACTGTGGTGTTTGCACATTTTTCGGTTGCACGCTGAGGCACGTGCAGGAAGCACTGCTCCCTCGGCCTTCATAAGTGCACGAACATTGAGTGCACAAACAATGAGAAAGGCTTGAGCTTAGTCAGAAACTTGAGTGTGAGAAGAGTGTGGGAAACTTCAAAGAGCATGCAGCCTCCATATCATGATCGTTCCCTGCATGCCAGTCCAGGAATGAATGGGTCAATGTTTTTTGCAAGCATTGTCTGTAGTATCTGGACCATGGTCTAACTATTGCTGGTAATGTGGCAGGCACTCTTCTCGACAATTGTGCATTTGCTTGGGGTGAACATGGTTTCTCAGGCCCAACTCTGTCTTGCAGCGGAATCTCAGCAGATTTTCTTCACAAAGTTAATTCTAATGTCATTTTCATAGTCCAAGGCACTGTACTTATCATAATAGTGTTCTGGTTTACTTTCTGTTCTGATGGGCAGAGCTGCTCTTGCCATGTTCTCCCTAGGTTCAGAAAAAAGCACTTGAGTTTGAAAGGCATGACGTTTGCAAGGCATCAGTATTCTAAGATTCTTTCTCACAGCCTAATATTTGCAGGGTCAGTGGAGATCAGTATCAGCATGCCTGCACCACCTTAAGAAGGTAGGCGATGTTTCCATATCTTGCTGCACAGGTAAGTAAAGGAAGCCCTTTGCAAGTGGTAACTGTGCCCCAAAATTCTATACTTTGCATGCGCCTGCAGTGCCATCTCTCTGCTCCAGGTCCTAGTAGACTGGCCATCCAGGGCTGCTAAAAGTTCCCCAAAATGGTTCTCTCATTTTATCAGATTTCTGCCATAAGAGTTAAATGCTTTGCAGTTTGGCTGCTCCCATCTGGCCTGTGCTGTTGGGATATGCAATTTTCTTTTCTTGCTTTTCCAAAGCGGATGTCCTACATACACAACCCTCCTGACATGCCTGTCTTATTTACATCACCCTTTGGTGCTTTGTTGTGGTGTGAAGCTGCAGAGATGAAACCTGAAAACGCTGTTTTGAAATTGTTAACAACTAGGTTTGTGAAGTATGAAACGTTTAATGTTTGTTGCTTGCATACGGTAGTTTATCAGGTCTTCTGAATTCTGACACCCTATTCTTGTAAAATGGTACACATTAAAATTTCTTTTTGCGACTATTTCTCCCCCGCTCCCACTGCTGCTTACTTTTAGCTTGTTTCTCTGTGGCACTGCGACCCGAAACCCTCCTTGCCTTACGGGCCTAGATTCCTCCTGTTAAAGAGATATAACCTCTGTTCAGTGAACCCGGGGGGTCCTTAAATCAGTAACATGTCATACTCAGGATGGGATGCAGAATAACTCTTGCACCAAACAATAAGACTGACTCAGGAAGTTGGCAAAAAGTCTTTGCCGACGGTTTTATTGTCAATTGTCTAAAACAGGGAGTTAAAACGGACATCAACGGATTTCTGACGGACATCAACGGGAACTTTGTCCCCTCACGTGCTAAGATGCTGGCCTCTATATATTTTCTGATTTTTTCATCTGTCAACTCCTTGGGTCTGAACCCTGATTTAACATTGATTATGATCTTCATCCTTACTGCCTTCTTTGCTGTCTTCTTGCACTGTGTGATTATCATCCTGATCACACAGACTCCAAACATCACTAGCACTGCTCCAAGAAGCTTGAAGCTATTCACCATCCATTGTGGAACCCATGAGAAGATAGACACGAACCAACTGTCATCTGCAATGTCTTCTGTCTCATCTAACATCTGATCGTGCAGTTGCGTCAGCAACGTTATGGCCTCTGTCAAGGTCTCATTGTTGTCATCATTAGAAGGTATGAACATGCAAAATGATTCCCCAATTTTTGGCGCAAACTCATCCATCCATTGTTGTGATCTTATCAAGAACATATCTGCTCTGGAGGGTCATCAGTTTTATGTCCCTCAATTCTTCTTTGATAGCATTGAATCCCTTTATGATAGTGTTGATTGCATGCAGGAGCTCCCAGCGAGTGATTTTCAACCACTTTGCACTCGCCATTGTCTGTATCCCTGGCATATAAAGATAGTTGTGAATATCGCTGAAGTCTGGCTGAACAACCTGTGGTCATATGGAATAGCGTCAAAGGCTTCTCTCAATTTAGCTGAAAAGTAAATCTCCCTCTTTGTTCGGTTGAGGAATTCGAGTGATCTTCTCCTCCTCAAATGGGTATCTGCTTTTGGAAACTCTCCAATGTCCAGGTCACTCTTCGGAATCACTAATGTTGGAACATGGATAAGCACTACAGAGCACATCCCTCCCCAGTCTTTGGGCAGCTTCATGTAGGCTCAAGACCCACAAGCCCAATAATGATCCATCAGGACGACTGTTCCATCCTTCATGCCTGGTACATCAAAAATTCGACCAAACTGATGATTCTCTCCAACTTGCCTTGTGCGATTATTTCTGAAACACAATGACATACTTGCTAGAGGTATTTTCTGCAACGGTCCTCCTTTTTCGTCTGCCCATGTCAACAACTTTGTAATCCTTGGCCATTTATTCTTGCATTCATTTTTTCTGCAGTTTCTATAACTGGCTCGTACTGTCCAGTTATCGCTGCTGCTTTACACACAATCAGTCATTCGGCCCGCCCTTCGCGAGTAAGCACTGTTCCTTTAGTTTGCAACTGACCTCTTTCCCAACATCTGTATCTCTTCTTTATTCTTGCCTTGACAATTCAGCATCTTTTCTTCCATCCTGCCCATGTTACATGTCCTTTATACCCAATGATTCTAACCTCTTCTTCCCCTGTTCCTTTTCCCCATGTTACCTGTCTTCATCCATGTCAACAGCCTTTCCCTCGCCCATGTCATCAGCTCTCCAATTTCATGTGCCCATTCCCCCATGTCAGCAGTCCATTCTCCACTACACGGCACCTCCTTCATCCTCTGTCACCTGCCCCTTCTCCACCATGTCACCTGCCCCTTCTCCCTCATATAACCTACCATCCTTTCCCCCTGTGCCATCTGCTCTATCTCACCCCGTGTAACCAGCCTTTCACCCCAGCAGTGTGAAGGGGCTTCTTGAAAACACATGCCAGTCCTGGGGGAGGGCATTCCTTTGCATCTAAGCCATTCCCATTCACCTTTGTCCTGTCTCTCTCCCTGCAGTGAACAAAGCTTCCTCCTATCACAGTTTAAAGCCAGAGGAGTGGAACACCCTGGCAGGAGCCACTTCCAGCACCTCAGTGGACTCGAGAACTCCTTCTGGACCAGAGGTCCAAGTACAGCCAGGTAAGAGTGCGACCCTGTGGGGCTGCTATGAAGTGTGGGGTGGATGGTGAAAGAGAGTGCAGTGGGGCAAGGTAGCATAGGCCTACAGTGTGTGGGGCATGTGCCAGGTAGGCTTGTTTCTACCTGTGTGAGTGTGTATGTATGCATGTATATATGGAAGTCTGATGGGGATCAGTGACAGGGAGTTGATATTCAACTGTGTTGAAGGTAATATGATTTATTACATCCGTTTTTTAAGATACGTGCACCTTCCCCTAAACTTTCAAGTCCGTACCCATGGTCTATGCTATGATATATACATCCATTGTTGCTTGCTATATTCCTCCTTTATTGTTGCTTGATCACCTGTGCTTTCTGTGAGGCAGCAAACAAAATAAGAGAGCTTACCAACTACAACTAGACGCTGAGCTGATGATGTCCAAATTACAGACAAAAAAATCCAGCGATTTTTGGGGCCTCATAAAAGATATGTCAAACGTCCCTGGCTCAGCTCAGACAAACGTGGTCGCCGAATCAAGCTGGATTACATACCTGACCGCGGAATTTAAGAGTCCAGACAGTAAAGTGTTTCCGGAGACCAAACGGTCGAATTCATCTTTGGTTGATGTATCTGATTCCAGCGACATAGAAGCATCAATCAACAAACTTAAAACATCAAGAGCCCCAGGTCCCGATGGCCTCACGAATATGAACCTCAAGCGGTACCCAAAAAAATGGTCAGAACTGATCAGTGAAATTTTCAAAGAGTGCGGCAGAAAAAAGATGATCCCCAAAAAATAATGGAATATGTGTACTCTTTTTATTCTATGTGCAAATGTTGGGGAAACATCAGCCGTGTGATGTAGGCATGGAATATAGTCAATCGAGAAAAGCCACAAATTGCAATTTACTCAAGTGGTCTAAATTATTTTCTAACCTTTCCCTGTCTCTGCCTCTGCAGTGAACGTGGCTTCTTCTTATCAGAGACCAAAGCAGGAGGAGTGGAGCACCATGAGCTTGAGCAACTTCCAGCACCTCTTCATCGGCTTTGAGAAGACCCCTCTGGACCAGGAATCCAAGTAGAGCCAGGTAAGAGAGTGCCCCCTATGGACGTGCCATGGAGTGTGGGGTGCAAGAGAGTGCAGTGGGCAAAGGTGGTATCAGAGGCCTGCAGTGGTTTGGGGGCATGCAACAGCTAGACTGGTGCATGCATTCAGAGGTTTGGGGGAGGGGTGTACTGTGCTCTTGGATATCACTGGATAGCATCTACCCATGTTTTCATACGGGGGAGCGGGCGCCCCAAGGTTTGTTTGGGTTTTTTATTTTAACAGAGTTAAGTGACATCGACCAACATGGAGTGTTTCACTCCCAAGAACTAGGCCTTGCCTGGGTTGGTTTGAAATACAGCATTGAGGGCTTGTTTTCCCATGTATTTAGGAGGTGCTGAGTGTCAACAGCGCAAGGGTGCAGTGCTGTGGGCATGTTTTGTGGAGTTGGTGGAATGACTTGACCCTTAACATTGCAGGCTTGAAACATGAGCTCGAGTGTTTGATTCCTCATGTTTTTAAAGTTGAGTGTTACAACCGTATTTATGGGTGCAGCATCTTGGTTGACTGTGGCGCACAGAGTAGTCGACTCATGTTTGGGCACACTATCCCTTTTAGGAATGCAAACTAAAAGCATAAAGTGAAAGATTGCTTCTGTAATGGTCTGCTGAACCTCTCCCAGTATTGGACATTGTCAACCACTCAACTGTTCTGTAACTACATTCTGTCACTACATGGTTGGGATCACAGACTGACCTTACCAGGTTTGCCTCCTTCCCGTTGGGCAGTGATCAACTCTTCCAGATAGGGAACATCAGCACACTGTGCCAGCCAGTCACATGTTTAGTTCCTCAAAGCTCCATCCATTTACTTAACATCTTTAACATAGGGCCTTAAGGAAATCAATAAGCCAATGACACACAGTTGTACCTAAAGGTCAGCAGCGTCAAAGTAATCTCATAGCTAAAACACTGATTTGTGCTTGTTCAAATTAGGCTATCAAGCACATAGTACATCCCAACTTCACCATAACTGAATTTATGTTCCTCACAAGCCAAGCCAGACAAAATACTTCAGATCAAGCCAATCTGATATGAATGTCTTCGGGTTCACTCAGAATAATTGTATCACCTACCACATTTCTAGGAGGAAGAGTAGATGCATGATGGGGCAAACATTAGGTAGGTAATTTGGATTTAGTATGGGTTTCTTTAGCTGGGGGGAGGATCTCTTCCATTTTCAGTGCATTTGACAAAGTGCATCGTGTGAAGGGTGTTTTGATGATGTTAAATGGTGTAAGTAATTAATCTGCAATGATCCACTTGAATTATTTATTGTGCATTTGTTAGGTGCTTATACAACAAGCAAATTGTGTTTCAAAGTGTTTCAAAGCACCCACAGGGCAACAGAGAGGGAACATGGGTTTGAAAACAATATATTAACTGGAGGATAAAAGACAAACTTACTAGGCCGTGTGAGTATTCAGAACATGCAAGTGCAGAGAGAGAAGAGTGCAAGAGGGAGTGGGGGGTAAGTGCTGGAGTGTCCATGCTCATGGTTGAACAGCAGATGTAAGTGCCCAGTATAGTAAGTGCTAGAGAGCATTGAGCTGCAATAAGTAGGTAAGTGCAGGCCAACAGTGGCATAGGCCAGTGGGTTCTGAGGCAAGTGATGTGTGTAGGCAGAGGATGAGGCGATTTTGTGTGGGTTGCCAGGACCCCGAAGGACTCAAGAGGACCCTGGTCACCAATCACAGCGACTGTGTTATTAGCAGAGGAGGGAAGACGGGAAGTAGGAGGTGAAAAAAGTCTTGAGGCGATGGAGAGTTTTTAGTAAGAGCGAGTTGCAAATAGCTTGGTCCCCGGCCCCAGACAGCCTTGTGGACAATGGAGGGGTATTCTAAATTAATCTGTGCAGCAAGCAGGAGCCAGTGAAGAGTTTTTAGGGCAGGAGAGATGTGGTTTCTGGGCTTGAGGCCGAGGATTTGTCTTGCTGCCCTATTCTGAATTAGCTGGAGGGGTCGTAGAAAGGAAGAGGGTAGTTTCAAGATAAGGCCGTTGCAATAGTCAAGGGTTGTGAGACGTGGAGGGGACCAGAGAATTCTATTTTTATTGCATTTCCAAGGAGTGGATTGTGTTCAGGTTCCTGAAATACCTTCAGATGGTCCTCACTTTCCAACTTGTATCAACGCTAATCCTCTCCCTCCGCCCACTCTCCTTACTGAATTGGTCTTACCGTGTAAGTTTAATCAGGTACTGGAAGGCAAACATTACCAAGTGATAGGTAGCCTGTGGCTGTATGTAGTGAAAGGTAATTGGAGATGTGAAACTGTGTCAGTTGGTTGGGAAGAAGTGAGGGTTTGAGAATAGTGAGGACTCCTGCTGGTGTGGCTTTGTAATAGGTTGAACTGTTATCCTGCTGAGACATGGAAATCAGAAAAGTGAAATCAGCTGTAGTGGGTGGGGGGAGGGATTGTACCACTGTTGTATGACTTACTTCTTTTCTCTCTATGTTTTTGGAATGTTTTCACTGAGAACGGTGGCTGCGGATGACTATACTACCAAATCAACGTGCTGGCAAGTGTTGCAGATCATTGAAATCAACTCCCAGGTAAGTCGGTGACTAGATGGGTATACCAAGTTGTGGGCACCATGTGGTGACTTTTGAAGCAGCATGGTATACTTACTAGGAATCCGAGTTTATTACCTGCACTATTCTTGCCCTATGAATGTAAATACTTTTCTCAGGTTTGTCTCCTCCATGTCAAATGATAATTTATACCAGGGCTCGTCACTAGATTAGGCACATGCAGTTTGAGTCTATACAACCTGCCCATTGAAGCGCCTGATGGACAGTGAATTCCCCCGTCTTGCGCTCCCCTGGGCATCTGGTTGACGGCAAAATCTCTGCATCCGTCTTTTTTTTGCAGGTGGAGCCGGGCATCGTCTTCTCTACATCCCACACGACAGACCAGGGCTTGTCACTAGATTAGGCACATGCAGTTTGAGTCTATCCAACCTGCCCATTGAAGCGCCTGATGGGCAGTGAATTCTCCCGTCTTGCGCTCCCCTGGGCATTTGGTTGACGGCAAAATCTCTGCATCCGTCTTTTTTTTGCAGGTGGAGCCGGGCATCGTCTTCTCTACATCCCACACGACAGACCATGACTCGTCATTAGATTAGGCACATGCAGTGTGAGTCTATCCAACCTGCCCATCGAAGCGCCTGATGGGCAGTGAATTCTCCCGTCTTGCGCTCCCCTGGGCATCTGGCTGACGGCAAAATCTCTGCATCCGTCTTTTTTTTGCAGGTGGAGCCGGGCATCGTCTTCTCTACAACCCACACGACAGACCAGGGCTCGTCACTAGATTAGGCACATGCAGTTTGAGTCTATCCAACCTGCCCATTGAAGTGCCTGATGGACAGTGAATTCCCCCGTCTTGCGCTCCCCTGGGCAGCTGGTTGACGGCAAAATCTCTGCATCCGTCTTTTTTTTGCAGGTGGAGCCGGGCATCGTCTTCTCTACATCCCACACGACAGACTATGGCTCGTCACTAGATTAGGCACATGCAGTTTGAGTCTATCCAACCTGCCCATTGAAGCGCCTGATGGGCAGTGAATTCTCCCGTCTTGCGCTCCCCTGGGCATCTGGCGGACGGCAAAATCTCTGCATCCGTCTTTTTTTTGCAGGTGGAGCCGGGCATCGTCTTCTCTACATCCCACACGACAGACTATGGCTCGTCACTAGATTAGGCACATGCAGTTTGAGTCTATCCAACCTGCCCATTGAAGCGCCTGATGGGCAGTGAATTCCCCCGTATTGCGCTCCCCTGGGCAGCTGGTTGACGGCAAAATCTCTGCATCCGTCTTTTTTTTGCAGGTGGAGCCGGGCATCGTCTTCTCTACAACCCACACGACAGACCAGGGCTCGTCACTAGATTAGGCACATGCAGTTTCTGTCTATCCAACCCGCCCATCAGAGTGCTAGACGGGCAGTGAGTACTCCCGCCTTGCGCTCCCCTGGGCAGCTGGTAGATGGCAAAATCTCTGCATCTGTCTTTTTTTTTGCAGGTGGACGCGGGCATCGTCTTCTCTACACCCAACACAGTAGACCAGGGATCGCCACTATATTAGGCCCATGCAGTTTGCGTCTATCCACCCTGCCCATCGGAGCACCTGATGGACAGTGAGTTTTCCCGCCTTGCGCTCCCCTGGGCAGCTGGTTGACGGGAAAATCACTGCATCCATCTTTTATTTTGCAGGTAGACGCGGGAATCGTCTTCTCTACACCCAACACAGTAGACAAGGGCTCACCACTAGACTAGGCCTCAGCAGTATATTAATTAATGCATTTCTAAATATGTCAGTAAACTACTGGTTGCTCGCAGTAATCTTAGTTTGATTTTCAGCATCTATGTTTCAATTTGTAATTTCTTAAAATAATTTGGTGTTGGGGTTTGAGGGAGGTGGGAGGGCATGGGTGAGGTGGGATGGCATGGGTGTGGGGAGTTGAGGGAGGTGGGAGGGAATGGGTGTGGGGGATTGATGGGTTTGTGAGGGCTAATTACTCCCATACATAGTTACTTAAAGTGTGCATACTCCTCTAGAGACTAGCACAACATATGCAGTCTCCCACTGGCCTTCCAATGTGCTGTGGTTAAGGTTCGCAAAACGATTTTGCCCTACTTTCACCACCATTTGGACATCGCGATCGTCTATTGATAAGTTTGTGGGGGAGTATTTTAGTCTTATTGTGGGTGACAACCAATTCCTTGTGTGTTTTCTTTGCAGCATGGGAGTGAACACTGCACCAACCACCTTCACCCCCCTTTCTGCCTGAGCCGCCTGGTTGCCGTGTGTGATATCTTATCACGGACGCCGTGCTCTCAGGAGGAAAGTCACCCTGTTTTAGGAGACTTTACACTGTAGTAGTTTGAGCGGCCTGACATGTTGCATGCAACACTATTGATCTTGCTTCTCTATTGCTCTGTTTTTTTTTGTAGGTGAATATATATATATATATATATATATATATTTCTGATGTTTGTTAATCTGCTTAGAATCACATGCTGTGCATAGGTCCGACATCCAGTGGTCACTGCGGAGTATTGCATTTTGTTTTTCGTAGTCGAAAAGGGGACGTCGACAAGGCGTGTCTGTAACACTATCCCTATAGTGACGTGCGTTGTACCCACAATCCCTCACGCGTCGAGGTCCCTCAGATTGTTTTTTTCGGCCCAGCTTCTGGTCGCCTTTCACGGAGCTCCTAGAGAGACATTGCTAATACTTACCACGGACCTCGGTCCTTAATTATATTTATTATATTGTTAACGATCCCTCCCCTCGACGTTGGCTGTGAAGCTGTTTCTCCACCGAACAAGTTCTCGACGGAGGGGAAGAGGCGGAGGAGATCCTTCGGCGCTGCCGAACACGTGGCCTGGCCTCGACGGCCAACATACAGTAGGGAGAGTGGGGGTTCGAACTTTTATCTTCTCTTTGAGAATGTCTTTCTTTCTCCCCTATCTTTCCCTTGGGGTTGTTATCACCAGCTATTATTGCCTCAGCTATGGAGAGGACACCTTTTAAGTTTTGCCCACGCTGTAGGGGCAAATACACTTGGAAGGATAAACACAAGCTCTGTAATCGTTGCTTGCCCCTCGATCATAAAGAGGACAGCTGCGCGGCCTGCAAGCTCTTGAAACCAAGAACTCTCAAAGAACGAAAGGTTAAGAGGTGGGCGGACTACGCTATGTTGAAGTCAGTTTCCTCACCCGCCGCCGCTGTTACAGAAAGTGACGAGGAGGGTGATAACTCGACATCCGTCACGGAAGTCATGAACCCCCAGAAGGAGCGCTCGCGCTCCTCGACGTCCGTCCCCGGCCCCGAAGGGCTCGGCTCACGCCCTGCTTATGGGAATGAACACCCCGGTGACAAGGACGCACATAGACCCCATAAAACTAAACACACAACCCACGGCTCTTCTTCGTCGAGGACGAAGGATCCATCAGCGCCGAAGGGGACGCAGGGTACTCCGGCGTCTACCTCAGACCGTATAGGTCTCAAGCCCCACCCGCAAACGCAGCCGCGACCAGCGATTGGGCTTTCATCAAACACGGGCGCTACCTCAAAATCATCCGACGTAACGCTCCATAGAGCGGCCGTCGAGGAACAACGCGCAATGCAGGCAACGTCGACACCAGAGCCCTCGACTGACAAACTCGTTGTCGAGAGCCTAGCGAGAATTGTCTCCGAAGACAAACGTACGCGGACGACGAAACAAACGTCGAATACCGCGCCGAAAAAGCACAAAAGTAGCCAGGAACAGCCCCTTTCATCTAAGGGCACTTCTGAACTACTGGAGGGCTTTTCAGAGGGAGACGGAAACCTCTCCTCGACGTTGTGGGAGTGCTCTAAGCGTTTTGAAGGTGAAAACACTGATTTCCCCCCTTTAGACTATTCAGGGGTCCCCCATGAGACCCTTGAAAGACTCCATTCTTGTATGGAGAAAATGGAAAGGTTTCTGGGAAGCCAAGACCCACCCACTCACAAGAGACAAAGAGAATGGCCCCAGGATGACCCTAGAGTCAAGATTCCTAGGCTGTTTCCCCCTTCCACAGATTGATATATGGCCTCACTGAGGAGGAGCAATACCTACAGGAAGATGAGGAGTGTTTGGGTGGAGAGGAAGAACATGAGGAAGAGGGGTTCGAAGAAGATATTTACACTACTGCAGGAGCTTTTGAAGAAGATACAGCTACCTCGCAGCCCTGGCAATCCCAATCAGTGCACTCAGACCCTGATGCCTTTCACCCTTCGCCTCTCCAGGATTCACATATTGGGAACTCCTCTCCCATAGATGACCAGCCTTCACTCAATGCACTATTGCGCAAGGCAGCAGCGCATTTTGAGATAGACACAGGGGAAACTCTTCCTGACATAGACTTTGTAGAAAAAGTTATTAAAGAAAAAGCCCCTGTTAGCCAGTCTATTCCGCTCCTGGCTTCTATTAAGAGAAGAATATCTCCTTCCCTTTCCAATCCAACCTTAGTAAGAGGGGTCAACCCTAGAATAGAAAAGCTCTTCAGCCCTTCATCCTCTGACCCTTTGTACATCAGAGGACATTCTATTCCGGACTCCTTTGTAGTTACCAATACAAGAAAAAGAGCGGGGGTACCACTATCCACTAGTGAAGCACCACCTGACAAGGAGGGCAAGAAGCTCTACGCACTTGGGAAAAGAATTACGACCTCCGCCGCCTTCTCAACTAGGATTGCAAATAACAATTCCCTACTAGCTAGCTACGCAGATGCACAGTGGAGCAAGCTGCGCAGCGAAGCGGAGGACGCACCTGAACCCCTGCGTTCACGCCTGTTAGCTGTAATATCAGAGGGAACGCTTGTAAACCAGGGCATCGTGAAGAACTCCCTAGATGCCGCTGAGACGGCTGGCCGCTCCCTGGTTCAGGGAATACTTCTCAAACGCCCTGTCTGGCTACGCAATTCAGGTTTTAAGCCAGTAACCCAAGCCTCCCTCATAAATAAGCCCATAGGACAAACACATCTGTTTGGGAAAGCAGTTGATGAGGCCCTAGAACATGCGAAGAAAGAGTTTGAAACCATCAAGACTCTTGACCAAATTTCTAGGCCCCCTAACAGACGCGGCTATGGCAATAGACGCTCCTTTCGTGGCCAACGCCAGCAGCAAAACCAACAACAATTTTACTCTGCTACCAACTGGCCCCCTAACCAGGGTAACACCCAGTTCAGTCAAAGAGGCCAACGGCGTGGCAGAGGAAAAGGTCGCGGCTCCAGCCCCAGAGGTTCCACGCCCAATACCAACAAATGACCCGAAGATTCGGGTCCTCTCCCATGCGTCACCGGTCGGGGGCCGGTTAACATCGTTCCTATCAGCATGGGAGGGAATATCATCAGACCGCTGGGTATTATCCACCATAGCCCACGGATACTGTATAGAATTCAACGGTTCCCCGAAGTACAGACCCCCACGGAACCAACGCATAACACCGGAACACCTCACCATTCTTCTTCAAGAAGTAGAAGAACTTCTGAAAAAAGAAGCTATAGAAGCTGTCCCCCTATCTCAGGTAACAGAAGGTATTTATTCAGTGTACTTCCTTGTACCCAAAAAGGACCTAACCATGCGCCCTGTATTAGGTCTGCGCCCAGCGAACAACTTTGTCAAACCCCAAAAGTTTCGTATGGTGACCTTGCAGGAAGTAATCCCACTGTTATCACAAGGGGATTACATGACAACGCTAGACATGAAAGATGCATACTTTCATATTTTAATGTTGCCAGCACACAGAAAATACCTCAGGTTCAAGATAGGGAACAAACACTACCAATTCAAAGTACTACCCTTCGGGATAGCTTCTGCACCGAGGGTATTCACAAAAGTACTGGCAGTAGCAGCAGCCCACCTGCGCAGGCTATCCATCCCAGTATACCCTTACCTCGACGACTGGCTCATAACCGGGGATTCTTACGAGACATGCTTCTCCAATACCCAAAAGACTGTAGACCTTTTGTACCAACTGGGCTTCTCCATCAACGAAAAGAAGTCCAGCTTAGACCCCAGCCAAGTCAAACAATTTTTAGGGGCTCTAATTCTAACAAAGGAAGGCCTCGTCTTCCCCTCCAACGAGAGGGTCCAAAACATGCTGTTTCAGATCCCCCATTATGTAGCAGGTCGAGAGGTGACGGTACGCAAGGCTATGCGCTTGCTAGGGATGATGGCGTCCTGTATTTATTTGGTACCTCACGCGCGCCTGCGCATGCGCCCAATGCAGGAGTGGCTCAACAGCCAGTGGTGTCAGGCCAGCGGACAATGGGACGATCTAGTGGTGGTCTCGCAGGCCTTAGTTCTCTCGCTGCGGTGGTGGACAAAGGAAAACCTGTTGTTAGGGAAGACTTTTGCCACACCCGCAGTGGAAGCCACTCTAACCACAGACGCATCCCTCACAGGATGCGGGGCTCACCTATCCCATCAGACTGCTCACGGAGCGTGGACTCCAAGCTTAGCATCCAAGCATATAAACCTGCTGGAACTTCTAGCGGTGTTCAAAGCACTAAAAGCCTTTCAGGAACACCTACAAGGAAAGACATTGATGGTCCTCACAGACAGCACCACAGCCATGTACTACCTCAACAAGCAAGGGGGCACTCACTCTCCAGGACTGTCCAAGCTGTCCCAGAATATATGGAAGTGGGCTCTCAAACACAACATGTTCCTACTATCACAACATGTACCAGGGGAACTCAATCTGCTAGCAGACAAGCTCAGCAGAGACTTCCCCCTGCCCAAAGAGTACGAATGGCAATTGCACGAAGACATCGTCTTAAACGTCTTCACGCAATGGGGATTCCTGGAAATAGACCTGTTCGCAACTATAGAAAACTCACAATGCCAAAGTTACGCCTCCAGGTACCCCCAGAACCAGTCCAAGGGGAACGGTCTGTCGATTCAATGGTCAGGGAAATTTGTTTACGCCTTTCCCCCGACTCCCCTTCTCAACAAAGTGGTGCACAAGATGCACCACGAGCAGGTTACCATGATACTAGTGGCCCCAATGTGGGCCCGGCAGCCATGGTTCGCTCACTTGATGGAGATGTCCCTATCTCCCCCAGTGAAACTTCCCTGCCCGTACAACATGCTGTCACAAGACAAGGGCAGGACACTGCACCCATGCCCTCAGACCATGAACTTAGCAGCCTGGCTCCTGAGATCGTAGAATTTGGACATTTACAACTCCCGCAGAGATGTATGGACATCCTCAGGGAATCCAGTAAACCGAATACTCGCCACTGCTATTCTAGCAAGTGGAAAAGATTTGTCATCTGGTGTAGACTCCCAGGTGGGACAGGCAGTATTAAGACATCTTTTCTCTTCTGTTCCTTCTCATAACCCACCGCCAACTCCGGTTACTGCTCGCTAGTCTATGCACAGCATGTGATTCTAAGCAGATTAACAAACATCAGAAGACAATGCATTACTTACCATAAAAGCATTTCTGATGGTTGTATCTGCTTAGATTCACATGCGCCCACCCTTCCTCCCCGCTCGGATGGAAGGAACATAGACATCCTTTTCTATATATTTCTCTCTTTTCTGTACTCACTCACGTCTAGAAGGCTCCCTCAGGGCAGAAAAATACAAACAGAGGGACCTCGACGCGTGAGGGATTGTGGGTACAACGCACGTCACTATAGGGATAGTGTTACAGACACACCTTGTCGACGTCCCCTTTTCGACTACGAAAAACAAAATGCAATACTCCGCAGTGACCACTGGATGTTGGACCTATGCACAGCATGTGAATCTAAGCAGATACAACCATCAGAAATGCTTTTACGGTAAGTAATGCATTGTCATATATATATAAAAACTAGGAGGTGCGGGGCGCACTCTGGTTCCCAGCTTAGTATACCTTCCACAGTCCAGTTGATCTTCTGCTCCAAGCGCTTTCATGTCTCTTGTAATCTTCAGGAAGGCAGTCTGTTCAGGTGTTGCTAGTTTATACCAAATGTGGCCACATGGAATATGTTGAATAAAAGTGCATACCTTTTATTCTCGTTTACATTTTCTGTGTGCAAAATGTGCTTAATGATCTTCCCAACATGTTCGGTCTTAGGGCTGGTGCCATAAGATATTTTTTATGTTGAAGTTAGAGAAGCAGAAATTACCACCATAGGAGGTTTTGCCCGCATCAGTGATCCCAGCTGTGTCTATGGTTGGCCAGGCTCTCCTAAAATTATTGTTTGTGGTGCTTATTACCGAAATGGAATGCATGAAATGTGTTTATAATTAGGAGGTAACTAAGCCCACAGCAGGGGTCTGCAGGCTCTCGAGATTGTACTTATTTTACTACAACACCCATAATTCCTCAATATAATCAATATGTGTCGTGGTGGAAGGATTTTGCAGCCCACACGATCTGCAGTTTGAAAGTTTGTACTCCCCTGGAACCCTTTCTTTTTCATGCCACACTTTGATTGCACTACAGCATTTTTCCAAGCAGGCTTTGCCCATAGTGAAGTGGGTGTTTTAAAAGAGGAGGAAGTGCATTAATTTCATGTTTTTACTGACATTCATGATTACTAACAACATGTACCATTTCTCCATTTAAAAAGCATGCAATATAAATGACCAATGTGATGTGGTTACTCTTATTCATGTGCACTGGGTGCTGCTTGCAAAAGGGGCTGAGCTTGCAGCCATGGAGAGCTGAAATAGATACATTTACCTGCTTTCTGTCAGCAGGCCTTCTGACAGGGCTCTCTGTGTGAGGCGAAGTAGACTTTTTTTTCTCCAATGTTTGTGACAGAAAATGTAGATCTATTTCTTGGTTTATAAGTGCTTTTTGGTGTTAAATTATAATTTTACCACACACTTTACAGTAATAGATTGTAGGGACTGTTCAAGAAAAAGGCTCTCCAAAAACATTTTCTGACAAGACAGTCACACACAACCCATTCAGCTCTGTTTTATCTCTTCTCTAAGAAAGAACTGATATTCTTCAATAAAATAACCAAATCCACCCACAGTCCCCACATTTGACCACATTATAAAACATGTCAAGTATTCTCAGAAAGGCTCCTCAAAGGGGTTCATGTGTATAACAAATGTTAGCTATGGGGTATGACCAGGCAGCAGGGGGTGCTACAGTGCCCAGACATGTCAATTGTGTGTGACCTTTGCTAATAAAGTTCAGCCTTGCGGCAGTGAAAGGGGAAAAAAAAGGTACATTTAGCCTCTGACTGACTGGAATCTCTCTTTGAGGGCTTTGTGTGTGAAGGAGAGAGGTTGTGTTTTTACTGCTCATGTGAAACCAATTCTTTGTCAAGGAGATTGATTTCAAAGGTGAATTTGGAAGTTTGGGTGACTAGGTGATTGTGTTTTGGTAAATTCTACTTCGTGTAGCTTTACTGGGAAGGACATATTTTTTTTTTTTTTACCCCTTCCTGAGTCTTTCTAGGACACAGGATACCATCCCTGTGTGTTTTTGTTTTGTTTTTTATTGGCTGAAGTTTCTTTGTCTCCATCCTGTCATTAGACTTTTTTTTTCTGAGAGGGTTAAAAGATTGTGAAAAGGATCAATTAATTTAGAAAACATTTTGACAGGATATTTTAGGGGAAAGAAATGGCAGCAAAAAGATTTAGAATTGACAATCAAGATGCTTTATTTGAGCTGATGGCAGAGGCACCAGACATTAGCTCAGAAGGGGAGAGTGATATTGAGTTTGAGCCTGAGGGGTTGCCAGAGACAAGCAGTGGAGAGGATAGTCCCTCTGAGGATGAGTGCAATGACGACTCTGGGGAGGAGGGACTGTCACAGGAAGATGTTTGTGAAGCCTATTGGGATGAGGTTTTGCCTGGCGCAGATCCATACAGCAATGGAGTGGAGTTCAGCGTCAGGAACCCAGGGGGTCGCAGTCTTCCACTCAGAAATTCCCCTCCTACTGTGTATTTTAACTTGTTCCTCACAATGGACCTGCTAATCCACATAGTGAGGGAGACAAACAAATATGCAAGGGATCTACTAGCAGCAAAGGCATAGTGGATCCAAATTCATCCTCATTCACGGCTGCGCCGGTGGATGAATGGAGGGCTGACTGTGGCACTTCTAAAAAAATGGATTGGCCTTTCTATAAATATGGGAATTATTCGCAAGAAAAATGTAAAAATGTACTGGGACCTTACACACCCTTCTCAGGCCACACCTTTCTTTGCCCAAGTCATGCCGTTGTGGCAATATCTCATTGTCACACGGATGATCCACTTAAATGACAACGCCACTGCAAAGGCAAGGGGAGAGGAAGGGTTTGATCCCTGGCATAAGGTGCGTCCAGTTTTGGACTCCCTGAACCGTGCATTTAAAAAATACTATGTGCCACGGCAGGTGCTCTCCATTGATGAGTCCATGATTGGCATGAAGAATAGGGTCGCCTATATTCAGTACATGCCCAACAAAAGACATGCCAGGTTTGGGATTAAAAAATTTGAGGTCTGTGACAGCAGCAACAGCTATATTTTGCACGTTGACCTGTATGCAGGCAGGGATAAAACAACAGGGTGTGAAAAGGGATTTGTATATAACAAGGTCATGAGCCTCTTAAAGTCTTGTGACTTACTTAATAAGGGATATCACTTAATGACCGACAATTATTACACCAGTGTCGGCCTTGCTGAGGATCTCTTATTGACCACAACCCTTCTAACAGGCACAGTGAGGGTCAACTCTAAGGGTTTGCCACCCGAGATAACCAGGGCCAAGTTACAGCCGGGTGGATCAAAATATTTGAGAAAAGGTGGGTTGTTGGCATGTGCCTTTAGAGAAAAAAAAAGCCATCGCAAGCCTGTGCTGCTGCTGTCCACTGCCAGTCTGGCAAGTGATGTACTCGTGCATACTAGATGTGGCCAGTCAGCCATCAAGCCCCAAATCATTCTTGACTATAACAAAGGAATGGGTGGGGTTGATGTAAGCGACAGAAAAATATATGAGTTTGCTGCAGAGAGACCAACACATAGGTATTGGTCGAAGATATGGCGTTTTCATAATGAACGCCTATGAGCTTTACAAAATTAATACTGAACACAGCAAACTCCTTAGCAGGCACAGCTTTGTAGTTGATATCATAGAGGCTCTCTGCTTGTCTCAGGAGGGAACGTCCTCTGAACACTCAGCAGCAACCCCACTGCTCGCCCCATCATCAAAGGAGCATGGTTTTGCCATTTTGCCATTTTGCCGGCAAAGAAAGAAAGGGACTGTGCCATATGTTCTGACAGAAGTAAGCCTGGTGGACGAAAAAGATCACGCCACTGGTGCCCAGGTTGCAATGTTGGCATCCATGAAAGATGCTACCCGCTTCTTGTCCATAGCACCCCATGCAACATAGACCCGGATGATTCAAGTGTAGGTGATACACATGAAAGACACTGCAAAATATTGTCTACACAAACACCTATATGTACTTTACCTCCCATTATAAAACTGATCAGGTTTTCCATGTGGGGGAGGGGATAGATTAAGCAGTTTGGGGGCTTCTTTTTTTAAAAATGTTTAAAAAGGTTTAACTCGGAAAACAAGTAAAAAATACTCAAAAAAATATAAAGTGAAAAAAATATGTTTACCATTTTTTTTGTCAAATAATTTTCCCTCCCTATTTTAATAAATATATTTCATTGTACATATATTCTGGAAAAATATAATACATGTTATAAAATTAACACTAACAACCCTTCAAAAAGTGCCCAGTCCCTAGAAATAATATACACGTAAAAATAATTAACAAATAGGCATGTCGATGACACAAATTGGACTCTGACCCATCTCCATTCCATTCCCCTGCTGATCTGTCTGCTTCGGCACCGGGCACCTGGTTACCCTCTGATTTTCGGGCCCAGGTCCCTGCCCACCCAGCCACACACCCGCACTGCCTCCTGGCAACCCTGGCACTTGGGTCTGTATCTGTAACCCTACATTCCCCTTACCTGCACTTATCAGACACCCCTTGTCTGCGCTTTAACCTTCCACTTGCCACATTGCTGGCTGCACTACCAGTTGTTGTTGTTTTATCCCTTGCTCTGCACTTTCCACTCCTCCCCTCTCCCTTGCACCTTCCCCCTTCCCTTTCCCATGCACCTGCGCGTTCTCAATGTCACTGGGCCTAGTAAGATTGTTGTTTTGTCCTCCCTTGTTCCCCTCACTTGCCTCGTCCCGCTCTGAAACACTTGTGTATGAGCGCAATACAAATAAAATATCATATCATAGCCTGCTCTGTCCGGGGTAGGCGTACGTGGGAGTGCACCAGCAAAACAGAGTGACAAACAGGGGGCATCGCAGCTTACTTCTTGATGGAAGAGCCTACCCCCTGCACGGGGAACACGTTTTACCCACAATGCAGGCCTAAAGTGACAGGCAAGCGTCTCAGCTGGTTGAAATGCATGACCCTTTTGATAGAAAGCCTTGTGCCCACAGACAGGCTTGGCAGGCTGCAAGTGTGACAACTGCGAGACTGACCCTAAGCCATGATGAGCACTGTGCAGTCCTCATCAGACCCAGTATGTGAGGATACTGTGTAGATTCCAGTGCTGTGACAGCCAGGAGAGCATTGTTCAAGCCATGTAGAAGGCCAGTGTTACTTTCAGCACTAACACACTTCTCCCAGGCTATAGCTAACATACATTGGAGACTGATCCCTCTCCATTCCATGGCCTGCCCTGTCCAGAGCAGCCATGCATGGGAGTGCACAAGCAAAACCAAGTAACGAAAAAGGGGCATCCCAGCTTAGTTCTTGATGGCATAGCCTACCGCCTGCACGGGGAACACGTTTTACCCAAAATGCAGGCCTAAAGTGACAGGCGAGCGTCTCAGCTGGTTGAAATGAATGACCCTTTTGAGAGAGAGCTTTGTGCCCATGGGCAAGCTTGGCAGGCTGCAAGTGCGACAAAGGGGAGAATGACCCACTCCACGATGAACACTACAGATTCCTGTTTAGACACCATACATGTGCAGGGTTTGGAATTGAGATTCAATGAGCAAGAGCTAAATCCACTCCTGAGTGTTGGGCATCCCACTGTGGGCAGGAGCTACCACAGGGGAACCAGGAGCCACCAGAAATGCTCCTTTTTGTTCATTTTGTATGAACCATTGTGCTTAAATGTTTTTTAGATGTGTTCTAATTCTTCTGTATTAACATTCCCAAATACTCAAAGTTAATGTCACATTTCCGTGTTGGAAGGCACCAGTTGGCCATATGAGCCAATGGTAGCTCCTGGTAGATGTTGGTTTTAAGCTAACCAGGCTCTACTATGCTAGAAGCAGGAGCTAACTAGCACCCAGCTCCCCTCAATTTCAAACCCTGATGTGTACCCTGGGTACACTCCACTCCATTATCTGCTAGGAGTGCATTTGAATGCCATGAATGAGGGCCACAGTTTTCTAAGTACTGGTACTCTTCACCCAGGCTGTAGATCACACAAAAGTCCTTGGTGGGTGTCACAGAAGAGGAGGCTGCTGCAGGATTGGCCAGTTCCTTACAGACTTTGAAAAGATCGGCCATGTTGTTTGATGCCGCAGAGATGCGTGCTTGAATAAAGACTCTTATCTTAGAGTGGATGCAGAGTCGATATTGCCTTTGAAGAAGGCGGCAGGCCGGTTTGTCAGAGGGGCGGTCCACCTGACGCATTCCATTTCCACTCAGCTGCCCAACACATGTGTTTAAGGGCAGCCAGATCAGAGTTGTACCAAGAATTGCTCTTTTTGGAAGGCTTCAGTCCGACCCACATGACAGGGGCCAGAGTATCAAGGGTGTTAGAGATAGAGAGATTGAAGTTAGCGAGTGCACAGCAGGCAAGGGAGCCTGTGCAGAGGAGGAGGAAGACACAGCAAGCAAGGGAGTAATCTTAGTTTGATTTTCAGCCTCTATGTTTCAATTTTTAATTTTTTTTAAATAGTTTTGTGTTGGGGATTGAGGGAGGTCGGAGGGCATGGGTGAGGGGGATTGAGGGAGGTGGGAATGGGTTTGGGGATTGATTGGTGTGTGCGCTAAGCGCTGAGATGCCTAAGGGCGATGCGCGCTATCCAAATAAACAACCAAACCAAACTAATTACTCTGTTCCACTTGTTTTAACATACACAGCTACTTTAACTGTGCATACTCCCCTAGAGACTAGAAAACATGTGCAGGCACCCACTAGCCTCCCAATGTGCTGTGGTTAAGGTCCACAAAAGGATTGTGTCCATTTTGCACACCCATTTGGAGAGCGTGTTAGAGAGTGTGTGTTGTTATTTCATATTAGCTAGGGTTATTGAGTATGGTATGTAAAACATGTTCGCTGTCAGCAAGCACTGTACAGAGCACTATGAATTTATGTGCAACACTTTGTTCAACATAGACATTTTTTTATATGTAGCGTAACATGATACCTCTTTTCAAGGCTGAATGTATTCCCTTGTCCAAGCTGACCCACATTTGCATTGGTAATGTGGATGGTCTGAAGAAGGACAGAGACTGATATCTTCCAGTATCAAGTATTTTATCAATTACAAGAAAAGGTGTAAACTCCTAACTCTCCCAAAACTATGGGTTTTCTATGCCTTACACAAAACTAACTAGGGTGGTCGTCAGTAATAGTCAGTCCAAATTGAAGATCTGTTCTCCATCCAAAACTAATCTATTCTGTCCCTACCACTATCACCGGGCCTGTATTCAGGAAGAAGAACTTTTCTCATGTTGTCAGGTTGGCTTCAGGCTTCTCTGCTTCTCTTTCTCTCGCTCAGTGTCCGCTCTTTGATGTGAGCGGGTCTGTGGTTTCTGCGTCATTGTTGGACTTAACAGTCCACTGACGCTCGTTCATGCCACCACCTAAGGTTCGGTATGACATGTTGCTGGGACTTCCAGAGCGGAGCCTCATAGTCATTTGTATCTGTTTCCTGAGTTTTCTCAATTACTCGGGCACTCTTCTTCTCAGTATTACAAGAATACTTCTCCTTATGGTGAAACAATGGTTTTATACCACAGTAACAAACAGTAGCTTGGTCTTCTTGTCTTCTTTTTGATTATAGCTGTTAATGGTGGGTTATAGGGGGGAGTCTCACCCAGTGAGGTCCCGCTTGCCTCTACCCCTTGAGAAAAGCTATTGTAAGGGATGTTCCAAAGATCACATAATTTCAGGCAATGTCATAAACATGCATTCTAGTTCCAACCTCCAGTTTTTTCTAAGAGACCAAATTCCTTGTTTTTTCCTATATGTTTTTTTATAAGACACTAATGCTAAATGGCTAGTCATGCTTTTTGCTGGCTCTCCCATTTTCAGGAAATGGCCATTGGCAAATTCAAGAGGTCAATGTTCAAAGAACAAATCATTCTCCAACCCATCTTACTTCCATGCTCCCCTGTCCCTCCGGTCATCGTTTCCTCCCCTCCACACCCTTTTAACCCACTCAGCTTATTCTTTTAGCTGCAAGCCGCAATTCCAGCCTCCATCATGGGCCGACGTGGAAATAGAAGAGGGACTCAGCATGGAGCCACACCTTCCATCTCCACGGCCCCCATCTTAAGTTAATATTTTGCTTGAATGGGAAACATACCATTTATTCCAACAAAATAAATTGTTATTAGAACCCAGGTTTCCGGATTGGAAACCTGAGACACTACTAGCAATAGCACCAGATCCGGCAGGCCAGATCATGGGGTAATGGCAGCTGGGCCCATTACTGAGGTCCTCGCTGTGCTCGGGCCTATAATGTGGGCTCAGGGCCATCGCCCCGCAGTGTGGCCTGCCGGATCAGGTGTTGTTTCAATATTACAGTCACATTTCTGTAATGTATGTCTGGTCCGTGGTTTTTGAACAAAATAGGAAAGTATGTACCATGGCTTTGAGATGACATCACACCTGTCTGTACTGGTTCCACGGTTTCAAAACAATTGCCAAAAACCCATTAAGAATGATTGTTCTAAGATCAAAGCTCAACAATAATTGCCACTTCACTTAGATATCCAAATCCTGGGATAGTGCGTACCAACACATTACTCATGGCTTCACATTTTTATAAATCTGCTCAAGAGTTGTGAAAATATAATCAAAAGTCATATTTAGAATATTCTGAGATCGAATGTCAAATTAAATGGCCACTCTGACTAGCTACAACATTTATGAGATAGCACATACCATAACCTTTACAGTGATACCCCACTCATCGAAATCAAACAAATGGTTGCTGAGAAATTACAAAAAAACATTTTGCAAATGCAAATTTCAAGGTCAAAGGTCACATTGCCTACCCCCATGCCCTACTTGATGCATAGAAGACAAAGTACATGACATGACCATTCCAACAACACCTCGCTTGTATAAATGTTCTACATGGTAGCAGAACAAAAAAAAGTTTTAGTTGAATGATTTAGAGGTCAAAGGTCAAATCCCAAAGCATCTCAAACTATCTGTACCTTTTATACGAAAGAATGTACCACGGGATTGAGATGACACCACATTTGTCTATATCGAACCCAGTTCCAAAGCAATAGCAAAACACACATTGAGAATAATTATTCTAAGGGTCAAAGGTCAACGATAATTTCCACTTGACTTATATATCCAATAGATGGGATAGTACATACCAATACATTAGTGTTGGCTTCACCCTTTTCTAAAACTGTTCAAGAATTGTCATAATATAACAAATAAATCATATTTACAATCCTTTTTTCTGAGGTCAAAGGTCAAATAAAAAGGCCACTTTGAGTATCTACCCCATTGATGAGTAGCACATACCATGTCCATTACAGTGATACCCCACACAGCTAAATCAAATGAATGGTTGCTGAGAAATTACAAAAACACTTTGGAAGTGCTCATTCTAAGGTCAAAGGTCAAATGTCATACCCCCCTAGACCCTACTTGATGCCTCCAAGTCAAAGTACCCAACATGACTGTTCCAATAACACCTCTTTTATATAAATGTGCTAAATGGTAGTAGAGCAACAACAAAAAAACACTTTTGGGTGAGAGATTCTAAGGTCAAAGGTCAAATAACAAATCCTGAGGCCTGATCTGATCCATAAATTAAGAAGCACAATTCAGGACTTTCGAAGAGACACCTCATTTGTCAAAATCAGTCCCACTGTTGTATAACAATTACTAAAAAAGCACTTTGCACTTGATTATTCAGAGGTCAAAGGTCAAATGTCATAACCTCTCAACATATTAGACAATGGATTATGGAGAACATGTCATTAACTTTCAAAAGACACCGCAATTAAGATAAACAGATCTAGGGTTACAAAGATATGATGACAAACCCATTTAATGTAGTGAATTTTAAGGTCAAAGGTCAGATATATAGACACTGTGACCCATTGGCTCACATACAGAGATAACACGTTCGAAAATTGTCTGATGACTAAACATACATACCAGAACAAACCATTTACTAGACTTTATTGAGTCCCAGTTCTGCAATAGAGATTCTTGCAGGGAAAACAACAAGGGAAATAAACAATGTCAGCCATTTTAAAGTATATGTAAGACTACCCAGAATGTTTGCGAATATTTATTTTCCTTTGCATCATATTGCTACTAAGTAAAACCTGATTTCTAAATTATTGGTCTTTTACTTTCACTTTTTTCATTATATTTGTGGATTGGAAAAAAAGTTCACATTTGACACTCATGGGATGCACTTACGCTAAGCCCCAAAAAATAAATAAATAAAATAAAACATGAAACTTCAGTTTTTTGTCTGAGCAGCAAACATAATATACTTGAAATCTGCCCATCTACCTACTGAAAAAAATAGTTTTCTGAAAGTGCTACCTTTGTCGTCAGTGATATATACTCTTTACAGTGATATGTGTCCACCATATTGAATCATGTCATGTGACCTCAGGGTGTGACACAAACGTGTGCTTTTTGGCTCATTTTATAGAGACAAATATACTGAAACAAAAAATGTATGGTTATCCTATAGTATTATCGATTTCTAGTGAGCTACAGCAATTTGAGATGAAACAGCTAAGAATCAGAGAAAATAGCATGGCACTGAGTGTTTTCCAATGGGCACTAATATGGTTAAATCTTCCATTCAATTTCGAATTGTATGTTTTTGCTCAATCCATTGCTTGTGATTGATAGTATCTTTCCAGTGTTGCTCCAGTAAAGAATTGTTTTTATTTCAAGAGTTTTATACACATTCATTGTTTTATTCATCCATTTCCGAGTGTCATTTTTAGCATTGCCAGGGTTTAAAATCCGTTTTTCTCTCTTGTTTGGGGAGGGAAGGTCGGATTTCAGTTCTGTTGTCCATTTGTCATTCCTGATTACCTATTGCTTCTGTTTATCCACTTAGAATTGATTAGTTGTGGGTTGAGGGAACATTGCAGGAGAAAATTCTAACTCAAGTGCTATTTTACCTAAAATCAAAAAGTGCTCCGATTCCCTGGTGTTTTGTAGTTGTGTCAATAGAAGATTAAACTAAGTGCATTGCTTACATTCCTATTGTTCTTACCACCCCATTGGTGATTGCTGCACCATATTAAAAATGGTATGATTTCTTTTGAATTTTAAAATAAATGAATAAATATTACATTTTTATGAACCAGCCTGGTTCATGGTCCATTGTGACCCAGGGTATTTGAAAAGGGGGTGTGATCTTAGTGGTGTACCAGCTCAATATTGAATCTAACATTAAAACATAAGCATTGGGCTGAGACTAAGGTGTGCGTCACCTGATTGAAATCCTTAAGAGGGGAATGAGTTTATTTTCTGCACATTTTAATATGGGTGCCATTTCTGAATTCAGGGGTGCATTCAAATGTGATGAAACGACCCCATATCTGTGTAAATCTGCAACGGAGATCAAAAGGGAAATCTGAATGTGCTCCTCCTGAATACTACACATGCAACAGACTCTGTGTTAGACCTATTTGCCTCTCTGAGTTTTTTGACCTGTAACCATGGGCTCTCCTTAATACTCCATAAATAACCTCAGTAGACCTCATGGAAGCAAACTCGGCAAGATGAAAATGCATGCATCCCCTAATGCATGACTGACTCCTCCGCAGCCCTACAGGCTTTTTTGAGGTCCATGTCTGTTATGAATTCCTCATATTGTCATATTACAAACCTCAATAATACTACTCAAAGTGTCGACCTCCGAATGATGCAAAGCAGACCTAGGCATGTCAAACACATGACTGGCTATGCTGGTCTGACATGCAATCTTACAATGCCCCACTTCATCTTTACTAATCTGATCAACTTTGGAAGGATGGAAGTCAGAGTTCTTCTTACCCAGATCCAAGACTTGGACCTGCACGTTGCTCTTAGGTCTCTGATATTTGTGCATTAGTCTACTCAGATATCTTACTGCAGAGTTAAATGTGCTGTCTTACTTAGATAACACTCACAAATGCAAAGGACGCCATCTCCTCTTGAGACCCCCCCTCACCTCCCTACCGGGCCAAGCCGATCCACCCTCTCTCTGTACCCTAACCTTTATATCTCTTCCTGAAGCCGTTTACATTATTTTATTTAGCGTTCAGATCACTTTTGAGAACGTTCGGCCTGGCTTACTCATCACTCCTGGTTTCCTCCCTCATCCATCCTCACCTTGCCCAAATTGTGGAAGTGAGATTAGTACTATTACCGAGTGAGATCACATGTTGGCAGATCGCATCTCTCTACACAGTCTTGACATCAGGGTCCTCAATAAAGTACTGTCTCTGATCCACAAATGTCTTTGGGGTAGCACTCCGTTCTGCTGTCTGAAGACAAAGTTTATGCTACAAGTCTCTTTAAGCACGTGGATGCTCACTCTAGACTCCTGGTTGGGCCTAGATTAAACTGCTCCAATCAGGGGTCAGGGGCAGGTGGTTCTCTGCCTGGTGTCCTAGACAGTGGAACCAGGGTCGGACTGGAATACAAACAAGAAATGGGCCCGGTCACCCAAAAAAAGTGGCCCACCCCTCGCCTCATGACCCTTGACCTCTGTTGACATCACCCAAAGTGATGTCATTTGACCCCACCCCAAAGTGACATCCCGGGAAGTGTTGAAACACGACCTTTCACCCCTTGACAAAACAGGAAGTGCCATCAAATAGCATTGTTCCTAAGTACACTCAATTACTGTGACTCCAAGCAGACGTCCAAGGCCAAATGATAATATGTTATAGTATAGCATTTACGCTTAAGCTCTTTTTTTATAGAACAAATATTCATACAATTTCACCCAACCTGTGTTGGTACTCATTTATCGACCTAAGAAGGATGAAAGGCTTTTTGAAAGAAAGAAAAAGTGAAAAAAAAATATTCTTTTTCAACTTTATTTTTCTTCCAAACCGGCCCAGGCATGGCCAGAAAACGGCCCCCACTCCCCAGGGACGATTTCGGCCCAGCCACGGGCCAAAAGGCCGAGGGGCCAATCCGACCCTGAGTGGAACTCTCTCCCTACAGATGTCGGGCTGCAAGGAAATCTTCTTCATTTTAGGAGCCTTCTCAACAATCATCTTTTTCTGAAGTCAGGAAAATGAGGGCCTGCTCTCTCCTCTGTAGTGATGACGAGCGCCACTAGGCAACTCGACCTCCAAGTGTGCGCTATACAAATGATCACACTCATGGACTCAAAATCAAGGAAGTGAAATAACTATAGGGCCTCAAAACAAGGTTGGCGGTATCCTGGTGGTAATTGCGCCGGGGTACTGCCAACGCAAACGGAGTTACTGCTACTCAGTCCGGCGCTATTAGCGATGAATCACGAGTAGCGATATGGCAGTTAAGCCCCATTCCCCATTGGGTCCATCGGACCAAATAGGGTTGCTCTGCGCTACTAGCGTTGACGCAATTGCACCACTCTAATAGCACTCTAATAGCACCAAAAATGGACGGAAAATGGAGACTCCTACCTCCAGCAAAAAGCTGGAGTTAAAACTCCAAACTTCCCATCCGACTAATGATTGACTAATGATTGGGACAACCATTAAATGCGGCGGCACGGATTTACCATGAGTAACTATTTGAAATGTTGAAAAAAATATTTCTCCCCCATTGAATTTCATGATTGATTTGTGTGTTGTGTTCAGATATATGCCTAAATACGCCGAGCTTAATGGGTTTAGTGTCTGCTTCACAGATGTGTGTGACCTCTAAGTCAGAGGTTCAATTTCTTTCTTTGGCGGAAGTGGTCTTTCGTCCTGTCGCAGTCATTCAAACGAATTCCATTATGTTGGGTAAAAACAACAAATATTATGTCATGCAAAGATAATGAAGCCCTTAGAACTGCGTAATATGGGAACAAACTACAGCCCGATTACGACTGGAAAAAAAAGATCATGTTGCCAAAAATGACATCTACTGCATCCAATCCCCAATGCTTTTGGGGAAACAACGACAAACTGACCCCAGTATACTGGGGTAAAAATAATTCCCTGGGGAATATATTATTCAGAAAGACTTTGGATGCAACTATTTGGAGTTTTCCGAACTATTGATGAGGCAGTGAATCATCTTGGATTGGTAACCATGCAATAGTGCTCAGATAATGTGAAGTAACTTGTGAGCATGAACACTTGGGTGGCCAATGAAGCCAGCGATGCCAGCAGGTTTCCACCTGACTGCACCAATTAACTTCACTCCTTCATTCCTAGCCAGAAATAGCGCTTCTGTGCTGCCCGATGGCAGACTGGAGACATTGGGGCTGATTCGTGGAACTTTTAGCGTGTTGCAAAGTGCAAAACGACCTTGCACTGCCAACAAACACCCTGATTCACAGAGCGGTGCAAAGTGTATTTCTGCAGTGCAGAGTCACTTTGTAAAGTACTCTTTAGTTATTTATTTATTTAATAGTATACTTTTATCCCTACGGCGTTGTATATACAACATGTATGACATACATAGAAAGGACACAAACCCAGTTGAAATATCCAATATGTTAATCATGGGTTAAGTTAACACCATACATACAATCACAGCAATATATAAAATACAGTTTCTAGATAATTGGATAACATCATCTAATTTAGAGAATTTAAAATTTCACTAATTTTCAGATACAATATAACCATAAAAAAGATAAAATTAATGTTGTCACCTTGCATAAATTTACACCATATCGATGATGAAGCCGCAGGGAGCAACGCATCACAGACACTACTCGGACGAAGAGCCCAATAGGAGCTAGACTGCCATAAGGACAGCCACCCACAATAAAACAAGAACCCCACCCAGGGACCGCAGCATGACATACTTGCCTTGAGAAAGACCCGGTTGGGTTGAAACACGTGTCGGCTGACCGCACCAAGGCATAAAATGCCATAACAGTGTTCTACACACTAATCATTGTATCAAGTGGAATCTTTCATAAACCATCAATAAAAGCGAACCTGTATCGCACTAACTACCGTGTTAGAAGGATTATTGATACCGAATCAGACAAGATAACCAGGAGTAAACCCACCTCTCATACGCACCAAATTGGGGTCCTGGCTAAACCCCTAACCACTCCTGTGATCTTGCGACACCAGAACAAACCTTCCAACCTATAAATGGTGCTTAGCATGGGCAGGTTCCAATCCTAGAGCCAACCAGACCCCGAATTTCCACATTAGGTGGCATCGAAAAACCTCTGGATAACCAATGATGTAATAAGGCATACTTTTTTTTTATTTAGCATATTTAAAGCGCTCACACAGCCCACAGGCATCGAGGCGCTATTACAGTAATTGTTTGTTTTTTTAGTTTGCGAAATTCTTTTTTTTCTGTCTTAGTTGTGTATTTCTAACACACTTAAATACCCAGAGGTTTCTAAGCGCTGACCTGGGGATCGAACCTGTGTTGCTTCGTGTCGTCTTGCTTCCAAGGCGTGCACGTTGCCACTGAGCTATCCTCCTGGGACTTGCAAACCGTACGGATTTAGGCGGTAGGCTACTGCTTTTTATGCAGTCCTACTGCCTATTGATTTCATGTACAGATCCTACTGCTATTTATAGTGTTTGCCTGGATGAGTGACAGCTTTATGGGGCTACGACCATGCCTGCCTGCCTGTCAGCCTGGTCCATGGACAGCCTGTTGCGCTGCAGCAGACATTCATTCTGTTTTTACAGGGGGTGAAGGGTTGAACTAATTCATTTAATTGATGAGCACATGACGTGACATGCAAGCGCATAATGCCACACAGCCCATTGCTCAGCTATGTGCCCGAACTCTGCTCTCCGTGTGTTTCCTGCTTTGAGTGCACTGCAGAAATGTACTTCCCGTCTGCGGTATCATGCCCTCGTTGTCTGCTAGGTCTCGCTGATTCTTTTGCACAGTTAGCCAGGTAATTGTGTTGTAAAACTCATAGTAACTTCCCGGTTCGCATTTATTTTCAGGATAGTCTGGGGAAATTATAAGCAGAAAAGTGCATGATTTTCAGAGATTGAGTCTGGCAAACAACTGACACTTCCCTGGCAGTTTGCTCTGTGGGATGTAATTCTTCTGATCGTGATGTCAAGTTAGGTAATCGCATGAAGAATACATTTCATATTTGACATGCAAAGTAGTTTGCACAATATGAATTCCAAAGCCCACCAAAGCTAGAAATACAGATAAGCTTAACCACTGCAACACTTATTTAGTCTTGGATCAATACTTCATTCACTCGTTCATACTTTTGGACATTAGAAGCATACAGGAACGGCTTTAAAATTAATTTCTGTAAACCCTGGCAGTTGATTTTACATTCATGTTCAGATTATGAGTGCTGGCCTATATGTACCAGAATGCAACATGAAAGGAGCCTAGATGTTAGGTATTTATTATCATTTTACACGTGCCCTTTGACAACTAAAGAGCACTTAAACGGTCCAAAGGGTTGCACTATTTTAAAGCATAGTTGCAAACATGATCCATTCCAGTCTCTAGGTGCTTACCCAGTCCCAGTTTTTCTTTGCATTCTGGGACTTTTAATCTGAGTTTTACAATGGGAAAAACAGAACTACAAGCCCCAGAATGCAAAGGAAATAATTAGAACTGAATAAACACCTACAGATTTGAATGATATGATGTGGCATTATTAACGCGCCGGTACACAGGTGTTTCTAGGCGGGAATGGATCATGTTGGAAACTATGTTAAAGGCGTAGAAATCCCCCAGAAGAGCCTATCTGATAGATCCATGTGCTTATAAGTCATGATTTGCTAAAGCACGCATTTGTATATAAAGTGCAGAGCACTTGCACAACAAACAATCGTCATCATCACGTAACCCGGGTGGAAACCTTTGTGAGGGAAGAGTTACTACATCTGGTGCTTGTTGCAGCTGTTAATTAAACTGCTGCTCATTACCGAAAAGTTAATGTAGAAATAGATTTTTGTTACTGATGTTGTATGATGAAAACATGTTTTGGTGTGGTAAAAGCTGGGCACAGTGCTCAGACTTCACTAATGAGTGGTGTTACATGCTACACTGTCCTGCATTGGTGCAGTCACTCTGGTTATGTTTTCTAATTCTGGCATAGCATTTTCACAGGCAAAACCAATGTTACCAGTGTTCTTATGTGGGGATAGTGGCATATAGTGAGGCAGCCATAATGGACATGTATGCGCACAACCAGCATGAAACTGGTTCTTGGGCTAGAATATATTGTGGGAAAAGCATCAGGAAATGCTCCTGTGCACCTCTGGTGACTTACATCTATTGGATTTTTTCATGAGTTCACCTACACAACTGATTGAAAACTGTGTGGCTTTTTAGTCATTTTTTTAAGAACGTGTGTTGTAAAATGCACCATTTTAACCCATTATTTTACAATCTTTCAGGAATTATAGAATATGCCCTCACACCGCCTCCCCAAACTCCCGATTCCTTGGTACAGGCTCCCTCGCTATGCTCAGACTCCCGTATGTTGGTGGGAAAACATTTACTTGTTCTAATTAAAAAATCACCAGCCACTACTGCTCATTGAGCATTCTGATTTCTAATGATAGCTTTGAGGTCAAGGACACTCATTTACTGTCATTTGTTCTGGACCCTATGTCAGTTTATGTTGTTTTCAGTGATGCCATGAGGTTAGAGGTTATGTGATGTAATTTCCTTTGATGTCACTATTAAGCTAATTCAGTGCTTTAAGTGGGATTGGAAATCGAGGGGGACTCTAGTTAGGGGGTGTGGACTAAGGACATGCCCTCTAACGAGAGCCCCCCTATTAAGGGGGGAGGAGGAGGCTGGTAAAAGAGGTGGAGCTGGGCAAACTGGCATCATTACCTTTGATGCGCCCAGCCCCTCCTTTTAAACAAAAGAAGGGGCTGGGTGCACCAAAAGGTGTGACACCAGTGTGCTCCAGCTCACACGCAGCAGGCAGTCCTTTCATTCAAGGAGCCCGCTTTAACCACAGGCATCTTGAATGAAAGGTCTGCCTGCTGCTGGTGTCTATGTACTTGAAACAGTAGGGGGGATGGAGGGCCCAGTCTCTCCTTTTGTTCAGAGTAACTAGTCATCACCCAGAATTTGTGGTGGGTGATGACTAGTTACTCGAAACAAAAGGAGAGCTGAGCAGTCCAGCCCTCCTCCTGTTTCGAGTACATAGACATCAGGCAGCCCGTACTGCACGGCTACACCTGCTGCCTGCAGCTGTCAGTACTTCGGTTTAGAAAAAAGAAAAGGCGATGTATTTTCTTTTTTCTAAACCGATGTGCTGACACCTGCAGGCAGCTCGTGTAACCATGCAGCCTCTTACACGGGCTGCCTGAGGTGTCGGGTGGCTGGGGCTAGTCAGGTGTTGGCTCGGGAGCCCATTCTGGAGACTGCCGGGGCCCAGCCCTGGCTGGCCCCGGCCCACTTAAAGCCCTGAGCTAATTACTATTTTTAAACCTTCAAGAATCCTACAGATTTCTGGTCACAGAATGTTGGCAAATATGATAAATCAGCCAGGTGCGTACCATCCTATATTGGCCGTCGCGGCCACTATGACTTTTTGTGGCCAGATCAACAAGATGACACTCCTGGCTATATACCACCAATTTCTTTTTCAGCCAGCCTTTCAACTTGTATTGTTGGTTAAAGAGGGGAACACAATTAAACCTACAGACCACTTATTATATAAAGACATAATTCTACTTATCATACCCATATGAATACAATGATCAATCCACATGTATGCTTGCACATATGTTACAATAATAGTATTGTTATCTATTGACTTCAGATGTTTTCGAAGCACATTACTATTTTCCGTAAACTCTCATTCACAATGCCTTTCAGTTCAAACTCTAAGTATATAAATTCTACTGTTACAAAAGTACTTTTTGCATCACGCTAAATCGGCCTGATTCACGGTGTAAAGAGTACCAGTGCAAAATCAGCGCGAATTCACTTTGCACTGCAAAAATACACTTTGCACCGCTCTGTGACTGAGGGCATTTGTGCAGTGCGCTAAAATGTTCATGAACCAGGCCAATTGTGCCAGTCCTGGTGCTTTGGCTCATGTTTTAGTTTACATTCTCATTATAAATGCATGATTGCAAGTAGTGGACTTGTAGGGTTACTTGGCTTGAAAGCAAGAACTGGCAGACTCCTTAACATATAACAAGGTTCAGTCCCAAAGATCTACAGAGAGGGGCCTAAATGTGCCGCGTGACATGAATGGCACCTCGGCCCAATTCGGGTCTGAGCGGCACACTCTATATGGTTTGGTGTGTGACATTGTGGTACTTGTAATGTTCCTTTTGCCCAGGCAATATGAGATCGCATGAGAAAATGCAAGGAAAGAAGGCAGCGTTGCACGTGTGATGCGTACATGACACGTGACACATGCATAGATCTGAAAGCTCTCCTCAAGGATAGATTATTGAAATGTATGGGGGTTTGGAAACCAAACACGTGTAGCCACCAAAGTGGACTCCAACTGTTTTTTTATGATTAATGTCTATCTCATTGTACAATTAGCTTATGATTTCATGGCTGCTTTTTTTGAAACCCTTCTGATTAACTTGCCCTGGCAATCATTTGTCATGAGTTTCCAGCGGAAGAGAAATAACTTAGAACAGAGAACAAAACAGGTCAAGTAAAAATAAGTACTAGAGTGCAGAGCAGAAAGCTTAGACTGCACACCTTGCCCAACAGCGACCACCAAAACAGACAAGACTCCAGGGATGGTCCCCCAAACATATGCCTCACAGGCAACACATGGTGCCATTTCCCAGAATGCACTCTGCTCCTGCACTGCAGAGGTTTACATGTGTTCTCTGTATCACTCAATTACTATATCTGGACAGGACTAGGCCTCGAATAATACCATGTGTGCCAATCATTATTAATGCACACATATGTATATATTCTGCCTGCTGGGAACTCTAAGTTTAAGAACCACAACTTCAAAATGAACAGATGTATTTGTAAAAAAATAACATAATTGATACAGATCGACCAACATATTACGACTGGCTAAATAAGGTACTGTAAACATTTTATTTTCCATTTCTCCAAACATGAGAAGTGAGGGCGAAAACCCCAAAGAAGCAATCAGATCAAACACATATATTGTAAAACCAATATGAAGCGTGTACACGACGCAAATAGCTACTAGGCAACAGATGACAAAGAAGTCAAAACACACACATGCACGCATACATGTGTACACATATCTATGAAATCAGAGTGAAACCCTGCTTTCTCCAGTAGGCCATCACTGCCCCTACTCCACCCCTCTATAATCATCCAAGTTGTAGTAGCCCTCAAAAGGCAAAGCAACACAACTAGGATGAGAGAACGAAATGCCGTCCCATCCTGTGAGTGCGTCAAACGTCAGAGCAAAGACTGCGCGGGTGCCTCCTACCTTGGAGCACAATTTCACTATTTTGGTGCAAATCTCGCCAGTGGGAGCATGGAAATCCCCTGCGTGTGTGTGGACTGCAGACCCCGGATCACATGCTCACTTCTTCAGTGTGAAACTCTGTTCAAGGCTCTTTGGGCAAGCATTCAGGATGGGTCTCACACCTATAAGCAGTGTGATATATTGAGTGGTTATCTCACTCCTTGGAGCATAGCATCAACCTTTGCTGGTAATCTCACAACTGAATGTACAGTTTGACTCTTGGTCATCTCAGTGACCCCATGTATATTAATGGAGTCAGTCTCCCATCTGGGAAGAACATTATATCTCTGTTAAAACACTCTGAATTGTCACTCCAGTTTTCTCGATCTATAGATCCATACCATATTCATTCAATGTGTGTGCAGGGGTGATAACTTGTGTCTGAGAGAGCTAATTCTTTCATTCAGGAGAGATAAAGGGGTAACAACCCCCTGTGTGTGGGATCAGGCTCATTTTGCCCCATTGCCCCTCCAGAAGGAGTGAGCAGGTTTTAAGACCCTGCTGATTCTGCTATCTGACAGGCTCAAGCCTTCTATCCCTTACCCCAGGGGTGCACAACTGATTTTGACAGAGGGCCGAAAGTACCTTCCATGATGGCTATAGTGGGCCAAAAAGTAAATGTGGGTGGGGCGGTAGGCGCGGTGGGGCGTGGTGTGGCAGGAGGCTTTTTCAACCCCCTATTTTTATTAAACACTATACCCCATAGCCCCCACCCCTCAAGCAAACATTATGCCCCATGGCTCCCACCCCCAAACACTATGCCCCATGACACGAACCCCTCATGCAAACACTATGCCCCATGGCCCCCACCCCTCATGCAAACACTATGCCCCAAGACACCCACCCCTCAAGCAAACACTATGCCCCATGGCTCCCACCCCTCAACCAAACACTATGCCCCATGACACCGACCCTTATGAAAACACTATGCCCCATGGCCCCCACCCCTCATGCAAACACTATGCCCCAAGACACCCACCCCTAATGCAAACACTATGCCCCAAGACTCCCACCCCTCAAGCAAACACTATGCCCCATGGCCCCCACCCCTCATGCAAACACTATGCCCCATGGCCCCCACCCCTCATGCAAACACTATGCCCCAAGACACCCACCCCTCATGCAAACACTATGCCCCAAGACACCCACCCCTCAAGCAAACACTATGCCCCATGGCCCCCACCCCTCATGCAAACACTATGCCCCAAGACACCCACCCCTCATGCAAACACTATGCCCCAAGACAACCACCCCTCAAGCAAACACTATGCCCCATGGCCCCGACCCCTCATTCAAACACTATGCCCCAAGACACCCACCCCTCATGCAAACACTATGCCCCAAGACACCCACCCCTCATGCAAACACTATGCCCCAAGACACCCACCCCTCATGCAAACACTATGCCCCAAGACGCCCACCCCTCAACCAAACACTATGCCCCAAGACACCCACCCCTCAACCAAACACTATGCCCCATGGCCCCTACCCCTCATGCAAACACCATGCCCCAAGACACCCACCCCTCATGCAAACACTATGCCCCAAGACACCCACCCCTCATTCAAACACTATGCCCCAAGACACCCACCCCTCAACCAAACACTATGCCCCATGACACCCACCCCTCATGCAAACACAATACCCCAAGACACCCACACCTCATGCAAACACAATGCCCCAAGACACCCACCCCTCATGCAAACACTATGCCCCAAGGCACCCACCCCTCATGCAAACACTATGCCCCAAGACACCCACCGCTCAAGCAAACACTATGCCCCATGGCCCGGACCCCTCATGCAAACACTATGCCCCAAGACACCCACCCCTCAACCAAACACTATGCCTCATGGCCCCGACCCCTCATGCAAACACTATGCCCCAAGACACCCACCGCTCAAGCAAACACTATGCCCCATACTCATACAGACCCCAACCCCCCCACCCCTGCATACAAACTAACAAGTATACACCATGCACCCATACAGACCCGAACTCCCACCCCCAACTCAGCACACAAACCCACAAGCATACACCATGCACCCATAAACTCGAGCCCCCCCCAACTCAGCACACAAACTCGCAAGCATGCACGCATACAGACTCGGACCCCCCACATCTCAACACACACTGAACGTGCACACAACAACAACAAACATTCATGCAGACCCGACCTCACCCCCCAACCCCCCACCCCCACCCATCCAGCATCTCAACATACACTGCACTTGCACACAAACACATTCAGGCAGACCCGACCCCACCACCCCCCCACATCTCAACATACACTGCACTTGCCCCCAAACACATTCAGGCAGACCCGACACACACCCCACACCCGCATCTCAACATGCACTTTCACACAACAACAAACATTCAGGCAGACCCGACACACACCCCCCCGTCCGCATCTCAACACACACTGCACTTGCACACAAACACATTCAGGCAGACCTGACACACACCCCACCCCCGCATCTCAACATAAACTGAACTTGCACACAAACACATTCAGGCAGACCCGACACACACCACACCCCCGCATCTCAACATACACTGCACTTGCACACAAACAAATTCAGGCAGAGCCGACACACACCCCACCCCCGCATCTCAACATACACTGAACTTGCACACAAACACATTCAGGCAGACTCGACACACACCACACCCCCGCATCTCAACATACACTGCACTTGCACACAAACACATTCAGGCAGACCCGACACACCCCACACCCGCATCTCAACATACACTGCACTTGCACACAAACAAATTCAGGCAGACCTGACACACACCCCACCCCCGCATCTCAACATACACTGAACTTGCACACAAACACATTCAGGCAGACTCGACACACACCACACCCCCGCATCTCAATATACACTGCACTTGCACACAAACACATTCAGGCAGACCCGACACACCCCACACCTGCATCTCAACATACACTGCACTTGCACACAAACACATTCAAGCAGACCCGACACACACCCCACCCCCGCATCTCAACATACACTGCAGACATACAAATACAAACACACCCATAGACACCCGACACCCCCCCACCTCTGCATCTCAACATACAATGCAGACATACAAATACAAACACACCCATACAACCCGACACACACCCCCACCTCCGCATCTCAACATACATACAAAATCAAAAAACACAGGACGGAGCCGAAACAGACACACACACAAACATACAGCCCCCCCACCATGTACTTACCCAGACGTCCTGGAACGCTGGCGAGGCTTCTGGCACTGCCCAAATCGTTTTGGGTTGGGTGTACCTCTACATCTGTGCACCCCGGTGCACAGATGTAGAAGTATACCCAACCCAAAACGATTTTTAGAAATGGAGGGACAGATTCAAAACAAGAGCCTCTTGGTTTGCATCCGTCCCTCCATTTTTAAACATCTTTTTTCTCCGGCTTTTACCCGGGCCGCCAGAGAGAGACAGTATGGATGGAACAAAGGGCCATTCATACTGCCCCTCTTCTGTGCGGCCCGTGGGGGGGTGGGGATTGCTCAGCCCCGACTTCATTCTGCCAGGGGCGGGGGGGGAGGGGGAGGAGGGCCCCGCAGCCCCCCCTACTCTGCACCCCTGCCAGGGCAGATTAGGTCACTGAGCCCCAGCTTCCCTGGCAGCATACACACACACACACACTGCGTGACTCACGGCCCGGCAAGGAAAACAAAGACTTTCTTAATGGAGGGCGACCTTTGCTGCTTGCGGGCCGCCTTCCATTAGGAAAGTCTTCAAACCTGCCGGGCCGCATCCAGCAGCATCACGGGCCGCACTTGGCCCGCGGGCCGTATGTTGTGCACCCATGCCTTACTCCATCACGGCTCCCAACATCCTGAGCGGCAGCTTATGGACAGCAGGCAGCTCCGGACATGCCCGTTGCCAATTGAATGTAGACAGATCTACTATTTAGACACTGGGAGAGAGCCATGAATCCACATTGGTGGTGAGGAAGCACTCAACATACAGAACACAATGGTATAGTGTTGCAGTCCTGCTGAGAAATGACATTTCTGAGCATGTGAGCAGTAGGCTGGATCAGTGCTGCCCCATAAAAGGTGTAGAAGCCTCTGTGAGAAGTGGCAGTACTGTCCCAACGGCGAGAAATGTAGTATTTTCACATTAACTATGCTTAAGAACTTTGGGTTATTGAATAGTGCTGCTACATTCTGAGTAATTCCATCCCTTTAAATATATGAGCTCTTGTATAACCACGACAGTGTTGAGTTATTCTGATGATGACAGACTTGCTCATTAGTTCTGGTTTTGTATCATTAAATGTATTTCAGATCTTTAGAGTATCGGAAGGATAGCTCAGGGAAAACGTGCTCGCCTTGGAAGCAAGATGACACACAGCAACACAGGTTCGATCCCTCGGTCTGCGCAACACAGGTTCGCTCCCTCGGTCTGCACAACACAGGTTCGCTCCCTCAGTCCGCACTTAGAAACCTCTGGGTAGTACACGCATTATAAATAACCAATTACAATAAAAAGAAATACATCTGTTGAGAAGTGCTGGGACCAATAAGAGTGTAGAAGCTCAACTGAGAGGTGCTGATGTTGTCCCATCAAAAGTATAGCAGCCCCACTAAGATGAACTACCATTGCCTCAACAAAAGCATAGTATTATCGCTGAGAAGATTCAACAATTATACAAGCCCTGTTACAGCAGTACTATCCCGTCAAGAGTATAGCGAGCTAAATGAGGAGTACCAGCATTGCCCCATTTCAAAAATGGCAGCTCTACTAGAAAGTGCTGGCTCATACGCCTCCGCTCCCCTCCCATAGCATTCACCCTCACCACGTGCACACTCAGAGACAGGCCAACAGTCTCATTTGCCCTCCCTCGCTTTGCATCTGTACCTCCATTTCTAAAAATCCTTCTAGGTTGGGTGTACCTCTATATCTGTTCACCTCTCTTTGCAAGGGGGGTGCACAGATGTACAAATACACCAAACCCAAAACGATTTTTAGAAATTGAGGGACAGACTTGTTTTGCATCTGTGCCTCCATTTCTAAAAATCCTTTTGGGTTGCGTGTACCTCTACATTATTCACCCCTCTTGCCAAGAGGGGTGCACAGATGTACAAATAGACCCCACCCAAAATGATTTTTAGAAATGGAGGGACAGGCTTGTTTTGCATCTGTGCCTCCATTTCTAAAAATCGTTTTGGGTTGGGTGTACCTCTGCATCTGTGCACCCCTCTTGCCACCAGGGGTGCACAGATGTACAAATACACCCAACCCAAAACAATTTTTAGAAATTGAGGGACAGACTTGTTTTGCATCTGTGCCTCCATTTCTAAAAATCGTTTTGGGTTGGGTGTACCTCTACATCACGATTTTTAGAAATTGAGGGACAGATGCAAAACAAGAGCCTCTTGCTTTGCATCTGTCCGACAAATTCTAAACATCGTTTTTCCCAGGCTTTTACCCGGCCCGCCAGAGAGAGACACAGTATGGATGGAACAAAGGGCCATCCATACTGCGTCTCTTCTCTGCGGCCGGGGGGGGGGGGGGGGGGGGGGCGCGGGAGGGTGCTGAGCCCGGACTTCATCCTCGGGGGGGGGGCCGTGGTGGGGTGGGCCCGGGCCCCGCAGCCCCCCGTATTCGGCGCCCCTGCACATATGTACATCATGTATTGTCATTAGAAGGCAATGTGACGCACGCATGTACAGAGCACGCGACATTTACCAAACCGACCTCATGTCGGAAAGAACATTAGCGCCGGGAGTTTTGAACTGGTCAGTTTCACAAAGAGCGCAACTAGTGCCCACTGGCATCGGCCGGCTGCTTTTTGGCCAACCGGGTTCACGCTCTCGCTGTTCTCCCCTTTTCTAATGCAATAGATGTTGGCTTATTTCAGCCGGATCCAAAAGTGGAGCACGCGGGAGACATTCGGGGCTCATCATTGATACGCAGAGGAAGAGCTCCGGTGAAGAACAGTTCGTACATTTCTCAGCAGGGTGGCGACCACCTCAACCCACCCTCCCCCTCGGACTCCATCACACAGATGCGCTTTTCCTGGAGACATCACTGATTGGCGAAATGCCGAGATAATGAAACATGCGGCCACTCACATGTTAGTGTTCGCTGTTGACGTCAGCCAATCGGCAGCCAATCCCACCATGTCCAAGCCAGTCGACAATTGATTGAAATATCTCGGGTGCCCTGCGAAAGGACCAGATGGTTGCATATTAACCTGAGCGTGTATCCAACACATAAGACATATGCAGCACACCTTGTTCTCAATAAAAAGGACACACGTGTTCTTGTTATACTTCTCTGTAAGTACGCATACACATGTTTCATTATGCACATGACTGGCGCTGTTTAAATTATATTAACGCACGTGTATCCTAGTATGTGTGTGTGTGTGTGTGTGTGAGTGGTGGCGTCTGTGCATGTGCATGATGCCTGCATACTTGAACGCATCTGTGTGTGCTGATAAGTGATGCATATGCACGTGTGTGTATTTGTGTATGTGCTGCCGTGTGTGAGATTGTGCATGTCCCGTTTACATACAGTTAAAAAAAATCTAACTTTTGCACTAAACGCCATACAATAAACACAATATGGTTAGTATTATTCGCATTCGTATTTTTACAAGCGTGTTGTATACACGTGCATCCGTGTGCGTACGGTCTTTCGTTTTAGCCCATGAACAAGTGTACTTATAAAAGACACGCTGCGCTGTATGACTCGATGACAGCACAATCTAACTCTCGTGTGGGTGCTGCTGGCGCAGAGCAAATGCATATCCTGCTCAGCATTTAAAACTGGCGCACCTGCTTCGTGATTGGAAGCGCGTATCCGCGGAGCGTCAGGGTATATAAATAGCCCTGTCTTTGGCGGCAGCTATTTCAGGGCGCGCGCGGTTATTAAATCAATCTCGAGTTCCCGCGAGTTGTGGGGCCATTAAGGGGCCGGCCGACAACGGGCCGTGTGCGGTGATCAGCGCCGATGAATGGCCGCTTATCAGCCAGGAGTAGAGCGGGGCTGGAGCGCTGCGCCGGCCCGAGCGGCTCGTAACTCTGCCGAGATAGAGCGGGCGGTATCTCCCCGCCACATGACGGCGGGACTAGGCTGGCTTCCCGGGCCTTGTGCTTCTAAATGGCCGTGAATGGTGTCTGGCGCTCCGCCACCGCCGGGTGATTAATGGGCGTCAATGCAATAGGCCGATTAGAGTATGTGCCGGCTCATTATCCCAGCGGTGACATATCTGCGGCATTATATCAGACAGCCTGAAGGAACGATATATGCTGACAAATGGGGCGAGCAAGCAGTCGTTCTGGGCGCTCACGTGCTGGGATATGTTTACAAACATTGCTAGCAGTACACACAAAATAACATCTACCCCAGTCCACACTACGGCCCTGATTCACAGAGCGGTTTCCAGTGGGGGTTTTGCCATTATAAACATGGGGTGGACTGGCCAATAGGGGAGAACTCTGGAGATTTCCCGCAGGTCTCTGCACCCTGGGCCTCTCTTTTGTGTGTTAATCTATTTGTTTTTCCAAATGTTCTCATAGGAAAATGGGGCCACTTTGAAAATGATTTCCATGGCCCTGTTTTGGTTCCCAGTGCGGCCCTGATTATAAAACGCTTCTGTGAATTTGGCCCTATGCCTGGAGCTCAGAGTGGATGTATTTTCGGTTTGCGAAGAAATGCATGGAGTGTTGCAGAGAGGAGACGAGCACCAGAACCAGCGGCTGAGTTGCCTCTCAAACAGGCAGAACGCTTATCAGTGACAAGCACACACACACACTGGGAGATAAGAGCACGCCCAGGGAGCACAACGCATTCAATTAAAAGCGCGGTATCCACTCGGATGGCCGGCCCAATCAGCGTCGCTTTCACCCAGAGGACCGGCCCAATCAGCGCCGCTTTCACACAGAGGACATTGGCTGGCACAGCACGGCGGCTGGAGACGGTGGAAGGCGCAAAGGTGTCTAAGAGAAGGGGCTTTGGCCATTTCCAGTCGATGGCCACTTACCACGTCACAGCTGCTATGGCACAGTTGGTGGGGAGCGGCGTGCCTTTATGCAAGTGTACGGTTTGGAAAGACGCTGTGGGGCTCTCCCCAGTTCCACGAACTAGAAGTGCGGCGGTGTTCTTCATTTGTTCTTGAACCCCGCAACATTGTTTGTGGTAGAATCTTGGGGTGAGTGAAACAGAGCTATTGAAACTGGCCGTAACTAGTAAGAATTGTGGGAACACTCGGCGGCGAGTGACGGGCAGAATTCCAACGAGGGATAGAGAGGTTTGGGCCAGAACTCTGTTTTTTTGGTGATACCGGACTGAGCGAAATACTGCGAATTCCACGAATTCTGCTAAAGACCAATAGGTTTTTCAGGAGGACGCATTTTATTGGACTTCGTCAACTTTCACCCTCCAGCCATTCTGCGGTTTTTGAAAAGGCAGCGTTTTTTTTCTGAGCACAAACGTGTAACTTTCGAGTGGGAAAATTCGGTAGACAATTACACCGCGTCCAGAAATGTCGAGCCTCCTGCGGACAGAGCGGAAAAAGCGCGTGGGCGCCCAGTATGCGTGTGTTCATGTCACAGCAGGCGGCAGAGAAACGCCTGACCGCTCGCAGAATAAAACGCATTCGTGCATTCAATGAAGGACGCGGGGGCCGGCCTAGTTTCCAAATTCGAAATGTGACCCCGAGGCGGTAGAAAGAGGTCTCGGCCTGCCGTTGAGTCTGCGCCTGTCAGTGTGTGTTGCAGTCACTAGTTAGGACCCCTCCGGCGGCAGGAAAGTGGCGAGGAGGGGTATGCACCGGCTGCGTGGGTGTGACAAATACACGCTGCGAGCTTCGAGGGGTCAAATGGGTAGAGTGCCCACGAACATGCAATGTGGCGTCCTCCACCCACATTAGGTGCCAAGCGCCCCCTTTACGTTTCCGAGCAGGAACCTGGGCCCACTGCAATGATGTGAGCGCAGGGGCTGCCGCTGCGCGGCGCAGCGCAGGCAACTCGCGCAATGGTGAAACATCAGAGCACATGTCCAATGCCTTAGTTAAGGGGGTGCAATGGGATTCGTGCGGATCTAATTGTGATCTGTCTGCCAGGGGGGAGGGGGGGGGCAATTCAACGCATTCGGTGCATGCACCAGCGCTGTTATTTGCCATCGCTGAAAAGGCAGGTGATGGCGTCCTGCGCCCGAGGAGCACTGGACGAACTGCGCTTACCCCAGAGTGCGGTGCAAAGGTTTATCGCGTCTGTTGCTCTTGCGTCCACTTGCGTGGTGTGAAAAGGCCGCGTTTTATGCTGCGCTGTTCTGGTCCAATCACCGAGGACGTCAGAAAAAAAACCGTCGATTCTGGGAAACGTGTACATTCCTTTGCGAGTTATTGAACTCCTCGGATGCCCGATTATCGTTCGTAAATGGTGAACGTTTAAGAGAAAATCCCATGCCTTTGGCTGAAGAATTAAGGGTTTGAAGCGCCGTGTGCATAGATAGCTGGGGTAACAGCAGCAGGGCCATGTATACAAACAGCACCGTGCTCGCCGCACTACCCTGTGCATTAATATACTGCACACAAACGCCAGAATGCCTCGGTACACTAGGATACGATGCAGCATTCCTGTGTTTCTGATTTTATAGAGTGTGAAGTATAAGAAAACACACATTATGCCGCACCCAGTTATTGTTTAATTGTGTTCAAGATAGTTACACAGCACACGTTTAGAACATTGACAGCTAGGTTTCTCTACATATGCAGGCGTTGGACATGGGTCCCACGTGTACGAGTTGTGGACCATTAGAGCAGGTGGCGGAGTTATAATCCTAGCGCACCCGATGGTACATTCGGTAGACGTCAAGTGGCCCAATACCGTCGGGGATGCCGAGCACTTTACTGGGCGCTGTGGGGAAGGCAGGGGGCCGCTCTGTGGGCCATGGGCCTATAGCTCGGGATCCATTGCTTCGAGGTCCGTCGCGTCAACTGGCGCTGTCTTCCTCGGAGAAGCAATCGCTTTCCTGTCACGGAAAATAATGATCTTCATTACCGGCCCGACTGAGCCCGAGACTCGCTCCGCGGCCCGCTCGCCCCGTAATGTGGGGAAGGTGTTTCCACGGAGGATGGCTGGCTGGAAACCAGGCCAAAGGAGCAACTTTCCGCTCTGCCGGCCGCTCCCCCGCGCCTCTGCCCGGCCTCATCTGCTCTAACACCGCGCGCAATTACACGGCGCGATTAGCCGGTAATTACCCCGCGTCTCCTCTTTGTTCTCACAGAAGCCGCCACGCTCCGGCTCCTTTATAGGCGCCAGAACTAAGTGCAGGGTCTGGCAACACTCTATGGTGTATTTTCGTGTAGGTAGATATGTAGCCTGGGTTGTACGCAGCCGAGTAGCAAGGCCCGTGTGACAGCAGCCGCATCTCCAACCTCAGGCGCTGTGCACTCTGAGCCGTGCCGGCTGGGGGTTGAGTGGCGGAACCAGGAGGCGGTGGGGAAACAGGGAGGGGCGTGACAACGCGGGTTCTACAGCATAGAGTTTTCGTTTTTATTTATTTACCATATTTACATTACACACATTTGACAAAAAAAGATACAGGACCTGATTCACAGCGTTTTCCAATGGGTTTGCGTCAATATGAATAAGGACCCCGGTGCTTCGCCTAACACACGATTTTTGAATTCGGGGGCAGTGCTTCCGTTGTTTAAAATAAGCCACATTTCGATCATCTCTCTGAATCAATTGCACTAATTAAAAATGGATCCGTTAAATAGCCAGATATTGACTTTCACCCAGAAATGTAATTAACGCGGTAAACGTATTGAACCTATTGTTGCAAAGTGCGTAAAAAAACTCGTTTCAAAAATACCATTAGTCCAGTCGTCTCTAAAGTTAACGTCACTAGCCACAAACACACACGTCATATACAAGTCCTCGCGCACCCAAGTTCGCGCGCGCAGGCACACACACATACACACGCACACACCGCGCAGCGTGCACGCCGCCGCGGGCCCGGTACCTGTTTTGATGGCGTACTTGAGGGTGGTCTTGCAGTTGAGCAGCACCCCGTCCAGGCCCTCTGGCTTCTCGGACAGCTCCCAGTTGTAGGCCTGCAGCAGCTCGTTGGGGTAGTGGAAGTCGATGACCTTGGTGGAGCGGTCGAAGGTCCTCACCACGTACTGGAGCAGGACGTCGACCACGTCCTGCAGGAAGGCCATGGTGGCCGCCTCGCCGTGGCTGGCGGGCAGCAGGTCTGCGGGGGCGGCACACAGACAGGGGACATGGGTCACTACAAGCACGCCTCACCGCTGACAACACAGATGTCCTTTTTAACCCACACAATTAGGTTATCAACAGAGCAACCGCAGGCATTTCACTAAAATCTGTAATCAGTAATTCACAGTAATATGTACTGTATGGGTGTATTCGCTCTATGAACGAACCCAGGTCTCCCACAGGCAATTTTACGCTGATAACAATATATCATATTAGCATCTTAAATCTTTACCTCGAATCTTTCAAGTTCGCAATTTGACAAAAACGGAACCATGTTCATTTAAACCTTGGCAGTGTTTTAGAATTAAAATTGGAGTACATATTTGTAGTTACTGGAATATGAACTATTACACACAGAGAGGACCACACACTACATCAATGAGGCATTATTTCTGGAGTCCCTTGGAGGCCCGGGCGCACATCGCATGCATAGGGTTGGCTGTCACTAGACATTAGCTCTGCATAAATGGCCGTTCCCTGTTCATTACTTTGCCCGTGAAATTAGATATTCCGCGTTCTCCAGCAGTCTTGAAAACTCGCCCTCTGCTGAAGGCCGCGCCAAGTGCGTGTGTGTCTGGTGTGCGCGCGGCTAAAAGTGCCGGCGATGTGCGTATTGGGCGATGTAACAAAACGTTGAATTTCAACCCCAGAAAGCCTCAATATTGGGCAGGTCTCACGCGAACAACAGATAATTCGTATTAACACAATGTGTTGCGTGTCTCCGGATTAAAAAAATAAACAAGATAGTTACAGTGACCTTGTTTATAATAGCGTCACAAGGGTCTACCACCTGCAGCTGAATGCGGAGATTTAATACAATACTACTCTGAAAATAAAAATAAAATAAAAACCCCTCTACCAAATATTTCAAAATAAACTGCAGGGAGAGATGGCCGTTTCTTCGCCAACATCGCTGCCAGTGTTTTGTGTGTGTTTTCACGAACCGTCTCCCAAGTACTTGATGCCAAGCTTGCAGTTGGACGAGTTCAATGTCAGTGACAAACCAGAGGGACAGTGGCACACTGAGAGAGCTGGCCACACGAGAAAACAGAGCAGCGCAAGCTGCAATTAAACCATTCACGAGGGCTTCACGCAGGAAGCACCTGTGCATGCCGTGGGCACAAGTAATGCACACACTCTCTCCCTCTCTCTCTCTATACATACATATATATCTTACAAATGCCGTTTCAACTGACAGGTGGCATGGCATTAAATGCAGGTATGCAGTCTATTCAACAAAGGCAGGCAGCATTCAATGCCATGCCACCTGTCAGTGGCAACGGCACGAAATACACACAACCCCAGGTCCGTCAATCCGCATCAGATGTGTGTTGCAGGTTGTCTTTTTCTTGTCTTCTGTGCACATGGCTGAGAGTGCGAGGCGATGGAGTAGTTTAACCCCCCCTTCCTTAGCGCCCCCCCCACAACATTCTATTGTTTACCTGTTGAGCGTAAGAGCGAGTAGTTGATCTCGGGTTTTTGGCACGTGCAAGGCTTCTGGTCGCAGGTACAGGGGGCCCTGTTGTCCTCTGGGCACATGCCCTCCTTGGACCCCGGGTCCATGGGCCTTTCTGCGTCTCCATACAGCAAGGCTGCGAACGACATGGATCAAACATAAAAGTAAACCAGGGGGGCAGCAGAACAACGGCGCGAGGCGGAGGCAAGTGCACGAAAGGGGTCCTTCATCCTCATAGAAGTCACAGGGCGCAGGGTGTGTTATAGCAGGCGAGCGCACACCCGAGCAGTGGGTCGGATTCGCGCGCACCCCTCTGCTGCCTCATTACAGTACATGGGCGGCTGTTGCCTCGAATTTCATGCCAGGGACTTACCGCAGAGTTTGTTGCTAATTCCTCCGGTAAACTTTTGTGCAACCTGGCACCAGGCTTTTGCTGGAAGAGAAAACACGTGTCAATAGCGAGCAAGAGGAACCGTTCGTTTTCCTTGAGGTCAAAGGGCTCACGAAGAGATGGAAAGTTCACTTCAGACACCTGCGCCCTCGTGGCTGCTCTCAGGGGCCAGCGCCCAAAATCACTCGGGCATTCGAAGAAGGGGGTGCTCATTCAACAGAGGCACTTTTAAATCAGCGAGCATTGTCAGGTGAGTTCATAGACGGGCACCTTTCTTCAATGCATTAAGTAGTACAGGTTGTTGCTGACATCTTTCGCGTCCTATCAGCTCATATAACTCAAAGAGGCCCGAGGGGGAGAGGGGAGAGAATTGCCCACTGCCTATCTTTGCCGGGGTCCCTGGTCTCATTGGCAGCGTCCCATGCCATGTGCCACAGTAACGCTTGCACACGCGCGCACGCACCGCCATAACCACCAAAGCACCCATTGCACTGCACACAGCTGGTATGAACGGATGTATTGATAAGTGGGACAGATACCACCCCCACCCCTCACCCTCCGCCAGACTAAATGGACCCGGTTGCTTAGATACATGCTCTGAAAATGCGGGGTGACATCTCGCAGGCAGACTGGCCAACCCCTCGCCCACCTGTTGCCCGCTCCCAAACGCCGCAAGGCTCCCTTTCTCACTACCAGCCCTACCTGTGGTGGGGTTGTCGGGATCGCTGGGGGCTTCCTCCCCCCCAAAAGGCCAGAACCCCGGACCGGGTGATGCCATCGGAGTGGACGCCCCCGGCACCGAGAGACAGGCAGAGCGAGGAGAGAGGCCGCTGAGCAGGAGCTGGTGCCCGTCTGTGCCCGGGGACAGAGAGTCCGTGGGTCCAATGGGCGAAGCACGCTCCGGCAACTGGGCGAGAGGAATGGCAGGCAAGTGGCGAGCGTGTGTCTGCGCGCAAGAGCTGGTGTTTGTCTAAGGGGGAGTCTGAGGCAGTGGAAAGGGAGGGGGTCCTAGACAAGAGGTGGGGAGGAGCGGCAGCGGAGAGCCACTAAGAAATGAGAACTGGGGGTGTAGAAAGAGGGAGAAGGTGCGGGGGGATATATAAGGAAAGGGGGAGAGTGGAAAAGGGAGCTAGGAAGGTCAGGGGCTGCAGCTCTTCCGGAAAAGCGCGGATATTCGGGCAGGAGGCTGGCGCTGAGCGGTGGAGCTGTCCATGGTGCTGAACCTTTCTCGGCGCTTCCAACACGGAGGGACAGCGAACAGCTCGCGGCGGATGGGACCGCGGTCTTAACTGCCTGGCAGCCAGCACTGCTGGCTTCAGAAGTAGACTTGTTGCAGAATGGACCAAACAGCCCCCCATCACCCCCCCCCCCCGGAGATGCCGGGCAAAGAATACATGGAAGGATATCAGATGGATGGACAGATCCCCTCCACCCCCCACCCACGGATGTTGGGTCAGAGGAGAGCGAGGATGAACGGTGTAATGTGGTTGGTCAGTGGGAGCCAACTCTCCAGACGCGTGCAGGGTGAAAGGAAGCAGACGGGAAGAGGAACGTTGTGGGAGGATAAGGCAGGCCATCCTCATCACTCCAGGGGGCTGGGTCAGTGGAAAGAGAATTGAGAGCATGCCGTCTCGATGGACAATGCATGGTACGAGGGTCCCACTCCCCTAAAGTGTGCATGCCGAGAGGGGGCAGAGGTGGAAGGGCGGCGAGTGTATGAGAAGGCGGAGTACATTGGTGTCATGTGGATGGACAAAGCACCTTCGTTTTCTAGGGCTGCTGGGTGAGTGGGCAGAGCTAATGGAATGTGTCCAGCGAGGGTTGGTAACATCTCGAGAATTACTGGGCAAGTGGATACATCTGTGAAAAGTTGCCCTCTGTGTGGAGATGGGAAGTCAAATCAACCGAGATCAGTGGAAGGAGGACAAATGGGCAAGTCACTGGGAAGGGTGGGCAGTTCACTTCTTCAGGGTACTTGGCTAGTGGAAATAGGCGCCTCGGGGTGTCAACGGTAGCTCAACTCTAGAGGGGTGCAGGTTCAGTGGAAGAAGTGTAGTGGTACCCCCTGCATAGACAAGTCAGTTACACTTTGCAAGGGTCCTGGGCCAGGAGAGGTAGCGTGCTGCTCCATGGGTAAAGGGAGGTGACGCCGTGAGGGATTCTGGGCAGTGGAGAGGGAAGTGCAGTTCTGCCCTATGGGCGGAGAGATCAGCTGAGCTGCCGAGGGCTGCTGAGTCACTAGAAGGCGAAGTGCAGGTGAAGTATCCTAGGCCACACAGGTGAGCTCATACCATCTTTTATTTATCATGTACATTCCATCCCAGACCCCGTCTTCCTCCTTAGCAGTGCAACTGCTTATTCCCAATTGTTCCTATAGAAGCCAGAAGCCTCCTCAAATTCAAAATCCATGATTACCTCATCACTACACACATCCCTTCCCCATGAATAACAAAAAAAAATAATTAACAAAACCTCTAACATAACAAGATGAACATAAAAACTTCTAACATACCACACAAACATTTTCTTGTAACTCATTAGGCATTCAAATCCTGCCCCTATTTTTTTTATAAACAACATATCCCTGTAACTTGCTGGGCATTTTCAGAATCCTCACAGTTCTTTGCATGCCTTTCTGCAGCATTCTTTCTTCATCAGAACCACTGCCCATCACTGGTTCTCCCTCTCCCACAGAACCTCTCTACATTACACCATTGTCATCTCTTCTAACCCTGAAATTGTCCTTCTCCATGCCCTCTTTAGTAGCATCATCCCAATGATCCCAAACTCTACTCCCATCCTCCTTTCCCCTAGGACAGCACATTTGACAATTCTGTCTAAATTCCACACCATTCCATCTTCCACTCTCACTGCACTCTTAAAGCACTCTAACACTTTCATTGGACCAGAGAACGTTGATATTCCCTGTCTACCTCTTCTTCCCCATTTCACTTGTACCACTTCTCTCACTTGAATCATGTTCAGTCCCCTTTTCATACTACCCATACATGCCTTGTCATGATAGACCAGGTTGCCAGACATTTCGTCGAAAAAAATTGGTCGACCAGACAAATGGTCGAACCAATTTGGTTGAAAACCAAATGGTCGAAATTTTTTTTTTATTTTAACCTTTTTTTTTTTGGGGGTCCTCCCCAACCCCCTTTTTTTCTCTAAAAACCCCTTTTTTAACTAAACGAAAACCCCAAAAATAAATATATAAATAAAAAAAAAAATTCGACCATTTGGTTTTCGACCAAATTGCGTCGACCAAATTGCAGTCGACCAGTTTGTTTTCGACGAGTTGACTGGACACCATAGACCATGTTTTTCTTCTGAGTCACCAACATTTTACTGGCAATGAGTCTGAAAATGCGAGTTCAGCGTGGTAAAGAGGTGCAAACTTATCAGCTGCGGGATTAGCCCACTAAAAGATGAGGGGGCTTCATTGATAGCTGCACAGTTCTATGCATTAGGCTGGAGAAAGCCTCAAATAATTGTGTTCAAAGCAAATAACCTATAGATAATAATGTTTGAATTACAGGTGAGTATGTGAGACTTAACATTAGATCTAGGCACTGTAACAGGCTTCCGTGCTTGCTTTCACTAGAAATGAATTCACATTTTATTAAAATTGCCCGGCAGCCACAGAGGCTGTCAGCACATTGCAAACTGCATGCTCCCAGGATCTTACAGTAAGAAATGTATTTATTTGTATTTAGTTCATAAATTGACTTTTACAAAATCAATCTATAAATACACATAATCGATTCAGTCAATAAAACAACTCATCATATCTCATTGACGATCATACATAAAACCACTACATTAAAATACATCCATAAAAAACACATACATTAAAGTGTTACATAGTACCTACATACAAACAGGCCGATTCATGGAATAATTAGCGCGGCGCAAGTGGCCAAAAACGTGCAGTGGAATAGCGAAAATCGCAGTGCAATAGCGAAAATCGCACGAAAAGCAGCGCACATCGATTCATGGAAGGCCGTGCGCGAGAAAACCATCGGACGTGCGATAAGAAAGTGCGCGGCGCACGTTGGCGCACAGGCCATCTAACGGCATGCGCCAGGTCACAGCGAAAATCGCACAGTCCACAGCGAAAATCGCACATAGCGCGGCGCTTGCAACAAAAGTAGGCGGAACACGGGGCGTAACACTCGGAATGGGGAACAACTTGCCAAAATGTGGGCGTCACGGGGGAAGCACAGTGTAAAAGTGCGCAGAACGCCCACACGCTCGCCTACAACACGTATTCATGGAATAGAATAGGGCAAAAAAGCGCACGCTCAAACCAGCGCACAGGCACAAACACGACCGCCACAAGAAAGCAGGCGGTAGCGTCTCAGCGGCTGTAAGAAATGTGCGCCAAAAGGTGCGCCAACAAATAGCACCCATATACTGCCATGATGAATGTCCTATACTGTGGCCCTCCAGGACAAATGAGGTGCAAAGGGGTACCCACAAACACGGACACGCTGATAAAAAATACGTGTGCGCGGGAAGTCTCACACGCGATTTGGCCGGGTACGTGGATTTCAGGGGTGCGCGGGAAGGTCCACACGCGATTACAGCAGGGTACGTGTATTTCAGGGGTGCGCGGGAATTTCCACACGCGAATAGCCTGGCCGCGTGTATTTCAGGGGTGCGCGGGAAGTTCCACATGCGATTACAGCAGGGTACGTGTATTTCAGGGGTGCGCGGGAATTTCCACACGCGAATAGCCTGGCCGCGTGTATTTCAGGGGTGCGCGGGAAGTCCCACACGCGATTACAGCAGGGTACGTGTATTTCAGGGGTGCGCGGGAAGTTCCACACGCGAATAGCCTGGCCGCGTGTATTTCAGGGGTGCGCGGGAAGTTCCACACGCGAATAGCCTGGGCGCGTGTATTTCAGGGGTGCGCGGGAATTTCCACACGCGAATAGGCTGGGCGCGTGTATTACAGGGGTGCGCGGGAAGTCCCACACGCGATTACAGCAGGGTATGTGTATTTCAGGGGTGCGCGGGAATTTCCACACGCGAATAGCCTGGCCGCGTGTATTTCAGGGGTGCGCGGGAAGTCCCACACGCGATTACAGCAGGGTACGTGTATTTCAGGGGTGCGCGGGAAGTTCCACACGCGAATAGCCTGGCCGCGTGTATTTCAGGGGTGCGCGGGAAGTTCCACACGCGAATAGCCTGGGCGCGTGTATTTCAGGGGTGCGTGGGAATTTCCACACGCGAATAGGCTGGGCGCGTGTATTACAGGGGTGCGCGGGAAGTCCCACACGCGATTACAGCAGGGTATGTGTATTTCAGGGGTGCGCGGGAATTTCCACACGCGAATAGCCTAGCCGCGTGTATTTCAGGGGTGCGCGGGAAGTCCCACACGCGATTACAGCAGGGTACGTGTATTTCAGGGGTGCGCGGGAAGTTCCACACGCGAATAGCCTGGCCGCGTGTATTTCAGGGGTGCGCGGGAAGTTCCACACGCGAATAGCCTGGGCGCGTGTATTTCAGGGGTGCGCGGGAATTTCCACACGCGAATAGCCTGGGCGCGTGTATTTCAGGGGTGCGCGGGAATTTCCACACGCGAATAGGCTGGGCGCGTGTATTACAGGGGTGCGCGGGAAGTTCCACACGCGAATAGCCTGGGCGCGTGTATTTCAGGGGTGCGCGGGAATTTCCACACGCGAATAGGCTGGGCGCGTGTATTTCAGGGGTGCGCGGGAATTATCACACGCGATTTGGCTTGGTACGTGTATTACAGGGGTGCGTGCGAAGTTACACACGCGATTAGGCTGGGTGGGTCCTGTCACCATCGACGGCCCCTGCAGGCAGCCCACAAAACAGGGGACTACCCTGCACACCTGCTCATGTCTCCCACCACCCCCACCCCCCCAGTCACCAGGGGTACCCTCCACCAGGCCCCCACTCATGTCTCCCACCACCCCCACCCCCCCAGTCACCAGGGGCACCCTCCACCAGGCCCCCAACCATGTCTCCCACCACCCCCACCCCCCACCATCCAGGGGCACCCTCCACCAGGCCCCCAACCATGTCTCAACCACCCCCACCCCCCACCATCCAGGGGCACCCTCCACCAGGCCCCCACTCATGTCTCCCACCACCCCCACCCCCCACCATCCAGGGGCACCCTCCACCAGGCCCCCACCCATGTCTCCCACCACCCCCACCCCCCAGCAGTGCAGGGGCAGCCTCCACCAGGCCCCCACTCATGTCCCCTATCACCCCCACCCCCCCGCCACCAGGGGCACCCTCCACCAGGGCCCTACTCATGTCACCCACCACCCCCACCCCCCCAGTCACCAGGGGCACCCTCCACCAGGCCCCCACTCATGTCTCCCACCACCCCCACCCCCCAGCAGTGCAGGGGCAGCCTCCACCAGGCCCCCACCCATGTCTCCCACCACCCCCACCCCCCAGCAGTGCAGGGGCAGCCTCCACCAGGCCCCCACTCATGTCTCCCACCACCCCCACCCCCCAGCAGTGCAGGGGCAGCCTCCACCAGGCCCCCACCCATGTCTCCCACCACCCCCAGCCCCCACCATCCAGGGGCACCCTCCACCAGGCCCCCACTCATGTCTCCCACCACCCCCACCCCCCAGCAGTGCAGGGGCAGCCTCCACCAGGCCCCCACCCATGTCTCCCACCACCCCCACCCCCCAGCAGTGCAGGGGCAGCCTCCACCAGGCCCCCACCCATGTCTCCCACCACCCCCACCCCCCAGCAGTGCAGGGGCAGCCTCCACCAGGCCCCCACCCATGTCTCCCACCACCCCCACCCCCCAGCAGTGCAGGGGCAGCCTCCACCAGGCCCCCACTCATGTCCCCTATCACCCCCACCCCCCAGCAGTGCAGGGGCAGCCTCCACCAGGCCCCCACCCATGTCTCCCACCACCCCCACCCCCCAGCAGTGCAGGGGCAGCCTCCACCAGGCCCCCACCCATGTCTTCCACCCCCCCCACCCCCCAGCAGTGCAGGGGCAGCCTCCACCAGGCCCCCACCCATGTCTCCCACCACCCCCACCCTCCCGCCACCAGGGGCACCCTCCACCAGGCCCCCACTCATGTCCCCTATCACCCCCACCCCCCAGCAGTGCAGGGGCAGCCTCCACCAGGCCCCCACCCATGTCTCCCACCACCCCCACCCTCCCGCCACCAGGGGCAGCCTCCACCAGGCCCCCACTCATGTCTCCCACCCCCCCCACCCCCCAGCAGTGCAGGGGCAGCCTCCACCAGGCCCCCACTCATGTCTCCCACCACCCCCACCCCCCAGCAGTGCAGGGGCAGCCTCCACCAGGCCCCCACTCATGTCTCCCACCACCCCCACCCGCCACCATCCAGGGGCACCCTCCACCAGGCCCCCACTCATGTCACCCACCACCCCCACCCCCCTAGTCACCAGGGGCACCCTCCACCAGGCCCCCACTCATGTCTCCCACCACCCCCACCCCCCAGCACTGTGGGGAACCTGCCAGCAGGCCCCCACACATGTCCCCCTGGCCCCAGGTCCTGACGATACACAATCATGGCAGTAATGGCCAGCATACCCAGCACAAACACCCAGGCAAGGATTGCATCCACCCACATAGTGAATGCAATCACATGACACAACCCCAATGCCAAGTATGCAAAAGAACACATGTCCGTCACACACACATACACAATGGGTGCAAGTGAATGTCAAAACCCATATCATGACATGTAACAAACCAATGAGAAAATAACACAAGTGTAAGAAAATATAAAAAATGTATTAAATACCAAAAATAAGTGAACTTTTCAAACATACAACGATGTGGCTAAGTAAATAAATGGTCCATGTCCGAGAACAAAAGTGATAAACAAAAAAACAAAGGAATAAAAAATTAAAATGAATTTGTCCAAAGCAATATCATGTCATAGGAAATTAATGAAAAACCATTACGTCATGGTGAAAACAATAAGAAATTAAAAAAATGTATCTCCCAAAAAAACAAACTATATACAGGAATGTTCCAGGGTCCATGAGCCCAACACCAAAAATGAAACCTACCACTAACTAATGAAAAATATATGTACAAAAAAGTGGCCATTGTCCGAGCGGTCCAAAATAATAAAAATAAATAAAGGAAACCTAGCACTAACTAACTAAATAACTATATACAAAGGCAGCGGGCAAGTCCTGCGGCTCACTTGGTGATGTTGCTGGCCAGGGCATCATCGAACTCCATGTCGATGTCCTGGAGGCGGGACTCTGTCCTGGCCCCGAGGTCTCGCAGGGACAACCCCATGTCCACCTCAAACTCCCTGCGAGCTTCCTCGAGGCACTCAGCCCGCCTCAATGCCCGACGCATGGAGAACTCCGCCCTGACCATGGCGAGCTGCTCCTCTTCCGCCCGCTGCCGCTCCGCACCTATCCGCTGGCCAAACTCCTCCCACACGGAACACACCACCATCCCAGGGTTGCCCTGCCCTCCGGCCGATGCCTGCCCCTCTGATCTTGATGGCCCCGAGCCATGATGCCTCCCACGTCGAGCCCGCTGCTGCCTCCGACGCCACTGCCTCTGCCAGCACGACGGCATCCAGGCTGATGGAAACCACCGACGCCGTCGTGCACGTGCCCTGCCCGATGATGCCGTCACATCTTCCATCTGCTGGGGTCCACTTGCTGTGTTGTCCACCCCTGCTGGACCTCCGACTCCCAACTGTGGCAGGGATGGGATCCCCACCGAGCTGGCTGCATTGGTCGGGGCAGGTCCACAGGGGGCCCTGGTGGCATCTGGGCCGGAATACGGCAAGGAGAACGACCGGTGGATAGCCTGCACAGAGGAGGAGAGGGCCGTCAGATTGGCCAACACATGCAGGAAACCCCCGAACATGGCCGATCCCAATTGGGCCACGTCGGCACGGTGCACTTCGTGATGACGTGCGTGCTCCTCCCGGGAAGCACGCACGTCATCACGAATCACAGCCGTGCGCATCGTGACCCCAATCAGGACCTTCTCCACGCGGCCAGGGGTTACCACGTCCGCAGGTGGAGGGGAGTCAGGTGACATGGACATCCCCTCTACCTGCGGACGGGCCTGGGACGGGGCATCCCTGCTGGTGCATGGTGGTGCACTCACACGGTCAGGGACAGTGACCTGCACAGGCCCCTCCACGGTGACCTGTGCTGCCTCCTGCCCCTGGCCCTGGACTGCACCACTTGCACCAGCAGGGATGCTCCCACCAGGCCCCATGTGTGCACCAGTGTCGGCCTCCTCCTCCTCTGTGCAAACCACCAACCTGGATGGCTCCTCACCGTCTCCCGCCGTAGCAGGCCCCTGTGGGGGCTCACCCACCCCTTCCGCTGCAGCCGTGGGGGCATCCCCGCCGCCTTGCTCCACAGCGCCGTCTCCGCCCTCTTCTTCACTAGCCGCTGCGTAGAGGGAGACAAAGGACACAAGCATCAGGCTACTGTACAATGGTCCCCTAGACAGGAAGCAATAGCAGATGAGCACCACTGTCAAAGTACACTTCCATCATGTCCCTCCACAACACATGGGTCAGTCCAGGCAAAACACACACAGTAACAGGCATGGTGCATGCCATGGACATTTCCATGCATGTCCAATGGACTCTAGAAACATTCAATGATATGTAACTCACATGCATCATGGCTCATGCATATCACATGCACACACTTCACCTCAGTCACATCCATCTGGCCCCAAACACACCGAACACAGGCGAAACAAGGGTAAGTTGGGTGCGTCACTGAATCTGTGCATTGTCACAGACATGTGTCATGCATCCATGGCATGCACAAGTCACAGACACGCAGGTCAGGCACACAGACATGGCTACCATATATGTACCTGGCATCAGCACCCATCCTTCACCCCCATCCATGTCCAGGTACAGAGACTGGCATGCTCTCATGTCCAAAATCTGCATAGGGCTCCCCATGCCGCATTTCAACACATGCAACAACCATGTGGGTCACACATCACTGGTCGCACATGCATTACCATGATGTCCCTGCACACATACATGCATACATGGCCCATGGCACACATACAGGCAAGTATCATAGAACCAGCACACCGCAACATGCCCTGTCTCACACAGTAATGCTTGGACACATACCGCTCAACTCCAGACGGGCCTCCCTCTCAAGGACCTGGGCGTGGAGCGCTGGGCGTACGCGTTCCAGGACCCTCTTCTGGATGGAACTCATGCGGCCCCGGCCCCCCTCCACGAGGCGCCGGGCCTTCACAAGGGTCCTGGACCTCAAGTCCTCCCAGCGCTTCTTGATCTTCTGGACGTTGCGGGTTGCCACCCCCACCGCGTTGATGGCAACCACACAGTCGGCCCAGATCCTCTCCCGTCCTTCCTTGCTGGCGCGGGACGATCCAAAGAGGGCATCATACTGCCCCAGGACATGCTCCACCAGGACACCAACTTCGGTGGCAGTGAAGCTGGTGCCCCTCTGCCCCTCTGGCCTGGGGTTGCCACTGGTGCCAGATGTGGAAGTGCCCGACATGGCAACCCCAGAGGCAGGTGTGGGTGGGCAACTGGGTCCTGGGGCTGGGCTGTGGAGCGATGTAATCCCAGTTGGGAGTCTTCAGTTCCAGCAGGGGTGGACACAGCAACTGGACCCCTGCAGATGGCTGATGTGCAGGCACCAAATGGCAGGGCACGGTGGCAGCAGGCAGGCAGGCAGGCAGGCAGCAGCAGATAGCACGTGGGAGGCTGCTCGGGGCACTGGGGGGCAGTAACTCGGCCTTCTGGGCAGGAGCGTGGTGTTCCGTGTGTTTTCGGGTGGCCAGCTTGATACGGAGTGATTTGGCACGTGAAAATCCTGCACGTCAGCGTGAAATCCGAGGAAAGGCCCTTAGCGCGTAAGCGCGTCAGCACGCATACGCGATTCTATTGGACCAGAGTCCCTCAGCGCGTAAGCGCGTCTGACGTGACCCGCACGGGCGTTCCCCACTCAGCACGTGATGACGGAACACACGTGGAAATACTGCACGTCAGAGTGTCATCGCGTGATTGGCCTATGTACGTGTATTTCATTGCGTGTAATTGGACAAAAGTGCGCGTACACGCGATTGGCCTATGTACGTGTATTTCAGGGGTGCGCGGGCACTTACACACGCAAGTACGTCAGCGCACCTGTATGGCTGCTGCGTGGGAATTTCCACACGCTATTGGAGTGGGAACTAGATTCCAGGGGTGCGCGGGTCACACGCTCGCCTAGAACACGCGCAAAGCATTAATTTGCACACTTTTCAAATAACAAGCCAGATGCCAGGATGAACATACCGTTCCTAGCAGCAGTGGCAGTGGGCTACCAAAGGAGGAGGAGGAGGAGAGTCAGGGCCAGAATATTCACACCCAGAACCAGCCTTTTCGGGATGCCTGATGACCAGGTGTATGGAAGGTACAGGTTTCCACCACACATAATACTGGACCTGGTGAGTGAGTGGGAGGATGACCTCACATCACCCACCCTGTGCTCTCAAGCACTCAGCCCCCTGGAGAAGGTCCTCAATGTACTGCACTTCTTAGCCACTGGATCATTTCAGCGGACAAGTGCCATAGTGGGTGGGGTGTCACAGGCCACCCAGTCACGCTGCCTACACCAGGTCTTGGACATCATCACTGCACGCCCATCAGTCCGCAGGCACATATACCTGCCCAGAACACCTGCTGAAAGGCATGCTGCCGCCCTGGATTTTTACGGAGTGGCACGATTCCCCAAAGTGCTAGGTGCCATCGACTGCACCCATGTGGCTCTACGTCCCCCAGGGCATCTGAGCACATCTATAGGAACCGCAAGCACTGGCATTCCATCAACGTGCAGGTAGTATGTAATGCCAAGGGAATCATCACCTCAGTATATGCCAACTATCCCGGGTCCACCCACGACAGCTTCATTTACCGAATGTCCACCCTATGCCGGGACATAGATGCTGGGCGGCATGGCGATACATGGCTTCTCGGTGAGTATGTATGCCACTGCACATGCATGCATGTTGGATACTGAGCAAGGTCACAACCCCACCAATGATACCAATCACCACCTCCACAGGGGAAAGTGCCTACCCTCTCAGCCCCCACATGATGACGCCAATTCGGAACCCCACCACGCCACCCGAGGTAAGATATAACACAGCCCACATTACAACCCGGGGCATAGTGGAGCGCACATTCGGAGTGCTAAAGTCACGCTTTCGCTCCCTTGACCGTTCTGGCGGGCAGCTGTTATACGCTCCCCCAGTAGTGTGCAGGATCATAGTGGCAGCATGTGTCCTGCACAACGTTGCAACACGCCGGGGCCTGCCCGTGGACATGGTGGTGGCCCCACATCCCCAACCACATGCACAGCCGCTGCGCATGGGAGGGGAAAGGGCACGAGGGGAGGCAGCCCGTACACAGCTAGTGGCTAATTACTTCACATAGTATTCACTCCCCTGTGGAGTGCACACTGGCCTGGCACATTCCATCTGACAATCAATGATGACTCAACCTGACACTGATCCTGAATGTCTGGAGATTCAACCGTGAAAAGCATATCAGCCTGAGATTGTTCACCTGGAAGTGTTACAATGTGTGCATCCCTACCCACACACAACACCAATGCAGTTTTGTGAAGGAACACATTCAAGCAGCCAAAATTAATACCCACTTGCTAAATGCAACAAGAGGACAGTGCCATGTCACCCAACCCATCCCCAGCACCGCCACACAACACACCGTGCCATGTCATGCTATGTGCAGGTAAACAAAGTAATCCCCACAACGTGACAAGTGTTGCGATGTACAGTGTCCCCAATTGAAACTTCCTACACCTGAAATGCTCACTGTAATGCAGGACAAACAACATACTTGAGCACGTACTACCATAAACATGACTTCAGTAATGTAATAAATCAGTTGTCTCACCACCTGGATATGCCTGCACTCCCACCACTTCCAACTGAACAGTGTTGGTGCCATGTAGAGTTGTAGGTGCACTGCTGCCAACAAGGACCCCATCTCCAGACTAGAGGGCCTTGTGTAGACATGAGGAAGGGACCTGCAAATTGGGAGGCAGACACAGATGATGAGTTACACATCAATGCAACATGCAGTGTACAACACAACAGCAATATGCACTAGGAATGTATACACAGTATTGACTAGACTACCCACACATGTAGTGGGAGTCCAATGTCACCATGTACTTCAATGTCACTTGGGCACACCCTTTGCAAGCCCATGGAAACGGGAAGCTGGAGGGGTGTGTGTGACTCAAACCCAGGCATCTGAACCTAATACATGACAAGCCTGCATGTGCCCAGCCACAATGCAGCGTATGCCCACAGGAACCACGGAAGCCAACAATGTGTCTCCAAAAAATTGGGAAAAATATAAAAATAAAAATAAAAATAAAAATTTAAAAAATATAAAAATAAAAAGAAAATCAAAAATGGCCATTAAAGGGCCCGGGGGGGTTGGGGAGGCCACCCAGGAGGTCCGAGGTCAGGGTGCACACCAGAAACCACCTGTGTGGATCCTGGGAAAAAAAAACACCTCCATGGGCTCATGGCCCACACGGCTACCCTATTGTGGGAGTATCACTGCTGTCGCTATTATCACCCTGTGCAGCTGCATCCGGAGGTGGTTGCACTATGGGAGGCAGCCCACGCAAGGCCCTACTCTGTTCCTCCATGGCTGCAAGCATGCGGGTGTGGTAGGTCTCGTTCTGGAGGATGAGGGTGCGGAGGTCCCCATGCAACAACTCACGGGATGCCCGGACCTCCGCCCTCGTTGCTTGCATCTCAGCTGAGAGCATACGGGTGAGACGCTCCAGCTGCTGTTCTGTCCTTTGGTGTGTTGAAGCCTCTAGCTCAACAAGAGTCGTCCTGAGTTGATGTAGCTCCTGCCTCAGGGCTTCCCTGTGGCCCTGGGACTCTATGGAGATGGCCTCCTGCAGAGTCGCCAGTGCCGCCCGCCTGTCCCTGTTGGACGCCAACATGTCCTCCCTGTGTGACTGGCAGATGGAGTCGGTTGCCTGCTCTAGTCGCTCCATCAGCCTTTCAGGGGGGACAATGGAAGTGGCCACCCTATCCATGGCCTGAGCCATCATCTCGGATGATGCTGCCTGTTGGGTAGCCATACCGTAAATGGATTGCTCCCATACGGTATTGCCAGGTGGCGTACGGCCACCACGTCGGCGGGCACCACACCTGTCTGGGGCAAGGCGGACTGCGCCTTGCTGTGCCGGCACTGCCTGAGGCTGCAGGACTGCATTCCCCCTCTGATCTGCTGGCCCAGGAACAGGATCAGATGTCGCGGAGTGTGACCCTGCATCCGTAACCACCAAAGGCCTAGCTGCCAACACTGACATCCCCATTGAGGGTTCTGACCCTGGTGCAGGTGGGTGGGACAGAACAGATTCCCTCCCTGGAACACTCACCTGCGACGGCACATAGGTCTCATCATCCGAGTCAACAGCTGAGTACAGCTCGGGGGAGGTGCAGCCAGAGACACCCCTTGAGAGCACGACCTGCAGCACTTGTGGGTTTTCACCCACCAGCACACCACGTCCCTCACTGGTGGTTGGTCGGCCCTCGGACCCCTCCTGGCTCTGCACCATCTCCACAACCCCAGCAGTATCAGGTGCGTCTTCCCCTGCAATGACATAATGACAAAGAAATGGAAACCCGCATTAGCACCATGGCACACAATGAGGGCTGTGAAACAAGAGAACCAGTACTTGATTGACACATGTCCCACATGACTAAGACCCTCCCATGCATGCACCCTCACTGCGTATGAAGGGCAGGCAAATGGCACACACTCATTACACAAAGATGGAAGATGAACACATTTCATGCATTCTGCCTGGCAGTGGCATCACACATTGCCCTGTGATTGCCAGGTGACACACACATGCCATCACACAGATGGCATGTGCCATTGCTATTGAGTGTAGATGGAGAGGAGGGCAGCACTTATTCATTCTGTCCAGTTCCCACATGCAATAGCTTTTCTAATTCTGACAGGTCTGCTTTATCACCTGGAGCTGCCAGTCCAATATGGTCCAATTGCACAGGGACATGTGTGAACATATGATATCCAGGTAACAAAGTAACTCCACTTTACCATGGCCATGCCATACATGTGACTAGAGGACTGAGGAATGCCTAGTATAAGTGGTGGAATGCATACAATCTGTCTGATTGAACATAGGAAAATAATCAACAATGTAGTGGCAAGGTGACACTTCAAGGCCAACTTGGGTGCTGTTGGGCTAGATGTCTACTGTTGGCAGAAGGGATACTGCAGTGGCGAAATGCAGCTGCCCAGGATGTGTTGCATGAAGCACATGGCTGACCCATTCGACTCAGGCGCACACACTCTCACCTGGCACACAAACAGATGCCCTCACACACACACCATGCACATGGATGACACACACATGCATGTGCACTCACCGGACAATGCCTCGTAATCAGGCAGATCTCCCACGCCTTGGATCTGTTCCTCCGTGACGTAGGTCCCAGCGACTGACTCATGTGGAGTGAGTTCCATGTCTTCTACTGGAGACCCACCTCCAGTCACTAGAGTTGCGGCATGACTTGAGGCCAGCTTCTTCTTTGCCCTGCGCTTTAGGTCATTCCAGCGCTTGTAGCAATCATTGGCTGTGCGCCTCACGATTCCAAGGGCACTTACGATGTCCGCAATGGTCTGCCAGTGTGCCTGGCGTTGTGCAGGTGTGGTCTTGGATCCTGCAACAATGACCATCTCGTTATCATGTCCGGACACATACTCGACAAGTGCATTCAGTTCCACATCCGTGAAGCTGGGCTTCCTCGACGGACCGGACTGTGTAGCCGTGTCGGGGGCATCAGCCTGTGCCGGACGAGCACTCTTCCTCTTCTGCTTGGAAGGTGGTGGTGATCCTGAGTGTCCTGCGCCGCTCTGGACACTAGGGGCAGGAGCCCTGGTGGGCTCTGGATCAGGTGTGTGGGATTGCACACTCAGCATGGGAGTTGGTGCAGGCATTGGCTCAAGTGTAATGGTGTCATGGGGAATGTCAGCAGAATGGACTAGGACGGACACTGTCCTGGCTGGGTGTGTGAGAGCTGGGGTGGATGGAGCTGCAGCTGCCCCTGCAGCCTCTCCG